>NC_139345.1:60460425-61192925 GCF_055883805.1 Amblyomma maculatum | reverse complement strand
AAAAGGAAAGCAGCAGCGACTGCCGTGTTATCCATTAAAAATTTGTGCAAAAAGCCTAACCAGGCTGTTCAAGGCTAGTCAATAAATCCGTCGTTGCGTTAGTTGGATTCACCGAGGTGTAGCAGTGAGGCCGCGATCGAGGCAACCCGTATATAACGCTACGAGTTATAACAATAGAGACAAATATAACAAGGTGACTCTCATCAAAGGCGGATCACGCTTCCCATATTTAGCCATTTGAACAGGCCTTATTCTCAGATCGGAACATCACCATGACATCACATAAAAGGACTTCACCACGCATTCAAAGTTGCAGACAAGAGAGCTCCGTCATTGTTTTTCATTTGCAACTGGCACAGCACTCCTCTTCACATCAACCGGCACCAAAGTCGCCCAAACTGCTCTCATAAAGGAGGTCACCATCATTTCAGTGAAATAAGCGCTACGGTATAAGACGGTGCCGTGAACTAGCCCTAGTATGATCGGCACGCACGGGACCAGGCCGTTTGTGCGTTATTCGCCATACCCAGACGTTGTTTCCAGAATTTCTGTAGTAAAAGGAGTCCTGCCGTTCACCTAACTAGAGGGGCTCACGTGAATGTAGTCGCTATATGTTAAACAAATGGAGGAAGGAAACAACTAAGGAGAGGCCTTTGCCATTCCCAATGCATTGAAGAAGTGTGGCGGAAGTGACGTCAAAATTTAGGGTCAGCCAAGTCGGGCCATTAGCAACGGCATCGCTGTTGCTATGAAAACTCGGGCCACTAGCAACAGCGTTGCTAAGGGCCCTAGGTACGTGAGCGTTGCGGAGAAAGAAAAGGCGGAGGGTAAAGGAGGAGAAGAGACGTTGCAGCGTCCGGTCGCGGCACGGCTGCGCCGGCTTCAAAAAAGTGACGTCAGGGCCTCTCCTAAGTTCTTTCCTTCCTCCATGGTTAAACATCACTAAGAACGCTTGACCAATGCGGGCCATTTCAGGCGCGAAGACTTCTGGGCATGAATGTCTATGGATTGCCAAGCCTTATTACGGCACACAAGAGTGGTGATATGGTGCGTTGATATCCAATTGGTGAAGAACAGTGCGCAACAAAGACGAGACAAAGAGGACAAAATCGTTGTCCACTTCTCCTCTTTGTCTCGTCTTTGTTGCGTACTTATATTACTGTCCATCATGGTTCACCAACTCGCCCAATCAGCCGTTCTTCTACCGGGGAAGAACGAGGGGTGACATGGCGGTTTTATTTCCATTCCAGTTCAGTGTAAGTTTTTTATGACGAAAGCCTTACTCTCTTAGCTACAACTTCTACGGTCAGCAAAGCCGAACTCCGCCTTTTAGTGCATAGCGCGACAGAATTGCTGCCATCCGTTTGCCAGTTCCCCACGCGGAACGCCTATATACGCTAGATTTTCTGCTGAGCAGGTTCTTTATGACATTATCGCGTTAAAAACAAGAGTATGCTTCTAGTTTTTCCGGCCACCTGGTGTACAAGAGCCTTCACAGTCGAGAAGGGATACTGAAATATGCTCAATCATTCACTGCTCCGGTTGGACGCCGGCCATTTTTTAAGGGTGGTCGGTTGTGCCTCTTTCATTCCTTCTGCCGAGAAAAGACACAGTTCAGCTCCCACGGGGTTGCCACCATCGACAAAAAAAGCATCTGGAATGAAGCATATGATCGCAGCTGCTTTGGCTAGTTATACTTTGGCTATAGTGCTCTAGAGCCCTATATACTTCGGCTGCCAACAGGAGTCGTCAATACAAAGCCGCCATATTTGACTTCATGCAAGGGACTTGAAAATCATTAGTGCGGAAGAGCGTCAGCTTTTCTCTCTTGTAGTCCTCAATACAGGAGCTGTCCTACCACGAACAGCGAAAAAAAAAAAAAGAAAAAAAAAACTTTTTTCCTAGTCGCATTCCCGCAGAGAAACTCGGAGTGCAGGCCACACTATAACCCGGCCATAGCGCGCGCTCTCTTGAAATAGAATGGACGTACCGCTGAGAAAATGAAGACGCTAAGTGTATCAGGCTGCATGCAGCTGCAGCATCGGGCGCTGCTCCAGCACACGCCGCTGCTCGCTGTAAGCCCAGCAGAGCGAAACCTTCGTACGCAAACCAGAGCTCCCAATCCAATCGGACCCCGGCCACCGAGAAACACGGCACGCATCTAGCGCAAGCCACGGCAGGCACTGAGTCGCGTTTCTGCAGGCAGTTAATTTGAAGGCGCCCCGTGGCGGCGGCAGTGTCCTGATGGCTCTGTTTGCTGCGTGCCCCCGCTGGGCTCCATCCAATCGCCGTCGCCTTTTCGTAGGGACTCCAACAAGACCCTAACCTTATGGGATCTGCGCTTGAGATTGCGTTTACTGCGCTCGCTCGTTTCGACGATCCCAATGGCTGCCGCGAGTCGTACTGAGCGTCGACAGTTGTGCGAAATGGCTTTGGTTCATGGTATATTGTAATTCTTGGTGCACATTTGTTTTTTTTGTTTTTTTGTTGTTGTTGTTCTCCGCTACGACGTCATCTGAGTGTAAAATCGTCCACTGCTGTGCTTTATGAAACAGTCTATGGTGCCATACGGGGACAGCTGTCCACATGAAAAGATCTTTCGATACGTAGTGACAAAACTGCCCTATCCTTGGCTCTGAGCCAAGCGTCATTATAAGATGATTTCTGCCAAGGGATGTGCTGTCGCTGCCTCCATTTTCAGGAAGTGCCAACCTTATTCACGCATATGGAAGCTCGAATTCTCCAGGCCGTGTACATTTCTAGCGACACATCATTTACGACCACCGGTCCGTACCGGGCGACGCTGAGTTCGCATACAGCAGAGTATGTGCAGCCTAGCGATAGTATATATATATATATATATATATATATATATATATATATATATATATATATATATAGATGGTGCAAATTAATCTAGTTTCAGATCACTCTATGCCAATATTCTGAGCAGTTTCCATCGTAAGATTATTTAAGTAACAGGGCGCCATAATAACCATGTTTATGAATTCAATCCTCGTCTGGCTTTTGTGTGCTGGGCTATCACGTCGTAGGTTATCGTTACTGCTCATCGAACGTGCGCCGACCAATGTCGTTTACACACGCACAGAAATCTCTTAATTCCGGCTCTGAAAAGATAACGTCAGGATCAAAACTAAGCTTCCACAAATTTTGCTGTGTGATCTTGGTGATCCGGGGGAACGGTGTCCTTTAAAATAAGGCCGGCGAGGATGCAATGTTCGCGACAGCCACACCCACACAACAGTGTCACAAAGAGATAATGACTAGCCTTAACAAACCTCTAGCTAAAGAACACAGCGAAGCGCGTCTTCCAAATAAGAGCAGCGCAGAACTTTGTTCTATACTTAGACATCTCCTGTCGCAGAGTGTTGAACGTGACTAAAAAGAACCCTGAACGATCCGTTGTGTTTTCTCCGTTCCTTCCTGCCTTGTTTAATTATTATTTCTATTTGGAAAGCCGTATTTAGCAAGGCCGTATCGACAAAGTTAGTGTTCTCTTCAGCTGAATGCAGCTTTGCTGCACATACAATAAAAAACAAAATCAAGCATGTCCGAACGAAGAACAGGTCCGACCCATTAGTGTTACTTCGCAATTAAATTTCGTTTATCTCCCAGTGCAACTTCCATCGTTTCGCACTTCGTGTCTGGTAATAATAATAAAAAACGAAGTTATCATCTCGAACCGAGAGTAAAATAGCATTTTTCTAGCGCAAGGTTCTCTCCTCAACATTTCCTTGTCTAGCTGCGCAAAATCTCGAGACAGCGTCGGCTGTATAAAAAACAAAAGGCATGAAATTGTGCCTCGGCGACGCCTGTTCAATCAGCGAAATTGCTGCAGTGACGCGCCCGGAGAGGGTGACGCCCACTCAAGTGCCCGAAACTTCGAAAAGGACGGATGCGACGCGCTTTCGAAAGTGCAAACAAAAGCTTTTATTTGTGTTTGATTTCTTTTCATCGGATATGCCTTCACCTGTTTCTATGTTGCTTCGGTCTTTTGCTCTTGTTCCGCAGTGCGTGTTTAGTCGATCTGCTGTTCGTGCGTTGCTTCGCTCTCTTATGCGCTGGTTTCTTAGTGTGCCTTCCTTATTTTATTTATATCATCCGGCCCTGTATACGGTTGTAACAGCTCCCCATTTTTGTCGCCAGAACAAACTTCCCATCAAGTGAATAAATCCATTACCCTCCTAAGACTTTGAAGGGAGTTTATTTTACGCGCGCACGCACGCGCGCGCGCGCACACACACACACACACACACACACACACACACACACACACACACACACACACACACACACACACACACACACACACACACACACACACACACTTTTACTTCGCAAGTATGCCCTTCAGCATAAGGGTCTAAATATATTGATGCAGGCCTGTGGCCCCATGAATGCCAACAGCTCTCGGTGGTGTGGCCCATGCGTCCATACTCTTGCGTCAGGCGGTCTGGTGGGGTGGTAAGCGTGGCTTCTAAGGTGCACCTTGCGGGTCAAGCGAAGACCAGGACAAGTTGTTAGGAACTGGTCTAGTGTGGCCTCCGTAACAGAAGCTGAGCATGAAAGGGCATTTCAGGGGAGGTCTGGTTGGTCCAGGAAGATCTGACAGCAGGCGTTAACGCAGCACCCACGCGGATTTTTCTCAGCTCCACCTTCCCACGGCGAGTTAAACCGCCGGGAAGGTTTGATGAACACGGTGGAATTAAAGCACGCGTGGAGTGACGAAGAAATTCTTTCGCAAGCACTACAGCGTCTCCTACGGACAACTTTACCATAGGCAGAGGATATGTCACCTCCTGGGAACAGGACGCATCATCAGTTTCTGTGAGACGTTGCGTAGTGTGATGAGCCCACTCCACACGCATGCACAGGGTAAGGAAATGTTTGCACAGTATTGCAGATATCGTTAATGATGCCAAAGGTATTAGCTATACTCCGTAATGCTCGGACTGCTTGGGTGGATTCTGTATGTGAAATCAAAATGGTCGGAGGTGCAGCATATAGGCTGTCTGCTAATATAGACAAACCGTCGCGAAGGGCAACGAGCTCTGCTATTAGAGAAGGAAGGTGCGTTTCTTCTGCTCTATACGAACATATCTGGCGTAACTCAGGAAGCATTGGACAAATGAGGCTAGTATGTAAAATCTCATAGTCAGTGCTTGCGTTTGGCTCGGCGTTTTCCTTGTAGCGGAAGGTTGTTTGTTATCTGTGGTCGCTTCCATGGAGGTTCCGAAGGCGTTGCTTCAAGCAGCGTACAAGACGAATCAAAATAATACGTCAATGCAGACGCTGCATAAATAGCTTGACGCTTCAGGTAGCGCGCTGCACGACGCTGCTCGACGAGCTCATCAATGGTGTTCAGCTGGACCTCCGCTTGGAGAGTGGGAATGGATGTCAGTCGAGGGAGGCCAGTGATGGCGCGCATTGCCTCGCTATTGACCGCTTTCAAGCGGTCCCAATCTCTTAATGTGAGAAGTTGAAATTGGGCTTGATAGACAAGCCGAGGTTGTAATACAGAACGCACTAACGTTCGAGCCATGTTGCTGCAAGCGCCGCTTGTTTTCTGGGCAATGCGCCAAAATAGATGCAGGGTACCAGCGGCCTTCTGCCGTGCAGGTCGAACTCATGACGCTGCTGAACCAGAACTGTCCAGTTCGACACCAAGAACCATATAAAGGAGGCTATGCAAGAACTCGTATGGACGAAATGGTAGTGAGCGGATGCCCGTTCAGTGACAGCTTTAATGGTACTTGTAAAAACCTGCGTCTACCCCATCGGTTTGTGATAGACAAAGTTTGTCTTTTCTACTGACAGCACTAGGCCAATATTCGTACACCACTCAGATGTCTTGTCAAGAGCAGTATAAAGACCTAATTCTTTGCGGCTTAGGTCTGTGTGTAGTGATTACACCACTACGTCGTCTGCATTCATCAGATAAAATGTGTCCGGAATGGTTGCTTGTTGCCAGGCCAAATGTAGAAGCGCCATGTTTAATAGTATTGGTGCCAGCACGAATCCTTGAGGTACACCCCTCTTTGCGCTGAAGTGTCCAACACGTTCTTTACCAATCCGTATGGAAATAGAACGGTCTTCTAATAATGATCTGACAAAGTTACATACTCTGGGTGGTAAAAGTAACCAGCGTAGAATGGCTAGAATCGCTGAGTGGCTGTCGTTGTCGCAGGCCTTGCGGACGTCCATTCTTAAAATGGTCCGGATTTTGCGGGATCTTCCTCCTAGTAGTACCATGTAACTTGAAAGGTGATCCAACCCATCCTCAGTGGCCAAATGAGGGCGAAAGCCAATCTGAGCTGGATGATATCAGTTTTATTGTTCAAGCCACCATGACAGGCGCATAGCTAACACTCGTTCTAGTAGCTTGCAAAGTGTGGACATAAGCGCTATTGGGCGAAGGTTGCTTAACTTAGAGGGAGGCTTCCAGGGCTTAGGAATTGGCACCACCTCAGCATGTTTCCAAGGGGTCGGGACATCTCCAGAGGTCCAAATTGTATTCAGTGCCTCAAGTAGCCACTCTATAACTGGCTGTTCAATATTTTTAAACACTTCGCATGTCAGTCCATCCGGCCCCGGAGCTTTGCGCGGTTTCGTTTGGTCAATAGCTGCAATAAACTCGGCCATTGTAAAATGTTTTTCAATACCTTCAAGGCCCTCTTTGCTTGGACGTGAGTCCGCTTCTGACGAGAGATTATTCGGGCTCGTGAACGGAAGTGGATTGTGGTTGAAATCTGGAAATAAATTCCTGACCATCACTGATGCAAACTAGCTTGGAGTGTGTTCAGATGCTAGAGCACTGCCTGCGGAGTCCTTTGAACGCCTGCCGATTTCCATGGGCCGGAATGTGCGCCATATTGCCACCTAGCGTTGCCAGGTGGCGCATGACTGAGGTGTGAAAGGAGGACGAAGTGGAAGAGGACGACAAAGTGTCGCTTGCACGTTTGCGTCTGTGCTGCTGTGTTCTTGTGTCTGGGCTACCCCCTGCTATCATTGGTATCCTTAGTCACCGTGTACGTGACATTCTGGTGGAGCTGCTGGGTAAAAACGATCGCCTATGCAAGAATCTCCATCTACAAGACGTCGCGCCAGCCCTGTACCATTGGACACCCCCGTGCATCGCTCCAGTCGACGGCTCCAGGGACTGTCTCCGCAGTTTCAGCCATCACCCGCCGCCATGACATCTAGTGCTCCTGCGCAGCAGATGACGGGAGTCGCACCGGCCTGTAACTACACCTTGCAGGCCCCTCGGGTACCGAAGACTTTCCATGGGGACCTCTTTGAGGATGTGGAGGACTGGTTCCTTCAGTTTGAACGTGTCGCTGCATTCAACCAGTGGGACGATGCTGCCAAACTAAGGAACGTCTACTTCAGCCTTGAGGACGGCGCCCGTATCTGGTTCGAGAACCGAGAGCAAGCATTAACTTCGTGGCGGGAATTCCGTCGTCAACTGCTCGAGGCTTACACTAGCGCAGATCGTCGCGAGCATGCAGAACGTGCCATTCACTCTCGCATCAAAAGGCCGAATGAGAGTGTCCAAGCATACGTCGAGGACATGACGCGCCTCTTCAGGCGAGCCGATCCCGCCATGTCCGAGGACAAAAAGGTCAGGCACTTGATGCAGGGTTTGAAAGAGCAGTTGTTCGCAGGCCTTGTGCGAAACCCACCGTCGACTGTAAACGGATTCCTTGCGGAGGCCACCCGCTGTGACCACTCTCTTGCTTTTCACACCATTTTTACCGGCCCTTCTCATTTTTTCGGAGGGAGGGGGTAATGCCACCTAGCGTTGCCAGGTGGCGCATGACTGAGGTGTGAAAGGAGGACGAAGTGGAAGAGGACGACAAAGTGTCGCTTGCACGTTTGCGTCTGTGCTGCTGTGTTCTTGTGTCTGGGCTACCCCCTGCTATCATTGATATCCTTAGTCACCGTGTACGTGACAATATTGATTGAGTAGTATACGTTGCGTTTAGAGATGCGTACCAGTCCTGCCATCGCTGACGAGAAAGGCGCTTCTCGTGTAGGCGTGCCGCTGCTGATAGTCGATGTAGTGTGTTTTGGCGTTCAAAAGTGAGCTCTCTAATAAGCGCCAATTCCGCCATGCGACGAGCCACCCATAGCCGAAGAAGGTGCAGATCTGGAGGCGGTCTGTTTTCTCTACCCAAATGGAATGAGTTGCAGCATGTAGTGAAGTGCGCAAAGCTTCCTGTGGATCCACAGTTGAGAGCAGGGTGTTGTTTAGTAGCGTTCTGAATAAGTCCCACTCTGTGACCAAGCAGCAACGCCTAAGGCGGCGCTGGCAATGTGAGTCTAAACGAATGAGTAATAGACAATGGCCAATACCCCAACAGTCTAGTTCTCGATCCCATGAAACAGCACACGTATACCACACCACCATGTGAGGTCTGGAGAGGAAGGCGGTGAACGGTGACCATCCTAACGTCGTGTTGCGGTGCCTGAAATCTGAATCAGTAAATGCGTCCAACACTACACTTCCCCGCACAGTAGAAGAGGAATAACCCCAAATTTAATGCGGGGCATTAAAGTCACCTCCAACCAGGAGGTGCGCAATCCATCTCAGCTGTATTTTAGGTGATCAACCGCTGTGCGGACGTATGTAGCACGAGACAAGAATTATATCGGTTCGGGGGAGGCGAACTATCACAGCCACTACCTCTTGCCATTTGTTGCACCATAACGCCAGTGAAACCTCAGTTTGGGTGTAACAATCGGCTACATACATGGCCGCTTTGCCAGGTATCCTGGACGTAGCACTGCATCGATAGTCTGTGATGCTCGGGCAAGAGTAGGCAATGAAGTCAGAAAGCGGGAGCAGAGCATTTGTTTTTTGTAAAAGTAATTCCCACGCAGGAAGTTTACCAATGCGCAGTCGTGTACGTATCTCGCCTTCCTTGTTGACGAAACCCCGGCAGTTCCATTGCAACACGTAGCTATGGCTCTTCAATGTTGGATCCATGTTTAGAAAACTGGAGGAAGGTTAACAATGAGCACCTCTATGAGTTGTTGCAGTTGCTGTGCCACAAAATGGAGCAGTTACACAGAAGACAAATATATATGTATATATATTGTCACGTAGTGGTGACGAGGTCGACGACACAATTGAAGGGTCGATGATTGCACTAAAGAAACTGTTTATTTGGGCTGACTTGCGCCCGCAAAAGAACTAAGCAACTCGGCGGCGGCGATAGAAACAAACGTGCTCGTCGATCGTCGAACAAAGAATGCTCGTCACACTCGGCAACGCTCAATTTAAAGGCTGCACAGAACAATCTAGATAACGTCGCAAACAGCTACCAGCACGGGCTGGAACATTGTGGAAAGACACCCAAGTGGCCGGAACCTTCGAGACAGATCTCGGTGCATCTTGCGCTACAACAAAACTGATAAAGGTGTGACTCGCGACATCGAGCATTAACAAAGATTACGGAACTGATACGCGGTCCAGAATCAGAGTGATAAGCCTGTATGCCGGCGGCTGTTAAAAAACAACAAATACTGTTTTGAAGGTTTCGCGGCAATATATATATATATATATATATATATATATATATATATATATATACATATATATATATATATATATATATATATATATATATATATATATATATATATATATATATATATATATATTTGTTGGTCTAGTTGGTGACAGTTCATCGTAAGTTCAAGGCGCGAAAACACACACGGACACAAGACAGGTGACGGGACGCGTGTGTCTTCGCGCCTTGAACTTACGATGAACTGTCACCAACTAGACCAACAAACCGCTCATATATATATATATATATATATACCTGTCCGGCATGTCTATAAATAAAGAAAGATCGCAAAAGCGAAATATTCTACAATAAGAAAAACTCTCCCGCCCATATTCCAGCGGTCCATGTCCAGGCTGGTTCTATATCTGCGGTCTTAACGGTTTACTATGCATCTGTAGACATGTTAAGCCGTAGTAGCGCTTCTTTTCCACGCAGCCTCGGGAGAACGACGATTGTTCCCCAGCTTGGCTCTCGTCCCGAAGACGAACCCTAGTAAAACCATCTACGCATCACCTCTCGGAAAAACCGTGCAGCGTCTCGGAAGAAGAGGCTGACTTCAGGAAGGCAGCGGCCGTTTCTATCGTTCACAGCTGCTGGCGGCAGTCCGAGCGATGGCCAGTGCGGTAATCAGCGTCGCAGCCACTCGTGAAGCGTAGTCATAAACCTGCGCTTAAATATGTGAATGGGGATTTTCCTGACCCTTGATGACGCTGGCTCTGTGACATCTATACAGGGCTGCCCGCGACTGCGGTCCGAGGCGCCGGACGTGCATGGCTGTTCTCCCAACCAACGAGCCGGTAGCGCCGCTTCTGCAGATTGCGCACCTTCGGAGAGCCAGCAGCCTCCAGCGAGACGACGGAGAAGCCTAATATTATACGCCTACCGAGCCGTTAGACAGCAAAGTCGTTTGTGTGTAAGCCACGGGCGTATGCACTCAAAACTGCACGTAACACATCCATTCATGCGTTAAAGCACTGAAAGCCAAAATCGACACCTTACGCGCAATGTCTGCGGACAGTTGGTTGTAAACGTTGAGTGGTGCGTGATCCCCAGCAGTTGATCATGCGGGCGCTCAGGATAGCGACAGCCAACGATGTCCTGAACTAAGGTCACAACCTGAAAAGAATGGCGACCCACTAATAACCTTTCGTTGATTGCATGAATGCCTCGCTTCGCCTTCTTTGAAGGCGCTGTCTCGTCAGAACTCTATGTACAATTTTTTTCTTGTTTTTTTTTATTTCTTCCTCCGTCCAAGAACCTATGAATACGTAAGTAGTGGATGTCCAGCACATCGCCGCAATTTTTTCAAGCTTTTTCTTTTTCTCTTTCTTTTTTTTCATCCCAGTTAAACTGCCGAGGCGCCTTCGGATCAGCAGGGATCCGACGGTTCAACTTCCAGCAATAAAGAATTGGCATGGACTGATTGTTGCATGAAGGCCAGAGAGAAACGGCGGCGAAGGAGGACGACAACGCATGTATTTCTTGCTTATTTCTATCGTGCTGTCCCCTCACTGTTTCGTTACTTACAGCGGTTGAGGGAAACCTGGAAATACCCGGCGCTGAAGTTGTATATTTTCTGCCAGATGCCTTCTGTAGGTCCCCGGATTTCACGGCCAATCGCGTGCAACCATGCAGTCTTTATAGTCTCTTTTTCGCAGTAGCTGCCGGATAGATTTCGCCCGAGATCTGCAGTATGTGTGTAACATACGTCGTAGCCGGAAGCTTTCACATTGATTTGCGAGAAATAAGGAAGCTGCTCATGCGACGTCACTTTCATCTATTTCTCCTTCGGACTGGTCGTGCTCCTAAGCTCGCGGAACGTGCTACCTCCTCTTCATGCAAGAAAATCCACCAGAGGGCGAGCGGGTGAAATAAGCGCAGTTATAGACAAGGGCAGCATTTCAGGGGGCTCCTTAATGCCACGTTATAGCGCAAGGTATAATAAAAGTGAAATGCAACGTTCCCACCGTCGGTGACAGCGCAATTTAAGACTTGTTCTTGCGTTGCCTCCGTGTAGTTTGCTTTCATTATTTTGTGTCATGTGTTCATTCCCAAAGTATACCCTCAAACGCATGCCCCTCGCTCATCTTGCTGCATTTCGTTTGCCGTTCGGCGCTACCCACCCTTCATCCCTATATACTGCAATCACCGTGTATGGTTTCGAGAAAGAAACAAAAAGTCAAACCGTATACGTACGCACTGAAATTTCCTTGCTGTTGAAGTCGGACAATTTTCCAAACGGTTCGCGCAAGAATTAAGCAAAATAAAACTCATAAAAAGTTTAGCGAAAAACTTACGCGATTCATACAATCGCGATAACATACAACCAAGACTGTCAACGTCAAGCAGTGGACGTGACGGCGGAACGACGTCAGTGTTATTCGGTGCTTTAGGCATCGTTCGAGGATAGGATAGCAAAAAAGAAGATTGATGCCGAAACGTTCCAAAGCACGTCGCTGAGTCAGACTGGAACGAGACATGCAAGAAATAAATAATTGAACAGAGAGAGAGAGAGAAGGTAAGAAAGAAAGAAAGAAAGAAAGAAAGAAAGAAAGAAAGAAAGAAAGAAAGAAAGAAAGAAAGAAAGAAAGAAAGAAAGAAAGAAAGAAAGAAAGAAAGAAAGAAAGAAAGAAAGAAAGAAAGAAAGAAAGAAAGAAAGAAAGAAAGAAAGGAATTAACAGACAAACAACTTACTGTCGCAAAAATATAACAGGGGGAATACAAGTTGACCAGGAATGCAAGATTTTTCAAGGTTAGAACTGTCGCGACATGCGTTAGGGCGACGACCAGTCGACAGCGCTAAGTATAGATCAGAGAGAGCCACGTCTTCTGGTGGAAAAACAAAGAACAGAAGACTAAATAAGCTCTGCAACCTCCCCGAATGTCGTCGCTTTTTTGTGACTGGCATAACCGACTTCACAGAGGATGTGGCGGCATCACTGACAACGCAGTCTCGACAGAAGGACAACCATTATTCATCGGACTTCGGCGAATATCAGCCAGCAAGAGTCGAGCTTGTAAGAAAGTAGGATGGTTATTTCTACCACGTTTCCGATCTATATGTTTTCATGTGACTCGCATACCATGCTTCACGACCAGATCATTCATGTAATGCATTTACTCGCATAATAAACGCTCTTTTTACCCAGAAAGTCTGATAAATTGGGGTGTAGCATATTACGGGGGGAAGGAGAGTTTAAATATTCGGAAAAGTTTACAGTCGTTAACATTGTACGAAAATTATGCCAATGTAAGAAGTACTTCAGCAAGTGCGAGTCATATAAATAATGGAATAAAACACACTCTTCAGCCCGTTTTTGTGCTGGAGAACACGGTCAACGATTGACCTGAAACCCGCAATATGAATAATGATGCCCGCACAAGAAAAAAATAAAAAAGAGAGAGAAAAAGAGCTACTAAAGAGTTGAGTCTAGTACAACTCTAATCATTCAGCATTCGATCCAACTGGAACGAGTTCTCGACAATCCATATGACAGATCGAACTAAGAAGCCCTCTGCGACCAGGTGTTGTTTCCGCTGGCTCTAGTATTTCTCACACAGCATATCAATGGCTGTCCTTCCCTTAGTGTCACATATAATACTCTTGAAATATGACCGCTGACACATTGCATAGTTGTCCAGTTTTTTTTTTTTTTTCCCGCGTTAAAAAAATGGTACCTGCTAGCTGTCATCGACATCAGCAAGTGACTGTGCGCAAAAATAATTGAGTGTGTTTATTAAGAGAGGAATAAAAGTTACTCTTTGACCACCAAAGTTGGAAGTATGTTCGTAATGCGCGCACGCCGATTACACGAGTAAATGCCGTAATTGCTTTGTCTAATCTGAACCCCCCCTCCCTATACGATTTCTATGGTACCGTATAATACACACTCCTAGCAGTGCAGCTCACTTCATTCATGTGCTGATTTTATTTATTTTCCAAAGGATTAAAAAGAAAAGAAAGACATATATTGTAGTACTTAACATAAATTGTGCAAAAAATTGTTCAGCATATAACCTTCGATTGGATGTTATGCTTACCATTGCGTTTTTTCGTAGTCTTGCATATACAAGACTAAACGGGACAGTTAAGTTTCGCTTCTCAGTCCGCGCCCTATGTGCCATACATCGCGTGACAAAGGGGTTGCTGGAGGTGTTGTATGAGTGGTCATAGGTCGATGAGTTATTTGTGACTCTGAGGCAAGGCGCTTTCGGGTGTCAATTTCCCTTCCCATCTGACAACGGTAACGTGATTATTACAAAGCGTTTTATCTTTCAGGCTCCCGTCGTTCGGAGAGACGCCTCACCAATGCCAGGGCCAACGTCGCTAGAGAGACTTGAATAAAAATCTAACGAATTTATTTCCCCCACGTTGAGCACTAGCAACTACTTTACGGACAGTCAACGTACTGTTAAAATGTGCACTTGCGTCTACTGACTACAGTGTCCGAAATAAATATTTTCTTCCGTCAATATACCACAATTTCACGTACATCTGCGTCGTTAAACTCACTGAAGAAGCAAAGTATTGTCTTTTCTTTCTTGTTTTGTTTATGCGCTGGCCAAAAACCTGTTTGTTTGTTGTTGTTGTTTTTCTTTTGCGGCTGCCTACAGCTTTTTGGAGAGGCGCCAGAAGGCCTGTATCATTGCTGCAGCTTAGGTTACAAGGCCACAAAGAAGCCGGAAGACGAGCAATGCAAAGATCAAGCTAATTCCGATTTCCGCATTGTGCACGTCGCAGTCTCTCCCAGCACACAGTACACGGGGCTGTATTTTCAATAAATAACGGCGTTCATTTCTTTTGTTTTCACTATGATAGGGGCGTGATGTTCCCATCACTTCAGAGCAAAACCTTATTTTCGCATATATATTAACGCTTCGGCAATGAGTGACCGGGCGAGACGACAACGCTATTCACAGGAAAGCTAGGCAACCGAACACACATTAAGCATATAAATAACTTCCGGATAAAAGATCTGGCGAGAAAAACAGACGCTCCCACTGCCTCCTGTTAGACTCAGAGGTGAAAAGGCACACGATAAATTCTCCCCCAGCGCGAGTTTCTGCAGCGCCCACCGTGCGCGCAGTATTCGGAGTCTCCCCGATTAAAACAACAAGCGGGCTTCTACAAGTAGACGGGAAAGAGAAAGGGAAAGTCGAAGCTCGTTTCACTTTTCATGCATGCGCCACCTACGTTATTGTTTTCACGCGTCCAAAAATAAGAAGAAAAGACAGCTAGTCTCATAATGGAGCTGGGCCAGATATGCGATATGAGCTCGTGAAGTGAGATATTCAGTCTAGCCGAACATATTGAAATCCAGACGATGGTGCGGCCGCCTTTCTGCGTCTAGCATCTACATAGAGCGCTATATAGATGCGTAACACCGGCGTGTATGAATAGTGCCGAAAAATTTCTTTTAAAACAGGACAATATCATAATAAATATCTGTAGCATTTCCGAACGCTCCAAATTTGCATCTTTCGCGTAGAATCTAAGCGTTGAAGTCATAGCAACGACGTGGCAGGACTCAGCAGCCTGCGTCGGAAATAGGTGAGTGAGCGGCGTGGACGTGAGCCTTTCATACGCGATAAGTGTGTGTGTGGGGGGGGGGGGGGGGGGATAGGGGGGGGGGCGCCAACAGAGCAAATAATAAATAAAACGAAGGAGTCAGCGAAACAACCGACCGACTCACCGCGCAGCATGTCGTTGCACCCCGTCCCTGCGACACCTTCTAAACTCGGAACGCAATCACTCGCGTGTTAAACCAGCCAACGGGCAAATATGAAACGGAAAAGAGAGGAACATGCCATGCGCGAACGCGACGCCGGAAAGGGCAAACGTTTGTTTTGTTGACACGCACGGAATGCAAAACGTGCGCCTTCGCTCGATTGAGAAATGGAGAGGAGAGCCGTCAAAGAGAACAAGTGCAAGGCTGGAGGGAGGAAAGGCCGAGCAAAAAGAGCACAACGCAGTTGGGCTGCCGTTCGTTCTGGGAATAGGAAAGTGACAGCTTGTTTTTCCCTTATCTCTCTTGTCTTCTTTGTTCCCTTTTTTCGACGCCTAAACACTGACCGAGCCAACGTTGGGCCTAGCGGCTCTAGAGGGTCAAGCAAGCAGCCGCGCCCAACGGACGGAGTGGTCCCAAAACAACGCACTGAAACACCAACACATAGAGGAAGGCGAGAGGAGAGTCCGCTGCCCTACTACATAAACAGACTCCTCGGCGCCTCCGGCTGCTGCCTAAAGGAAGGAGGAATTACGAAAATAAGGCGCCGACTTCTAAGGCCATTGAGTTACCATGGGCTTCGCGCAAGCCGGCGCATGCGCATCTATCTGTCTGTACCTAGTTTTACAAGCGACGCCTTCTGCCCTCCCTCATCCTCTCGGGATGAGGCCTCGGAGGCGTCCGAGATAAATAATGAGTGATGTGTAATTTGCCATCTTCTCTATTCGTGAGTGCCGCGTTTGGTAACACTGCGCTGCCCGCATCGTTCGCAGTGGAAAAGGCTTGGCGTGGCTTTATGGAGGAGGACGGCCTGACACTACCGGAGTTCTAGTATTAGCATACGTATACCGATACAATATGCCGATATCGACCGCCAAAAACGCAACAGCACATGCGCAGGCGGCTTCGCTGGACCAAGCTCACCCGCACAGAATCACCCGGAGTAATCGAATTGAAAGATATTAGACCATTGTGTGCCTATTTTAATATGCGAGACATGTAGTACATTGCCCCCCTTCGCCCCCCCCCCCTCCCTCTTCGAAAAAAATATATGGCTCTAACACTTGTTTCACAAGACTATTCGGAAACCATTTTAGGTCTAACTCCCTTTTTGACGTACGAACGGTAACCCCGCAGTGGAGTTCCGCTCGTCGGTATGTGCCATTTCAATGTGGAGCATAGTGCGAAAACTAATTGTTATAAATAATATTGCCGCAGATGATCTTTAAGTAGAATGCTGTGTTATCTCGCAATAACTTCTTCTTTGCATTTTCTGCTCGGGCCCAAGCCTAGCCAAGAAGGCTAAGGACCCAGATGATTTTTCATGTACCTTTTACTAGTCATATATGTAAATAAAATCGATTTGATTCAATTTGATTTGAACTAACTGGGCTCAAGTTGGGGATATGTGCCGCTAGAGCTCGTTCGAGCTCGGAAGAGGTAGGGTGCCTCGATAACAGCGGACAAAGAGATGAGGTACTGTATCAAGGCACTATCATAGGAAGAGGCACCGATAGTCAAACAACGGTCAACGTTCGCGTCCCCATTGGAAAAAAAGGATGACTTATACCATGGCCGAAGCAACCGTTAAAACGTGTCGCACTCTCACTATCGCTGTCAGCGAGCGTTTGCTACACATAAGACTCACAAATATCTTTCGGTTGGGCTAGTGAAACCTCAAGAGCAGATAAAAGTAATGGGTTTCTTTGACGTGCATGATTTCATCTACGCAAGAAAGTTGTCTGGGTGTTTACGTTGTAATAAATCAGTTTCGCTAACCCGAGCTCAATCAACCAACGCAAAAGTATACCAAGCAGGAACGCACGAGAGACCAGAAAACCCCAAGGAAGGAAAACTGGTCTCGTTAGGTGTCGTATGCATGCTCGTTGGGGAATGAATTCAGTCGTGCAGCTTTAAAAAAAGTAAACATAGTTTAAAAAAACGTCACAGTCAGCCTCTCGTTAGAGATGGTGTACGTGTACCGACTAGCGGAAGGCTGGCTTCGTTAAGACTTTCGTGCACGCAATCTCTGTAGTCTCACGCAGGCAATTGAACGACTGAAAATACATTTATTTTTTGCGACACTGTTATGAAGAAGAGTAACGCAAATGTTCATGGTCGAAAAAATGTACAGTGCGGCAGTATTTTCGAACTATTGCTCTTTCTTCTGACTGATTCATTGTACCTCATCGCTCATCATATTTGACGCCGTGACTAAGAGCTAAAAATGATTGCCATACGTAGGCTCCGGCATCAAAGGCGGGACTGAGAAATGAAGGGGTGAAATGATAATGAACGAGGGAGATAATCGTTACATTGCACGGCTTCTGATGTGTTTTGGAGCAGAATCTCAATTCATCTCCATTTCCGGTTGATTGGTAACATAAAGAGCCGTTCTAGGCTTCACTCTATTAAGAAAAAAAGACTCTTTAAAAAAAATCGGATCATACTTGTTTTCCGGCATGCAAAGCGGGAAACACCACGCGATAATTAGCGGGTATCTAGTGCTTCTTCCAGATGGGCGTTCTCAGTCGAGTGATGATTTCAAACCTCCTTTTCCACTTGTCATTCAAGGCGCGGCTTCACTTGAAGAAACGTCCAAAAGCACTATTTCAAAAGCGAGAGGCCGTAATGTGCGCACTCACTTTATGTCTTTATAGGCATCACTGTATCAAGCGACCCATGCTAACGACATTCTTCATCAACTGTCGATGTCGAATGAATGTTTTTTGTAGTGTACGAAGAAAGGAACGCGGGTATTGCACGGACACGGAGGTATTTCGCAAGAGATGATAATGTACGCCGCAAAATAAGTTTGCAGAAAACTATGAGACCCATCAAGGCTTTTTAAGAGCTAGGCCATGCGAAAGCATTCGAGTTCTCATCCGCATTTCCTTTATTTGAGTTCGTTTCGTTCCTGAATACATAACCCGAGAACCATGCAGTTGAAGTCGAATCCCAAAGGTTTCGGGTGAACCAGGGACAATGTTGAATCTGACTCTTTTGCGCGGTGCTCTGTGAGTGGTCATTCGTGGTCACATGACCTCTATGACATCGTCACTACCTACATCAGTCAGATTTTCATATCGGCCGGCAGCATCGTTTTCGGGTGGCAAGATATCTACTACTGTCGGAAAAGAAATAGCTTATGTAGTAAGCAGTTTTTCAGCGCTCCTCCCATTTCCAGATGGTTTAGTCATCATGATCAGGGGGAATGCCTCTCCCATGTCCGATCACTTAAGCCGGTCCTGTGCCATCTCGATCCACTTGACCCCTGAAAAACTTCCTAATTTCATTAGCCCACCAAACTTTCTGCTGCCTACTGCATGGTATACGCTTGCCTCCCCTTGGAATCCACTCCGTCACCCCTAGCGACTATCGATTACACTCCTTTCGCACTGCATGCCTTGTCCATGCCCATTTTTTCTTCTGTATTTCTAAAGAATGTCAATAACTTCTGCTTGTTGATTAGCAGGCTTACGGAATAAACAGTAATGAAGTAGCTTTGATCATCTTCATTCTAGACTGCGATCACCGCAATAGGAAGGCCTTGCTGATCCCCGATTAGCCCTCTCCTGCTCCACCAGGTAGCCACAGCCACATTATTCTAATGAGTCAATTCTAACGCGTTAGTGTTAAAGGCGGCCTGTTCTCCACAAAGTCTGCCGTCAGCGTTGTGAGCGAAAATCACGAGCATGTTATTGAAAGGTGGTAGTTGGCGGTTGGTCGGGCATTGATCGGTCCGCGGGTTGCGTGACGTCACGAGACCACGTGACATGGCCAAATTGGCAGCAGCTGCCAATTCGGGATTCTCCTTTAAGATGCAAGGATGAGATGTTAATCTAACCCTCCGGAACCCTTGGATCCCGTGTAAGACACTGTCCATAGGCCACTCTGGCCCCTTCGTATGGCGTGGTTAAATCGGGGCTTTATAGCAATGTCGGGCGGTCTTTCACATAACTGTGTAGATTATGACTGTATGCTAGTGAATATGTGTGGGATAATACAGGCAGAAACTAAAGAATAGGTGATTAAGCGAGTAGCAAAGTGCAAGTACGCGAACAAGGATCCGCAAGGAGAGCTGCATACGGGAGCCACTAACAACGCTGTATAGCTTATAAGCGTCCTCTTCTTTCACCGTAGGGTACCGTAGATATTGCAACCGATCACCAACGGACGTTGCGTTCGCACTAAACTTCCCGCACATTTAATCGATTATGTCGAATTTGTGCGACATATAGCTGGCGCTGCAGTCCTTTATACAAAACGACTTTATACAAAACTGTTATTACATCGTCTTGTCCGCGGCTACTAGCTTCACACTTACTGAGTCAATTAAGTAACTTTTATTTAGATAGCTAATTGTCATTGTTTTCAGAATCCCCCACGTCCGCCACAGCAGACATTCTATCCCTGATGTTTGGACCATCCAATCTTTGGGAAGTTCAGAACGTGTTCGCAGGACAAACCAGTATAAAAGATGACCCAACCTCAAGGTCATTATATTATGGTGGCTATACACGCAGCGCGATCGAAGAAAGTTACCAGCTGATCCTTTCCTACAAAATCGAAGGAGTGCCTCCGTCATCGCGCCACTTTGACTCATTTCGTCTAAGGCAGAGCTCTGTCACCTCAGTGTAGCGTGGAAGCGAGTAATCCAGCAGAGCTGTCGATGACAGTAACAGCGCCGACTACGACTCACGCAAAGAGAGCGAGGGAGACGCAGTGTAAATGGAGAGGTACATCGAGAGGCGGCGCCGACGGGTCTAGACGGCCGACGCGCACTATACAACGCCGGCTTCGCCGCCCATATAGCGACCCGTGGTCGAAAGGAAACGTGACTGCGCCAACACACGGCACCCCGCGCTTAACGACTCCGCCACCGCGTTGGTGCCGCTCCGTTTCGATTGACATAGAGCCCTAGAGACACGCACGCATCGCGGTGGGGAGAGAGCCCGCGTGCCGCGATATATCCGTCTGCATTCGACCGGCAGCAGTCGAAATAGGTGCATATATGCATCTATCTCGACGGATGTACATGGTGTGCACTATAGTGTCAGCGCCTCGATTGTCGGTTCCACGTTGCGTACGCAAATCTAGACGTTGTATACGTAGCCTTCTTTTTTTTTTTTTTTTTTTTTTTTTTGGCTGCGCACATGGGATCGACCGCTAGATGAAAGCGCGTGAATGCAGTAGATATGTCTAGCCTTAGCATCGGACGAATTGATCCTCCTTTATCAGCAGCTTCGGCCACTCCTCTGACCTTTGGTGGCTTTTCACTCTTCACCTCTTTTTAATTTTATTCAGGAGGTTGGTTTCACATTAAATGATTCGGAAGCTTAGAGCTCTGTAATAAGAGCAGCGATGTCGCATATTGCGTCTTTCGAGACATGTTAGGTGATGACAGTGCTAGCGGTAGGAGAGAACACAAGATATATATTCAAAAACATGAAATAGTTGAACGTATGAAACTAGTCAGAGTAATCAAAAGTGACCCACAAAAAAAAAATAATCTCCAACTAGGGTCCTCGCGTCCTTCGGTGTCCGGAAATCAGAAAGCGTATGCACCGTCAAACCATGTGCTCACAGTAGCAACAGCCGCAGCAAGAACAGCACACGGGAGCTCGCGCCGCTATTGACCATTGTATAATCGATTCCTAAGCTCGGTGTACGTGATTATGCGCGTACACTATATTGTGTGTTCACATGAAGGCTGTTCTCCACCTTGGAGTGCGTGTGTGGCACTCTGTCCTAGCATCAAACACTCTCCGCCATCGCTTTGTCCTTCCTTCCTGTTGTTCGGTCGGGAAGAAATCGATAGGGACGGCGGGTGGCCAAGGAAAAGCAAACTACTTCTCTTTATTTGTTTTTCTGATTAGGTGAGTAGACAAGGAAGAAATAGGGGGAGAGTACGAGTGTCTCTTAAAACCCCTTAAGGTGTTCCCTAATGAAATATAAGTGTCAGTCAAAATGAAATGGCTGTTCAGTTGACTCCGGCATCCTCTCGCAGGAGTTCCCGCGGGATACAGGAAAGAAAGAAAGAAAGAAAGAAAGAAAGAAAGAAAGAAAGAAAGAAAGAAAGAAAGAAAGAAAGAAAGAAAGAAAGAAAGAAAGAAAGAAAGAAAGAAAGAAAGAAAGAAAGAAAGAAAGAAAGAAAGAAAGAAAGAAAGAAAGAAAGAATAGTGACTACCTGATGAAACGTAGAAGAATCACGCGCAAACACAACCCGCTCATATATTATTCCATGACGAAACACAAGTCATTATTCGACGACCTACATATACTAGCTTTTGATTCATTGTGTCTGCAAAAAACAGCAAATGCCGTGAGCAGAATTGTAAGATACAACCACCTCCTTCATATATTCCTCTTTCACACATCATCCCGAACCACCAGAAATACAACATTAGAAAATTTTAATCTACCACCTACTCACAACTTATAAGGAGAACGACGGCTCTCCCTTATAGGTGCTAAAATATGAAACACTCTTTCACAACAAGTGCAATGCGCTCAAAATTTTGCTCCTTCATCAAAACAATACTTTCAGCGCTTGAACAATGTATTCTAATTGCATTCTACCTGCTGGGCACACCCATTTCTTATAGTGTAATTTAACATGCGATACATTACCGTGATTGTTCCTACTTATTTCGGCGTCTCTCATAGCCTGAGTCGCTTTGGGACGTTAAACCCCACAAACCAACCAACCAACCAACCATGCATTGTAACATAATTATCTCATTTATATATATATGTGTGTGTGTGTGTGTGTGTGTGTGTGTGTGTGTGTGTGTGTGTGTGTGTGTGTGTGTGTGTGTGTGTGTGTGTGTGTGTGTGTGTGTGTGTGTGTGTGTGTGTGTGTGTGTGTGTGTGTGTGTGTGTGTGTGTGTGTGTGTGTGTGTGTGTGTGTGTGTGTGTGTGTGTGTGTGTGTGTGTGTGTGTGTGTGTGTGTGTGTGTGTGTGTGTGTGTGTGTGTGTGTGTGTGTGTGTGTGTGTGTGTGTGTGTGTGTGTGTGTGTGTGTGTGTGTGTGTGTGTGTGTGTGTGTGTGTGTGTGTGTGTGTGTGTGTTTCATTTTTTTTTTGACCCATGACTAGCTTTTGGCTACGGGTCTAAATAGTGTTGGACACATTTTTATTGTTTTCAAGGATAAATGAATTATTAGAATTTAAATCCTTGTCGGACAAATTTTCAAGAATTTTGTTTTTCCGCAGTCACAGCCGCCGCTCACTGTTTCGACAAAACGAAGTGGGCTTTCCCGCCCACGTAAAGAAAGGTGCGGCTCATATAGAGCATTATTGAATATTTTAAAAGGCTGATACCGTTTAGCCGATACCGTTCAGTGGCAGAACTCTTACAGAAAGGCTACTCATTGCTGTGGAACTCACAATTAAAGAGTAATTCGCAGAGCCCATTGCAGATACTGACGGTACAATAAACCAAGAGTACAATGACAATATACCAAACCAGTAGTTACCAAACTGTTTTGCACGCGAACAGCCGTGAGAATACGACCCTTCACAATCTGGCTGGACCTAAAGCCTCCCAAACGTTTCATGTTTCTTCTTTTTTTTTTTTTTAGTAACACGTACGGAATGTTCAGTGTTTCACATAGGCGAGGAGTGCATCATAGAAAGACAGAAGAAATGAGTCGTACCAACAGTTATCACGTATTACACCACTTAAGTGTAAGTACAGTAGCTATACTTGAAGTATGTACTACATGGAGGACTCTGTTGTTGAATCGTAAATGTTTATTTCGTCAATCAATGCTGCGGAAAGGAATAAAACCAACTCCGGTCACAAACAGCAATGATGCTTAACAGCAATGATACTTAAATAATTCTAGATTCTCATTCAAGCAGCAGTAGGATGACCGGGGATGGCTATGCTTTCTCATAGTAAATATATTCTGCAGGACCTTCCTGCTCGCATATGTATAGTGGGTCAAGTGCTGCCGTCAGTGCTGAGTAAGTAATGCATCGAGACGCTCACTTGTCGTCATAGTACAAGAGCAAAAAAAAAAAAAAAGAAAAAAAACAATACACCGAAGAAAGAAAGAAAGAAAGAAAGAAAGAAAGAAAGAAAGAAAGAAAGAAAGAAAGAAAGAAAGAAAGAAAGAAAGAAAGAAAGAAAGAAAGAAAGAAAGAAAGAAAGAAAGAAAGAAAGAAAGAAAGAAAGAAAGAAAGAAAGAGCTATATAAGGAAACGATGGTTAAAGCACTCGGCGTGACTTATCAACCCATAGCGTGCAAGCGCAGCGAAGTGGATGACATGATGTCGTGTATGCGTACTGTCACCGCAGGATCGGCAACACGAAACCTCGCGATCATCTTTTCCACCCCTCTATTTTATTCGATCCATCATTTTCCTTTCTGCAGGGCTTGTCTGCCCACCCAGCGTGACACATTTACTGCGCTTTTCCAACCTACGCAACCTCCTCCGGCAAGTTTGCTGCCGCCGTGAGCTCAGAGTATCTACAGGAAAGCAAACGTCGCAGGCACCACAATCACGCCTGAGCATGTGGGAGGCGCACCGGCTCGCTGAGAAAATATAGCGAGGATACGTATTTTACGCTCACTCTCGTGTGTGAGCATTAATTTAGTTTGTATCTGTGACGGATCTCATATGTTTGAATAATTGCGCAAGCACGCACACAAAAAGAAAAGGAAAAAAGTTGAGCTGTTTCTGACGGTTTTTCATGCTTTTTTTTTTTGTTTGTTTTTGTTTTACTGATTTGTTAAACTGCCACTTTGTGATTGAATCTCGTTCCTTACGTGCCTAAAAAAGGTGTTACTTTTATTTCATCTGCGAGCGAACGCCTTCCTTAGTTGATGTTTTATCTGACTGTTCGAGTTGCCACGCTAGGTAGATACAGAACTCAGAAGTGCAGCGCCAAAGCGCGCAACTGCACATATGCGCGCGCAACTTTTGAAGAAGACCGCGCCGAGCACCAAGAGGCTGCAACCTTGTTCCACCCTTATTTTACTGACCCCGTAAACGCAGTACCATCGTCATTTTATGGATCGCGCGTTAATTACGGGACGCCTGCGATCGTTGACGTAAAACTGCCCAACCGAGCCGTTCACAGCTCGGCAGAGACCTATATAGGTCGGGATCTAAAAGTTTATCACCCAGAAACTGTACAAACAGAAAATAAAAGTGAGGTGGTGTGTTTAAATAGGCAAGAGGGCCGTAGTATATGAGATACTGTGGAAGAGGGGTTTGTGGGCACGAGGTACATGCATGTACAATTGAGTGCATGAGTGCCGGCTTAGACATCCCGAACACGCGTAAAAAAGAATAAACTGTGGAGGACATATACGTGTGCAATGCAGCGAAAAACTGTGGAGCCTATATATGTGCTTATGTAACAAAATAAGTATTAAGAAAATGAAGACTGGTATTACGTAGTGCGCAACAGAGTAACGTACATAATTAAACAACTTGCGCACATGTTAGTTAGTGCGACGCTCTTTCATCTACTTATTTTATTTTTTTTATTTGCACGCTCCGATTCAAATAACGGACATGCATAAAATTACTGATGCAACCCTTCCACAATGCTCGTTCCTGCAGGAGAAGTGTGTGGAGGTCCCGCCACCGCATGCGCGCTTCTCCCACTTCAGAAGTTTGCAGCAAGAGGAACACTACAAACAAAAGCTAGCGCGTTTGAGGGTTGTTGAAGTCAGCCCCTGCTCCCAAATGCAGGCACCACACGTCGGTTTATCGTCTAAAACGATGATATCAATAGAGAGACAAAAAAAAAGCGTGGTATCATGAGAGCACATAGATCAGCGAAGTCCGCACTGCGCGTTGTGCGCTGTCAAGACTACCAGTGAAGCGCTACGCGGAAGAAAATCGAAACGATGAAATTGACTCACCAATGTCCATCCGGGCACAACACTGTGCGAGATCGAGAAGGGGCCACTAACAGAGGTCCCGGGGGTCAAAACACTGAGGTCATGGGCCGCCACTGGGTGCTTTAGGCTGGTCTGTACACACACCCACCGTGCTCAACGAAAACATCCCGCACAACTGCAAAAACTCCGCGCGGAGCGCCGCATAATGCATGATTCTTGCTTTCAAGGACAGAGGACGCCGCTGCTGCGCTTAGCAATAGTTGCGCCCACCAACGACAGCTGCCGCGGCAGTCGCCTTACGCTTGGGACGTTAGGCAACAGGTCGCGCCACTAAAGCGTTAAAATTGTAAGTAGTGACGTCTTTCGCCACGAGAGGACCGGATTACTACACCAATTCACGATCGCTTCGTTGCCTCACACATGTCTTTGTCTATCATCTGTCCTTGCGGCACTCCCAGTCATACTTCCTCCCAACTTCACCACCCGCGTGTAGCGAAAATGATGGGCCCTGGGCAAGTTCCGATCCTCGTTCTGAGTAAGTATACGTGATCCTTTTCACTAAGTTTCTCCAGTACGCTGGGCCATGTTTCACTGGTTATTCGCCTATTCTTTTCAGGCCAGAACACCAAACGCGAGTCTGGCAGGAAAGTTCAGATCGAGAATGTTCGAGCTGCAAAGGTGAGCGACGGCGGCGTGACAACCCAAATTTGCGCACATTTTGAATGAAATGACATGAACTAACAGGGAGAGTTTGTGTTGTAGGGGGTATTTTTGCTCTTAGTATTATGCTCTTGAACATTAATACCCGTAAGAAGAATATATACACGCTTTTCGCTCGGTGCCGCAGTCATGTGTCGGCTTCGCTAGGCTTACTGGCAGGCGACTCATTCACAAAGAAAGTGCGTTCCCTTCTGATGAGCGAAAAAATATAGTTTTTTCGCCGATGACCACTGCATGTGGATACTGCTTCTCGTCTTGACAACGAGTTACGCATTCAGGCATCGGGCTGGACAAACTTCAAATATCAACCTCAAGTTCTAAGCTTCTGGTTATCGGCGCGCGGTGGAACGCCGACCATAAAAGGCAAACTTTCTGCAAGTTGGGTGGCAGTGCGCGGCAAATTTAAACTGCTGCTCCTAAATCGGTTTATGTTAGGAACTTGTTCTTTTGCGCAGCTAGCGTTTGCGTGTGGGTATTTGTTTTTTTTATTGTAATAAGCAAAGCGTTGGTAGGGGCGCCGACCGGCCTAGAAAGAAAATCTAATTTAGGCGCAGAACTCACTAAAGATGAGAAAAGGCGGTCACAAAATACATGGCTCTCTGGACTTCCGAAATCATTTTCAACGAGAATCACTGTCCCTTTTATCATATCGCTTGTGTGCGTGCTTGATGGCCGAGTTAGTTAGTCCTCTGTCCCGCGACTGAAAGGTGGCGGGTTCGAATCCTGTCACGGGTGGTTTTCAGAGCAGTTCTTCTGAGTGATTTTTCTCAGTGGTGATAGTGATGAAGAATCACTCCCTACTATTCGCGGTTTCCTCGGAGGGCTGTTACCGGCCCGGAGAAGGCAGAGTGATGTCTGAATTGCCACTGTGAAAAGTCAGTTTTTTTTTTTTTTTTTTTTTTTTTTTTTTTTTTAAGAAAGATGAGGGCTCCTTTTCTCCAAGAGAAGGAGAAGAGGAGAGGGCATTCGCCGCGTCGTGCAGGCAAGGGGAATGTTGAATTCCCGCTACCTTGAGATTATTCTATTCTGCCAATCTAGGTATTTCATGGCCTTGTATTTTAAGACCCTGATCAGTTGAGCCGTTGAAAATAATCAGACATGTCTTAAATTCGCTAAAACTGAAGTTTAGAGCCCTCTTTTTTTGAAGGCAGGTGGGAAGGGGGGGGGGGGGGGGAGTACACATTGTCATTTGTTATTTTACATTAAATTTGCCCCCTTTACAAGCATTGATTTTTGTTTTGTTTTTTTTAGGCTGTTGCTGATGTCATACGAACTTGCCTTGGCCCCAGGGCTATGCTCAAGGTATGTTTTTATTGCATTTTTTTCCTTACTTTTCTTACTTTTTCATTTTTGCGCACAGCAAGTGTTTGTGTGGACATTTTCACTCTAGTTGTTGTTGTTGTTTTTTTCCGCAATCTCTGAGTTTGTGTAGTCTTGTGCTTATTCTTTTGGCTCAATTACTGCAGATTTGCACATGCCTTCTTGCACAGCTTTTTTCACCACCCAGAAGCTTGTCAGCTTGCATGAAGGGCTTTAAGTGGTATCCGCTATGAGCATGCTGCAAGGCTCTTCATAAATGTATGTTCTGCTTCTTGCACCTTGTGAAATTACTGATAATGTTGTAAGTAATGCCCCTGTCGAATGCGCAAAATAAAGTGCACTTATGGGGAGTGTCACTTAACGAAAAGTGCACTCTACCACCGCTAAATGGCGTAACATGAGGGCCGAGTGCATAGCCTCGCCGGCAGCAATTTCTTCATCACAAAACATACAAGTTGATTTTACGTGTTTTTTATATATTATTTTAGTAATTGCTTATAATAGAGAAGGGCAAAATATCACATAATGAAAACACGATATAAGCTTGCATGCAACTTCCAAATTAAGCGCGGTGAGCCACAGTGGCAGTGCCATTTTCTGTTAGATGACGGTTGCCGTTGTTGTTCATGGTGTTGACATGCAATCTCAGAGTCGTCCCGGTATAAATTTGTTTTTGTTTTTTTTGTTTCCTTTTTTTTTTTCTTTTTTCTTTTTTTGTAATTGTGTGTGTGCTTTACAGTATTCTAAGCTTTACACTTTGAGGTTAGTGTCTTTTTCTTTTTTTTTTAGATATGTTCTTACAATTGCCAGTTTTGTATCTGCTAGTGCTAATGCGAGTGCACTCCCTGTAGGTGCACTTTAACTTGCTTGTTTGAAAGGGGTATAAAGAAATGCCCTGCTATTAATGCAAAACAGTGCAGTTAGTTCTAAAGGTTGAAGAGTATGAAAGGGATCGGCAGTTGGCCAAAACTTGTGAGAATATGATGGCAATGAAAAGAACTTGTCTAACTTGTCTGTTAGTGTAGGGTGGAATGCCTTCATGTCAAATAAATGTGCATATATATCATTTTAGCTTCACATTAACAGGTGTGGGACAGCTGTGGCAGTTGTGCAATTTTGATTTTTCTTTTTTTTTAATGCATTTTTCTGTGCCATGCTACACAAAATGTATTGCGTTTACCGAACTATTGCCAGAAAGGCTAGGCAAGCATGAAGCAGATTTTTTTTTTTCCACACATCTCATGACTTCTAGGGCTATCTAAATAATCTAAATGGTTTGCAACTATTGGCCGCAATTTTATCGCACTGCACATTTATTATTTTAAGTCATTGATTCTTCCATTCTTGTGACCAGCCATCACGAATTCCAGGTGGTGTTTACTAGTTGCAGCATTTCACACCTGTCATGTCAATTAACTTGCTCTTTTTTCGTGAATACAACAGTTGCCATACACGGCTGGTAGGTCTAGCAGGCCAAAAACAAGCTGCAATGCCACGCAGAATGGCATAACTTCTGGCCACGAAGCAGTCACCAAGTGACAATGATTGCTTTGGTGTAGAAGGCAAACAAATGCCAATGCTGTGATCATTTTCGATCAGTGTGCCTTGAAAGATGTGGCACTTGCTCAAACATGTCTTGGGAACATTGCAGATCCTAATGAACAAAGCTGCTGCCATCGTTTCAAGCGACCACTTTTATCCCGCACAAGTTTCATATATTGAACCTAGTAGTTGTGTGTTTACAGCCATGAGGAACAAGAAAAGTGGGTGACAGTAACCTAGTAGCCAGTAGTTTGCCCCAGGCTTGCATCTTCTATATTATGAGTTTAGCTCCGCATCTTGTGGCTTAACATGGTTTAACCGCCGTCTGTTTTCGAGGGCATTTTCGACTACCATGCAGCTATCAGTGCTGCAGAACCGATACACGAGAGTTTACATCCTTCTGAGAATGGCGTGCATTGAGACTGCATTCCACAAAAGTGGCACACATTGTTGTCACTCTTTTGTTTCCCGAAGTATCCTGCAGCGTTTGGCAGTGCAACTTCAATATTGGCCTTGATATCATGCCACCGCAGAATGCCTCAGCATCCTGCGCGCTTAGGCACATAATTGCTTAAGCAGTTGGACAAAAATGGTTGAGTGCATCTTTGTGGGCCCACCTGCAGTTAGAGCCTCCCCTCTGGTGGGAGGAGAGAGGGGAAATCTACTCAGGTCGGCACAGCAACGCCTTCAAGCAGCAAACATATAAGGTGCAAAAGTGATGCAGAAGGCAGTGGTATGGGAGATATGTAAAAAATAATAAAAGCGGGGGGAGATAAAAGAATTCCACTGAGCCACGAGGCCACCTAGGATATAAAGAAATTATTTGGCGCAACTTTCAGGCAATGTTTGTGCCAAAATGGAAAAGCGTCATCCTAAATTGATGCTCTGTCTACACAATTTCTTGCAGCATACTACTCAGCACAGCAACATTCAGTTTTCATTTCTGTGTTTTGCAAGGTGTTTATTTGTTTATTTTTTGATTAAGCTACCTGTGTTTTGTTTTTTTAATATAGGTATTAGAAATAATTCAAAAATATTTTATTTGAAACTAAAAATTTGATGCACACGCCAAGGCTCTTGAAAGACAAGCAGGATGTACGGGTCATAGGCACTCGTTTGTTTCTGCACGCCTCATTTCGGTATGCCCAGCTGTCATTTTCCTTGGAAACAGACTTTGACCTCGTCAAGCTTCACAGCTGGGAATTAGTTGGGTGCACTGGTTAGGGCCGTCTCAAATATCGAGCAGTACAAGGCAGAAGTATGGATTTGCAGTGCATAGATGAAACTCTGTTAGCTTGTGTTACAGTATGCAGCACCAGCTACAAACCGTGCAATTGCTGGCTGATGAATTTGAGAATATTGAAGCGTCAACTTTCACATGCCACATTTCCATAAGTCTGAGTCTCATTGGGAAGACCTTTCAAGTGAGGTGATGATAATTAGATCACTTAGTTGTTTGTTGTGGGACATGAAAACTTTCAGCCACACCAAGTTTTGCGAGTTGGCTTTAATGGAGATTTACATTGCTCATGCTCTTACGCTGCTCCAAAATGCTGGTACACTAAAATTTCATTACTTTGACCCTCGTTATTTCAGAAATTCAAATCATTCAAATGCAGGACACATTCCAGCTGGTGACCTTGTAATTATGTGGCATGTTATGCTCGTTAATTCAGGCGGAAGCAGGCTCGCATCGCTTAGTTCAGATGGATGATCAAATCGAGGTACTACCCGCGAAAGCACCGATCGTCCAGATAAACTTCCTCGAGCCTGGCTTGTATGTAACAGTAGCTCCCATCTACCTCAGGCGTGTAGGCAGTGACACATGCGAGGACATTCAGGTGTCCCCGTTTGCTGAAATGTAGCCCAGTAGCATTATTTCAGCTTCACTTCTTAAATTCACACCATCCCGCTGCTGCCATCGACAAAGCTCATGCTGTCAAAGTTCAGAACTTTTGCCAACATGCAGTCACTATACTTGGTGGTGATGGTTTCGATGGTTTCCATCAAAGGGATGCATAAAAATGGATGCAACCACATATAGAAAATTTTTATATGAGAATCTTCTGCAGTGTTTAAAAACACACAGTGCATAGAGCTGCAGAAGAAGCAATGCACTGAAGTTGCTTATGTTGTACGTTGGTGGCTTAGTAAACAAATAAAGCTGTTGCAAGCCACACTTGGCATAGCATAATTGTGCTAATATATTCTAATATGACAGGTTTACGTTGGCAAAAGTGCTGTGTTGGTAACTTGAGGAAATTACTCTCCCGTTCTCTTTGCACTAGAAAGAGAACCGTGCCTGATGCGTCTGCCTATTCCACGCCGTGATGGCTGGCGTATCACCTATGGTATAAAACTAGAAATGTAATTAATACTCATTTCTGCTTGCAAACCTTCAGGAATGAACCGCTCAAATAATTTTAGCAAATTCGTCTTCCAACATGTTTGTCAACGTAAGGTCAAAGCGTGATCTTCGAGAGATGCAGGGGACCTTCAGAAAGATATATTTACACTTAAGATAATCCTAGTGATACAAAAAAAAAAAAGAAAAAAAAAAGCAGCCTACTTATCTGTGGTCAAATGCTGAATTGGCAGGTGACTTATTTGCGCCCTGTTTTATTGCCTTGAGACATTGAAAAGGAAATGTACATAAATAAATTTATTTATGCTCCAATCATTTGTTTCTTGATCTGTCTCCAGTGAACAGATGTTTAGTGATGAAATTGTGTAGCTTTTAACTTCTGACAATTGTGAGGGCTGCCTTCAACCAGAAAGGCTTCATGATCCATCAGCTGCGAAAAACTTGATTTCATGACAGCCTATTATTGAGAGGCGCATTGCTCACTTGTGTATGCAGCCTGCAGATTTAATTCTCAGTTAGTCTTTTTGCTCAGCCTGCAAGAAAAGTCTGTTTTCTTTACAGCTCAGTAGTTCCAGCTTTGTTGTGACTATTAGTACATAACTACACACTACATAGTGATTTAGATAAGCAACCATGTTTTACATCACTGAAGAATGACCACAGGAAACTTGCCTATTTGGTTCACTGTGCCCTGACAAGTCTGCATGTGCAATCTTGACTTGAGTCAGTGTTTTGCAAGAGGCAGATGAATGCCTCTGTTGTCCTGCTGTCGATGTGAAGGAAGACGCAGCAGCCTGTTCCACAGGTTTATCGGTTTCTGCCTCAGTCAGGAGTCCACGCTGTCTATACCCCGTTTCAGTTTGTCACTTTCTTTTTGCCCCGACTCTGTCATTCGTCTGGCAGTTTGTTACTTTTTTAAGTCTGAGTTCGTGTCAGTGGGTGCATTGCTAAAAATAAGTCACTCCTGGAGTTCTGCCCCTTTTACCCTATGTTCGGGTGCAGGGGAAAGACTGAAAATTCAACTATTCTAGTTGATGCAAGCATATGTAAACATATATATATATATATATATATATATATATATATATATATATATATATATATATATATATTTAGTTTACTATTATAGTAGCATGGCATCGGTGTTTTTCTGTGCAGCTGCGGAACATGTTCCATTGTATGCACAGTCTTTACGAAACTTTTTAAGCACCAGGTTGGCTGCTGGGCATGTGGTGGAGCACCTGCAGTACTGAAAGCTCTGGTACTGTGAGGTCAGGGGTCACACACTGGGCATTTGTAATGGTGGAGGCGGTGGCTGCACCTCTGGGGACTCCTGATAAACCGAGCGCGTGGTGACATTTATGACACATTTAAACAACACATTTCTGACTACCTTGCCTATATTTAAATGCGTGCAGTACTTTTTGATACAGTTTCGTTCTACACCGTTATGGCTACTAGAAGATTAAACTGGCTGTCTTTTCCTTGTTGCATTCTTTTGCATGTGTGGCTGTGACGGTTTTTTTACTCGCACCTGTTGAGTTAAAACAAAAGAGAGAGAAGACCAGCGTGGGAAGGCTTCGTTGATAGGTGAAACAGATAAGCAAAGACACCCCTAGGCTTCGTTTCGTCGCGCGCTGCGTCGAGCCAGCGAGCGGAACAAGTGGCGACAGGCCGTGTGCGCTCCGGGCGTGGGATTTGAGTTGCGCGCGATGCAAATCCCGCGACTCCGCTAGTGGTGCGACCGGAGCAGCAGGGGGGGTCTGCCTGCGGGAGCAGCTTTTCAATACCTCCAAGGCCGTGCCGCGTTTCCGCGACGTTGCGGCAGCCGGTGGAATTGTGTCCGCGCCGCGCAGCTGCGGTTTTCTGGAGGCTAGATGTAAACGGACAAGCCCGGAGTTTCCCGGACGGTCGGCCGAACTGTGGAGCGGCTGCCCACGCTCGCTCGCGCCCGTCTCTTTTAAAGAAGAAAGAAAAGAAGAAAAAAAAAAAACTAAAAATGCTGGTGTGACCGCGCGCGCGCGTGCGTCGGCGCCTCCTGGGAAGAGCAGCTGAACGGCCCCTGTGCTGCGTGACAGATATGAAACGCGTATTGTTTCCTTTCGGAGGCAGCGTTCACGATCGGAGAGGCTGGCGACTAACCTCGTAAGCTGTCGGCATCTCGCGCAAGGCGCGGTGAGGAAATATTTCAAGCAAGTGCGCGAGTTGGGTACCTATATACTGCGCCAACCGTGAATCACATTAAGGGAAAAGTTGCAACCGTCTTTGGACGAGAGCAGCATTAAGCATCGGCAGAAACGGCAAAACACGAACGTCGGTGCGTTGCGCCGACATGGCGTGTATTCTCCGCCAGCATCGCGCCCCGAGAAAAACACGGTACTTTTCGATCCGTTTTTGCCTGATGCGTGCGGCCGATCACCATCGAATCGCGCCGATCGGTCGGCGACTGCGTTCCTCCCGTCTCGTCGGCGTACCGCGTGCGCGCGCGTTGTCCTGCTCCGGTGAGACTCGCGGGTTCGATTCTACGTGCGTGAGACCGGCGCACCGGGTTGTTCGTGCGTGCGTGCGTTGATTGATTCCGCGATGACGTTGAGCGAGGGAAAAAGAAACGCCGAGCGAAACTTGGAACGGGAGCGCTATCGCAATGAAGGCTGCGGGTCGAGCAGAAGCAGCCACAGCGCGTCGCTAAATCGGGAAGCCTCGGCGGACACGTTTTCGTCACCGTCGCTTCTGAGCTGCGCGGCTGCGCTCTTCTCAAGACGCCGCGCCGCCGGCCCCGGTGCAAGTGGCGCGCGACGCCGCGAAGTATCGACGTTGTCCGCTGTGCGAGCTTGCAGACGAAAGTTTCGCTCCGATTCTGAAACGCGACGCCACCTTCTGACATATCGCATGCTTGCTGCCTGACTCGACTTGTTTACGGCGAAAGACTGCATGATGGGCAGTGCAAAATAACAGTGCGCATTGAAAGAAACCAAAGTCAACCGGGCTTCGACTTTGCGATCGCACAGCCCTACTCTACTCACGGCTATCTTCTCGTTCATCCTCGCGGTAACGTTCCTGGCGGCAGCAACAGATCATCGCAGCGACTACGTTGAGGATGTTGTCATGACTACTGGTGATTGCTCAGGGCGTTTTCTTCTTGGGCACGCAAGCGCCGAGGACAGTTTCCAAATACGCGCGCTTCACTTTCGCGCTTGGTGCGGACTTCGAAGAACTTCCCCGAGCGCGCGCAACCGACGCGTGTGGCTTACGAACACCGTAGTGCGCCTCTGCGCGTTTCATTTGACGTGAAGGGTCGCTTGACGGCGCCCACTAGTAGCGCGTCGATCGCTTGCGCTGTGTTCTCTTGGCACATTCGAAAGGCAGCCAGCCATGTACTGGGACTGAAATCCAGTGTAGCTTTAGTGGCAAATAATGATTTTAACTTTGCAAATAATGAAGTTTAGTATAATTTAAATAAGAATCCAATCAATATTAAAGATGGGACTTATTTGAAAGGCCAATGGTTTTTCTGTCAGTTTGAATAAAAGAATCAAGTTGGAATCTAGGCAGGGTTTTATTTATCAGCGATCCTTCTTTTCGCACATTGCAGTTATTTTTATTTTTTTATCATAAAAGGGGAAGTCCTCTTAGAAAAATTCTTATCCAGGGGTGTTGCTGTTCTGAACCACAATGAGGGTACAGGCAGTACCATTCGCTTCCCTAAAGGTGCTTGGCCTTGTTGGTGTATAGGATTTAAAGTCTGAAATGTCTGGTGTGCTCATGAGGGCATTCATAAGTTTGATATGGAAATTTGTCGAAGGCCACCAGAAAAAAGGTGTTCTTTCTTTGCAGATGCTGATGAATCCAATTGGAGGCATCATCATGACCAACGATGGGAATGCTATCCTGAGAGAGGTAAGAGCCTAATTGCTTAATTTTATCACAATGGGCACTTGGCCAAGTTAATAAACAACCCATGACACATTAACACCAAAGTCATGGTCACAGCAGGAAGGGGAGCCAAACTGCTTCTCTTTCCTTTCTGGAATCAAACACTATACTTTCTTTTGCTTCTCTTTTGCATCACTGTTAACATTGCAAGATCTGGGCTGCAATTAAAGGACGACTGTTTTTTCTACAGATCACTGTTCAGCACCCAGCTGCTAAGTCTATGATCGAAATCAGCCGCACCCAGGATGAAGAAGTTGGTGATGGTACCACCTCGGTTATCATTCTTGGTAAGGGCATCCAGTGCAGTCTGTGGCAGTCCAGGGCATCCAGTCTGTGGTAATTTCTTTTTGTGTTGCAGAGCCATTGCTGCAGCCATCGCGTAATTGGTAAAAATATGTAATTCTATTCCCTAATGTCTCCTCGTTCATATGGCAAGTTGTAACACTTGCACCCTAGATGTTGAGACCACCGATTGTGTGCAGATTGCAGATTTTGGCAGTGGATAATGATAACAAAAATTTTGTATGCAGCATATACTGAGTATGGTTTTGTTCAAAGGCCCGCACGAAAATACCGTGGAGGTAACAGCATGAAATGTTCACATTTATTGCTATATATAATGTCGGCAACAAATGTTGGGCTTGCCTTCGTGGTATGAATAGTAAATGCACAAACATACTGCAGACCAGTATTCCGAACCTAGCAGGAGTTGTCTTTATGGCAGTACGTTTATCTTAAGTATGCTTTAGAGCTGTAAAAACAACAGAGGTAATTTATAGGGACCGGGCGCCCGTTGTATGGCGCCACCGTCGCCTCGGTGGAACAGCGCCGCCCACCGGCGGAGTGCCGAAACAGCGGAATGCTGAGGCAGCTGAGTGGCGCATTCGTTTCCGTTCTTCGAGGCGTTTTTAAGCCTGTCCCTACCCGTCGTTTTGCGGTGTGACTTTGAGAGCTTTGAGCTGCTTTGAGTAATCGCAATGAGTATTTTTTGACCGGGAAATCTTGAAAAAGAAAAAGGCCGTTCCCGGCAAGGTGTGCATTTTTTTTTTTTTTTTTTTTTTTCCCTCTTAATCGCCCGGCGCATGGTATTTCTGTTATATACTCGAAAATGCTACGCGCGTGATTTCATCGTGCGCTAGGAACACCTTCGTTAGGCACTTGTTAAGGCAACTTCGAAGACGGGAAATGCGCCTGCACTGCGCGTCCATCTTATATTAGGTCTAGTCGAAACCTGCCTGAAGATCAAATACCGGCGAGTCGTGTAGCCGTGGCGCTGTAGTAGTGGTAGTTGTAATGGTCAGCGTTCGTGTAAAATGAAAAGGATGCTGCACCTGTCTTTTTTGGTAATAGCTAGGTTCAAACGATTTAGAGTAGAATAATAGCAAATGACATTCCGGTTTCAACCTTGCAACGAGAGCTGTAAAAGGAGAAAAATAAGCAAGCAAGACAAAAGTAGGATCCTATTTATGGTTGGAATAGCGAACACACATATACTTCCAGGACTTCCTGCACAATTACGCTACAATAGCTCACTGAACCCGGCCTTGAGACTATCAAACTTATTCATAATATAAGCCAAATGAGTAATACCACCTCAGCATCATTTTTACATATACGACAATGCTCTTGTTGAGCACGTCGGAGCTGCTACATATAATTGACTTAGAAAATATTATACTATACGTGCCTTTCTCTCGACATGCTGCGGAGGTTGTAAACAGAAAAAAAAATTAAATTTCCTGCTAGCGTTCTCTCAACGCAGGAAGTTCAATGCGATTGACCGCACCTGCATTGAACATCTGAAGGCAATAGTCCAATACTATCAAACTGTTGAATGCAATAGAAAAAAAAAACACACACAGTGTGATGTGTTGTAAGATAAGCCACCGACAACTAAGAGAGCGTTTTATTGTTAAATGAATCCCTCTGATGGCTTGTTCGCTAAGGTGGTCTACTTTCTCAGCGTACCACGAACTTGCGGGGCCGATACCTAGCTGACCTCTATACCTGATGAGTGTGAGGGGACACGACCATGTATGTAGTCTGCTATTTGCACGTAAAGGAATCCGGATAACTGAAAGCCATTCCTTTTACAACTTTGTCACTGCAGCTTGCCGGACTGCTGCTAAATCTGTTTACATTGGCCATAGAAGCAATTTCTGAGAGAGGTAAAATGGTCTTGCCATACTACGCCACAATCAGGAAATCTCATTCACTAAAACGCCGATGACAAACATATGTATTTAGGCGGGCCAGGAAATGGACGCTGCTGAGAAAATACGTAAAACCGTGTCGGGTGCAACGTGAATGCGAAAAAAAAAACTGCTACACGGCCTTCGAAATTAAAAAAAAATGCTATGTTTATGCTCGTTTCTACAAACTAAATTGAATTTTTTTCTTGTTCGACTTTTATATGAAGCCGATAGCAGATTTCGTGACATTGCGGTATTGATTGAGCAGTGAAATGAGTGATTTTATTAGGCGAAATGAACATGCCACAAACAAATGTCAACAAATTCTAAAAGTATCAACGCAAAGCTCTAAGCGCATTTTCATTGGTTGACAAACGAAAAGAGGAAAAATGACAAGATCATGGTAATAGGAATTGTTCCTATGTCTCCTATCTGCTCTTTCTGTTAAGAGAAAAAAGTAAATTATCTTTGACTATGTCAGCGAAAGTATCTGCACATTGTCTCTGCCCATCACTGAAGATCGTAACGCAGCCCGAACGACGATGGTGGAGCTGCCTTTTCTTTTTCCATGCTGGGGTTTTCTTGTACACAGGCGGGGAAATACTAGCGTTGTAACTTACGCTGTTGGGTTACTTCGATTTCCAATTGTCAAAAAAGTGACTACAGATGAAGGAGTGCGGCTTCGACTCCAAGACTCTCGTGCCGTCACTCCTGGGGAACAGAAGGCACAGAGCATTCGGTAGCAAGCGGAATTTTAAAAATTCCGCACTTTCCATGACCACACAGTAACCAAATACATAGATTCGTGCCTTTGCCTTTCAAAGAACCATGCTTAGGTCACCCGCCACTCATGCTTCTGTGGAAACTTGTAGAAATGAATCGACTTAAAAACGTCCGAGTTTGCGTAGCTGCCAGTGGAACCAACAACGCACCACATTTCGCCAGCCTTGTTTGGCCAGACTTCATTTCACTGGACATATTCACACAACTAGCCCAATTTTCTGTTCTCTTGAGGATATAGTCATGCACAACGTCATCTAAACCTTAGGATTTCCAATTTCTACACAAACCAACGACGAACAGTACGCTCCAATGCGCTGGCAATGCGCCGGCCCCGGCCGGCGCATTCCGGCGATTGAGCGATGCGCCGAGAGGCGGCGCCACCCGTTCAGCTGTCCGGTCCCTATAACCATTATTGAAAGAAAAAAAATATACAACTTAGAAAAAGTACTAGTGTTTGCAATGGACTGCAGGCAGCTGTCTGTGGCTGAAAGATGTCAGTCATTAGGAGCCGTTCGTGTGTATGTGCACCCATATTTCAGAACAGTAAGTGCTTTTGTTGCAGCTGTGAAAGGGACATTGTACAAGAGCTTTTTTTTATGTAGCATTTATACATCATTCTTAGTGTTCTATCTTCCTAGCACATAATAAGGAAGTGGTCCTGCACGGTATGATTATTTCCTTTAATATAGCGTGCTCTTGCAAAATGCTATTAGGGCATATTTTCTTAATCCTGTTGCTTGAAACAACATTTTTTTTTAAATCAGAACATTTTATTAAAAAAGTCTATGCAAACCTTGGTGTGCGAATGTCATTTTATTGTGCAAGCACTTGTCCAGCCACCCTACACCGAGCAAGAAAATTTTCGATCTTGTGGCTGAGCCCAATTGTCACAACAATGTTTTGCAGTCCTACTCTGTCTTAAAATCTTTTTTTAGATAGATCACTGCATTTGTCGTGAAAAGTGTCTCGTCTTAACGACAATGTAAAATACCTGCCAGTACTGTTTCATGCATTCCATTTCATTGGTTCCTTCTGCTTGTTTCAGCTGGTGAGCTGCTAAATGCTGCACTCCCATTCTTGGACCAGAACATGCATCCCACTGTCATCATCAGCGCTTATCGTCAGGCACTTGATGACATTATCACTATCCTGAAGGAGAAGGTCAGGTAAGAAGGAACTTAGTGCTGTGCTGTATATAGTACCATTGTTTCTTTTTTCTGTTTTTTTTTTTAACTGAGGTTTTTATTCACTCAATTTTTCAGTGTTCCAGTCGATGTGAACAACCAGGAGCAGATGACAGAGATTATTCAGAGCTGCATTGGAACGAAGTTCATTAGCAAATGGTATGAATGCGTTTTCTCTTTCTCTCACTGTCCTCTGTTGCTCTTGGAAGGGAGGGGGGAATGCTCCACTGCACTGATGTTCCTTTAAGGAAGCAAAAAAAAAAAAAAAAAGATTAATCGAACTTGTTTTATGTTTTTTGGGATGGGCACAGGGCGGCACAGGGGCATGTTTCACTGTATTAGAACATATTACAGTCTGTGATTTGAAGTAAGCTTCCTCACTGTGCGAAAGCGAAAAGCGTGTTCCGATGGATAATTTGCATTCAGATCCTGAGTTCTGACAGGATTGCAACTGCATGGTCCCTAGACTTCCTAGACATCTTGCCCCTTTGTGGATAGGAAGAGCTGTTCCAGATAATTGTTTAGAGTTCAGCAGAAGAAATGTGGCCTTCCTTTTTTTTTCGTTATGATGTGTGCAACTTTTCGAGAAATGTAATTTGAAAACTATCGTCCTCAGGAGTGACCTGGCATGCAAGATTGCCCTTGATGCCGTGAAGACCGTCTGCATTGAGGAGGGTGGGCGCAAGGAGATCGACATCAAGCGTTATGCTAAGGTGGAGAAGGTGGGTGTTGCTTGCTCCAGCCTGCTACAAGGAGAGTAATGGCTGCATTCTATAGTGCTTGACAAGGAGCTATACGGCGCATGCATATTTCCAATTGCCAGGTTCCTGGAGGTGCCATTGAAGATTCTTGTGTTCTCCGGGGGGTTATGCTGAACAAGGATGTTACTCACCCGCGAATGAAAAGGTGAGTGGCCTCGAAGGTTCTTTCTCATAGAGCTTGTTTGGTGCCAAGGCACACTGGATTAAAAGATAAAAGAATCGATTTATGTTGGTGTCAGAATTTGCAGCATTATGCTTTGGCATTTTGTTGGGTTGCCCTGAAGGCCGCTACATCTAGTCGTCATGCTATCCAGTGATCTTATGTTCACCTGTATTTGTGCGATAGGTATTTCAGGAAGCACTCTTCATACCGACCTCCTCTTGTGAAATGAGCCTCTGAGCTTAAAAGTGGTGTAACATTTCTCATACATTCAGAGGAGAGCCAAACGTGTTTGTTTCTGAGCTGTGTAGTGGGTTTCTAAGATACAAGTCACAAGTTTCTGAGATTTGGAGCACAGGCAATGCGGGGTGAGCCACACTCTCAAGGAAATTCGATTTGGAAAGAGATGTTCGCCTGTATGATTCTACATGCACAGAAATACTCTAGACACCTTTGAAATTCCTTTGCCTTGCTCTTTGGTTGCAGTGTTATATGCATGGCACTTCAATTTTTTTTTCCCTCGGGTTTCTACTGTAAATTATTCTAATTTCCTTGGGACTTCGCATATTACAGTGTGAGCTAGGTTCCTCTGCACGGTGTGCAGCACGGGTAAAATTGATGATGCTTAATTTGCTAGAAATTTCTAGCCCGTTTCTTTGCATGCGTAACCTTTCGAGGCTTGAACAGTTCTGATTTTTTTTTTTTTCTTTTTTGCATTCCAGGAGGATTGAAAAACCTCGAATCGTGCTCCTCGATTGCAACCTTGAGTACAAGAAGGGTGAAAGCCAGGTGAGCCTCCCTCCTCTTTTTTGAAGGAGTTGTGCAGCGTAGTTGATATGCATTGCACATTAAGGCATCTCCCCTTCACTGTCAGCATGCAGTTGCTCACTGACTGGGCTCTTACACATTGCTCCGAATTACAGGCCTGTTTCATTGGCAAAAAGTATTTGAACAGTCCTGTCTAGCTCTGGACTTTTGAACTAAGGTGGTAATGTTTGTGTTACCTATAAAAAGCTTAGATTAGGTTATATCAAGGACTATGGTCAAGTTTTTTGTTTTTTGTTTTTATTTATTAAGTTAAAAGCACTCTTGCAATTTGAACGAAGAATAACAAGCACAATGAGATGCATCCTTTGCTTTTGTGTCCTGTGATATGTTGCTGAACTGTAGTGGTGATAAGTACAGGGGATACCGAAAAGAAAAATGTAATGTTGTAAGGCTTCCAGAAAGCTTAGTGGCATCTTTATATAGCAGCAGGTAATCATTCCTTTAATGTGCGCAAAATATTGCAGTATTTGCGCAGGTAAACTGCGTTGGTAGTTTACCAAGTAGCCTTGTTGGGCCATTTGATGCCAGCAGCAGAATAGAGGCTGGAACTGCTTTGTGGTGTAAATATCTCTTAAGTGCTTGTTTACTTGAAATTATTGCACATTGAGCAGAGACTGTGTTTTTTGAACACCTCTCTAGTGTGTTACAAAAGCAATGCAGATGCACGCTAAAGCAAGTTACTTTGGATACAGGGGCACACCAAGCTTTGCTGTGGCAAAAGCAGCTATCGTGCAAGACCAACTGCCGAGTCAGAAGTTATGTTGCTAGAGCAAAAGCGTTCTTATTGGTCATGTGTATCTATGTAATTGCGTAGTCAAGTTTTTCTTGTCTTAGCTTATGAAACCAGTTCTTTTTGCCTCTATATCCGAGTATGTCTACAGTCAAACTGTGCAGTGCTGCTTGTGTTTGTACTAAGATCTTGTGACATTTTCCAGACAAACATTGAAATACTGCGTGAAGAGGACTTTACTAAGATCTTGGAGATTGAAGAACATTACATCCAACAGATTTGCGCAGACATTATCAAGCTGAATCCTGATGTCGTAATCACTGAGAAGGGTGTGTCTGGTGAGTTGATAGTAGTTTATTTTTCGAACAAGCTTGTAGTTAACTTTCAAAGCAGGCTGCAAAGAAAAGTGGGCTTCGTCCTGAGTGCCTGAGCTTATTGGACCTCGTCCATTGCAATGTTATGCTTATAAATCTCATTAATTTGAATTTCTGGTAATTCGAGCTGTGCGATTTGGTCTAACCTGAAGATCTATAGAAAGTAGTGCATTTAAAAAGAAAGGCCATTTGTATGAGTCATTCAGCCATAGATTATTTGCGCTACATGCCACTGTACTTGGACAGTTTGGTGCCTGGCACATAACCAGAGAAACCTCCCCCTCTTTCCTTTGTCCTCTGATGGTGTCACAGGGAGAGGCTGAGGAAAGGTGATAAAACACTTAAAACTATACCGGCACCATGTGCAGCATAGCGGATGTCTCCTCCCTGTTCGCGTGACCTCCAAGACCTGCAACTACAGTAAAAGTTGATTAATTCGGTCTCCATTAATTTGGAAGTCCAGATAATTCGAACTGTCAGTGCCAACGTAAGGCTATGCTTCAGTGTCAGGCGTTCACTGATTCTTACGTTAAGGGATGTTGCACCATTTCATTGAGACAGTCTCCCACAGGCAGGCTGCATCCAGGTATGATTGGCACATTCAGCAATCATAAAACTAGCCCTGCTAAAACCTGAATGGCAGACGGCCTCACCTTCAGGAATATGCCAACCGCTGTTTCGGTTTCGCGTCTATGATCTTTGCACCAGCACACCAGCACATGGCAGGGGTGGCTGTCAGCTGCACATGAGCCAGCAGACCATGCCTAGATGTATGTTCCTCACTTTCAGCCATTCGCTGTGAAACCTCCGCACATGCAGTGCACCTGCCTGTGAGAGGGCACCATAGGTACCACGTCGCACAGTAAAGGGTGCAGGGGTTGGAAGTGCAAAAAATAAGCATTGTTGCACTGTTCTTATCCCAAATGCTGGTGACCATTGCCCGGGTTTTGCTCCAGATAAATATATCGTGGCAAGCAGCTCTCCCAAATAGTTGCGCCGATGTGGCAGTGATTCGTTCCGCCATCGGACAACAATAAGTCCGCCTTGCGCGGCAACAGCCCATTATGTGGCCCTTTTTTTTTTTCTTGAACCAACATGTTTGGTTCATGGCCCCTTTTCCCAAGCATTTCACCCCAGAAGAGCCGAGCACCAGGCCGGGGGAAATCTTGTACCCATTGGAAACCGGTGGGTACCCGGCGGTACTGGGGATCGAAACCCGTACCTCCCGAATGCGAGGCGGATGCTCAGTTTTGTGGGGTCATTCAGTAATTCAGATATATTTTTTGGTCTCTCGAAGCTTGCATTAAAGAGCTCGTACTGTAATGCAAAGTTTTTTTTCTAGGATTGTGCCATGATGTACGTTTGTTCTGATTTTATCAGATTTAGCCCAGCACTATCTCATGAAGGCCAACATTTCATGCGTGAGACGTGTGCGCAAGACTGACAATAACAGGATAGCCCGGTAAGTGTGAACATTTCATTGCCTCTTTTTAATCATAATATGCAATTAAACCTCAGTGTACATAACAACGAAATACTCTATGGGTGTAAATGAAGCATTTTGGTTTTGACAATTTTGTGCCCATATAATGAAAATTTTACCCTTTCAATGTATCGAAATTTCTTTGCTGCCCCAAATTGAACCAGCGGAAAAATGGTGCTGCGAGCGCGAAAGGTTGAGTGAAGTGCATACATGAAGGAGAGTGCATGTCCGACGTAAATGGGGTTGGGGGCGAAATGCATAAATTTAGAGGCTCGCCACCTGCAGCACCATCTGGGGCAATACGAGTGAGGCATCACGAGCATCTACACAACGCGCAGCCAGCACTTCTGTGTGCCTGGACTGTCCTTGTTGCATATTATTTTATATTTTTGGGGGGTTGCCTCACCACAATATATGTCCTTGTTGAAAGCTGTGGGCACAAAATATGGTGTAAAGTAGTAGGGCAAAGTGAGCGCTATCATGCCTCTGGTAAGTCGTGGATCGTTATGCAGCGACCTTTGAGTGCCATGCCCCAGCATGCTTGGGCAAGCTTCGTACACAATGACAGTTGCGTGCGAGTGTACTCCTGTTGCATCTTGCACTCACTCCTTACAACCCTTGAGTGTACTCAGGTTTGCTAAAACTTGGGTTTTTGCATACTTTCATAGGAAATGACAGGAGATGCTGTTGCGTTTACTTTAAAAGGGAGAATTGATGTCCACATCAGCATCAGCAATTTGCGGCAGTCAGTTTTACTTAATCTTTCCTTTTCAAACATGATGATCTATGCATGTGGGCGACCGTAGTGTTACCTGAACAATGCCAAAAGTAAGGAACCATTGATGAATTGGATGCTGATGAAAGTTAAAGGGAAGAAGCTGGTGTCCATAGCAGTTTTGCAAGTGATGAAGGTCACAATGATCTGCACGCTTCAGAAACGAAAATATATAGTTTTGCATCTGTGAGTGTATTTTTGTCTGGAAGAAATGCTCAGTTATGGTCAGAAACGTGCCACACATTGTCTGCCATCCCCTACAGACCTTGGTATTGCACTCCTATACCCCCGGACAACCTTCTCTGGCTATGCAGTCAAGGCTTCGGGGGCAGAGCTTTTGTTACGGTGTTATTACACCCGCCATTCTGGCATTTACGGCTTTGGTTTCAGTCCGACCAAAATATTTTATTTTTTTGTTTTCTCGATTTCTGGGGACAAACGGTTGACCTCGTCTTTTGGCTGTTCAAGGGAATTATTTTTCCTCGTCATAGATAAAAAGGCTTGCCAGCAATTACACCTTTTTTTGTGGTGGTTGTTACAAAATTTATACGGCACTGAATGAAACATGGAAAAGGGCCAGAAAGAGTGCTTTTTTTTTTTTTTCCTTCAAAGTTACTTGGATATGTTGGATAGCATTCTAGTACACTCCTTTTGAGGCGAAAACTGTGAGCACTTAGTTCGCCATCCCTTTCTTGCAGTGTATGTGGAGCAACGATTGCCAACCGCACGGACGAGCTTCGTGAGGAGGATGTGGGCACGAAGGCTGGCCTCTTCGAGATCAAGAAGATTGGTGAAGAGTGCGTAGATGCCATTCCTTTCCTGCTTCTGTGTCTCACCTCCTGTGCCACTGAACTAGCCACTCTTTTGGTGCCCTCAAAAGCAGTCTCACTTCTAATCTTGCTGTCACTTCCTGTGCTTCATTGATTTTAATGGCTACCAACAGATTGGCTGAGCTGTAAATGGCACAAATGGCAGCCCCGCAAATGTAAAAACATTACAAATTATGTTTTAAATGGAACAGTTTGGCTGGCAGCTGGCAGCTTTTTTAATTTTGAAAACCAATCATAAGCACAGAATTTGGATGTGCAGAGCTTCCTTCGTTCTGTTCCTCTATACTTACGTGGATGCCGCTGTAGGTGCCTTTTTCCTTGTCATTCAAACAGAAGGAGCTGACGTATTCTATTCCTTTGATAATAAAGGTCGGCACTTGTATTTCATTTGATTTGTGCAACGCAAGCTGCGCACACCTGCCGCAGGTACTACTGCTTCATTACGGAGTGCGAGGACCCCAAAGCATGCACCATTCTGCTGCGCGGTGCCTCCAAGGACGTGCTGCAGGAAGTGGAGCGCAACCTGCAGGATGCCATGGCTGTGGCACGAAACGTCCTCCTGGAACCGCACCTTGTTCCTGGTGGCGGTGCTGTTGAGATGGCAGTCGGCCACGTAAGTGCTTGTGCTGCTGCGGGGCTTTTACTACCGGACTCGAGAAGGCCTATGCTCTTCTAACTAGGGCAGGGATTCTCAAACTAGGTTCCACGAGCTCAACTTGACATGTCATGACAGAACAACATTGCGCACAACGTGCTCAAGTCTCGAAGTGTGTGGCCTACAGTTCGCAAGCATAACGGGCGGTCAGGGTGATGCTAATTGCAGAGGGTCTTGCTTAGATGAGCAGTTGTCACAGCAGGTGGCACACTGGCGACTGTCATGCAAAATTGCTAGCAACAGTGGTGTCTTATCATTGTAGAATTTGGCAGTGATTTCTTTGATATTTGTGAAAAGTTTGCATTGTAGGACTTTTTATTTCTGGCCTTACTAAATAGTTACACATGCTTCTCTTTGAACAATTGACTTTTATTTTTGTCATAGTTGGTTTTTAATTACATTTCACCTGTATATGTCACAGTTTGTTGTTTTTAATAAAACTAGATAACCAAAAATTAAGACTGTAAACATGTATTTACCATATCTATTTTCGCGCCTCTAACCACCCCCCTTTTTGCGAAGGAGAGCGCTTAGACAAGCCTGCTAGCGTACTTGTTCACTCAGTCGTCAAGTTGTCTTCCGATTCCCTACATGGCGCGCGGCGTCCTGTGGGCATCTCCACCTCGTGTTACTTGTTCCAGCGCTACGAGATAGCCGGTGGCACCGACTGCCAAAAGGCGGCCTAAAGCCACCCCCATAACTCTATCAGTGTGTTGTCACGTGGACGTGAAATAGGCGGCCATTCGACAGAGTTGGGCAGGTTCTGAAGGCATTACAGGCCTGTGTTGCTTTGTTTGGTGTCAGATGTTTGACTCCATAGCAGAGGTCGGAATGAGCTTGAAGTTCAAGAGAATGGTCATTTGAAACAACCTGAAAACACCCAACTGCCATAGTTACTTGATACTAAGCACCCCCTTTTTTTCACGATCACAATGCCGAAAGTGAGGGGGGTGCTCTTTTTCCGAAAAGCGGCCACCACGGTCAGGATTCAATCCTGCTTCCCTGTTCCCAAGGATGCGGGATCGAATCCCGGCCTCGGCGGCCGCTTTTCGGTGGGGGTGAAAAGCAAGGCGCCCGTGGGCTGTGCGATATGTGTGCACGTTAAAGAACCCCAGGTGGTCGAAATTTCCGGAGTCCTCCACTACGGCGTCTCTCATAGCCTGAGTCACTTTAGGACGCTAAACCGCACAAACCAAACCATAATTGCATTTGGCGAAAATGTTTGTTTGCCAAGTAAGAAGTAAGATGTTATTTCTCGCGCTCATCTAAACAAGTTACTGCAGCGAAAAAAAAAAAAAAAAGAGCACCCCCCTCACTTTTGGCATTTTGATCGTGGAAAAATGGGCTGCTTAGTATCAAGTAAATATAGCAGTTGGGTGTTTTCAGGTTGTTTCAAATGATGTGTTGAAGATACATAAATCACTGCACAGTATCTGCCTATGACCGCTAAATAACTTACGATTCAGTTTTTTTCTTGACGCTGTTTTAGTTTCATGAACCTTACAGCCTTTGAACATACGACTACATTTTGCTGGTGTGGTTTGTGCAATATTTCCACTGCTGCCCTCTTTTTTTTGGTGCAGTTACTTACCGAGAAGAGCAAGAGCCTCACTGGGGTGCAACAGTGGCCGTACCGTGCCCTGGCCAAGGCATTGGAGATCATCCCTGCCACCCTGATCCAGAACTGTGGTGGCAACACTATCCGAACACTTACTGCCCTCAAGGTGCGTTTGAAAAACCTCGTTTTGCTTGCCATATTGCCACAGAATTCAATCAGTAGAGTGATGGAGTTTCTTGCAATGCGACTTGAGGGCGTGTGACATATATTGGAGTTTGAGGAGGCCCGAAAGGTTCCAACTTGCACTCACCTACTGTGTGCAGAATTGGTGTAGCACGGGTGTGGCCAAAATATTACTGAGAGTGATTCTAGTGTTTGAAAATTCCTCCTGCGTTCCTTGGAGAAGATATGATGATTACTGGATGGTTAAAAAATGTTAGTGTATTGGGTAGTTTCTAAATGCTATTTGGGAAATTCCAAGCTATCAATTTTTGAATATGGATCGAATAACACTTTGCCATCCCTCCTCTCTGGGACTGTGCTTTCAACATAAGGTGTGCTACCGATCTCTGTCTTGTTGGCATCGCATTGGTGTTCGTCTGAGAAACTGAAAGAGCTTGGTACGAACAGCTTGAAAAATAAACATGTGGTCATGTGGTCAGTGGATCTAATTTTCTGCCAACCTCTAGTTCGATTACTGTTCTTACAGTCGACTTGTAAAGCTGCTTCATGGCCAGAAACTGCTTGGTTCTCTCTCCCTACAGGCAAAGCATGCTGCGGGTGAAGGCTGCAACTGGAGCATTGATGGCGAGACTGGGGAAATTGTTCCAACTGAGAAGCTGAAGGTGTGGGAGCCCTTGGTGGTCAAGCTGCAAGCATACAAGACAGCTATTGAGGTAAGGGTCTCCTCTGTTGCAGTCCTCTGTGGATGTAAGCTATTTTTCTTTTGTGTTTCCTCTGATGAGAAAGAAAGTATTTAGGGCATGAAGTGCTGTTTCGTATTGCTTTGCTGCATAAAGGCACAAAGGGAAATGAGCAGCAGTTTGCCTGGACACCGGAGACATCAGAGGAAGAACTCGCGTTGTATGACATTATTGCACTAAAGAAATTTGACTTCGTGATACATTTGGTTCCTAATATATTCGAATCATTGTTTCTATCAAAAAGTCAGAGGATCTCTTTGAAAATTTTATGCAAAAGTATAACGCCACTGGATGCAATTGTCATATGCCCATAAAAGAAACGTTCACCATATAAAACTGCACTTTCTTATCCTGCAAACGCCACTTCAAAAAAATGCACAAAGCTGTTTCGGGCGTGGCCTTAGGCACGTGCGATTGGCAGTAACCTTCGCTCTGGCAGTGCAGTGTTTTACGCAACATTGCTGCCATGCAAGCAAGCCAGCATTCAGTACTGCACTGGCTATGCGGCTAATCTAACCTGGTTGACCAGAGGCTACCGGTGGCTTTCAAAGGCTTGCTAATCACGTGCTTTGCTATTGAAGGTGTTGCAAAAACAAACAGACATCTCAATTCAAGTTTTAATTCATCTTTATTTTCAACATTTCGAAATGTTGGACTCCCTTACCTAGAGCTGTAAGGACAGCTTGACGAGGTCGGGGAGCTGGCGGCAGGCAACACAGTGTCGCCAGTATCGTAATAGAAACAATTGTACTAAATTTTAAAACAAGCGCTATAGTTGCTAGTAAATAAATTCAGCCTTTTTTGAGTGCTTGTACAATAAAAAATGAGCCAAAGTGGCAACAATGTAGTATACAAATTATACAAAAAGCCGCATTGCTGTGCACACATAGTAATGCAGCAAAATGCACACAAAATCACAATTTTAGGTTCAGTACACAGCATACCATTTCGCAGTAAGACGACAAACGCAAATCACACTAAAAACATTGAGCAGTTTTGCATGTGATTGTAATATGACTAACATTGGAAGAATACAGCTTATTTAGTATTTTAATCTCAATGACTGTACCCTCTATGAAAGACTATTGTGCCTGCTAGTAGGCCTCTTATTTTAGGCTGTGTGTCTACTTCATCTTTCCATCTACTCCATCTCAGTTCCTTGCAGCACTACCAAATGTGCCACTTGTGCAGAGGCGACGTTCCGACGCTGCAAAATGTACTGACAGTATAAACGACTGTACGAGCACACAGGCTAATGCTTTAAAGCGTGCATTTTGCAAAATGCTATTTCAAATCTAGCTTTTAGCGTTCGCTCATGTTAGATATGCTGTTTCCCAAATTTAGCATTTGCGGCTCTTGCAATGCTAAAATGGCTTTGCCAACATTACGGCGCGCTATGAAGCAGGATCCCTTACTCCAGAGGGAATCTACGTTGTTACTGGGTTTTTCAGTGCATTCATTGGTCATAAATGGTGTTTCTGTGTTTTGTTTGGCCTCATTTCACCTACAGCAACGTCCATGACTGTAAAACGATTTTATTATTGAGGGTGATGATTCTGCATCTCCTAGGCATAAAGAAGACAGTGATGTGTTGACAAGATGGGCTTCAGTCCAAAACAATTGGATGTCGGTACCAGGCTAAAGTTGTCATCGCAGCTTTGTTTGCATATGCTAAACTAAAGTTGCCTATGTTACAAACGGCGCAACATCCTGCAAAATGCTATTCCAAAACTTCCAAGCATTCTTTCAGGGTTGCTGAGGCAGCGTCTATTTGTACTCTTCTGCAACCATGTCTGCATGATGTGGTGCAAGCTGATGACACATCGCGGAGGAATGTGTTTACCGCACTCTCATGATTGGCTGAGGAGGTTTAGCTATCGCAGTGCGTCAAGTTAGTTACGGGATGGAGTATAGTGGCAAAACACCATCCACCACAGCTTAAGTGCAAAGAAGGCTGGGCCTAGCAACAGGTTGTGATTGGCGTGGCTCCAATGCACTGATAGGCAGCATGTCGCTGCATGAGGACTCTCCTTTGATGTTGACGGCCTTCAATTTTTCAGTATTGCCACTGATTATCGAATTTAAAAGTTAGCTAATTCTAGTTAATTATTTTTCTAATCATCAAGCCCTAAAATGTACATCATGTCCACCTTGCTGAACAACCCAATTGGACAGACTACAGTGAGGTCTCTCTCATAGTTCTTTAAATACTACAAGTCTGTAAACAGTAAAAGAAATCACCCGGTGTAACAGGCTATTTCGCAATCTCTTTCAAGTTCTTTGTATCTGAGATTGACTGTATAACTAACATTGCCCTTGTCTCAAAATGCCATGTTGTTACAGCCCCCCATTGCCCACCCTTGTACAAGTTGGCAATCTCTTTCCTTTGAAATGATTAACATGATTTTGGGGAGTAACGGCTGCTTCTCTTTTCACCAAGCTAATTCTTGTAACAATGCACACTCGTTAAAAACTTCACGTTGGGCTAGTTGGTAATTTCTTGTTGGAATCATTTTGTTAGCAGTAAAAACACACGGACACAAAGAACACTACACAATAGCGTGTGTCCCTTGTGTATCGTGTTCGTTCTGCCGCGTCGTTTTATCGCTAACAAAATGATTATAAAAAGCACACTCCTCCTTTTGAACATAGCAGCTGCCAAATTTTCATGGTAGGGAGAGGGCATTACAGAAACAAAGTATGTTAAGAAATCTTCAGAAAACATGTACTGTGAACAGCTGACTTTTTTGGACTCTGAGCAACTGCAAAAACGTCCAAAATCTGGCATCTCACGAAATCAAATTTTTTAGAAAAAACATTGCTGCAAAATTTTCTGGTGGTCACTATGGTGGAGGTAGAGGTCAACAGCTTTGTACCCATTCTGATGCTTGACAGTCTCTCCGCATAATGTTTACACAGACGATGGGCAGTGACCGGTCTTCAATGGCTGCACTGTCGTCGACACATCACAGGCAAATAGGAGATTGAAATCCAAATGCGATAGCGAACCCGATGGGTTTTTTGAACCATCATGCTTCACCACATTGTCCCCGCAATCCATGCGGTGAAACATTGGGACACTGCTGCTACTGGGTCACTCTGCAAAGAGCCACGCTTCTATTGTGCTCTTTTCCGTCTTGAATTTTGCTTTATTTGATCCTATTTTTGACCCCCTTGAAGCCTGAATTAATGACGCTCAACTATACTTATTACATGGAGGTTTGGCTATTGGCTGCAGTATTGCGACAAATGTGATGGAGGTCCAAAAACGTGAGCAGTCACGACATGTCGGGGGCTTGTATACATTAGTATTTGGAGCATGTCGCAGTGCCACGAAAAAGTCCAAATAATCACTCGTGTCCGAAAATCTGGGGTCGCAATTTTTGGTTGCTGACTATGTTTGTGCAAGGCATAATTTAGTTTTATGTGAAACGATTCTTTGAGCACTTGCATATTATGTTGTGCAAGTTTTTTGTGAAGAGCTCCTAATAATTTTTTCGCAAGGAAACTTGCTTAAACGTGAGCTCTTGGTTTCTCTTGACACCCGAAAATGCAACAAGAGCAAAGTTATCTCGCCTGTGACAGAGGTTGAGTTGTAAGGCTTCAAAGTAGCCACTTGTCAAATAGGATGAATAGTTTGCATGCCTGTTTCTGAAGCGACAGCTTTATAACAGCCTTGTATAGAGTAGCTATTTCTTTTTAATTTCTTTGGTAATTCTAACAAAAAAAAAAAAACGAGGCTGTAATATATACTTTAGGCTCATAACTGCAAGAAGAAAAAAAATTATGATTGCTTAAAGAAAAACTGGTAATTTCAGCACATTTTTCAGGAGTTGAATTGGGGGTTAAAGGTTAATCAAAGGGATAATGAATGGATCAGAAGTGTGGTGAGGGTTTAATGCGAAAGCCATATATGATTGGTTAATTATTGATAACCAAAAAATAGAAAATTTAAAAATAAAAAGAATATCATTATGTAAATACAAAAACGCGTTGAGTCATTGCATCATAGTCGTCAGCAGCAGCTGGATTGTACCCACTGCAGGAGGAAGGCTTCTCCCATATTCCCATATTACTCCAACTAAATTGAAAGCGATTGGTCATTGTACCATAGACCGTTGTAGCTATAAAAAATTGGTAAAATAAACGCATGCTATCACATCTACTCTAAAGTGAAGCTAAGCATCCTAATTGTTTGCTTACTTTTGCACTACACATGTGCCAAATAGTAATTTAACATGGGTCTTTAAGAAAAAAATTTTTAATTTTGAAGCTAGCAAGATGAAAATTAGTAGGCACATGTATTTCAGCATGCTGATCTCAAATATAAAATTAGTTTTTACAGAAAAAAATTTATTTTCAATCATATGCAGTTCTTTATGAGATCAGTTTTTGAGTGTTTCGGAGAAAACTGCTGCATGGATGCTCATAATCTGCATATCACTAGATTGTAGAAGGATCAAGGAGTGCAACAAGCCTAACAGCATGCTTCTGGCTCTTGTGGTTAAAAACTTATGGTCAGCCAAAATTATGGCTGAAGAACTGCAGTTTTAGTTTGAATTAATTTTAGCAGAAAAAAAATATGTATGTAGGCCACTATCTCAAACCCTTATTGCAATTATCAGCTATTTAGTTACTAAATGACACAAAAGTGATCAAAATCTGATGAGCAGAGGCCGAGATATGCTTGTCAGTAGGTTGCTATGCGAAGAAATTAGCAAAGCTGAGAGAAGTGCAAAAAACAAATTACAACATTTTTAATGCATTCGTAATGCACAATTATGCAAAAAATAGTAGAATGCAGGTTTAGAACGCCCCAGGCGAGTATTTTGCATCATGTTTTGCTTGATGGCGCCGCTTTGCAGCAGAGACAAAGCAGGCCAAGGCTGCCCACTTCCGCTCCGAGCCTGTAACTCTGCAAGAGTCCTTCTCCTGTGCTTTCTGGCTGGTTATGTGGTTTGTCTTCATTTGGAGCTCTTGAAGAATTCGTGATGCCGCCTCTTGCGTGCCAGAATTAAATCTCCTGACTGCTTCAGCGACAGCCGCTTCAGAAGAAATGAGCGAGGCATGCTTCGTCTTGGGCATCAGCGACCAAATCACTGAATGCAATGCCTCATTCGCGTTCTGTGTCTGTCCTCGCTGGCATCTGCTGAGTAGATCATTGTCAGCAAGGCGTTTGTACACTGGTAGCAGTACCTGGCTGACGTAGTCGGGCAGGTTGTACCGGTGTTTGGCTGGCTGCTCTCCCTTTGCAACGGCAGCATTATATTTGCACAAAGAGTTGATGCCGTGCGGGCACAGGCTATGGTCCGGGCACTTGTCTGTCGATGTCACATATGTGGCCATGACTGCTTGATGCATTCAAGCCATAACTGCTCAGTTTGGTTATAAAGTCTGCAGTGAGTCTACCTTTACCACTCAAGCTTTCACCATGCTCTGCTTTGTTCTTTTGCACAAGGTTCTGCTAGGCACTCCCCATTCGTTTCTGTACGTGATTCATACAGTCTGCTTTTTCAACAGGTATAAAACCATACACCTTAGCCTCTTCTACAGCACGAAAATGTTTGCTGTCCTCGTCGCAGAGCATGGCGGTGTAGCGGAGGCTGTGCCGCTCGAGGGATCGTTGAAAGAGCATCACAGCTGCTTCCACCTCCATCTGCCCAAATTTCGAACTGGTATCTTTCTGGCATACATGGTTTACTTGCCATGCATTGTACTGGGGGTCATCCTCTTTAGGTGCATTTTTGCAGCCAAGGCAGTGGTTGCACAGCACAACAAAGTCTAGCACATACCCTGAGAAGAGCTCTATGACAGCGCTCACGCCAATGTGGGATCGGTGCCCTCTCGTTATCTACGTTCCGTCAAAACAGATCGCGATATTTCCAGGGCTTCCGAAATTGAGCTCTCTGTAAAATTCCTTCACTGCTAAAGCGCAGCAGGTCAGCACACTTTCAGCAGCCAGCATTGCGGCAGGCTTCAGCTTAGACTTCAAGTGCACCTGGTAAGTCTTGTTGTGAAGGCCCCAGAGGGAGATTCCCATGGTTAAAAAAAAGGTCATTCGGGGCTGTTTTGCCGTTTCCGGTTTGTGCAGCGCGGGCAGCGAGAATATTACTTCGAACGAATTACACTTAGCACTTCCAGCCATACGTCGTGAACTCCACTCGCGCGCGACGTTGCCGCACACCGAATATTGCAAACACAACTGCACAGCAACCCCGTATTCACGGTCGCTTTTCTCTATTCTTCAGGCACAGCGTCGACGTGTATGTAGAGAGCATCGTCTGTTCTTCCGCCAGTAAACAACGAGGTCATTAGCTCTACTTCCCAGCAGAATACTTCGACAATACAGATGACACCTGCATCGAAGCAGCGGTGTTTAAAAGTCAGCTGACATCTTACACAAAATGCACAGCAGCAGTCCCACTGCGCGCTGATGCGTTCCAAAGGCCAAAATGGCGGCCTATTATGAGTGACTATGACGAGCGGACGGTTGGGTTGGGTTGGGTTAGAGGAACAATATCCTGGCCTGGCTCACTTTCACCTACTGCACACAAACACTTACACGTACATCATCATCATCGTCATCAGCCTGACTATACTCACTGCAGGGCGAAGTGGGTATAGTCAGGCTAATGATGATAATGATGTACTTGCAAGTACATCATCATTATCATGTACTTGTAAGTACAAGTGCATAGATACACGTTAACATTTTCAGCTACTATTTTGGTCGCACTAGCTTCTACCACTCTCTCAGGCGGTTCTTGGTCTTGGCCACCTCTTTGAATTGACTTGCACTATCGGAGGAGAGAGAGGTAAGAGGGTTCTAGCACAGCGTTCGCCCTCGCTCTTGATCACGTTCTACGTGATGCTGGCGGTAACAAAGGACGTTCTACGTCCGCTGCTATGGCTGCGGGTGGCGCTGGTGAACACTCTCAAGGTTCGTATACAGACAACACAAATACCCAAGCAAGTAGCAGGGGGGACAGCGGCCGATGTAGCTCAGTTGGAAGAGCACCGGACGCGATATTTGGAGGTCGTGGGTTCGGTTCCCACCATCGGCACGTTGTTTTTTCTTCTACTTTGCGTTTAATTATCTTTCCCCTAAACAGATTACATTACTAATTTCTGTGATTATCTAAGCAAACATTACAAAAAAAAAAAGACATAAAAGGACCATCCCCAACGCTTTCCTTGGCCTGGCCAACTGTTGGCTTCTTTCCTTCATGTAGTATAACGAGCACCCTCATTTCCCCTTAATTGATCTGCTTGTAGCTTACGGGGGTCTCGGTTCTGGCAGTCTTGAAGCCATAGGTAGCGTAAGAGGGTTCTAGCACAGCGTTCGCCCTCGCTCTTGATCTCGTTCTACGTGACGCTGGCGGTAACAAAGGACGTTCTACGTCCGCTGCTATGGCTGAGGGTGGCGCTGGTGAACACTCTCAAGGTTCGTATACAGACAACACAAATACCCAAGCAAGTAGCAGGGGGGACAGCGGCCGATGTAGCTCAGTTGGAAGAGCATCGGACGCGATATTCGGAGGTCGTGGGTTCGGTTCCCACCATCGGCACGTTTTTTTCTTCTACTTTGCGTTTAATTATCTTTCCCCTAAACAGATTACATTACTAATTTCTGTGATTATCTAAGCAAACATTAAAAAAAAAAGACATAAAAGGACCATCTCCAACGCTTTCCTTGGCCTGGCCGACTGTTGGCTTCTTTCCTTCACTATCGGAAGTGTCACATATACTGAAGCCAAGCGCCTGTGGGAGTGTAGTGCCCTTTGTCGGCTCGGCGCTGGTGTTAGGGCCGCACAGTCGAGAACCAGGTGGTCGATTGTCTCCTCGCTCACTGCGCACACTCTGCACACCGTACTTCGCACACCAGCTTCGTAGCGCTGGCGATAGACCAGAGTTCGGAGGACTCTGGCTTGTGCCTCAAAGAGGAGGCTGCTAGAGATATCATTGTCATAGAAGGGTTCCGCACAAACCTCTTGTTTGTGTTCTCTGCAGAGCTTAAGTGTGTACTTTCCCTCCATGGCCTCCTTCCAGCGCTCAGTTTCTACCTGCCGTCTTAGTGGCGCCACACTCTGCACACCGTACTTCGCACACCAGCTTTGTAGCGCTGGCGATAGACCAGAGTTCGGAGGACTCTGGCTTGTGCCTCAAAGAGGAGGCTGCTAGAGATATCATTGTCATAGAAGGGTTCCGCACAAACCTCTTGTTTGTGTTCTCTGCAGAGCTTAAGTGTGTACTTTCCCTCCATGGCCTCCTTCCAGCGCTCAGTTTCTACCTGCCATCTTAGTGGCGCCACCTTTTAGGAAGAGTGGAACTACTCACTCATGAGCATAGTTTCTAATGTGTCAGATGTAGATGCACGTTGTTGTGTTGGTTGCGGTAAAGCGTCGGCGCTTCTTCGGGGAGACGTTCCGTCGCGGCAAGTTGCGGCATGCGTCTGGACCAATCAGTGCATGCTCACCGCCTGCGCGCGGTAGAGGGTCACGGTGGCGGATCGTATTTATTCGCGCTTCTGGTTTAAAAACTCATCTGCTGGTATAATTTTATATGTCTAATTATTGATATGTAGAACAACTTTGCGATCCCCTTCGAGTTCGATATATCCAAGTTTGACGTATTACAAAATTTAAGAGTGCACGTTGTTGGGCCGAGTTGGTCATACAATTTTTATAGGTTAAAAAAATACATTTAAATAAGAAAAAAAGTATTACAAAATTTTTGTGCACTTGGAATTGCATTTCCAAGTGACACTCGCCAGTTACAGCACCTCGCGCGTATTGCATCAGTGAGCTTGTTCGTTCGTAGAATTGATTGGCATAAAAGTGCGCGCACTGTAACGCCTTGCATAAAACCCGATGCACCATCGGCAGTCCGCAAAGCTGCCGCTGCGCGGTCGAAAAGGAAGCCGGTATCGAGTGCATGTACCGTCTTCGATCACTCTACGACAAAGATGTACGGCGACCAGGGATGTTCGAATTTTCTGCGTGTTGTATCCCTAAATTCATATCTGGGAACGTATCATCCAGGGCTTTACTACTGTACTGGCCACCATAGTACTGAATGAGTGGCTCTCCCTTTCCCTGCCCCCTCCATGCCTGTATAGCCTCAGGGGTATAATTAAATATGCTGGTGTTAAGTAAAATACAATTTGTGTTCAATACATTTGTTTCTTTTCATTGCTTCATTTTGTGAAAAGGTGTTGTCATTTTAACAAACCTGCATTATTGCTTGAAACTATTTTAAAATATGTCATTCAGTTTACAGCTTAAAATTTGGTGTGTACACACCACTAGTTCTTTGCCGTTTATTTCACCTTTCCAGCTTTAAAAAAATGGCTGCTGACTTGTATACTTTTAACCCCTTACAGACTGCCATCCTCTTGCTAAGGATCGACGACATTGTCTCTGGTTCCAAGAAAAAGGACAAGGGAGACGGTGACCAGACACCAGCCCGGGCTGCTCCCACAGAGGAGTCTATGAAGGAATAAGCTTTCCATCAGCTTTGTTGGTCAGCGGTTATTTAACGAGAGCATGCACCATCATGTATCCGTGTCAGCTTTTTCTTTTTTTTTCTTTTTTTTTTTTTTTTTTGTGAAATAAAAAGGACCAAAGGCTCAGCTTCTCTGTCTTGTTTCCAGGGGCTCTGCATTCACTAAGCAGGTTTCATCCTCAAAGTATGCTTGTACTGATGTTTGCAGCTTACTATAATTGGTTTTGAGTTTGCTAATAGAGGTGACTAACTAGAAACATTCGCCAGAGAAGTGATGGCCACAAAGGTATGTGAACTATTCATGAAAGCTGGTAGTTTCCATTGTTTGAACATGCTGGTCTAGGCTTGGCCTTCCATGTATGCCAGCCATTGGCAGAAATGATTATTGCAGTATGAACACTGTGTGCGTCTTGTTATTCTGTTGTGGGCAAACCTGTTAGTTTTATGGGTCATTTTTTCCTCTGCTGTAAAACTAGCCTTTGAAGTATTTGAGTAAAATTTAAAAGGTTTGCTTGGCCCCTATAATTTACGAATTATTTTCTGAAAGCATTTCTGGCAACCACTCGCAGCCGATTAGGGCTACGCCTCCCGGTTGCCGTCATCGGTTCTTGCTGGGCGCGCCCGCACATTGGAGGTTCCAGTGATAAGGGCGAGACGGGACGTGGTAGGATAGGGTGCCTCAGTACCAGCGGCGCGCTACATTGAGGAGATTGAGGGGGAAAGGGGGGGGGGGGGTAGGTAACCGATATGTTCGGTGCTAATGAAGCTAGCTTAAAATTTTTTCCATTGCGTAGAGGATTGAACGTGTACTAGTTTTAGTAGATAGCTTTTTCATGGGCCATTTAAATAAAAAAACCGAATTTTGACTTCCGGACTTCAACCAAAGCAGTGAACTCGGTGGTTTTGAAGGCTCTGTGTATGCGTTAATGATAATTGCGGCCCTCAAGCGTTCGCATTCTTTTCCCGGGTAAATCGTGGATTGCGAATAGAATGGCAACGCAAGTACGAAAGCTTGCGTTTTCACTGCAAAGTTATCTAAACCGCTAGCATTCGTGTATTTTTAAACTCGTACATATCGAATGCGCAGCGGTCATTATCAACTTATAGTTGCGCTTTGCTCACGGCCATTAATATTGCTAATATCGTTTCGAATCCAGAACGACTAGGGAGCCTACATATGTTGCGCCGCGACGCCCGCGCTCCCTAAAATCGACGTGCTTGTAGTGGGCCCCGCCGGGGAGGTGCAGTGGTAAGACGCCCGACTACTGTGCCGGAGCTCCCGGGTTCGAACCCGACCGCGGCGGCTGCGTTTCGATGGAGGCGAAACGAAGTGGCGTCCGTGTGCTGTGCGATGTCAGCGCACGTTAAAGATCCCCAGGTGGTCGAAATTACTCCGTAGCCCTCCACTACGGCTCCTCCTTCTCTCTTTCCACTTTCATTCCCACCTTCCCCTAACGGCGCGGTTCGGGTGTCCACAGAGCAAGTGTGACAGTTACTGCGCCTTTCCCTTCCTGTGAACCAATTTAACTTAACTTGTAGTGGCATCTGTCGTTTAGAATTAAGACATGCTGTATGCATGGAGAGGTTTCACTGCCGAACCAGTGCTCCAATAATTCTGTCTTATGAAATTCTAGTGCGTGTGTGGAATTAGTGAGTGCAAAAACCACACCTTGGATGCGCGTCCATGGAATTTGGCACGGACATGACAATTACCATGCACGCTTCTCTGATACTGGTACAGATCGAGTAGTTTAACAGATGCAGAGAAAGAGAGAAGAAACCTTTATTAAGCCGGATAGTTATATAGGACCGAGTTACATTACCCTACGAGATGGCCAGCAGGTCAAGCCTAGAGACCTCGTAGGCGCGCTTGAGGATCCGATCTTGTATACACGAATCCGAGCTGCCTCCCAGTCATCTGGATGCAGGATTTCTCCTAATTCTGGAGGTGGGGGTCCTCCTTGCATCCCCAAAGTATATGGTTGAGGGTAGCTCTCTCATCGCACAGTGTGCAGTCAGGAGAAAATTGGCTGGGGAAAATATGTGGCAGAACTACCGGGTTTGGAAAGGAGTTTGTTTGGAGTCTCCTCCAGGTAATTTCATGTTATTTATTAAGACGCTTGTGCGGGGCGGAAACTTCCTTCGTTCAAGGCGGAAGTGGTGGGTTAAATCGTGAAATGATATGAGGTTTAATAGATGCAGACGGGGTCACCAGCTCGTGGAGAGGAATGTGAAATGCTTTCAATTATAATCGGATTGCTGATTCGTCTCATGCGAGCTTGCGCGCCATTTTTTCCTTTTTCGATCGTGTGTTGTGAGCCCTCATGCATGTTTAGTCTATAACGACCCTGCGAATGCCTCCTCAGGAACGGTAATTTACGGGAGTGCAACTTAACAAGGGGCGTTGTGTGTGTAGTCACTGCAAGCGATCATCGCTTGTTGTTTTCTTCATAAGGGTTCGGTCGCGGCCACTTGGCAGCCAGCCACATGCTCTCGAAATAGCTAAACTCGATGCCGCTGGCCTTTCGTCATAATAAGCCACTTCCGCCCATGCCTTTACAGCTGGGCCCGACATGCATGGGTTGGGAGCCTGGGGTGGTTTGAGTCATATTGCAACCACGAACAGTGTTGGTCACGATTGGTCGACATAATAATACAGTATACCGCTGTAACATGTACATTAACAATGAACTGTCGCGAATAACTAGAATCGCGCTTGTATTCCGAAAAGTAACGGTGATCGATTTACGGTATAAATTCTCGCACGCGCAAAACAGAACTATACGTGTGCGCCGCCATCTTATTTATTGTTATGTGCGAACTGTCCACTCAGATTTTTTCGCTATAACGAACGACTCTCACATAGCGAAAACGTGCGCTAGCTTGAATCGATTTCGAACTGACAGGCTACCAAAACTATGAATGTGAGAATAAATTAACATATAAACTGCATAGTCGCAAATTCGCTCCTTGTGACGAAAGCAAACAAATGCTTGCAACCAGGGAAAGTCAGGGGGATATCTCGGGGTGTCAGAGACCCCCCGTGTTCGAAGGTATATGGACATATGTTTTAATCCTCTCATTGGTTAGAACCTTTCTCTGTTTCGGTAATTTGGCAGAGAGATTTAGTAACCATTAACATATATATCTTCTTGATTTTTATATCGCTGAAGAAGCAGGAAGAAAGACACCACAGGAAGAAACTGTGGTGTTTCTTCAGCGCTATAAAAATCAAGATCATGTACCAACTAACCCGTCAAAAAGTCCTGCTGCAATATCTTCTATAACCCGTGATGGAGGAAAATAATTTCTCCCATTTCTATAAAACGATCAAGCAGGCCACCAGCCGCTTTCTCTCTCCCTCTTTATTTCCCTTTCCACCTGGGCTGGAAACTGTAGAGACCCCCCTCTGATGGAGCCAGAATTTAGGCACTGCTTCCAACACGCAATCCCGCACAGCGCGCACTGGCATTGCAGCCATGCCTTTGACGCGGCGCGCGACTTCAAGCAAAGCAATTAGCCGGCGCCAATTCACAGAAGAGAGTTGAGCTAGCGTCCTCGGCGGGGTGCACGAGTCTCTTCAAGGTTACATGTCACACGGATGACTGATATACGCACGCATCAATTTCCGAGCGCTAATGAGGGGGTGATCTAGGACAGTGAATTTCCGGGATCCACCCTGTCTCCACTGTAAATCATGCTCTGATTTTAGGCCGAAGTTTGGGTGCCTTACCCAGAAATTTACCATGGCCGTGCTCTTTATCAGTTCATCATCACGCAGTCGTCTGCTACGGCAGTTCGTGGAGACCGCGTGACGAGCTGCTACGTCGAGCACGTTACTTGGTTGTTTGTTTCAGCGATGGCTGGCGCTGCAGAGCGCGGCGTTTTTTAACAGATTTAGGCCTAGCGCTGCTAGCGCTCTCCAGAGCACCTCCAGAGCAACTTTTGCTGCTTGTGGTGTGTCGCTCGCGTGTCGTGGGCTCCGCCGCGGCGTTGTGAGATACGTGATTTACTGCGCCGTGTGCACGCGTGGCATACTGGTTGTACGCTCGTGGTGTGTTCGTGAAGGTGGCGCGGGAATCATGTCTCAAAAAACTGCGTGATCTGTGCGCGACAACCACTTGGGATACCCAAGCTAACGCCGATGGCTGCTGCCACTACCTTGGCGAGCGCCGTGATCCTCTCGACGGTGTTCGCAATCGCCCTGACAGCTGATTCGACGACGGAAACGACGCGAGGTTGGTGCGATGTACTGCCTTGACTTGTTTCGCGAGTTTTCTTTCTTTGAGGCTCGTGATGCGCGCTGAAAATTGCAAGGACCATGACTTAGACAACAGACGCTTGCTCGCTCATGCAGCTGACTGTCAGAGCGGGCGCGAGTGCATGAAAACGCACAAGGGCGATGTTTTTATTTTGGCGGAGCCCCTTTGCGTACACTGTTTGGTTGTCTTATCACGGTGCTTTTGCTTCCCGCAGTCGTGAGGCATTCTTTAAACACTCTTGTGGGCTCCCACGATTGCGTCGTCCGCTGTTCACGGCAGGGCAGGAGCAACGCTTGGGAGAGAGTAGGCGAGGCGGTGTTTCTTGGTGGAGATAATTAACGCCCGCGCGAATTGTGACTCATTAGATTATCTCGGAATTGCTGCTCCTATTTGGTTGTCACTCTTTAACACCCCGCTGTCGTCTGCCGTCAGTGCTTCGTTCGGTCTCGTATCCGCTCCTTGTTATTATTGGCGAGGTCGTTTCCCTTCACGTGTTTTCTTCCAATCATTCGATTGAGATTAAGTGCTCCTACGCTCGGCAGGGAAGCCGTGTATGCGCGGTCTGCGCACGAGAAACCCGCCGTCCTTCGCGCCGCGATCTTCTGCCAAGTTTCTGACATAGTGACATGGCGTATTCGCGTTTGTGCAATGCAAGGCGTCTGCGCTGTGGGTAATCGTAGTGTCGGTCGTCGTGCCGTGAAAGTGGGGAGCAAGCGCCGTGCTCTCACGAGCCTGATTGCGAGCAAACATCGATCGCAGTGCTCAGTGTGCTTTGCTGTCGCCCTTATTTTTGTATCCACGACCGCTGTTCTTCGTGATGCCAAGAAAATGATTTATAGAGCCGGAGTCGATCGATAGCCCGGGGATTATCTGCTTGACGCGCGTCGTCTTGCGCACACATCGGACTACTACACTGAAGTACTACATGGAAAGCACGCAACCGATGCATGTGCTTTGATAGACCCTTTCCTGAAAGTATTACACAGACATTCCAATGGTCCCAATGGTTTGTAGAGGGTGGTAACCTCTACTGCTTAATAGTTCGGAATATCACTTATGCGTTTGTCATTTACGTTCCTAGTTAAATGGACTATTTGACAGCAGTGAAGCCCTGTTCAACTCTTTGGTGACATTAAAAACATTACAATCGGCCTTAGTTTCATGATTTCTTGAGCATGCAATTGTTGTCTTACACAGCAAAAGCAACTTGTCAGATGATTTGATAACACAAGGCTATGTGGTGGAAACTTCCTCCATTCGGAAACAGAAGGCTGAAAAGTAGGCCACGCTGATATGAACAAGCCAGAAATACGGAATTGGGGGAGGGGCGGTCTGGTAAGTTATTTTTTAGATTGATGAGTAGGCATTTCTGTAACACGTACAAGAGTTGTAAAAAATTTCCCTCAAAGCTGTGACAACTTGTGTATCCAATAAAACAAGGTCTCTCTTTTAGCCTTGTTTAACAAGGTAGATGGGTTTATTGAAGAATAGGAAATGGGTAGTAGTGCATCTGCATGGTTATTCCTAATTTGGCATCATTTTGCTTATCAAGAAGTGATTACCAGGTGCGTAATTACATGCATCAGTTTCTCTTCCCCCCTTGCCTATGACATATGAAAATTTAACTGAAGGTTGGAACATTTTTTAGAATAATATGGCATATTGTCACGTAACACAGTGCAGTATGTAAAAAAAAAAAAAATTATGCATGCAAAGGCCATTCAGCTGAAATTATATGTAGAAGTGGCTGAAGCCAAATACAAATTAAACTACTGTAGGGGTCACATTCTGGCCCATTGCAGACAGCAAAGAAGCAAACAGTGTATCAAAACGGCAAGATGAGACTTTGTTGTAAACAGCAATGATCAAGATAGAAGCTGTAGTGAGCTGTGTAGGGCTTACATGTTATTGAGCACGCAAATTGTGTTCCCTATCAAAATTTGCTTCATCAATGGAAGCCGCTTTTCTCAGGCTTGAATCACAAGTGAGGAGGCCTGTGCGTGCTTTGCTTTCTCTGCTGCCTGCAGTGAAATGCCCGGATACTCAGTTTGCCTGTGCCGATGGGCAAGGCTGCATACCAAAGCAGTGGAAGTGCGACTACTCTCCAGATTGTGCAGATGGCTCAGATGAGCCTGAGGATTGTGGTGAGTCAATGTTGTCAACCATGAATTTTATTGCTTCATAGCACTTTATTGAGGGCATGGGAGCTTCTTCTGCCAAATATACTCATTATTACCACCTGTGCTGAGCTGTAAGCTCTCCTGATGGATTTTGCAGAATGTACTGTACATCTGTTTTGAACTTGGTTCACCTTCCCAATTATTGCAGCCGTAAAACCTCGTCTCCTCTGCACATAGTGCTAAGGATCCTCTTTACTTCAACATTCTTTTTTTTTGTGTGGGACGCTGCCTTCTTTGCTATGCTTCTTTGTTCTGTAATTATAGCGGGAAACATAAGGGACAGCTTTTAAATTTGCACAACAATTAGAAGGCATATACATATTTCAGTATTTGTGGTTTGTGGGGTTTAACGTCCCAAAGCGACTCAGGCTATGAGAGACGCCGTAGTGGAGGACTCCGGAAATTTTGACCACCTGGGGTTCTTTAACGTGCACTGATTTTGCACAGCACACGGGCGCCTTGCTTTTCGCCTCCATCGAAAAGTGGCCGCTGGGGCCGGGATTTGTGGTCTTGGAAATCGCACGCATGTGACTTCCCATCTGCAGTTGACGATTTTTACCTCAATTTGCACAGGTTTTCTTTTTTCTTCTTGCCACGAACTACACATATGGTCATGTATGTTATCATTCTATCAAGGTTTCAGAAAACATTACTGTGCACTTTCCATGCCCAAAAATTCGTCTGTGGGGTTTATTTTCACAGGTTCATCATACAAATTGCAAGCTTGTGTGCTGAACAATATGTGTTGTGCAGCTAACCTTTAAGCACTGCTGCTATTTTGGAACCAAAAGCGAGTAACCAGAAATACAGGATCAACTGTATTTCTACCGACATGTTTATGCTTAGCAAAACAGCCACCTTGGTCTTGCCCCCACATAGCAGGACCCTTATCCTAGCTACTGATAAAGCGGGAAGAGACGACTAAGTTGTTCGTCATCTTCCTGTGTGTCATCTTCCTGCCTGTTTGCTGGCACTGAGTGAAACTGCTTTTGGCTTTGAAATGAGGTCGTTATTTAATTTTTAAGTTAGTTTCATCCCCTGTTCATTTTATATTTTTCATTCTAAAAAGATCGCATTCTTAGTGGCACATGCTGCTGCACCATGCACAGTGACTACTGGTCTCCTCCATAATTGGAAAGCATTTTGCAGGATTTAAGAACGGACTGTGTCAACCCAATGAGTGTTAGCTTCCTTTTTGCTTCCTTTCAAGAATAATTTAACTGTTGAAAACTTGTACATCTTGTGCCTTATATGTGCTATAAGCCTTACTTAAGTCAAAGATAAATACTTCTATATGTAGCCGATATCACTGTCCCTCAGGTGGTGCTGACTGCACGGTATAGTGCACACTATTCTGTTGTTGCATGCTGGGCTTGGGCTTGTCATATATACATACAGTGATTGCTTAGTTAGCTCAATTACTTTCCATGTCTAACTTTCCTTTGTTTTAAAGACAGTCGGCTACTATTTTGTGCACAATATACAGATGAGGCAGATGATGGCCGCTCTACTAGTGAGGTCAGCCTGCTGAAAGTGGAATGATGTTGGAGTGCATATCTTCAATTTTCTCCCTTGTGTCGGTTTAAATGCTTTTCACATATGAAAACAATTTGTGCAAGACTGCTTCCACCGATGTAGTCAGCCTGGCCACATGCTGATAACAGTTGGCAAACCTCCAACACCCTAGAGCCCTGCCTCACTTGAGGCTTGATTGCTTGTAACTCGTATTTCAACCCTCTTTTGGCCACTTCTGTACATCCTGAAAGGCACAATTGTGTATGGTTAAGCAGGAATCTTGCCTGTTCTGAAATACAGCTTATCTTGCATACTTTGATTTTGAACTGAGGTTGATAAATGGTAGACAACACTTCTTCCAGCACCTTTGTGTATTATATGAATTAAAAATTCATATAATGCAGACATTTCGTGCAGATATCTCTGCTACACAGAAAGTTTATTTTAATGTGTTACATTCGTTTTTGAAGATTTTGGTCCACACAGCAATAATCCCGAACTCTGTCATAGACATTAGTTTTGTATGTTACAGTGCAGTTGTCTGCTTTATGCTGTGACTGGGACATGAAAGGTAATGACGCATATGATGACTTTTAACTTAATCTAAGCAAAAAGTATTTGTAATCAGTGAAGTTACTGTATCACAGGACTCAAATGCCCTTTGGGTAAGTATTAATGTTATGCTCCTCAAGACTAGGAATGGTGCACACGTCAAAATTTGATGGTTACAAACTCCCAGCTGTTGTAGCATGTTAATGCAGTTTTGGAAAAAGGATTTTTGCTCAGTGTATGGTACTTTAAATGCATTTCTAATTTTGTCTTCCTCAATCCATTGTCATTGTATTGACTCTGTTGTACCAAATCTGACAAGCTTACTTGGCAAGCTACAAAATCAGCCTACCTATACAAGTTACTTAAAGGCTAGTCCAGTGGTAAAGGCTATTGCTGCAGAGCTGTCCTACGTTTGAGTGGAACATGTGCGTGTCATCTCTGATAAGTGGAAAGAATATTCTTTATTATGAATTATTGCACTCGCAAATGTTAAAGAATGATGTTTTATTTGTCCTGGCTTCTTGCAAGAATTCTTTCAGATTACACCCAATGTGTCCATCGGGTGTCGCAAAACTGATCAGACCAGGGCAACTGTTACGTAGAAAATTGTCTTTTTCATTACCTGAGAGCTGTTTGATGAGTCAGTTGTGTTTTATATGGTATGGAGGGTGACTGCTGGCCCACATGTGAGCATGTGTGCCTGTGTGTGTGTGTGCGTGTGTGTTTGTGTGTGTGCGCGCGTGTGCACGCATGTGTTTTTGTCTTGCTAGCCTTTGTTTATGATTGTTATTTTTGCTTGCTGGTTCAGCCCCCAGCACATGCGCGTCAGGGCAGTTCCAGTGTGCGCTGACCAGACGATGCATTCCGAAGGGTTTTGTCTGCGACCGAGAGTCAGATTGTGGCTTCACGGAAGACCTCATTCCAGATACATCAGATGAAGATGCACGGCGCTGTAAGTGGCTTGTTTCTGGTGACACATTGAGTAGGTTTTGCATATTAGGGCCAATTTTATGAGTGGAACTAGCTTAGCACCTCAGCCTACGGTTCCCATGCTGATCTTGTTGCATCTGTGAGGGTGGCACCAAGCAGTCTAGAAAGATTTTTTTTTTTTTTGCATGCTCATCATGAGTGCATGGTCTACTTATTCTCTATTGCTTAACTAAAGAGCACATTTTTCTAGGACGCTGAATTTACTGGAAAAAAGATGGGGAAGTTGTTCAAAGAATTCGTTTTAGTATTCTAGTTTTATAGTGACTTGCACAAATTAGTCTAGAGTCGCTTGTCTTGACATCACTTTAAGCAAAGTTTTATTGAATTGGATCTAACTTTTTTTGGTTTATGGCTACCTTCTTGTATAGCATGCATCATTCCTGCAGGTAGTAGACCAAGAGACTTTAATTTTTTTTTACTAACCGTAGGGATGTCATGTTTTTATTCATCTCCTAAATAATGATGCCAGTGACAATGAAGTGAAAGCAAAACAATGCATTCTCTTAACACTGAAGAGCTTTCAGAAGAACGGTCACAAGGCATTTGAGACTTACAGCTATTTGCCTTGTTGAAATTTTGACATGCTTTTAGGCTTGTCTTATTGCTGCCAATTTATATTTTCTTATCATAATTACACAGTATAGCATGTGTATGCTGTACAGCTAATTGAGATTTTTTAGTGTAAGATTGGCTCTGCTTTGCTCTGTTAGACTGCTCCTTAACCCTGCTTTTTGTCTTTCATAAGCACTGTGCAGAAGAAAAGAAAATGGGGCCAACATGCTCCGTTTAACATCTGCATGTTAGTTAATAGAATTGTATTAGTTAATGAAACGCAGTGCAGATTTTCTCTTCAGTTCAGAAGAAAAAAAATATGGTTGTAGAAAGGCTAAGACATGCAACAGCCAAAAGGTGCTCTTTAGCATTTCCGAAAATATTGGCCTTTGGAAGGGCCTACTAAAGAGTTCCGTCTCACTCGTTCTAAAGGGAGTCTACCGAAGTTAGATAACACCATGTGTACATTGCCTCTGCACAGGGTTTGTTCAAAGCTTTTCTTCCTGTTTATAACAGGTGAGGCTGTGCTTTATTTCTTTCAGTTGTACTTAATGCACTTATGTTCTTTCCATTATTTTCTTATCAGGTCATCTGGGGAACAGCTGCCCACAAAACTACTTTCGATGCCATGACGGTATCACGTGTCGGAGAATTGCTGTGCTTTGTGATGGCCACAACGACTGCCCTGATTTCTCTGATGAAGGCCCCTTCTGCTGTGAGTGGCATTTCAAAACCAGGCTGTAGGCGTACACTAAATTTGACAAGGGCTGGAGAATTAGTTGAGAACTTCGCTCGCCCATCAAAGCATTAATTCTTACTCTGTGCACTCTACTAAGGGCCGCACTTCAGTATTTATTTTATTGTTCATAATTCCCATTCTTAAGTAGGCCCAATACACAAAGGCAGCAGTCAGTGGAGCGTGCACGGAATTTTCTCATTTTGGCTAAAATTCGTGGTTATGGCAGGATGGATTGAGTAAGAAGGGGGAATTAATCATTAGCATTCACCCAAACACAGTCATACAGAGGCGGGGAGGGACAGGAGTGTGGGGGGAGGGGGGGAGGGGGATAATTTTTAATTTTAACTTAGCAGTACTTCCTGGTACTTCCGAGCCTTAATGCTGCTGCAGCATTCAGAGATGTGTTTTGGCCCTTCATCTTCAAATTTAAGGACCATTAATGCATTCAGCTTAATTACTCTGCCCTCTCATATTAGTCAGGTAGGCATAAGTTATTAAGTTTTTCTCAGAGGTGGTATCATTGACTTTCACGTAAGCAGGGGGCTAAACATACATACGAGACCAAAGAATCGGAATGTTTACCTCTAGCTTAACTACCCCTGATCATTATTAGCAGCCAGCCTTGGCCTTTACTATCTAAGGCGGGTGACATGCACAGTGGTGTGGTGTGCTCCAGTGCTGTTTCTCGCTTTTTAACAAAGATCATGTGGACGTTAACCAGTACTCTTAGTGGTGCATCAAAAATGCTTCGAGCAATCCTCAACAATTCCTCAATGCGTTTTCTATGCCAAGGTTGTTTTGAGCATTTTAGCCACCGATAAAGGGGCAGTTGTTAGTCAGTGAATGTTGTCCTGTCTTCTTGCTATGCAGCGGAGACAACCCAGTGTGCCAATGCCTCGTGCGACCATGGCTGCAAGCCAGGTCCCCAGGGCCCTGTCTGCTTCTGCAAGAAGGGCATGGAGCCCCACAGGGAGATGCCTTCATTGTGTGTTGATGCAGACCCATGCAGTATACCTGGCACCTGCGACCAGGTCATTCATTTCACACCTTTATTGTCCCCTCTCCGTGCCAGAGATCAACCCACGCATCTGTTTTTATTTTGTTTGATTTTTTTTTTTTCCTTTTCGCGTCCAGCTGTGCATTGCGTCCAAAGGGACATTTAGTATTATATCATGATTTGCGAGTTTACTTCGTAGTCTTGGAATCCAGTTCATGTGGGTCGTTTCTGCATGGTGAATACTGTGAGGTTTTGGATGGTTTCTTTTTCTCTAAGAAACTGATGTCAAATGGGTTGTTTGCATTTTCTACTTTGCATTGTTTTTATCACTCCAGCACGGATACGGAAGAAGCAGTGCTGGTTTAACAAGCCATTTCTTACAGCAGGACACGATGTTGAGCATAAACAGGGGAAAAGCAGAGCTTGTTGTAACTTGTCTCTCTGACTGTTATGCTTTTTTTTTTTTATTCATACTAGAATTGCACCAGTGGTCCCAAGGGCTCGCACAACTGCAGCTGTGTTTCAGGCTACAAGGCTGTTGGCAGTCAGTGCTTTGGAATTAATGGTGTGTTATTGATTTGCCTCTATTCCTTCTTGTTATTTTGCATACTGAATTTTCTCCTAAAAGGACAGCTCATATGCATGATAAGGTTTGCTTGCTCATAGCGTCATACTGGCTTGAGTATTGGCAGTTTTTTGTGAAATGTTTTGCATGAGCTAAAGAAAGTTGTTCAGCATCGGTGTTGGGGCAAGAGGGAAAAGCAACTGTGCAGGGTCACCTCACGCATGCTTAAGGACCTGCCTCTCGACCAATAACAACCAAACCCACGTCACATGGACAGTTACTTAATTGTGATTTTCCTTCATCTGGTTACTTTATCTGTGGCATGAAAGTGAGAGTAAAGGCATACATGTAACAGACATCCCACACTCTTACCCAAAATTACGAGCACTCGGTCTGAAGTCGCCATATTTCACCATCCCAGTTATCGCTGAAAATCATACTCTCACAGGGGTGAACACTTGGTTATTATTTTTTTTTAGGTTAACTCTATTTTGCTTAAGCCATAGTTGCTTGCAGGGAATATGTCAGGTAACTAATTAATTTTAAGTTAGCCTGCTTTCTTTTTATTCTGTGCTTTGTTCATCTGATGATGTGTGTCTTTCTTCATTCAGTTCCTGAAGGTGAAGAAGCCACACTTCTGTTTGCCAACTCCGTCAACATTCAGCACATTCGCCTGGACGGTTCTCCTGTTGATGGAAACAGCAGCATAGTTCCAGTCAAAGAAAGCTTGGCCATGGATTTCAACCACATGAACAAGACAGTTTGCTGGGTAAGCTTTCTTGCTTCGGGATGCTTGTTATCAAATCCTGAAATAAGAATTCAATATATATAGTACAGTAAACTCTTGTTAATTCGGCCTTCAAGGAACAGAAAAAAAAAAATGTTCATATTAACAGAATGTGCGAACTTTCAAGAGGGAACCGAAACTGAAACTATGAGACAAAGCTGTATTTCTGAAGTGAGGAATTTCAAATTGTCGTCGTGTCTGCCATACCAGGTGCGCGAAATCTGCAGCACCACTGTTTCGTGCATTTCAAGCCTGGAGAGGTCTGTTTTGGTGATCGCTGGTTTGCGTGGGTCGTACCTCATTGTGATCCCCAATCCTGATTAACTGGAGCAAGCCAGCTCGTGTCTGAATCGAGTGTCCAATGCCATAGACTTGTATACAACCAGAAGCGCACTGGCCAGAACCGTGCTCTTATTTTTAATTATTCGTATGTTCGAATTAACTGAGGCCGAATGCGTAATTAGTGTGTGACTTCATTGCAATTCATTTTTACCATGAAGTTTTTTGGTGAGGAAATTTCAGTGTTCCAAATTATACCTCGAAACTGGGGTATTATGTTGTTTCTGGTGGGCAGAAAACCAATTAGTACATATTAGCAGCATTTCAAGCTTCGTTACAGATAACTGTGCAGTTATTTCTTGTTCATGACGGCCGCATTGGTCATGTGCTTGTGCTTTGAACCGTGCAGATAAACCATGAAGGGAATGAGACTGTCCTTCAGTGTGCCCTTGTCTCGCAACTGGACGTGCGGTGGAACTTGAAGCTGAAAGATTCTTTTTCTCTGACAAGTGAGTAGCCATTTCTTCTTCTTTCATTGAAACATGCACCATGGCCTTTCATTAATTGAACCAAATATCTATGGTGTTTTTTTATTGCTTTCTCATTAGCTGGTTGGGGAAGCCTCTTTATCCACCTCCTAGTAATAACAAAAGGAGATGTTCACAAAATGTAGGTACAGCTGTGTTCATATTTTGGAAAAATTGGGCTTTTGAGCAATTCTGTCAAGTGACTGCCGCAATGGGGCCTCACATATGAATGAAATAAAATTGCTAATGAAAATCTATTTTCCCTGGTTCAGTATAATGCCATTTAATATTTTAGGTACAACTACAGGAGTGAGCAAAATATTATCCTATTTCTATTTCTCAGTGTTTCAGGCAAGGGGCTAGGATGCTATTCTCTAGTCAAGATAGGAAGTCTGTCAGTGAGGTTCCACACTAGGTGCCTGCCCCTTTGTGGTCAAGTGACAGATGGGTTAAAAGGGGATGGATTGCTTGAGCCTCAAGTATACTAAATAAATACCAGTGGCCCAAAATTGTTTGTTTGATTGTAACCCAAGAAAATCATCTGTGATGCAAAAATGTCACCAAATACTATTACCGTTTGTTGTAATTTTTTGCAAGTCTGCAGATAGCAGGTTGCCATATGAGCGCATATTATTTTTCCTAAGGCTTCTGGTTTTTTAAAGGAATTGTGCCTTCTTATTTTTTGTTTAATTTCAACTGGGCCAGCCTTGAACAATGTCTCTCATAGCCTGAATCGCTTTGGAACATTAAACCCCATAAAACCATAATCAGTAATGAAACTGAAGTGTTGGGGTCGGTAAGCTGTGCTGGTAAACTGGGCTGGTAAGCTATACCAGCACAGCTTTGCGATCGTTTTCAGTGGTTGGACAAATCTTGCCACTGTGGTTACACAGAGTTGTGTGCTTTCTTCTCCGGTTTTCCAGCTGTCAACCAAATGGCCCTGGACTGGGTGTCCGGCAACTGGTACTTCCTGGATGATGTACGGGAGACCATATTTTTGTGCAATGCGTCGCTCTCTGTGTGCATCACAGTGATCGACGTTGGACTGAGCAAACCCCGTGGCATTGCCCTGGACCCATTCAAGGGGTGAGCTCAAAGCCCCTCTTTCCTACTGTTGTTGGGTGGCGACATTGCCTCCCTCCCTGGACAAGATTGGTTACAGGCTGCCCTAGTGTTGGGAAAAAGTAGGTGGAAGACGTGGTATGAAGACATAGCCGTGGTGGTGGACCGAACTGAAGGAGTCAGTTGGTAGATTTGCAAGGCTTGCCTACACTATGAGGCTTTTTAGTAGGTACCACTTGACATGCGGTACAATAAATGTTTCAGTGAAAACTGGCTTGATTGTCATTTGTAATTGTCAGTCTTTTTATTAGGTGTGTTAGATGAAGAAGCCTAGAAGAGTCGGACACGACTGCACGAATGAACTGAACTGAATTGAAGAAAGCTTTTCTTTTTCTTTCACCTTGCAGTAATTTTAATTGCTGGTTAGTAAATCAGTTAACCATTGCTCACTGTTAAATTTTACAATTAGTAACTGCTTCAGGGTAGAATGAGTAATTGGAGTAAAATATTAATGGGAATATTACAGTTCCTGTGATGCCGAAACCCCCACCGCTATCAATAACTATACTTCCTAATTGGTCGAGAGTGTAATAACATCACAGAGTTCACGCAACCAGAAGGTCAATTGGAGGGTACCACTCACAGGAGAGAAATTTAAAATGTTCTAGGGGGTACTTTGGACCATTAAAGTGCAATGAGGCAAAAGCCTTTATTGAGTGGCAGTATTTGAGTTTTTAGTGCCCTTCCTCCCTTCCCTTACGGTGCGGCTGAGGTGTTCATGGAGAAGTATGACAGATACTGTGCCTTTTCTTTCCTGTAAACCAGTTTGAAATGCCGCTGACACCTGCTTTACTGTGTCTGCTTCTGTGTGCTGTTTCATGCGGCGTTCGAGGAAGCGCCAAATGAAAGGCATAGCACAGATGCTGGATTGGACGCCCGGCGGGGTCAGCTTCATATATGTGTGAATTTCCTATTGAAGTCATCGGTCATGATCGGATGTGATGTCATAATGACGTCAGTTTTAGTTATTAGACATGACTGGATGTGACATCATGATGGCATCACATGCAGTCATGACATCACGTCCGGTCACGGCCGATGATGTCACCTGGTGATGATGTCATTGGACCCTGGCAAGTCTCGTGATATCTCTCGGAATCTCGCGAAGTGTGACACTTCTTGAAGATGCACGCACGGATGGACACTCTTGAGCTGATACAGGCTTTTGCCTTTAAAAAATATTTCATAATTCCTTGATTGGTAGAGACAGTGATAACCTCATACAGGTCATGTGACTAAGGAGGGCCAGTCACAGAGTATGGCTCCTGTTGACGAATGCAGCAATGGAGGTTATTCAAACATACCAAGGAAATGCAACTGAGAACACGAATGCTATCACATTTCCTCTGGAGGAGTCTCAAGTGGTCTCAATTTTTTAAGGAAGAAAATTTTCATTGTTTCAATGCATTCAGCGTGCTCCACCTGCTGAGTATGGCTTGTTGCTATTGTAGCCTAGCTGTTCAGTATCTGTCGATACTACTTAAAAATTTTTTCTCCAAACTGTCAAAATGAAACTAATAATAATAAAAAATAACAAAATAATAATAAAATAACTTTATATATACACTTACAAGGTCACTTCCGCATAAAAGCATTTTTGTAGATTTCAATGTGTTTGCATGTCGTTAATTACAATGTCATCATTAAATAAAATTGGACACCATGTAGAACCCCTGATCTCTACTAGGGGGTGGTATGGTACATTGGATTCTCGAAAGTGAAGACTCGGTAGTATGCAGCCGTCCCTGAAGTCATAAAATGCTCCAATGGTTTTTTGGTTTCAATTCCTGTTTTACACTTCACATGTCTTTTCATCATTCTCATCTTTTTCTATGACAGTGCACCCGTCGTGCCGTCATTTGCATGAGAATATCAGCGTAGTATTTGATTAAAATGTTTGAAGAAAAACTTCACCGACAATCGTAGAGATTAGTTCGACCTATATGCATGAGTGTTACTTTCCTATGGCATGCTACATGAGTATGTTATCATCGGTGTGAAGGAATGAGAGACATCAGCTTTTAATCAGAGACGTGGACGCTATAATAGATTCAACAATGTTAAATAGGCCTTTGTACCACTTTAGCTCACACCCTTTCGCATACATTCCTAAGCTACCACATCGTGTGAAAGGCTTTCCCTGCAAACATATAAACTCCTTTTTAACCAAGCAGCACGGACATGCCTGCGTGACCTGTAAGGAGCAAGGGACCCAGTGGGTTCAATTCTCATCTTGCCCTCCCCCATCAGACGTTGCTACACGTGACATTTGAAGACTTGTCTTTTGTACTAGAGGTCTGCATCGTCCCATTGCGCTAGCATCACTAACACTAGGCTTCATTGTAATGCACATTCCCATTCTCTAAACCCAAGTTATATCATCTGCGGGTAGGCAGAAACCTTTTCCTGGTAGCCAGCTGCTGTACCAAGTTGTGTTTTTGTTTAGCCGGAGCGACGGGGCAGTTATACTGGATGGCGTACTGACCGGTGATGTTTCACTTGAAAACGGGCAATAGGTATATTACTGCTAGTCCGTCAGGAGCTGTCAAGTACTGTTCATGTTGTACAAAAAAAGTAATATATCTGAATAGGCTTTTATTCTTCATGCCTGGTGCAGTCTACTTGGAACAGTGCTTTTCCTCCTTTTCTCTTTTTCATTTGCCATTTCTCTCGCACCATGCTTCTGATGACCAGCCTGGAAATTTTGTGTGCTTCTGTAGGTGCAGCTGTATAGACGTAACTTTGCAATAGGATTAGATTGAGACCATGTGTTTGGCGTGTAAAATTATATCAAAAACTCATACATTGACATTGACTGCCTGCAACTCTTACCACTGTAGCCATTTTAGGGTCGCTACAGCCGGATTTTCGCTATTGCTCACCATTTCATTGTTACATGTAAATTCGTTTTTAGAACGAACTTAGCCTCACTGTCATTTCACTAGTAATATTTCATACCATCAAGATAAAAGCCTGTCAAAAAATATGTAATGCATTGGGTTACGTTACCTCTGTTGCGTTATGTTGTGTTACCTCCTTACTGCGGCAGGGTGAAACCTGCTTGCCCATTTTCCTTGATTTCTTTATAACTATAAGGTTTTCAAACGGTGCTCGCATTCGTTCAGCTTGCTTATATCTTCAATATAGCACCAGATGTTATACGAAGACAAAGCTAATCGCTGTGAACAAAAGGCCAAATGTCGCAACTTTGTACATTGAAATACTCAACAGATTCCCGACATCTGAGATGAGTTATCAAACTTTTGACGGCTTTACTCGCTCTCGCCTGAGAAAGCGGGAATATGCCATCCAGATACTAATGAAGATCAGTGTGTGGAACTCGTAAGCATTTTATGTAACGAACCTCCGTGTAGTGAAATTCTCGATATTATGAGGTTTTTCAATTCCCCAACGCTGCCCCCATTGAAATGCATCTATTAAAAAAACTACGTGTAGCGAACTTGTCAGGGTGGTTAACCTTAATATAACGAACTCACGGCGCCGACTGTTTCTTAACTAGTGCTGAATTACTGGAAATTTGGCAGAATCCTGCAAATTTCAGGATGATAAAACACGAACTGAAGTGAGAGGAACATCTACTATAGCAACAAGCGATGGCAGTTGACACAACGCGCCGTGTTTCAGCGCCGACGCCGCATTTACATGGCAGGCGCAGCAGTCTTTGCTGCTTTTGCAAAAAAAAAATTGGGGGCACTTTGGCTCACTAAAGTGCTTTAAGACGGAAGCCTTCCCCGCCGTTGTGATTGACTAGAATTGTGGCAGATACTGCGCCTTTTCTTTGCTGTCAACCAATTTTTAACACCGCTGATGCCTGCTCTACTGCGTCTATGTCTATACATGCTCTTTGGTGCAGCGTTCGAGGAAGCACCAAATGAAAGGCGCTGCATGGACGCCTGGATCAAACACCCGGCGGGTTCAGCTTCGTATATGCATGAATCGCCTGGTGTCGTCATCACCAATCATGACCAGATGTGACGTCATTATCACTTCCGGTTATTAGACAGGGCCGGATGTGACGTCATGATAACATCACATCGGTCATGATGTCACGGCCGATGACTGCTATGGATGTCTCGAAACATCACCATTACTATTGGTTAGTGATAGTTAACCATGACGCACTTTCTGAGTACTAGTTAATGTCTGTTTAGTGTTAAACACTCCGTAACTAGTAAGTGATGGTTAATGGTAGTTATGATGACCTCCAAATGCATGGGTTACTATGGGTATATGCTTAACTATTTTATTATTAGTCTTAAATTATCATGAAATATTTTTGAAAATGCCCTAAATCATGTTCCGATATCATCCGATTGCTATTGAATAAGTATCGATTCAAGGGTGATTGGCATATACCCATATAGGGCATGCACCCGAAATGCAGACAGATTTGCGGACAACAGTATGCGGCATTAAAGGCTTTCGCCTTAATAACAGAAGAAAGAAAAAAGACACTGGGCGGGCAGCGTGTGTCCATCACTGCCGCATGGTTCCTCGCGGATCCTCGCGCTTCGGGACGACGTAGGTGGGCGAGCAGGAACATGCATGAGGACTATGGTGAAGACGCAGGCAGCTCTTTGCTCGGCGGCGGGGTGAACTCACGCGCTTTCCCTCAGACTGATTCTTCCTCCTCCTCCATCCCTCTTTCCCGTAGACGTGCCGCGCGAGCCGTGGTGGAGGTGGGGGTTACCGCCGCAGTCATGCCACGCTATATCAGCGCGATCGCGAAACATTACACCACTTCTATAATTTTCAGTAATTCTGATTTACTGTAAGCACTTTCAGGTCGTTTTTCTTACATTCAGTTCTTAATGGGGTTTTCGTTATGCATCGTCCTTTTGGGTCTTCACGCGAAAACTGCATATAACAAAACCTGGATGTAACGAAAAATTGCGGATGTTTTACAGTTTAGTTATAACCAGGCTTAACTGTAAATAGTTTGAACTATATCAACCCTTGGTCTTCTATTTAGGCTTTTATGTGCTGTTTCGTGTTTATGCACCATTCTCCTCTGTCTTGTGGCCTTCATGTTTGTGCATGTAACTACGTTCATGTTTGTCGCATATTTCCAGGTTCATGTTTGTCACGGAGTGGGGCAGTGCAGCGCCGTTGTTAGAGCGCGCCCGCTTGGATGGAACTGAGCGTACCAAGCTTGTGGAACAGAAGATTGTTTACCCTTTTGGGATCGCCGTTGACCTGCCCAGGGAGGAGGTCTACTGGGTCGACACTTACCTCGATATGGTGGAACGCATCAGCTACGACGGCTCAAGGCGCACCACTGTCTTTCGAGGGGCCCCTGTGAGTCAACTTTTCTCTTGTGCTTTTCTTTTTTGTTGCTGTTGTCATCTTCTGCTCAGCGCGGTCCCTGCGATATAATCGCCTGTCATTGAGACATGAGCAAAAAAAATGGTGCAAGATCGTCAAAACGGGATTTTCAACTATGCAGCTTAGATTTCGTCGTGGTGAAGCACACAGCACGGAAATGCTGAGTTGATTTTAACTATTCTTAATAAATGGCTCAAGACTAGGGGTGTGTGAATATTCAAAATTTCATATACGAATTGAATATGTTTGTTATTCGATTCGTATTTGAAAAACTGATATTTGGAATGTCACGAATATTCGAAAACTACCAGATGCACTGTAAATTTTTTAAGTTATTGCAGTTTCACTGCGTTGCGTGCTTCGCCACGATGCTTGACCACATTGACTGTGCAGTGAAGCATCTTCAAAATGCAGCGAGGCCGTTTTTATGAAGCGGGATTTTCCGTTTTGTGAATTAGGTCTTTTCAACAGTGCGCGCAAAGCGAGGCACCTGCCGAAACCGGGAAAAAGGCGTCATTCTCATTCCGGCTTCATCTCAAAGGCACTCGACCATTGTGCAGCTGTTCATCAAATAAAATTACCTTGATGCAAATGGTTTTCAGCAGTCGTTTCAGGCACATTTGATAATTCAAGCTTTCGGTTAAATCAGATATTTCTTTTTTCGGTTCTCCGAAGGCTGAATCAACAAGAATTTACTGTATTCAGAAGTGAATGACAGCTATACACAGTTGCATGCGAATTCTTCCTGTACAAGAAACCGGTATACAGAATCGTGTGTAAAACTTACACTATATTTTAGAAATTTCTGCACTTCTGTGCAAATACAGTTGAATTTTATTTGCAAATACCTTGTGAATTTTGAAATAAGCATGAACAACGTTAGCTATTTTTAATTTTCAACTTTTTTTTCACTGTCGAGGTATTTTATATTCAGAGGCTTTTTTTTTCACCTATATTCATATTTGAAAACTTAAATATATGCACACCCCCTGCTGCATTTTTGCATAAATTGTGAACCTCACTGAGTAACATGCACAGACTAAGTGCTGATGTGTGCGCTGAACCCTCGCATGCAAATTGTGTTGTTATTGTCGGCTGCAGATGCGCAACCTCTACGGCATTACGGTGTTTGAGAACTACCTGTATGTCACCAGCTGGCACAGCAATTCTGTGGTGGCTGTGCACAAGTACAACCAGAGTGACATTCGCACGGTCAAGGCCAACCTGACAAGGCCATTCTCCATCCACGTTTATCACCGCCAGCGAAAACCGTACCGTGAGTGGTCACCCATAGTTTCTTGCTCTTGGGCATAGACATGAATGCTCTGCTTAAAGAACCTCTGAGTGTAATTTTAGAAATTATTATAATTGCTGTTATAATTAATTTGAATATAATTAATTATATCAAATTTGCCTCCAGCGACCATGTGTCCACGTGTGTACGAGCTGACGTGTGGCTCTACATTCTTAGGGCACCAAGGGGAAAGGGTCTGGAAGGGGGGAAGGGGGCTGTTCTCAGACCCTACTTTGTGCATCATAGTACTGTGCCATAGCATTGTTTTAATTGTAAGCTTGTACGTAAGGATAACATGTTTCTTTGTTAGTTTTTCCTTTCGTGTCTGCTGGCTTGAAAAACCAACTTATATTACACCTCCCATCTGCCTACAAATGAAATGCTAATGGGACAGTCCTAGGCATGGAAATGATGAAGTGTAAGGCCAAAGCCATTTTGAAGTAAACAGGGACAGCAATCTTTCGGTATTTATCTCTTTGTCTTCAGGAGATCACCCCTGCAGTCAGAACAACGGCGATTGTGAGCACCTGTGCATACCTTCAACCTCAAAAGGGAGCCTGACAGCTCAGTGCATCTGCCGCCCTGGTTTCCGTCTGGTAGAGCAGGGGCGGTGCGTTGGTAAGCATTGCTGGTCAAGATGATAGCCTTTTACGTTGTAAGGGGAAAGTGGCATGCTCAGAGGCCGCTCTCTGTGTAGTTGTTTGGGAACAGCTGGGTATGGCATGATAGCACATGCATTTGTGTACTAAGAAATCACCATCATCGTTGCTGTTGTCACTGCAGGCTTCAACATAATTTGCTATTGAGGAAAACCGTCTTGAGAATGGATGATAAATGAGCCATGAGCAAACCTTGCTTGGTCCAACCAACATTATCATGGAAAGGCGAATAGCCGCGTCACGAAAAAAGGGAAAATACAAAAGGCATCTGTGCAATGTTAGGGCAAGTTAAAAATCCCTAGGTGGTTGAAAATTCAGTAGAATTTGCTTATTTCTTGCAGTACTTGAAGTGCTTAGAATATTTATGAAGTCCGGGGTTTGATGGAAGCTCATCTGGTCGAGAACATTCATGGCGGAAAAACAGGTGCCTACCAGTTGAAACAAAACAACGTTCTGGCCTCATTATGGGAGCCTTGTTCCCAATAAGGCCCTCTTAGCTGGGCTGGAATAACTCTGTTTAGAACATCTATTTGGGCAATATGCATATGCATAACACTTGTATAAACTTATTGTTTACCACATACATCAGCTCTCATGAGGAACGCTGTTGTCTTATCATTGAGAAAGGGGACAGAAGTGCTGCTTGGCACTAGCCATATTTTTTAAACTTTCTTTTATTAGCAGACATTTGTGGTTAAGTTACTAGATGAAACTAATTATGTTATCACAAGGTAGGTAAACCAGAGCTGTTAAAAGTCGGAACTAGACTGAACCTCAGCAATGTGAAAGTCCATCCGTTTTACTCTCAGTAATGTGGCAGCATGCCACCACTTGAAATGTCCTTGAGGAAGCTTCATTTTCTTCTCCGCACGTCCTTAACTTAGTGTTTCTCTGTGTGCCTGCATTTCAGCCGAAGCTCCATCGCAGTTCTTGCTGTACGCACGAGGACGCCCCGGTGCAGTGAAGGGCATTTCGACAAGTGACGACTTTCCCGAAACTAGTGTGGCCCCACTGCTGCGGCGAGAAGTGATGGCTCCAATCCGTTCCCTGAGCCGCCCAACTGCGCTGGATTACGATGCCAGGACACGCACCGTCTACTATTCGGACGCCCAGCAGTTTGTGATTGAACGTCAGGGGCTGGATGGCTCCAGGCGAGAAGTTTTCACGTCAAAAGGTGATTAACCACTCACTTTCGATTGCTCGCTGCATCTCTCTCAGCTGCTCCTTGAAAAAACCAGCAATAAAGAAAGCGCTGTAAGTTGTTCAGAATAGAACAGTCATGATAATTTAATTTTTTTTTTTAATTTAGGACTTTAGGATGGTATTGATTCAAGAGTGAAAGCATGGCTTATTTTATTGTAAGCTTACTATAAATTGTTTTAAGTGTACATCTATGTTATGCGTTTTAGCTTTGAATTGTGCACTATGATGTCTGCATCTTTTTCATTTTTCTTTTCTTTGATGGGGCGTCAGTGTATGGGAAACCTAGCAAGTGTGCCCTCCGTTTCTAACATTTCATAGCAGTTAGCAATCTAAAATCAATGCTACAATGCTACTCTCATTTTCTGATCTTTTTGTGGCTAGGCCTGAACAACTGTGAAGGGCTGGCCGTGGACTGGGCTGGCCGCAACCTGTACTGGACGGATGAAGGCCACCTGGGCATCTGTGTGGCACGGCTGGACAATGCCACATTGCGCCGGCAGCTGGTCTCTCTCAATATGTCCCATCCTAGGGCCATTGTGGTGGACCCCAAGAGGGGGTAAGGTGTCGCATTCATTGATTGTATTGGAACATTTGCATTTAGTGGGCTTCCAAGAATAAAGTGAAAGAAACGTAATTGATATCAATGCTTATGACAGAAAAGTCTGCTGCAGGCAAACTAAATTAGTTTGTACCAAAGCTATGAGCCCCAGGTTCATAGCTCTAGTGGAAAGCCCCTTATTAACCTTGTCTGTCCTCTTAGCATAATTTAATTATAGATGCTGAAATTTAGGCACTTAGTCATTTTTCCTTCGGGAATTGACTATAGTGTTGCCTGTGTTGTCAGGAACAGAACTTGGGAACCCTTTGCTGAGAAGCATGGGTGATGGGTTTGATGCTGTATGTTCATGGATTGTGGGTAAACATTGCAATTTTGAACTTTATGAGTAGACAGTTAGAATCTGGTATTAACATTATCACATCTTCTGTCTTGCAATCTAGAAGGGCAAACATAGGACTACCACTTGGACATGGTTCAGGCTTTCTAGCTCTCGTTGTTGGCGCAATCGCACTCAATTGGTATTTGATATTTATCTAAATGCACTACAAGCAGAACACAAATTCACTGATATACCTATGCAAGGGATCACATATTTTCAAAAGTGAGTGCTTTTAAAAAATGCTATGATGTTGGGTGTGCAGGTGAATTTAGGACCTTATAGACCTTATAGCCTTTATTCATAACTTATTTAATGTTTAAAAAAAAAAAACTCAAATTATACTTTGACCAGCAAAATTGCGGTGCGAATCTTTTCGAATAGCAACCGTTGTTTACAGCCTATTCGTTATTTACAATACTCACTCACCTCCAGTGAATAACATGGCTTTTATTTAAGACAGTATGAAGTTTGTTGTGCAGAAATTAGTCTTGTTCAACAACAATGTCCTTTTTTTTCTTTTTAAGGAACAATCTGGTACAAAGGTATCATGGTTCTGTCTACTGTGCAGAGGCATTTACTCGGGAGTGTTCAGTGGCTAGTCTCATTAAAGAAGATTACAAAGAACTCATTCAATCAACCAGTAATGTACTCTTTCAGGTACATGTACTGGTCGGACTGGTCGACAGAGCCATACCCACCAGGAGACGGTCGTGGTGGGGGAAAAATTGAGAGGGCCTACATGGATGGCTCACACAGGGAGGTGTTTGTCTCACAAGACCTGCATTGGCCAAATGGTCTGAGCATAGACTATGCCAATCGCCAGCTGTACTGGTGCGATGTCTACTTCCACCGCATTGAGCGCATTGGTCTCGACGGAAAGGGCCGCGAGGTGAGTTGCGACTCGACTCGCAGAAGGCTTCCTTGATGTGTTGCGTTTCCTGCTTTATTGTCCTGCTTTTCTCTTTTTGGTGTATATTTTATCATCCCTCGCTTTTTCTGCCTGACAATCTTCAGTTTTTCAGAATTTTGTGTTGTAGCTTGGGAACCTTCTGACAGTAATTGTGTCGAGTGTTTTAAAACAGAAAGTGAGTTTTGTGCTGTGCTTGAAAATCAGACTTTTAAAATTCAGAGTTTGCAGGCTTTAGTCTTGCTCTACGTTGTGAACATCCTCCAATTTTTAGTTTGTTTCAATATCGACAGCCAAAAAAAATTCCCGTGGAAGTTTTATGCTGCCTGAGTTAAGACATGTTACTGAAGCCCTGCCAAAATAGTATGTTGGTCACACTGCCTTGAACCAACAACTGCTTGCCTTTTCTTTTCAAATTCTCAGGTTCTGGTTGAGGGAGAGCATCTGGACCACCCATACGGTCTGGCCCACTTTGGAAACTACATCTACTGGACTGAGTTCCAGAAAGGCCACATCCTTCGGTTTGACACGGCCACAAAGAACATCACAAGACTCAAGACAGAAAACCCTCCCCTTTTTGAGCTGCGGTTTTTTGATGAGACATCTCAGTCAAGTGAGCACATTTGTACTTCTTACGACTGCCGGTTGTGCTAGGTTCTATCATTTCTGACCAGCAAAAAAAAAGAAAAGGAAAGAAAGCACAGTTGTCTCTCAAAACCAAAAAACTAGCACTACAGTCGCCAACCGTGTTTTCGGACTCGTGGGGACTCGGAAAACGGTCCGAATAATCGAACAGTCTGAAAAATCCATGAACTTTAAAAGAATCACCACTCTGCGAAACATCAGCTTTACAAATCACGAAGTTCACCGCCCCTAATGGTTCGTTTGTATGTCAGTAATTGGGAGTTGTAGTCATTTATAGCAAAGCATGATCTGCTTTTGCTCGCTGCCCATGCGCACACGCTAGTGCGACCCGATATGACGGGAGCAGCCGCTAGTGCATGCGCACTGATTGATATCCCAGTAATATGCGTTGTGGGGCTAGTTGGTTCATACTCAGATAGGTTTTATGCGCATAAAACCTATCATAAAGCCTGTCTTTTTGTGTCGTCTTTTTGTGCGCGTAAAACCTATCTGTGCACTGATTGATGCCAATGCAGCAGGCAAGTGTGCCACTGGGAAGCATGCAACCCTCTCAAAACAGTCACCGCATGCGCTGTGGTGCCCCGTGCTAAGCTGTAACTACTACAGCCCTCCAGTTCGAACATATTGGCCAGTCATGCTTTTGTCATGTCCATGCCACTTCACGACATACCGTGACGCAACTAGAGGTCATGCTCATGCTGCGAACGAATGCACACGTTTAACATTCAGTTTTTAGGGTTAACGATGGTAGCGACTAGAGCAAGGGGGAATTGACGGGAAAAAAAGCGATTCCACAAAACCAATTGTTTATGACAATATGCCCCCCCCCCCCCCCCCCCCCGATCGATGTCATGCCAAAAAAATGAGCCTTCGGCCAAATTAACAATCTCTTTTGTATTGCTGGTGCCAAATTTGGTTCGAAAAATAGAATTTTGGCCACCACAGAGCCTGAAATGTTGGTCGTGAAAATTTACACGTTCCTGTGGGGGGCATGATGGTTCCTGAATGAAGTCCGAAATATTGCGCAAGTCCGAATTAATGGAGTCCAAAAAAATCGGCCAGCTACTGTATGTGTACTTTTGTATTTGAGACTATATTGTTGCCAATCACTTGTAGTAAGCAAGAATGCTTTTTGCGTGCTACTAGGTATATATTAAATAATTTTACATAATTTTACATACATAGGTATGTGTTTCAGGCAGTATTGCTATCAGTCATGTGGAGCAAGGGGGAATATTTCCTACTTGCATGGGAATAACAAAATTTGGAGAGCAGCAGATTTGGTAATCGTGTTGTTTTATTTTTTCATGTTGCTAAAGCTAACTGGTTTGTAGTGGAGCTACAGAGCACATTCTTATGCTTCTATTTAGCTGGGTATCGATCACTAGGACGGCAGTTCTCTGTGACATTGCGCTAATTTTAGTTTTCTTACTTGCGAATAAATTTCTTCTTTGAAACTTTTCACCTAACTTTGATAACCTTCAGGGATTTGTTGCGTTATCTTATTAGTATCTTGCTTAGGAACATTAATTGAAAATTTCAGCCCCACTAATTTAGAAGCACTTCACCATTGGTTTTATGGCTACTTGTATCTTCGATGTCTAACCATTGTGTCTCTCTCCTGACAGTGGACAATTTTTTTGTTTTTCTCCCTACTGAATCCACAGCTGGCAGCAGTTGCAGCAGTGACAACGGTGGCTGCTCACAGCTGTGCTTGTCAATTCCCGAGGGTCACTCGTGCGCTTGTGGCGATGGGTACTACCTGGCACCGGACAACACGACATGTCTCCGTAAGGCTGTTCGCTTCCTTGTTGCTGGCAGCACAAAGTGATGCTCGTGTTGCACTGTTTTCTGCCCACCGGCATCCGTTTGGGAGAGTTCTCACCATAACGAAGGGCTTAGCTGAAACCTGCCTGTGTGGTCTCTTAAGCCAGTATGTCATCATTGATGCTCGGGCTTAAACCGTTCAGACTAGGCCCAGATTTGAGGTTAGAACTGCCACTCATTTGCAGAAAAAAACAGTTGGAAAGACACGCTTTTTGCGCGGATCTGTTTGCATAGCTTCACTAGCATTGCTTCTGAAATGATAAGCAGGGGTCAGGTGATGCCTCAAAGAGCACAATCAGCCAAAACGATCTTCTTTTTATTGCTTCATTTCTGTGGTTTTGTATTTGAGACAAGCCGTCTCTTTAAAGCTCGGTGGTTCACTAGCTGTGTTGATTAAACTCAAATTATTTTGAAATTGATTAGCCTTTCATGAAAAAGAAAATACACAGGCATGTTATGGAAAGGAGTATAGACACCAAATTTTTGGTGGCATTTTTCTTCTTCTTAATGATGCGTAGGGCACTGCCGTATATGGATTGCCACGTGGTTTTCGCCTGCGACTGCTAAATAGTTTTTTAATTAATTTTTTTTTTCTCACCAGTTTCGGTTTCAGCAGCCGAGATATAGCCGTGACGTCACAATAAAGTCTAGGTTATGTGGGGCGTCAAAAACAGTGACACAATAGCTAATTCTTCACTTGTTCCGATTCCTGTTCATGATGCAAGCCGCCTTTAACGTTGTAGTGAATTCAAACAGCAGAGGAACCATTATGTCACTGTTTTTTTTTTTTCATCCCTCACACAACCTAGACTTGACGTCACAGCCATCGCTTGGCTGTTGAAACCGAAACAAGTGAGAAAAGAAATTCGATCATAAATTATTCAGTGGTCGTAGGTGGATATCATGCAGTGATCCATGCACAGTAATTTATTTAGTTATTTATTTATTCATACTGTTAACGCTCTATATGATGGTCATTACAGGGAGGGAAACATATACAAATACAAGTGCAATTTTCTTCGCTAAAGTACACTCTATAGAACAGAATTAAGGTTGCAATACCTCACTGTGATATTTTCATGGGCAACGCGTTAGAGGACATGTAACATAGTGTTGTTTATTAACTTTTACTTTATTATTCATTATCAGAAAAAAGTTTCAATTTCTGCTTTGTTGTTCTTATTTCTAGTGATTCTAACTGACACTGTTTTAGCATTTTTGTGACTGAGTCAGTGCGGCGGTATTTAGAACATATAAACCTTGCCGAAATCCTTTGCCATCTTTTCAGTTTTTGTTTTAAACCTTTTTGATGTGGACTCCACACTGCACTTGTATACTCTACGATTACACGTCATTACGAAGGATAAATCGTGAACCCAAAAATGAAGTGTCTATGCTCGTTTAAACTGTGCTTCATTTTAGAGTGTAGCTCTTAAGCTCTGGTATTGAGTGTCGGTGGCAGTGCCGGCATAACCAACAGAATGAATGAGAAGCACACACAGCTAAAGGAACGTGAGGAGGAAAGTAAGGGAGGAGAGGGTATGTCAAGAGCGCAGGCAGAAAATTGAAGGGGAAGTAAATGGCGAGAGCCAAGAGAGTGCAATGAAGAACATGAAGGAGGAGGGTAAGGTAAGAGTGGTGGGATGTGATGCACTCCTTCAGCTCACTCTGCAATAACTGCTGTGAAACACTCTGCCTGCGACCAAAAGCAATGTGAAGCACCACTGCCATTCCATGCGCAGTTGTCTGTGGTTAAAGTATCTAAACTGCAGTGCTTGAATTTTGCATCACAAAGTGTCATAATTGCCTAGTGATCATTTTTTTTCTTTTGAGCTTTGCAAAATTTTGTGCAGTGTTTTTGGTATTTAGTGTTCAATTCGGTATTTTTTCTCATTATTCAGCACTTTTCAGACATGACTGAAGTTTAATTATATTCATGCATATGTTCATTTTTGCAAATTTTTCTTTCTTTATTTCTTTTTTCTGTGGTAGCAGCCCTGTCACGATCTGTAGGTTGTCTGTAAAATGCATTTTTGTTACCAGCTGATATAGTCAGTGAGATAAAACATATTTGTTAGCTGTGTCCCTTTCTTTGGTTCTGGTAACTTTTGTTTGTGAACTTTTGCGTTTTAGGGTCTGCAAACTACACGGAGCCTTCGCGATGTCGTGAGGGCGAATTTGAATGCAAGACTAACCAGCGGTGCATCGACAAGCGCTATCTATGTGATGGCGACAATGATTGTGGTGACAACTCAGATGAGGATTCTTCCCCATCCGGAATCTGTGGTGAGCAAATTTTTCAACTTTTAAAGCAATTTAATGTTATGCTTATGTGGCCCTCATATAATTTTTTCTTGGCTTTTTCTACTTATCAAGCAGAACACACTGATCAATGATAACCTTGTGTTGGTGTAATGTACGTTATGGAGTTACTCTTGAAATAACGCTCCTATGGGGGTTTTGACGCGAAAGCCGCCTTCAGCCCCAGCGTGCCAGCCCTAACAGACAGAGCTGTGACCCCCAACCTGCAATGCAAGAAGTCTCCACTGTGGCAGGTTCAGGCCAGAGGGGACAAACACTGATTATGCCGGAGTACACGGCAAGACACAAATAACACTCAGATGCAACCGCCGTAGCGAGCAAATGTCCCGCACGTGTACGGGAGTGAAATAAAACTACCAAATGGGGAAGCACACGCAAGGAGGTGAGAGGAGTGTTTTGCTCACGTGGCGTGGCTACACGTTCACGACCCACAGCGGTGAATGCATACAATGACCGGGCGAGTCGGTGACAGCGGTGGTCTCCTTGGCGGAAAGTCCTGAACCGCGCGCATGCGCGGTCACATACCGAAAAACCAGAGACGCGCTCATCTGTGACGTGAAGATGGGGTCTCCGGCGGGAGGAAAGAGGGAAACCCATGGCGGCGGCGCAGTGGTAAACTGGGAGGCAATTGGGGGTGGCCGGTGTGTCCTCTTCTCACCATCCTCCCTAACAGTGCGCGCATAAATTCACGTGATAATTACGCACGGCCGCGTAGGCAGCAATACTACCAGCGTGCCCTTATGTGCATCATGGCAGAAAGGATAGTAATGTTACTTCTCATGCCATCAGTGTTCGCATGCAAAAGTGCATACGCTACAACGTTGTCCGTCCTCCCATAGAGCGTGGTTACAAAATTACAAGATCATATGGACAGGCGATTCATCTGTATCCCCCCACTCCTTAAAACCCCTGTATGGCTAAGAAGTAACCGTGTTCACTGAGGGATATGCCGAGTAGGGCCAGCTAAATGCCGTTTAACTTTTAACCCATTTAAGAAAGAAGGCCAATATATAAAAAGTTGCAGACGGCCCACAGTCATCGGCGTCACAAGGAGGACAGAAGCAATTATGCATTCCATCGTCCTGTTGTGTAGCTTTCAGCAGGTGTCAGTTGGTGGAACAGCACGCACTTCGCTTGCCTCTTGTTCTTGGTCGCCGATGCAGCCGAGGATGCGCGCAGCAGGATGTTAAGCTGCTCCCGCTAGTGAAGCCGCATCCGCGAGCCTCGAACGGCACCAAGGCAACCCCTTTTTGCTGTGGCTTTCGCTGTAGTAGACGCAGGGGCCTGTTCCACACATTCAGCTCGCCTGCTTTGTGGCCAACCGGAAACCGTATTTTCTGTGTTGCCTGCTTGACGGTGAAAGAAAACTCTAGGTCAAGCAATGCGGCCACTATTTGAACGGCATTGCTTTCAATGCTGCAATGGTTGTAATGTCCGCTGGCTCCCCTCTCATCCAGCTGCAAGGCTGCCTTTTCCCTAGTTACGTTTTGCCATTGATATTATTATTATTTTCTTAATTTACCCCCACTCGGTCTTTTCCAAAGAAGTTGCTCTGTAAGCAAAATGCATTGAATATTGACAGAGCATCTCGTCTATAACCAGCATGAGAAATTACTTCCTCCGCGTTATCCAGAGTTACATCTGCCATGGGCGCAAGTTGTAACAAGGCGTGATACTCAAGCCCCCGCCGTCTCCGCTTGCAGCTCCGTTGTGCAGTTGGTGTGTGCCCGACACAGCAACCATGGCATTGTTGCGAACTTATAGAGTAAGCTCTACCTGTTCGACAACTTCACCATGCACATCCAGTGAAATGACACAACTTCAAGCAAGTCTTAGGGCCGCTCGCATGCTCAGCGATGCACACATCATTCGATATAGCTCATCTCAGCGTGGCGTTACCAACTTCGAAGGACTCATGTGTATCCTTCACGTGGGGAAAACAGTTGCGCAAGGTGCCATCGATGTTTAGCAGGCAGAGATCTAACGCACTCACTGCAGTACAAGCTGTGTTTGAGCGCCCACGTAGGCAGCAATACTACCAGCGTGCCGTTATGTGCATCATGGCAGAAAGGATAGTAATGTTACTTCTCATGCCATCAGCGTTCGCATGCAAAAGTGCATACGCTACAACGTTGTCCGTCCTCCCATAGAGCGTGGTTACAAAATTACAAGATCATAGTGGCTAGCGTCAGGTGCTGCGCTTTCACGGTATTAAAAGTCATGGTGGTTTTGCTTTGTTGCCATTGTGCAATCACCACTGCAGTATTAGAAAAGACTGAAATTCAGTCCTGCTCACTGCCATGTCTAGTCTGCATGTTGGGGGCCGGATACACACAGTCACTCGATTTGTCATACCTCTGGCCCTAAGTTCTGGCATTGAGAATATGGAGGTTACTCTTGAAATAATGCACCGAATTGGGGCTAGACACGGAAGCTGTTTTCTAGCCCCAGCGTGCCAGCCCCAACAGACAGAGCTGTGACCCACAACCCACAATGCGAGAAGTCCCCACTGCGGTGGGTTCGAGCCAGATGACACAAGCACGAGTTGCGTACTCAAGAAGACTTTATTCTGCCCGAGTACAGGGCAAAATACAGCCCTCATACAACCGCCTTAGTGGGTGAACATCTCGCTCGCCTATGGGGGTGAAATAAAAAGCCACCGAAAGGGTGAAGCACACACAAAAAGGAGAGAGGAACGTTCTTCTCTCCACATGGGGTTTCGTGCTCACGGCCTGCAGTGGTCAGTGCGCACGATGACCGGGCGACTCGGTGACGGCGGTGGTCTCCTTGGCGGAAAGTCATAACCGCGCGCATGCACGGTCACCCACCAAAAAATTCGAGACATGCTCATCTCGGACTGTGAAGAGGAGGTCTCTGGGTTATGCCGGGAGGAAAGAGGGAACCTGCAGCGGCATCATAACCTCGCGTGCGTGTGCATAAACGCGTGTGATAATTATGCGTGGCCATTATAAGGGACAGGGTATTCATGTGTATCCCCACAACATCCTTAGAGCGAAAGCACTACTTCACACCGTTAATCCTGACCATGGATCTTTTGTGAAGCCTTTGCTGAGCTCAGGGCAATACGCACGCATGTACACGCATGTGCGCATGCAGAGAGAGAGAAAAACATTGGAGCGGCACAAATTCGAACCCAGGAATTTCTCATGGGAAGCAAGTGCAGAATCTCTTACCTATCGCCACAGACGATCACCTCGCATGTCCGATTGCAACACACTCGCGCTGTGCATTGCATGTCGTTATCTCCATGTCCTACTTGGCTTAATTACATTAAAACTCTACCATCTTTTTTTCTTGTAAACTATATAAAGGTAATGCATTCATGAATAGAGGGATAAATGTGTATATTACTTTTATGCTTCCAGTTTATGTCTGCATGCAAAATTTTCTGCCTGAATGTTCCTTGCAGCTAGAATATAGACAGAGTTTGTGTGAAACATGCCCAAATAATAATAATGAGTTTATATTCAACACCACATAGTACATGATGGCCTGCAGTATAAGCTGCCTCTTGGGCAGCTTGACTAGGCCACAGGCACCCAGCTGCTAACTTTGGCAGCAAAAGCAGTACATCATATTTAGAAAAAGGCAATACATGTATCACGACGCACTGTCGGGAATGTACAGAAGCATCAAATAAGTGACATCTTTCTTATGTGTAATCGTCTTGTTTTTTTTTTTTTTGTTTTTTTTTTCCCTTCTTGTGTGTTTGTGCATGCAGAGAAAGTGACCTGTCAGGAAGACCAGTTCCGGTGTGACACCAATCGATGCATTTCTCTGCACTGGGTCTGCGATGGAGAGCGTGACTGCGTGGATGGCTCGGACGAAGAGCCAACGTCCAAGTGCAGAAGTAAGCAAGCAAGCCGATTGCTGGCCTATGATTTTTCTTCTGATTTCTTGTGGCCTTGTGTGTTGGCTTTTCTTTAATTGAGAAGTCTAAAGCTACAGCTTGCAACGTTCAGTTTTACACAGACTTTCGGGATGATGGAATTGAAAGTCTGCCATAGTTTTTGTGCTGTCTGTTTCCCCATTGTATGTTCCTCTTCAGTATTGGACTGGATGGAAAATTCCAGCTGCATATGCTGTCCCTTATTCTCGTTTCGAGATGCTTAAAAAGCTTACCAACATTAATTGCCTGGCCTTTTTGTGCGATACATCTGGATAGGCTCAGTTTTGCTCGCTCTCTTGTTGTTGTGCAACTTGCCACTGATGTTGTTTAGTCCTTAATATGATTCTTTGCCCACCTTCTTGCCATTGTATGCATTCCTTCAGATGCGGTGTTTTGTGCCTATTCTTGGGCAAACTTTACTCATACAGTGCACGAACTGTTAGTTTGCTTGCCAGACGTGAATGCTTTTGTGTGCTGTTGCCATCTTTAAAACATGGAACAGTTCAGCCTATTGTTGTAGTGTTGGCAATCTGTGCTGCGTAGCCAAGCTTAAATTAATTTCTGTTTTTTTTTTTTTTTTTTTTTTTTTTTTTTGTGGCAATGAACATTATTTAGGTGGGGAAAGATGATACGAACTATTTATCTCACTCTACTAACAAGCTTTGTCTAGGAAGGTCACTTGCACTTTCAATAAAATTTTCTTCTCAAAGACAATTTGGAATGTTGCAAGCTTTGGGACGTGTCAAAGTCAACCATGGTCATTTTTATTGTGTGCATACTGGAATGCATATTATTAATGTAAGGTTAGGTTGGGTGCATCTTCATGTCAGTTGGAAACGAACTAATTTGCTACATTCATATCTCTGTAGCGAACCTTGACACATGTCATTTCACTAGCACTGGCAAGTTGTTTCTTATCATTTGTTCTTATCTCAGTATAGCGCTGTCGGGTACTGGCGCGCATTTATGCGTGAATTACAAAACTAGATAATTTCTTTGGCATGGATCGTGAGAATATTGTGGCTATGAGAAGGTTAGGCCTAGTGCTACAGCATTACACAGCACCGGCGGCACATTCTCGTAAATCATCCTGATGCGTGTACTCTGTGCTCACATTATGGCTCAAATTCATCTTGAAGAATGCGTAGTAATTTTCTGCCCCCTTTTTTTCTTCACGCGGCTCCCCTTTTCTGGCTGAATTGCACCGTGACCATTGTTGTTCTTCAAATGTGCAGACACGACATGCAGTGCATCGCAGTACACTTGCAAGGTGACTGGAAAGTGCATTCCTCATAGCTGGACATGTGACTCTGACCGGGACTGTGGGGAGGGGGACACTTCGGACGAACACGACGCTTGCGGTAAGTGAACTTCTGGAATTTCGCTTTCTCCCTCCTCCTCCTCCTTATTTTATATGGAATGACAGCTGCAGGTCTTACCGACAGCTTCATAGGGTTGCCTAATGGAAAAACTGGCACTGCCGTTGTGGGCACTGCGATTCTTAATCCGTCATTGAAATGTTAGGAAGCGTGAACATTGTATTTACCTAGCTTAGTTTGCTGTTTTTTAATTGCTCTCTTAGTCCACTGGCTTTGGCAATCATTTGCTGAGCCAAGGGTCACAGGACTGAATCTTGTCCGCATAGGCTGCATTGCAGCCGTGGAAGTGTAATGCAGAAATGTTTGTGTGACATTAGTACACTTCACGAGAGCCCCCAGCGCATACCTCATAGCCAGCGTGTACTTTCGAGACGTACAGCTATGCGTGCGAAGCACTTAGCTACTGTGTAACCAGAAAAGTGAACCAAGTTGCAAAACTCTTACTTTTTTGAGGCAAACCTTCATAATGTGCACTGGTAACTTTAGTGTGGGCTACAAAAGGTTTACTTCTTGAAATGTGCTGAAGAATTAAAATAGCTAATTTTAGAGAATTAATCTGTGCACAGTGCGAGCATAGCGTCTTGAATTTCTGTCAAATTTATATAGCTTCATAAATATTTTACAGCTTTGTGAGATACATATCTTTATTTTATTAATTCATTTATTCATTACTGCAAACCTTGTATAGGTCCAGGCAGGGTGGGTGAAAACGTAAAAAACTGCAACATAAACAAAGCTAACAAAGTATGAAAGTGCGGTAAAAGGCAATAAATAGTCATTTCAATAACATACAGTGGGTGCAGAATATGGCATCAGCGAATTGGGATGATGGTGGTGAGTGGGCCTTGACGTTGAAGGTGACAGATAGGGTGAAGGGTTCATTGCTAGATCGTGATTCTAAAGCAAGAATAGAAATTGCAAACATAAATGTTTCTTTCTTTGATCAAGACATTGGACGTCCTGCATTATTTCAGGAAGAGTTTGTGTGGAGAAAACAGAGATGATATTATCTGTGCAGTCAGATTTGTGTTTTTGGCCAAAACAAGTACAAAGGTCATCTTTCCAGTTATTTTTATGGCTGGATTGCTTTTCAACAAACTTGCATAGCAAGTGGTGCCCATCTCTTTCCTCTAAGTAACTTTGACCAACTGTGACCTCAACATGACGTACGTTTGCTTTCTTTGTTACCAGAAAGCAGGCTAACCTTGGGTAAAATTATTCATATGAAACAGTACTTCTTAATACATGCTTATATATGTCTTAATATTGTCCATTCAGATTACACTACAAAACGGGCAAAGCAGTTTTTTAAAATTGGTGACCCCCTTGTGGACATGCAGTGTACCCGGAGTGTGATGTGACCGAGTTCCGGTGCAGCAACCAGCGCTGCATTCCCCTCGAATATGTGTGTGACGTTGACGACGACTGTCGCGATGGCTCTGACGAGAAGGACTGTGCGGCCGTGTCATGCGACCGTGGCCACCGCTGCGGCACCGGTCATTGCATCTGGGATGCCCTTGTCTGCAACGGCATCTGGGACTGCCAGGATGGCTCGGATGAAGCTAACTGCAGTAGGCTGTTTTCTTATCCAGCATTGTCGGTCTTGGAATTTTTCGTCATGCATGCCAGCTGTCGCTCTCTCATTGTCCCCTCATGGTGTGCTTGGCTACCATTAAAGGGAAAAATGGAAATCTTCCTGTGCCTCATAATCAAGCACATGATTGTGTAGTAGTCATAATGTAGGAAAGCGTTAATCGGGTCTGTGCATAGTATATAATTTTTTTCATCATCGGCACTTTCTTATCCCAATGTCTCTCTCTCTTTCTCTTAACTTCGATTCTGCTTGGTAATGATGGTAGAACAGCTAATTTTATAAGCATTGAGGTGCGGTCTAGTTTGTTCACAATGGATTTAAACAGCGCTAGGGATGAGGACAAAAATAGAGGACACACCCACAAAGTGCTGCGTGTGTCCGTCCTCCATCTTTGTCCTTCGCTCTGCTTTTAGATTCATCAACTATAGTTTTGATTTTGATTCATTATCTGTGGGTGCATTAAAATGGATAAACAGAGCAGGGCTGCATCTCTTTTTTTTTTTTACCCTCTTCTTATTCCCTTATCCTTTACTTATTTTTCATCCGATAGCGGGCAGCCACAACAGCAACTGCCACAAAGACCAGTTCAGCTGTGCGGATGGTCAGTGTGTCCCAAAGAGCTGGCACTGTGATGGCAAGTCTGACTGCCTTGACGGGAGCGATGAAAAAGGATGTGGTAAGTGATGCAGCAATCGGTCTTCAAGTCACTGGTGTTCACACTGTAAATCTTTATTTTCTGTGTTGCAAATTTTTGCTTAGTAGTAGAATCCATTAAAAATAAAATGAAATGAAGAAATCAGTTGCCAGCATCTGAAAACTTTGCCCATTATGTCTCATATATCTTAGTTACGGCATGGAATGAAATCTGTTTCCGGAAATAAGAGTAGGAGGACACACCTTTAAATTACCTTCAGGTACTCGCTTTTGAATTGTACTGCTTAAGGATGCAGGCTCTGACTTTTCCTATTGTGTCTGCTTCGGAAGATTTTTGCTTCGCCAAGGAATGCAACCTTAAAATTTAAAGCATGTCATAGTGCTCCCATAACAAGGCACAGGCTGATTTTTCAAATTGTATGCTGAGCCGTGAGGATATAGCAGCTTTCTTACAAAAAAATGTGACACTAGCTCCACAGCCCCCTTGATTGGCATGTTTTGGCTAAGTATGATTCAGCGTAACTACAAAACTGAGGTGCCCTTTATAAGGCTTATTCGTTTCAAACTTTGAGCTCTTATTGTTGTAACTAAAAAGTGCGATCCATGTGCTATTGCTCAGAACAACAATGGAATGACTTTCTTTGTGCAGGCAGTGTCAATTGCTCCTCAAATGAGTTCCTCTGTGAGAACAGGCAGGAGTGCATTCCTGCTCAGTTTGTATGCGACAGTGACCATGACTGTGTGGACAACTCTGATGAAAAAAATTGCAGTGAGTAGAATAGGTTTCTCTTGTTCAGCTTGCTTTATTCGATGTCTTGACTTAATTAATCTGCATTCTGTATTTTTTTGTTTCTAAATATTATGGCCTCTTTTTGTTGCTCTCTGCAACAAAATTTTCTTTCATTTGCCAGGTTTGTCTTTTATCTGAGAATTTTTAGCTCTTTGTGGAAGGCTTTCATTTAGTGGTTTGTGGTAAAGAAAAAGATTATCGCTAAAGTTGGTCAAAAAAATTTATTAGTGCCACTAGGCTGTTACCTGGCCTTTCAATTGTGGCCTCTAAAGGACTAACAATAATGTGATTGCTTACGGGTGTATGCTAATGAGAAAGTAGTAGAACCCCGCTATAGTGAACTTGGATATATTAAAGTGAAACTGAAATCCCTGTTCATCTTCAATAGGTGATGGTATATTTTTTCCCCCTTTATTGTAAAAACATTTTTTATAAAAATCGATTATAGTAAAGTACCTCTCGCTGCGGCGACATACTTCCTACGAGATGACGTCGTGATGCGCGTGCTACCTTGGATTGCCAGGAAACTTCTTTTTAAAAAAAAAGAAAAAAGAAAAAACGTCTACTGAGCATTTTTTTTTTCTTAAATTGGCTTTACCACTAGGCACTCCAGCTATGAGGAGAAGCCAACTTGACAAAAGCCTTGAAGCCATGAGAAAAAGCATGCGGTGCGTAGGAAAAAAAAAACAACTGTAAGGCTGGCTACGAATGTGGAAAGAAGGTGGCACGGTCCATTCAGGAAATTAAATAGAGTAAAGGGGAAGCAAGTAGGGAAGAGAAGAAATGGCCGCACGTTCTCAGCACTGTACAGTGCGAAGCACGAGGCCACACTTGATTCATCTGTTGCCTCTTAAATGACAGAAGCATAGCGGAAGATGACGCCGTGTTCAGGCAAGGCTTTAGTTAACTCAGGTGCATTCGTAGCTATGTTACATTCATGCTAAAAAGGTACTTCCACAAGATATAAACAAAAAATTCCTATAACTGAAAAGAAAAGAAAATTGCACAAAGAAATGATGAGAGAAGAATGGACAGTATTTTAAAATGTATTTTTTTTCTTTTTCATAAAGTAACAAGACGTGTGTAGTAAGTAGCCATTTAATTACCAGACACCATCTTCAGGGCCATGTCATCGCTAACAACTGATAGAGTAAAGACTGGGATATGGTAAAGACTTTTTGCTGGTCCGAGTGACTTTTCTATTAAGGGGTTCTACTGTATGTGCGAGGTAATAAAGGTACAAATTAAGGGACTTTGAGCAATCTGGTTTAAAAGTGCATGTACACGAACTAGGATCTGCACGGGGACCAATACACGCTGTTGCGTCGTACCCCTTTAAAGGCGGAGCTTTGAATGTCCCCCAAACGTTTTTTTCTGTAAATTTTTGCATGATTATTAGACCTACTTTGTATACCTAAAATACATTCCAAACCTTGTGTAGTTAAAAAATTTTTATTTGGATGCTTTGTGTCCTGAAACTTGATTGACTTATAGGCTAGGGCAGTGTAAGCAACGCACACAGGTAAACAAAATGCGTGCACAGCTTCACTGAACACTTTGTGAATGTTCCTTCTCTGCAGCATCTGTATCTCGCCTGAAGTGCCCCAAACCCAGCCACACATGTGACAACAACAGCCGCTGCATAGAAGTGACTCGACTCTGTGACAAGGTGCCCGACTGCAAGGACGGCACAGACGAAGGTGGCCTTTGTGGTGAGTGCTGACGACTCTAACACCTCCCTTGTTCGGCAACAATGTATACAAGTTTTTTTAACTAGGGAAACATTAGCCAGTACCCTTCTTTGTGTTGCAGCAACCAAAAACTACTCAGTTTTCAACGTTTAGTGGCACCTTATATCTACAGTAGACTGCCATTCATCCAAGTTTCGAGAATCCGGAGGCTTTTGTTTGCATTATCAGATGCTTAAATTATCCGCAGCGTGTATTATATGTTATATGTGCCCGATGTTTTGATGTATTACATTTGTATATATGTTTTCAGAAGCTTCAGAAACTTTTATTTTGAAGAAAATAAAATGAACTGAATCCTCAACTAATGACCACTATCGTCATGGGCTGGTTGCGAATGAAGCTCAGAAAACAAAGCTACACGATGACGGGGCACCTCTGACCGCTTGGGGTGCCAATGAACGCTTGACGCTTTCCCTTCCCAGTCCCTTCTATTGGACTGCATCTGTATTAACCAGTTAGAATGGCAGAATTCTCATTTCGTGTAGCACCGCAAACCTGACGCATCCTACCTCGATCGCTGCTCTATTGTGTGCCAGTAGCACTGGCGAATTAAGTGGAGCTTCGAATTAAGTGGCGCAAAAGATTGAATTAAATGAAACTGAAGTCCGAATTAAGCAGTGTTAAAGTGCATTTAAAATATGCAAATCATGAAAAGGTGCGAATTATGCGAGTCTGCTTTGCTTTTGCTAGTCATGACCATCTTTCCTTTACTTTTCAGATGAAGGTCTGTGCACCCCTAATGACTGTGAGGACTTGTGCCGTCCCACGCCTTATGGAAAGACGTGCTACTGCAGGGATGGGCTCCAACTTGCTATTAATGGCCGGTCATGCACAGGTGATTTTTTCTTAGTCTTTCGCTCGAGGAAAGCAAACAGTGCACGTCGATGGGAAGTCGATACTGTGCGCATTAATAAAAAGGGTTTCTACTTCAGTAAAGTTATCAAATAAAATGCATGCATCAGGAAAGACTGAACAAAACGTTGCGGGCTAGTTGGTTCATCGCAAGGGGAAACAGCGCAAGCTAAACACAGACAAAAAGGGAGGACGAGACACACACAGCGCTGTGTGATAAATTCTGATAAATTATCTTAGCATTGACATACAGTTAAACCCCGATATGACAAAGTCGGTAAAATCTGCCGTTTACTTTGTCGAATTGAAATTTCACAACATCAAAATTTATAATTTTGCATGCAGAGAACCCTCCAAAACATTTCACAGATCACTTGGAGGGAAAGCCTTGAATTGTGGTGGAATTGGGCATTAAGCGTTGTGTTAAGGGAACGACACAGACATGTATTTTTAGTTTCACCATTATTGCGTCCCACCTGAACTTCCGAGTTCCCAATCACGTTAATGATTCTACATTGTGTTCGACTTTTGCCGCCGCTGCAACCTAAGTGAGAACCGTGGAAATGAATGTAGGCAGTGGCGGACCACGCCGGCTTTTTCGCCTCACTTTCTTCAAGCCAGCGACAGCGAAAACGCTGCCCTCCATCACACCTGATGAACTGAAACCCATTTCAGGATGATCATCGCTTTGTGCCGCAAGCGTAAGCATGCGCGTCTTTGTTGGCATGCGTGCACAGCGTCCGAGTGTCAAGTGAGATTGTCAGGCGTTCCACCACCACGCACTTTTCATTTGCCTTCCAGGTGGCACACCACCTTCACACGCGCTCCGATGCTTGCTTTGGTATATGCTCCACTCAACCTTTTGTGCTTGCGGCACAATTTTTTCGCTGGTTTGTTTCTAAGCAGTGATGAAATTTCGCTACATTGAAAGTGCAATAGAATTTACTTCGTTATACTGAGGCTAAGAATACATGGTGTTTTACGGACACGAAGTTGTGAAAACCAAAATACTTCGTTACATCGAGGTTTAACTGTACTGTAAGATTACTTAGGTTCCTCTTCAGGCACGGCCTGCGGTAATCTGTAAGCTATGGGTATGTTGCATGCTAACAACAGGTTGCTGCTGATTCATTTCAGATAAGAAGCCATGCTCTCAATGGGGTGTATGCAGTCAGAAATGCTTCCAGCTGAAGCACTCCCACAAGTGTACCTGTGAGAAAGGCTACGAGCTTGCTTCGGACATGTTTACTTGCAAGAGCACAGGTGAGGAGTGTCATGCATGATGCAGGTGAAACTTTGAATTGCTTTCTTCATTGGCGTCTGCCAATGTAGATAGAAGTGTAATATTAGAAGCGTTCTGTACTCTTTTTGGCGTAGAAGCGCGGGGAAATTAGTACTCGTGACTCTGCAAAATGTGGCCTGGAGCATGTGCTGAGATTTGCCTGAGAAATTGCCAAGGTTAAGCTGGGCTCAAAAATTATGTTGCAGTGCAAAATTATCACTTCACAGTGTGTCTTGATTGCTGTTATGATTGCATACTTTGCGTTCACAATTTAAAAAGGTTTTAGCTGGCGCTGTCTTTTACCGAGTTCTCTGTTACGGCCACACTTGGGGTAGCTCTATGCTGAAAGGTTAAAAGGCAGATGTTCTGAGAAGGCTTTTTTTTTTTTTTAGCTGAATAATAAAATGAATAAAAGGAATCTCTCTCTCTCTCTCTCTCTCTCTCTCTCTCTCTCTCTCTCTCTATTTCTCTTCTTTTTCTTTTGCTCATAGTATCTCTAAGTAGGTCTTTTGTGAGGGCATGTATAGGCTACTGGACATTTATGAATTGACTTGATCTTAGAGAACATTCATTCTAAACAAAAGTGTTGCTTTTCATATTTAAGACATCATATGAGCATCAATTTGTCGGCTTTCATATTTGAGAATTCAATTCAAATTTGTCTTCTGGGTGCCTAATTTAGGGCTTTACACACAAGGTTGCTTGGTCTGTCTGTTTTGTGTCTTTATTCACTGTGCTGAGTTCCAGTAGAGCTAGCAAAAGCAAAGTAGAAATATTTCCAAAGAAATATTTCCATGATTGAACAGGCACATATACCTTTACCTCTTTATAGAGGTTTCTTGTGTTTTTGCTACGAGGATAGAAGGATTTTTACTTTCTTGAATGTAAACGAAAAAAAGACAAAGCCATGATTGTAGCTGGAAAGCCTGAACTATAGGTAAGAATATATTATTTTTGAGGGCTGAACATGTACTTCATAAAGATTGCTGCTTTTCCTTGGCTGTCACTATTGAAATCTGTCGAGGTTGGTGCATTTATATTTATCTACATTTGGTAAATAAATGTGCTTTTTGACCTTTGCAGACCCAGCGACACCTTACGTGATCTTCTCTAATCGCCACGAGCTGAGAAGTGTCGACTTGAACACCATGTCTCTGCGTGCGCTTATTACGGGCCTCAAAAACACCATTGCGCTGGACTTCTTTCACTCAGACTCTGGTGACATGCTTTACTGGACGGATGTTGTGGACGACAAAATCTACCGAGGCTCTGTCATCTCTGGAAGTGAGTAGGAGTTGCCTCCTTGAGAATCCTTTCCCACATGCAATTTCTGCTTTGTGTGCTCCTCATTAGCTTTTTGGTGTTTTTTTATTTCGAAGGTTTATTGGTGTGTACAACTGTGCATGCGCACGCAAAAACAAGCGCTGGAATGCAGCGTGGAGCAAACGACCTGGTTAGGCCTTGAAAGGCCTGACCTGGTAAGCCTAAAAAATATTCTGAAGGCCTGGTTAAACCTCATGAAATAGTGCATTCGCAGTAAAAAAAAAAAAAAAAAAAGCCTTAGTTATTAACGTTTCCCTCTGTTTTGCACCCACAGTCATCATCTTCATCATCGTTTATTGTCCCTTAAGGGCCCTGGGGTGGGCATTATATAGGAGGGAGTAAGTATGCAGTCCATAGCGCATTTCTTGGCAGCGTGTCAAGATGCTGCCCAGCGATAACATCAGGGTGTGTTTATCTTTTGGCCTCAACTGTAGTGGTAAGAGGGATGCCTGGTGAAGAGGGGGTCCCAGTATGGTCACTGTATCATTACTGAATGCCCCTTAGAAGTAGGTTGTAGGATAGTTAGAGAGGATACTGGTAAATTATCTAAGCAGATGAAAGATTTGATTAAGAAATGCTAAAGTATAAAAGCATCCAACCCAACGGATACAGACAGGCTAGAACTTGCAGAGTTATCGAAGGTAATCAATAGATGTAAAGTGTCCGACATAAGGGTGCATATGATAGAGAAAGGTGAGCATGCTGTGGAAGCCTGGAAGCAGTGATGAGGAAATTAGGCACAGGCAGTGATCAGGTATATGCGCTAAGGCAGGGGTTCTCAAACTTTTTTGCTTGGAGGAACCCCAAAAGCCTTTAATAAGTTCCAGGGAACCCCCGCCTCCCCCTCCCCGCTTTCATTTACCAGCATTGCAAAGGTTAAATGTTTATCGCACACATTAATACAAATACTAATGTGATGGGTGGTACTGCTTCCCTTTTAAGAGCAAGTCAAAGCGTGGCTCAGTAGCACTCAGAGCCAGTCTCATATCAGCAGCCGGGTCAAGACGGCTCCTGTGCTTGTTCTTCAGATAGGCGAGGGCTGAAAATGCCTGTTCACATGCATATGTAGTTGCAAAGGGAAGCAAAATGTCCACTGCCCTTTCAAAGAGGCATGGAAACAGTGGAGCAGTCCCCATCCAAAATGTCACCAAGCCTTCACCATTAAGTTTCTCTTTGAGAGCAGTGCTTGCCCTGAGCTCCGAGGATTCTCGCGGAACACAAGAAGACAGCCCGCGGAACCCCTGTGTTCCGCGGAACCCAGTTTGAGTACCCCTGCGCTAAGGGACTATGTGGGCAATTTCATCACTAATATGGACAGGATAGTCAAAGTAGCCGAGGAGCTATATACTTACCTATACAGTAACAGAAGTAGTCAGGACAGTAATGAGATTGGCAGCTGTAAGGAGCAATCAGACGTTCCGCCAGTAGCGAACGACTAGGTTAAGGAAGCTTTAGAAGCCATGAAAAGGGGGAGAGCAGCTGGGGAGGCTAAGTTAACTACAGATTTGTTGAAGGATGGGGGGATACACCTTGCTAGAGAGACTGGCCACCCTGTATATGCAATGCCTGGTGACATCAACAGTACCGGAACCTCGGAAGAACGCTAACATTATCTTAAGAAAGGGAATGTTACGAATCGAAAAATTACAGACCAATCAGCTTACTATCTGTTACATACAAGGTATTTACTAAAGTAATCGCTAATAGAATCAGGGAAATATTAGATTTCTATCAATGAAAGGATCAAGCAGGTTTTCGGAAAGGGTACTGCACCATCGATCATATCAGTACCATCAACCACGGGATAGAAGAATACTCGGAATATAACCAGCCCCTATGCATAGCATTCATTGGTTAGGCGAAAGCATTTGCCTCAGTCCAAACCTCAGCAGTCATGCAAGCGTTGCAAAATGCTTCTTCCAGCTTGCATGGGGAGCGACAACGCACAAACTGCCAGCTAGCATGTGCCGTTATTGCACCGCGCACACACGCTTCACATGTGCTCCCAGCAAATGTTCTCAGATTCCGGGCTTTTTAGCTGTTGTCGCCATCCGGTGCATCATCTGCCGAGAGTCGTTTGCCAGAGACATATTTCCACAGAAAATCTTCCTCGGTACCTCTGAATGGGTTTGGTATCTGGCATGCCTTCTAACAAGCCCCTTGAGAACGCTGGTCAGTCGTCCACGATTCAACATTAGGACAACGCCAGCATGGAGACTCATTTCAGCCGTCTAGCGGCAAAAGCTATAGGCTCTCTTGGCCTCATCCAGTCCAGCAGCTTTTTACTCAGTGCATTTGTTAAAGTCAACATGGTAAAATGGTGAAACCATCAAAACAGTCATCCGACACCACCGCTAGATAGTTTACGATACCCATGGAGTGATGTTGTGTGGTTTTACAGTTTGTTGTCAGAGAACAGCAGTGCAGAGGTATGAATAGGCCGGTTGGTTGCCAACATCAGCATCACCACAAGCACGTGCATGGTTCTTTTCCACCAAATTTGAAATGAATTTGCACCCCCCCTCCCCCCTTTTTTGTAAAGGAGGCTTGGAGGAGAAGGGCGTGGCTTCTTAGCTGCCCCCACCAGTGGGGATGCAATGGTACAAGCCTTCCCCCACCTGGTGCTCTTCTTAATCTGGGCTGAATTGCTTGGCAAATGGCTCTTTGATCCCATACCGTGTGCCTTGGCACTCATTGGCCGAAGCAGCCTTTGTACCGTAAAAATATGTCACCATTGTTATGACCTCCTACCCCTCTACTCATTCACTCCTTTTCTAGCACGTCTGTTTGGGGCTGTTTCTAGAGGTTTGTTCATACATATTGTACAAGTTTTAAAACAAGCTAATTGGCTGATCAGATCACCAGCATCTTTACCACACACATTTTCCAAAGTACCGTCTAAAATCTTTCCATCCTCTCTGTTTCGTGTAAGGTCTGTCAAGCATTGAAGTGGTCGTGGAGACTGGCTTGGCTACGGCCGAGGGCCTTGCTGTGGATTGGATCGGCGAGAACCTTTATTGGGTGGAAAGCAACCTAGACCAGATTGAAGTGGCCAAACTGAACGGTAGCTTCCGAAGGACCCTGGTCGCAGGGAACATGGAAAGCCCCAGAGCCATTGTGCTTGACCCCCGATACGGGTGAGCTTGGTTCGTCTTACTGTGCTCACGATTTTGTTGCATGCTGCAGACGAGGAGAAGCTGCAGTAAAGTGAGGAGCCAAACTAGTTTGTACATTCTGAAGGAAACAAACACGAAACAAAAACAGAAAGCTCTGAAAGTGGCTCCCTCACTCACTGGCCTTTTTAATTCATCTCTGCAGGCTGATGTTCTGGACAGATTGGGACAAGGAAGCGCCACGCATTGAGCAGGCGTCCATGAGTGGTGATGGTCGACGTGTTGTCTTGCGCATTGATGAAGTCACCCAAGGGGGTGCGTGGCCGAACGGGCTCACCCTAGACTTTGTGGCACTGCGCATCTACTGGATCGATGCCCGGTCTGACTCCGTGCACACGTCACGCTACGACGGCTCCGATTACCACGAAATACTGAGAGGCCACGAAACCCTGTCGCATCCATTTGCCATCACACTATTTGGCAATTATGTTTACTGGACTGACTGGAGAACCAATTCTGTCATTCGAGTAAGGATTCCTCTTGCCTTTATTTCCAGTATTCTTTTGTAGGTGTGTCTTTTAAGACATCTTATCATCTTTGAGAATATGTGCATAGTGGAAGTACTAGTTTACGGCTATAGGTCTTGTCACTCTTTGTAGGTTTAATAATAATACACAGTAGAATTTTGCCGATACAAACCCAGTTGATACGAATTCGAGAAATTCCCTAGCAGAATTTCAGACGTTGCAAACATTGCTCCGTGCCACTACGGATGATGTAAACACAAACTGCAAAAATTTCAGACATTGCAAACACTGCTCCGTGCAACTATGAAAACATACACTGCAACCACATCCTTGTGCATTACGCGCATCGTCGACTCCGCGATCGCCAGTCACATAGTGCGCACCACGAGTAGTTTGCAGCTGGTCACAGCCCTCATCTCACCACAATCCCATCACCAGTCTCACTCTACATGCACAAGAAGCAGTTTGCTGCGGCGCCTGGCCCGCACATTGCCAGCATCGCGATCGACAGCCACGCTATGCACCGCGAGCAGTTGACAACTGCGCAAGGTCTCCATATCATTGACTCTCTGATCGTTAGTTGTTCTGTATGCACAGGTAGCAGTTTCACAGCCACACGTTGCCCATGTCACAAACTCTTGTCCTACTCTGTGCGCCCCAACAAGTTTGCGGCAAGTCTGATGTCAAAATCGTCATTGTGAGCTTTGTATCACCAATATTCTACCGTACTATAGGCAAGGCTGCTTCAAAAAGTATCACTTGAAACTTGAGACCCGGTTCTGACTAAATCTGCCATGGTTGGTTTGTCTTGGCTTATGGGGTTTAATGTCCCAAAGTGACTCGGGCCACGAGAGACACCATAGTGAAAGTCACTGAAATTTCTACTGCCTGGGGTTCCTTAGCACGCATTGACATTGCACAGTACACGGGTGCCTTGTTTTTTGCCTCCATTGATAAGCAGCCACTGTGGCTGGGATGATTTCAGCCGTTTTGCTGTTTGTGGCGGTTTATGTATTTGTTGCCAACGGCAGCAATTACGGCATGGTCAGTGTAATGGCTCTCAATGCTCCTTGTAACGCATTTCATTCTAACCTAAGAATGCAAGCTAACTCTGGCCTTTATGATCTTGCCAACGTGTGGGCAAAAATGTGACATGGGCCAGAAATTAACTTTTGGTGTGCTCGGTTATTAGCCTTTCAACTTTTTGTGATTTCATCTTTTCTAGTGCAACAAATGGAATGGATCCGATGTTCAAATAGTACAGAAGGCTGCGATACAGCCTTTTGACATTCAAGTGTTCCATCCATCAAGGCAGCCGAAAGGTATGGGAGTCGCTTCCTAAAATAAGGGGGGCAGCATTCAAAAGCGTGCATATTGTGCTTGGCAGATAGAGAAAGCTGCTAACCATTCATCACCTTTGTGAGATTGTTATGGTATGTGCATAAATGAAATAGTAACTGCATTGTTCTCTGCTGCACCTGTCACAGCCTGTTGGGCATCATAATGTTTGTTTCCCTGGTTGTTTGCAGGCAATGGCAAGAATGGCTGTGGTGCCAATAACGGGGGCTGCTCTCACCTCTGCCTCCTTAGCTTTAACAACACATACAAGTGCAACTGCCCACATCTGATGCGCCTTGGGGAAGATGGCAGGACCTGCTACAGTGAGTTGCAGACGTTGACATATGGGGATTAGGCCTCTTGGCCTTTATTTCTTGTTGTGCTATGGCAAATTGAATGATATTGCAATTTTCTTTTTTGTGTATGTTTAGAGTAGAAGAGAATCGAAATGAACTCTATTCTTCTTCCCTCTGTTTTTTTCAGGCATGGAGCGGGTGCTGCTGTTTTCAAGACCCAATGAAATTCGAGGTGTTGACCTTGACATGCCGTACTACCATGTCATTCCACCCTTCAGTTCTCCCAAGGTGGCTAAAAAAATTGGCATCTCTAATTTGGGGGTTGTTTTTAGCACGGCTCCACAATACCTTTGATAGCAATAGGGGCACTTAAGATATGGATAAAAGAATAAATTCTGTATTTCATTCTGTACGTAAATATTCTGTGTTGTGTGACACATTTTGTTGATTTATATTGGCACAGTAAACTGTCATCACCTGCTGCAAGTTTTATTTATAATGAAATTGCCCTAATATCTATATTGGCACTTGCTCATGTCAGAGGTGGGGGCTGGCACAATGATGTTGAGTCGCGAGTTCTGGTGGATCAAGCCTTTAATATTTATATGGTATCTGGGTTTAGTGTGCCTTGTTACAAGATTCAATTCTGCAGTCCTGTGTGCCCCTTTTATTGCATTTTTTTAAAGCTTATTGAAGGAGTAGATAGCTTGTAATAATAATCAGTTTTCAGTTTAGGCGTTCAGTCGTGTCCGACTCTTCATGACCCTATGGACCATGTCACGCCACGCTTTCCGGTCTCTCACTATCTTCTTAACATCACATAACTTCATCTGCAGTGCCTCGAGGATGCCATCTAACCATCGTGTTCGCTGCCTACCCCTTCTCCGGCGACCCTCAACCTTTCCCAACATCAAATTAAACATCAATAATAATAGGTTGCGCAGAAAATGTTGTACTACCTTAGCAAATGAGTTGGCAGCTTCTCTTTAGCTATATCGCTCTAGGGCAGCGTGTCTCTTGCCGTGGGGCCAATGTTTAGATGTTTCTTTGTCTCACTTTGTTATGCTTACCTATTAGTCTGTTATGCAATTCCTGGGCACGTGATTCTTTTAAGGTCAGTCTTACAGAAGGCAGGCCGATGGAAAGGTAGTCATAGCTTTTTTTCAGCTGTAACAACTATGCTATCCAAAAGATGTTGTATGCATTTATGCTTTTTTTTCTTTAGATACAAAGGAAATGGATCTTTTTTTCTTTTTTCCTGTATGTGTAGGTTATCCATGCTGTGAAGCTAGACTTTGATTCAAAGCGACGCATGATCTACTGGTCAGACACACACCTGAATGAGATCAAGCGTGCCTCTCTTCTAGGCTCAGCCGTGGAAACTATCATTGACACTGGTAAGCACACAGATTTGGCCTGTTCTCTTCTTAAGGCGAAAGTTATTAAGCGCTTATACTCGCGGTGACCGTCCGTCTGTTACATCCAAAAGCTGGAAAAAGAAGGCCTCATGGAAGGCGGTAGCTGGCAGCTGACATGGCCGAGCACTAACTGGACATAGGGCTTCCTGACTTTACGTTTGGCAAGAGCTGCCAACTCTGGCCTCTCCTATCATATGGGAGGGTTATATCAGAATCAGCATGCTAAGACCTTTGCATTCACATTATCCTTAGGCCACGCAGGCACGTTCATACAGCTCGGTTAAAGCGAGGCTTTATATATTTCCCCTTGCTTTTCGGAGAATGCTCATTATGTTTGTGTGGGCTTCAACTGAAGACGGTGTTTATTTTCTAACAACCCTGGAAACATGTTTCTCAAAAGGGTTTGAACCTCAACTTAAAGTGAAATCATTATTTTGGGTTTCACTGACTTCTTATGTGCCATATTGATTTGGTGATTTTCCCTGCCTCCTGTAGTGATTGAAAACCCGTATGGCTTTGCGGTGGACTGGATCTCAAGAAACATGTTCTTCACATCATATGGCGAGGCAGGCAAGCATATCTTTGCCTGCAGCCTCGATGGAGAGTATGTGTCATCTATCATAGATAGTGACTTGGACTCACCAGGTTCCCTCACTGTCCATCCAACCCTGGGGTGAGAACTGGCTCCTGCTTCGAAACCTTTCTTTTTTCCATTAGCGCCTGCATCATATTTTTTTTTTTTTCGGCAGTGAGTTTGACTGTCATGACCAAATGGCTTAGGTTGTATGGCATTATTTACCATTTTTGTAGTGTGTTACTGCTGGGCTTTTGATGAAGCCATTTTTTTTTGCTTTTATTCTCTCAATTCCCAGTCCGTTTACTACAGTGCCTTTCATATTTACAGACATCAGCTGATTGCGCATGTGAATCTGCTCTCTCTCTTTTTTTTTTTTTTTTGCTGCCACATAGTAATATCAAAGGATTTATTTGTCACTTTTGGGGCTCACAAATTGTTTCATTTGTGAATAGTGACTCCAAACATTTGTCCAGGTTGATCGTGTGGACTGATCACGGGTCTCCTCAGGAGAGAATTCAAGTTGCCAGGATGGATGGCTCGTTGCGAAAGACGCTGACTTCTCGTTTGGACAACCCAAAGCTTGAAGGCTCTACAAGTGAGTGCGTGGTTGTCTGTTAGCAGCTGAGGAAACCGTTGGCCATGGTGTTATGCTGTGTGGCATAACCGTGCAGACTTTCTTTGAGCAGCATATTTTTTAACCCTTTTTTGTTTTACTTTTTTTATTTTGCCCACTGCGTAAGCGCAGGCCTTACAGTGGATTTTGAGACCAACTACCTGTACTGGGTGAACCGAGACCAAGGCATGGTCCAGCGGCTGCTGCTGACCAGTGCGGAGCCCAAGGTTGAAAGCTTGGACGTGGCACTGGGCGGGGAGCAGCCACACACGCTGGCAGTCTATGGCTCACAGCTGCTGTTGGCCACCGACTACGCCGTGCACGTGGCCGACAAGAACAGCCCCACCAACTGCACGGTGCTGCGCAACAACACTGACACTGTGCTGGCACTCGCTGTGTACGATGCCAGCCAACAGACCGGTGAGGCAACCAGAACAGATTGTAAAGTATCTAGTGCAGCAGCTAGCCCTGTTGTTTGTGCCTGTCTAGCTTGGGTCGACAGGAATTGCTGTGCTAGCTGGTAATCAGTTTCAACACTACTGTATAGCTAATTGCGCAGGACGCAGGATCGGGATAATTGGAGGGATATGCAAGAGGACTTCGCCCTGCATTGGATATAGTTCGTCTGATGATGATGGTATAACTCATTTATGCCCTTGCTTAGCCTTCATCTGTGCGCACTGGATAGGCTGTGATGCCCTGCTTTCAGGGTCAAGATAGCTCAAGCTTGCTGAGTTATAAACCATTCCTCACAAAAAAAAAAAAAAAAAAAAAAACCCTGCGCTCTCCCTCATGAAATTTTCTGTGTTGGAATGTAAAAAATTGTAAATGTCGATTGGTTTATAAGTAAGGAAAATGGACACCTGAACCATGCTGTGAGGGAAGGGAGAAAGGCAGGAGTGAAAGAAGTAGGAGAAAGAGGTGCTGCATTGGAGCTCCTCAGAATAATTTCGACCATTTGGGTAACACACGGACGCCTTTGCATTTCGCCTCTATCGAAATGCGGCTGCAGCAGTATCGGGTTCAAACCCAGTTACTCTGGCTCGCTAGCCAAGCGTCTTAACCGCTGAGCCACCGCAATGGGTGTAATTAAAATTTTTATCATTGCACAAAAGGAGCAGATCAAAAGTATAAAAAACTTAGGAGGATATTCTGCATGCCAGATCCACCATTCTTTTCTTTTTCATTGTTGGAGAGGGTTGGATAAGGAAGAAAAGAACATTTCCTGAAGTTTTTAAAGTGAAATAATTTTACCTCGAAGCGTTCATGCTGCTTGCGTTGGTGCAGTATCTTTTGAAGTGGGGGATGTATCCTTGTGTAAACGACGCACTCTTAATCCCCCTTTTCTTCGGTTCTTCATAGGTGGGGTCTAGCATTGCGATGTCCCTGTGCTTATTAAACTGGAGCAGGAAAGTGCTTAAAATATGGCACAGAGATGGATTACAAGAAAAGATATTTAGAGGTTTACTTTGTGCACAGCTAAGGCATTGGCAGTACTGCACAAACATACTGTGTATGCAGGCAGGATCCAGTAAAGGATGCAGTACTGTTACTTGAACATGCTTTAGGATCTAAGCTTGAGATGCAGAAAAAAAAAATAGGGGGAGATAGGGGAGTTTAGTTTTATTTTAAGAGTGCAGTGATGAAACGAAATCACTGCCATTGCTGAGCTAGTAATAAACGTTTTCTCAGCTGTCTGGCTCCAGGCATCAGGGTTAATATCATTTTTAAGGTTCGGGCAACACCTTAATTCCTATTACGAATTTCATTTTAATAAACACAGCAGAAATGGCTGAAATTGTAACGTTTCCTCACCACTTTCATTGATAGGAGCGACTTACCTGCGTGCTAGAATTTACTCTTAGTGAAAGAGTTCTTCAATCCTAGCTATTTCTCTCAACTTTAAATATCTTTTATTTCTCAGTTAGCTAGCACCTCTGTTTTTGTACAACATTGCTTATACTAACGTCATAGTAGTTAAATACATATAGCTAGACATATAGGTGTATAGGTAATACATGACAGTGACCACATTGAGAAAGCCCATAATATAATTGAACCTGTCAAACAGGCCGCTTTGTCAAGTGTCCTTGTGAAATGTCTTAGAGAAGTGCCAGCACACATATTTAACGTCATGTAAGCTCTCGTCATTGACTGACAGTGGGTGTCTTTGGATGTTTAGGTGAAAACCTGTGCAGCAAGAATAACGGGAACTGCTCCCACCTCTGTTTGCCGACGTCTCAGTCAACTAGGGTCTGCAAATGTACAACCGGTTTCCTGCCTGACCCGCAAGATGAGACCAAGTGTGTTGGTAAGACTTTTCACGTAATCTGCGAGGTTGCAGCCGCACATGCACGATGCATGAACGTTAGGAGAAAGCAGGACCACTGCTTAACAGGCTTCCTTCTAGCTTGAATCTGGTTTATGTGGTGAAATTTTCGATCTTCTTGAAGTCTGAATTAACAACAATTTTACTGTACGGCAGTGCTGCAGTGGATTATAATTGGTCAAAAAAATCGAGCAGTCAGTTTTGATGTGTCCGATGTTGTTTCAGGTGCTGTGATGCATTAGCTTTGTGGGCATTTCTTGGTGCCACGAAAATATCCGAATAACCAAGCATGTAGAAGAAGTTGGGAGTCAGTTTATTTTGTTTATTGATGCCTTTTTGGCTTTGTCCTAGAAGTGGGCAGGTGCACAGTAACAATCATAATCTGAAAACAAACCATGCAATGTGAGCATTCACATCAAAATAGTTGCAAGAGCAGTATCAGCCCTGCTCTTTTCTGCGCAGAACACCTGTAGTCAACCGTTCATTTGTTATTGTTTCTGTTTAGCCTTTCTTGTGGCAAATACCTTTTTTTTATCTTACATTCCCAACGTTCCCTAAAATGCTGACAGTGTCAACTCTCATGTCACCGTGAAATTTGATGTTGGTTTTATGGAGCAAATCTTGCATAATAGAATTTCAGATATGAAGGCAGCCATATATCAGCTATTCTTTTGCCCAGGTTTTAGAAAGCCTACTTACAAAATCCTATTCGGTTGTGTTTTTAGCATTAGTATTTTTTTTTTTTTTGTCATTGCTCTGTTTGTTATTTTCTTGCTGTTTTTGCACTGTGTAATGCAATCACAGGTAGGTACTTATCGGCCACATAGTACTGCAAGATGCTGCTCAGTGTGACACTGCTTAAACTCCTGTTAACCAGTGCTATTTAGATTATTTAATTGGATATTTTCTCGTACTGTTGTCAGGAGATTGAGAAGATGCCTCCGAAAGGTTTGGAAGAGTCCACTCTATTTCATTTGTGCAATCCTTGAGGGGCCAATGGAGGACATTTCATTGCAAGGAAAGTCTGAAGCGAGCATTGAGCTCATGATGTCGTAAAGCCAATGTCACGGATGCATGAAAACTTTTTCGTCCATAATGTAGAGCATGTGTTGCTGTGCTGCCAGAACAGATGGCAGCATGTCTGTGGGAAGAACACACAGAAAAGAAAAGAAAAAAAAAAACACCTAGATCAAACTTTTTCATGTACACTTAGTTTGTTCTGTACAGTGCCGGGAGCTGCTTGTTTGTATTGCTTGTTGGACCGCCCCTTCACTTACTTCATTGAATCCTTTGTCTTCCAGGCTATGCTGAATTCCTGCTGTACTCCATCAACTATGAGATCCGAGGCATTTCCTTGGTGTCTTCTTCATCACCTTCCCAGCGAGTCCTGGCTCCCATCTCCAGGGTGTCTATGGCAACGTCCATTGACTTTGTGGATGGTTAGCTTCAGTTTTTAGTTTTGTTCTCCCCGATGTCCCACTTAGCCGCACGACTTGTGCTGTGCAGGCTGAGTGTTATGCATTTTGTAAGATAGGACAGAAAAATTTGGTCGTAGATAGTGCCTTATGTAAATGCACTTGCTGCGTGTACGGCCGGTGTGTTAAAGATTTAGCTGAATTTTTTTATTGTTTAGTTATTGATTATGCCGTTTTTGTTTGATCGGTTGATTTAAGCTCTGAAGGAGGAACTGATTGACAGTATCATTTTTAAACCAGAGGAAATCCTAAAGGCACTATCTCATGCTGAGGAGTGACAGCTGGAGCCTGTTTCCTCCAAGTGCGTAGAGAACGCAGAAATGCCAAGAATAGTGATGAAAATTCTGGCAAAGGAAGATTTAAAATTGGCTATTGTTGAAGGCAGTATTTTTATCTTGGCTTGTTACAATATGTAAAGACTTGAAGTTGGAATTTTCATATGCATCGGGTACTTATTTGTACTGCTGTGAATCTTTAAAACGTCAGTATGTCAAAATTCTGTAGTTTACACCCATTTGAATAATTTAAGTGTTGAAACCGTTAAGATCGACTTAAGCGACTTCAATGTTATTTATGTAAATGTAATTTTGTTTACTGATAGTATCAATGTTTAATTGATTTGTAAAATTAGAACATAGTCTTGAATTTTTTCCAGAGATAGAGGGCCTAAACCACATAAACTGCTGTCAATAGTGGCCAGATTTTATCTTCCTTCTTAAAATGCAGTTGGTGTCTTTCGTATGGGCTTAGCTTCTGTAAGGAAAGCACACCATTCCTCCGTCCTTTGGTTAATAGATAAGGACGTAAAGGGAACGCTCCCACTTTGGTGTCGTGTCGGACCATACTAAGCTTGGTTGTCTGTATTTATGGCCATGCTTACCTGTTTTGTTTCCTTAGAGTACATCTACTGGGTGGACTCGGAAGGTGGAAGCATTACGCGCATTCACAGAGACATGACTGGACGGGAGACAGTTGTCAGTGGCCTTGATGCCATTGAAGGCCTTGCAATCGACTGGGTAGCAGGTAACCGTCTGTTTTACTTTGGCCTCTTGAGCATGACAGAAAAACTGGATGCTATGAGGCGTTTTTATATTTTCACGGTGAAATTTTTTTTTCATATCGGATGAGATATGTGAGAAAAATAAAAAGCAGCATTATTAGTGCAATTTTTATTCACCTTCTGTCATGTCATTTGCTGTGACTGCACCATGCAACAGTACCATGCTAGGCCTATCATAATTTCTCCCTGTGCTTTTCGTGCCCTCATGCCCAGTCACATGAGCTTTCTTCCATTTCAGGCAACATGTACTGGATCGACCCTTCGTACGATGTTATTGAGGTGTCGCGACTCAATGGATCTGGCCGATACGTCCTCCTTTCTGGTAACATGGACAAGCCTCGAGCCATTGTTGTGCATCCGTACAAAGGGTGTGTTCACATTTTCTGTTTGTGTCACTTATTATTTACACAGGTGGAGACAGCAGAGTTGCATGCTCAAAGCATTTTTGGGGCACTGTTATTACTACACCTTTGAGATAGATTTTACACTGCTCTGTTTGAACGATGTTGGGTCATGGCAAATCAGGCCAGGGCAGATCTGGCTGGGTTAGGGTTTCAGCTGGATTTTCAGTTAGTATATGGAGTGGTTGTCATCAAATTTCATACAAAAATATTTTGAGACAGTAGCAGCAGTTTTATCACATGGCATTGAACATCAGTGCTGGGCATAGAGCTTTTTATAACTGTACAGTAGCCAGCCGATTTTTTGGACCCCAATAATTTGGACTTGCGCAATATTTCAGACTTCATTCAGGAACTGTCACGCTCCTCATACAAATGCGTACATTTTGATAAACGATATTACAGACCCTATGGTGTCCAAAATTCAGATTTTTCGGACCAAATTTAGCACCAGCAATACTTCAGAGCTCGTTATTTGGCCAAAGGCTTGTTTCTTTCAGCGTGACATAGACGCGAGCTGGCATATCTGTCGCAAACAACCCGTTTTGCGTGCCCTTGAAAGCTAGGCGAAGCAAAGTAATTCGGATGGAGGACTGCCTTGGCCCTCTATTCATCGTTGCCATTTGAGGCTGTGGCAATAAAGGAATGCTCGCCTTGTTATCGCAGTAGCCTACAAAGAGCGCTCAATCTGATTGAAAATAGAACATGAACACCATCCACCACAGCTCACTCCGCTGCCGCCCATGGGGAAAAGAAGAGAGGGGGGGGGGGGGGGGGTCGGTGCATTCGTGGAGACTTTCGTTCCGCGCGATTGTTTTTCCATGAATTTTATCTCGTGGTCTTCGCTGCTGTCATTGAACATGAAAACTGAATATTATTGCTTGATTATGACCTGCAGCTGCATACAGTATGTCGCGAAGTGGCATGCGCATGACGAAAGCATGACTGGCCGAGATATTCTAACTGGAGGGTTATAGTGGTCACAGCTTAGCACGGTCCGCTTCTGCATGTGGTAACCGCCTTGAGTGAGTTGCATGCTTCCTGGCGGTGCGCACGCTTGCCGCGTCGGCACCAGTCAGCGCGTGTTCACTGGCAGCCGCACCTGCCGTATTGGTTCATGGGAGTGTGTGCGCATGGGCAGTGCGTGAAAGCTGACCACAGTAGCAGATCGCACTATGCTATAACTCCCTACTATCGACATATGGACAAAGTAGGAGGTGCTGTGGAAGTTCGTGATTTGTAGAGCTAATTTTTCGCAGAAAAGTGAATTTTTTAAAGTTCACAGATTTTTGGACTGTTTAATTATACGTGCCGTTTCCCGGGTGCCGCCAAGTCCGAAAAAATGGTCGACGACTGTATATTTATGTGTTGGGAAAATTATAAGCCGGGCCGGCACATGGGAAAATTGAAGTGTTTACTTTCTGCATGAATTTTGGAGAATGAAATGAAATGATCCATTACAGTTTCCTTTCTTTTTAACTGCAAAGCTTCGAGAAATGTTTTTTAGAGTCGTGTGCCCTTTTATTTCGTGTTGCAGAAACAAATGGTAAACCTCTTGCTCTCGATTCTCTTTTTTTTAATTATTTTTTGCATCCTTTGCTATAGGTACATCTTTTGGAGTGACTGGGGTGTTCCACCAAAGATAGAGCGGGCGTCCTTGGATGGCTCCAACCGCGTGGTCCTTGTGAACGCGTCGGTGCAGCTGGTGAATGACCTGGCACTGGACTTTGAAGAGGACAAGCTCTACTGGTGCGACTCGCGCACCGACACAATCGAGCGGGTCAACTTGGACGGCACGGGGCGCGAGACTGTCTTCCCCACGCCTTCTGGAGCGGAGGAGGAGGACACCGAGGACTCGCATCGGCCTCTGCAGAACCCCTTTTCACTTGCCGTCTATGGGAGTTATGTGTACTGGGCGGACACGTAAGTCTCTTATTAAGGCAGCCATCTCATCATTTTCTATGCAGGGATTTCACTCTTGTCAGCCGGAGTTTGCACTTGAAACTTTAATTCAAAGCACGGGCTCAATGGCTTTAGCATTAGGCTGTTGATCCAAAGTCCCTGAGTTTAACTTGCTTGATGTGGCATATACTTCATTTGTAGTGTGAGAAAAAGAGTAAAAGTTTCAAAAAGCTCAGTTTAATGTGAATTTTGGTAATGGATCGTCTAGAATCGTTGGAAAATGCAGTTCAAAGAGTATCAATTTCAACAATTTTAGTTGAAAGCGAATTTTCGTAATGCATCGTCTAGAATCATTTGAAAGAACAATTTAGTGGAGTACAGGCTCTTACATCTGAGAGGGGCTTGTAAAGATGTGTTAAAACCTGCATTGCATTGTGCACTTTCTTGGGAACAGGCACCACTAAGCATTTCTAATAAGGGAGCAATTACTCATTACTCTCCAAGTGCAGCCATATGGCTACAAAGGAAGGCTATACTATTTCCACACAAAACTTCATACCTCGAAAAAAAAAAAAAAGACATTAATAATAACAGACAGCTGCACATTTTGTGGCGATATTGAGGGACTCTGCATCTACCTGAAGTATCTTCTTTGCCATGGACAGTGCTGTACAAAGGGATGTGCCATGTTTGGTTTCAGCCACCGTGAAGATGGGTCGATCTTTCGCGTCAAGAAACATGACCCAGGTCTTGAGGAAATGCTGGTCAGTCATTTGACCGACTCCATTAAGGATCTGCAGGTGTTCCACAGGCGACCAAAGCGAGGTTAGTAGTGTTGGCAATACCATTAATATAAATTAAACCATTTTCTGTCTTAATGTCCAAGTCTATTTACAAATCTTATTCCGAACCCGGATTGTCGTTTTTCTACTTTAATTGCAAGTTAACATAGACCTAATTGGGGCATATATATATTGTCACGTGGTGACAATGACATAGGCCACAAATGAACAGAAGGCCACTAATGAACAGACAGGTAGGTGTAGCACTGGAATGAACTCTTTATTGGGCTGACTTGCGCCCGCAAAGGAACTAAGCAATTCGACGTCGCAGATAGCAAGAAGCGCGTTCGTCGGTTGTAGGAGTGCAAATTGCTTCTCCTGCCTGTCTGTTCATTTGTGGCCTACGTCATTGTACAATATATATATGCATATAGTGAGAGAGAGAATGTGGTGTGTGTGTGTGAGAGATAGATAGTGAAAAACTGTCAGCTTTGTTTTGCTATGCTTAAATTTTCTTATGGTGCATTCGCCTAGTGGGTTTTGTGTTTATATGCAAAATCCAGTAAGCAAATCGTATCATCATGTTATTTGTCGGCATTAAATTAGGACATGTAACTTTGGTCTCAGAAATAATGAGCAAAGCTTCACTATCAAGCACTTAATGCTACTTTTTTTTTTTTCCTACATGTTGCACAAGTATTATCCCTTGGGGGAGAATACTTTTCACTGTAAGAAGGTAGAAAGAAAAAAAAAATGCATTAAAAACGGGCCAGCAGTATGGTCTTATATATCAGTCGTGCTACTGCAATATAACATGTTTTCATTTTTTTTTTCCCTGTATATTTGTCTAACCTTGCAGAAGATGTTGGTGGTTAGTAGATATCTTTTGTGGAGGTCCTTGTCGGGTTTTATTCTTAAGCTACTGCAATGCTTGAGACACTAATCCATGCTTAAGAAACACATCAGAAAACATAAAAGACTATGGGGCTTTTGAATGCTTAAAATAATGGCTACCCATTGCTTAAGCAGTACCACAACCACGTTTGGATTGAGATTTAAAATATTTACCCAAGAGCTAGATAGTCTGCGAGTGTGCAACCCAGGGGTTTTAAATTTCGACTACTGTCTGCATAACAGTCTAGGGAGCTCATAAATTAGTGGTCTTTCGTGATGTGAGCGCAATTGAATTTTAAATGATCGTACAGGATGGAAGACCTACTCTGCCCTATCATGTGACCCTAGCTTTCCGACAGGACCACATTATACACCTGTCCGCTGTATTGTTATCACCTGGTTTAGATTCTCTCATTTTTGTGAAATGACATGACCCATAAACTTGACTGCTCTTTTTGTTTTTTTTTGGCTGGCTGCAGAAACCAATAACCCATGCAGCTTGAACAATGGTGGATGCCAGGAGCTGTGTCTCTATAAGGGAGACAATGGCCACACCTGTGCCTGCTCCCATGGCCGTGTGGCACCTGATGGACGAACTTGCCAAGGTTGGCGCTTGTTTTACGCATTACCTTACCTTGTATTCAGAGCGAGAACATCCTGATAAGTCACACTTCATGTCATGCTAACTGCTTTTGAACAATTTTGCTCTTGGCTTAGTGCTTCCTTCGGGCATCTGAGGAATTTAAATATATAAAGAATTCCTATGAGCAGTGCTCTAGATTTGTATGATTTTGCTTTAAGTGATACCTTATAGTGGTGTGCAAGCAGTACCTTTCTGAAATTGGATAAGAATAGCTTGAGGTGAATACAGCCTCTGCTGTGGTGACTCAGTGTTTAGGGTGCTTGACTACTGAATGCCATAACGTAGGCTCAGTTGTGATCACAGCGGCCACTTTTAGATGGAGGCGAGAAACAAGGCACCTGTGTACTGTATGATTTGATTAAAATTTCTGGAACTCTCCACTGCCGTGTCCCTTAAAGTCAGAGTCGCTTGGGGACATTGAAACCTATAAACCTACAAACTAGTATACCAAATCGAATAAAGGTAATTTAGTTAAAAGCTGAATTGAATATGTATTGACGGAATCGCATCGACTACAAATAGAATATATTTGTTTCAGTTCATTGTTCACTACTTGTGGGAATATTTGAACAAAATGAATGTTCATGAGAAACAGGGAAGCGTTGGCAGTGAGGCTGCACCTCATAGAAGCAGAGCTGTAGTTGTCAAAAGACTCAACGCTGCTCTCCTAGTTGACAGCTTAACGGAAATCTGTCTGCCCAGCATTAAATCCTAATGCTGGGCAGACAGATTTCCGTCTGTCTGCCCAGCATTAGGATTTAAAAGACGTATCGCGTATCGAAAGGCGTGTCATTTTTTTGTAGTACTCTATGACCACTTCAATTCAAGTAATTCAAGCTGGCCACATTGATTTCAGGGTAGTGTATTTTAAGGAAGTCATGATAGAAGTGTTCATGGAAGTGTTTCTTGGGAAGTGTTTGAACAAAAGCTCGTTGAATATGTCTAGTCTTGGAAGCTGGAACAGCCAAATGCTAGTACCTAGTCTTCTCCCTTCTTCTAGGAAACTTGACTACTGATAAAATTTACATGATTGCTTATTTCACCTTGCATAATTCCAGAATTTGCATAAATGCATTCGCTTTACAGTCCAAAATGTTACATTTGCTCAGGAAATATGTTCATAGTTGTAACTTTTCATTTGTCATTAAAAGTTGTGGATAAGAGTATTGTGTGTGCAGTGAAGTATTCTTGAAATAAAATTGTCTTTTTATGATAGTCTTAGCCAGTTGAAATGCAGAAGAAACACAAACAACAATTATCTTACTACAATCTTCTTTCTGGGAGAATATCTCTCCACTCGTTTTGTTTTTACCGTGCACACTGATTGCTTCAGGCTGTGAAAACTAAAAATATGCTATGACTACAGATCCGGAAGATGAAGTTTGTAAGTTGGACCTGTTGGAACCTAAGCTTTAGCTTATTTCAGCAACATTATGGGCAGCGGCATGCGGAATAATGTAAAGCATGTCTATCACAATCACTATCCGCAGAGTTCTGCAATTTGAAATATCTCTCCTCTTGTCCTCCATGTCAAATGTTCTTCAATGTGACTTTGTGGTAGGGAAATCTGAAGTTGTTTTTGAAGCACTGCTTTCACTATTTTCGTATTGTTCTTGCTAGTGGTCTGATATATATAATTTTTTAATGCTGTTCTTTTTGTGCAGATTATGAAGCATTTGTCATGTTCTCACGGGTGCGCACCATCGACAGCATTCACATGATGGATGAGACCAACCTGAACGCTCCGTTTCCAAGTATCTCCAGCTCTGAGTTCATGCGCAACATCATCGGTCTCGCTTTCGACTACTCCGAGCGCCGCATCTTCTACTCGGACATCCAGCGTGGCAGCATCAACAGTGTTCACTTCAATGGCTCTGGCCACACTGTCCTTGTGCAGAGTAAGCCTATCTTTGTTTCGATCTTTCATCTAATTTCTTTCTGCTGTTCTTGAGCTGCCATTGCAGACAGCAGACTACTTCTGGAGGAGGGGTTGCTCAGTCTTGTTTGCTCAGTGTATCCACATTTGAAGTGCAGTTTACCGACATGACATAAAAAAAAAAAAAAATCGACAAAAAATGCGTAGTAGAAATTACTGCTCTTTTTTTTTCAGTTGCATGCAGTAAAGAGACTAAGAGCGATTAGGTTGAGAGCAGACCATGGACATATTTCTGTCACCGATGACCTTCTGACATGGTCCTTACCATTTCAGTGCATTTCTGGCACTTCAAAGTTTTTGTGGACCTTCAGTGAATAAGCGTGTTCATAATGCCTACGCCTATGATCTAGGCATGCAGTAAACTCTAGTTGCTGCTTAGCGATTTGTGTCTATGTTGACAAGGACGAACAGTCCAAAACCTGTTTTAACAGCTTAATGACTGTACCGATCTGCATGTGCCCGGTTTGGCTGCCCCCATATGATGAGCACATAAAGGGCACCGCAATTTTTCATATTTGTTGCAGTTTGACATTGATGCTTGATACACATCGATGTGATGCTGTAGCTCTGCCACACGTGCTGACACGTGCTCATGGGGGTTAGTAAAAAGGGAGCTGCTAGGAGCCGCTTATCAGTTTTGTTTTGCGTTAATTCCCTACGTATGCAGAGCAAGGCTCAGTTGAAGGCCTAGCCTATGAGCCTGTCAACAATGAACTCTACTGGACCAGCCATAGAGACGCCTCTGTCGGCCGAGTCAGCCTGTCCGACCCAACCGCCCTCCCAGAGAAGATCGTCAAGTTGGGCACTGAGGACAAACCTCGGGGCATTGTCGTCAGCAGCTGCATCAAGTGAGTGCTCCCATCCCATCACCTCCTTCATGGCTAGTGGTTTCAGGATGGCATTGCCTTGCTTCTGGGTCTAAGCATGGCACCAGTTTGTATTTACTGTTATTGTGTTTTATGTATTGCAATATGTGCAGTGTTGAGATTCAAGCTTGAGCGGAATGTGGGTCTGTGCACTAAACTGAAACCACTGTTGGCTGCCATTAATAACAGTGTGGAATTTAGAGCCTATCCTTATATTTTGTACCTTCATATGTCAACGTCTTTTTTACTAATTGATGACTTTTTTTGAGTAATTTAAAGTACACAAAACGTGGTTCTGAGTAAATGCCCTAAAGTTGGAGAGGAAAGAGTAACGTAAGGCCTGCCAAAGAAGCTGCTTTTCTTTGCATAATGAAGGGTATTTAGTTAAGCTTGTTGTTGCAGATAAATAAGATGTGTTTATTGAATGGAAAGGCAGAGAGGTTGGCTGGAAGATTGAGCATCAGGCCTCCTACTCTTCAGCAGGTAAAGGGAAAAGGAGAAGGAAGGGGGTCATGATGCGTGACAATGTTTTGAGAATAAGTATGAAACAAATACACAGGCAGAGTAATTTGTCTCACAAGTGAGAGTCCAGTCCCGTGATTGGGCAGTTAAGTTGAAATTTGATGCCTCGCTTTAGCTGGCATTTTCTGCTCCGTTTTCTAGCCAGTTGGTTATGAAGAAAGGATGTCACTAGTTTCCTGTTAGTTTCCAAGGGGGGTCATGCGTGTACTGTAATGTGCGAAAATTAGCCATCTTGCGCTAACTACACTGACAGCTTTTTTTATGAGAGTGCTAGTGCATTTTTATACCTGCCAAGTGCCCTTTTTTAAAGAACGCTTTCACTGTAGCAGCAATTTTTAAGCTGCAATTTTTGTGAGTTTTTTCTTGGGTGTGGCGTGACCCTCCGTATATGACATATGACCTTCTTTGAGATGCCAGCAGATGGCTCCTGGAAGCTTGCACAGCTATCCCACGGCTTTCAGTATTTGTGGCTGCACAGCTTTCATGCACAACATGACCCCGACGCGCGACCCGTGTTGTGGTGAACATGTCAACATGCATACATGAGTTGACACCCAAATTTTCAGATGATCCTGAACCAAAATGCAGCGAGGCTTCTGTTAGCTTTCTTTGGTTATGCTGTGCACGTGTGCAGAGAGCTGTAATTCAATTTTAAGGCGACTTCTCCTTTGTGATGCAGGCGGGTGTTCTGGACTAACTGGAACAGCCACCACCCAAGCATCCAGAAGTCTTACCTCAACGGCTATGAGCTGGAGTCCATCATCACAACTGATATCCGCATGCCCAATGGCATTGCAATTGATCACCAGTTGCAGAAGCTGTACTGGTCGGACGCCCGCCTCGACAAGATTGAGCGCTGTGATTTCAATGGCGGGGATCGTCATGTGAGTTAACAGTAATGTGGTGAGACTATGAAAAAAAGGAATAATATACATCTGCTTTTGAGCTGTTAAACTGAGCTTTGCATGCTTTGATTGCTGGGAGTCACTCTGATTTTTAAAACTGTATTGTTGAAGTACATTGTCACTGCTAAAGAGGAAGCTTTTCTGGAACAACCTGAGAAAACTTTTGCCCATGATTCTAAAGTTTCGCATGCAGAAATGAACTTTTAAGCTAAATATAGTCATGCTATTTATTGCTCATTTTTAGAGGTGTGCGAACATTAAAGAAAAATGACTTGAATGTGTTTATTATTCGGTTCATGTTTGATTCAAGAAATTGGTATTTTAGAATTTTCAAATATTCATCAGCAACCAAATTTTGTGGTGACTCTCGAACTATTGGACACTTCTAGGCTTGGACCTCTCATGGAATTTCGCACGTGAACTTCCCACGCGTTGCTCAAAATAAGAACATGGTGGCTGATCCCCCTACTTCAAACAGTTGACCGAAAGCACGCACTTTTTGTGTCATCCTTGTGCTCATTTTCAGTCTTATTTAGTACTCTTATTGCAAAGCCACATTACAAGCTGGATATTGCTATGCTGTCTAATCAAGCAGTATGCTATGCAGTTCTGTGCACGTCATGTTATTATATATATATATTCTTTTTTTTTTGCTTGGTGCTGAGTCAGTCTGGAATGATTTATTACAGTTGCATTGCAATAAACAATTTAAAAGAAACTTCGATAAAAGAATTGTGGCGACAATTGCGCATATTTATAAAGCTGATTTCTTTTGTACTAAATTTATTTTTTATTTGATTGTTTGGGGACATTTTATTCTTCGCATTCACTATCAAATAGTAAAATTAAAAAATTGCACACACCATCTACTCATTTTACTTTGGCAGAAAGCGGTCTCATTCAGCAGCGCACTTTCTTGTAAAAATATGAAGGGTATGTCCTCCTAAGGCATTCAGTGATCCTTCTTCATTTCATTTTTGCGGATGTCTGAATTGCCTCTGCTTTATGTATATCGATGGTCTACAAGCATCCCAACACTGGCACTCCCCACTCATGCAGGTGTTGTTGAGTGAGCACCCGCAGCATCCTTTTGACTTGGCCGTATACGGGGACTTTGTGTTCTGGACCGATTGGGTGGCGCATGCGGTTCTGCGGGCCAACAAGCACACGGGCGCCAATGTTGTAGTGCTGCGCAAGAACGTGGTGCGACCGATGGGCATTATTGCGGTGGCCAATGACACTAACGACTGTGAGTCCTGCTTCCCTCCTGAACATGTGCTCTAGGCTGCTTATTAGGGAGGAGGGAAACTGGACAGAGCATGCTTCACGTCACATTCTTCCACCTAGGTACACTGAGCCCCTGCTCTACACTGAATGGTGGTTGTGAGGACCAGTGCGTGGTGGCTCCCAATGGGACGGTCTTTTGCCAGTGCTTACCGGGACGATCGCTCATGCCTGACGGAAGACGCTGTGCAGGTGAGTGCGGCTGTAGATAATGAAACGATTGGACTAGTATGTAGTTGCAGTTACATGCTGTCATTTTTTGTTTAACACGATTGGCTTGGCTGACATGTTGTTGTTATCAGTTGGGGCCTAGTAGCGTTATGAGTAGCCGTCACTCCTGCAGCACTTACTCAGCAGCACCTTGATTGTTGAGATGATTGTTCTATGTACAGTTGTGATGTGAAAAAAAAAAATCTGCTATCTGGAGCATGTATTATCTTTATGCATGTAGAAAATTTTCGCTGGGGGAGAGGAAATGAAGGACATTTTGTGGCTATTGCTCCCTCACTTTGGGGAGCATCTAAAGCAGGAAAAACAGAAACTCTGACGCTTCGAGGGGAACATCAAAAGACAGCTTCACTTTCACGTTTCAGTATTGTTGCTGTTAAGCGGTGATCCAGGTGCTGGTATTGGGCACTGGTAGCGAGCAAGACCGGAGCGGTGGTGGCTCAGCTTGTAGACAGCTAGTCCGCAAAAGCACTTCCTTTTTCCCGGCGATCTGTCCGCTTAATTGGAACTACTACGCGGGGTAGATGGACAAACGACGGCAACATGATGTGTCCAGGTGTTTCTAGTGCGGCACCCTCTTGACGAGATGGCGTCAAGCGGTGATGCTGAGTTATACCCCAGTCAAGTGTGCAAGTTAAAGTGCACTTCCGCGGAGTGCACTTCGCAGCTCGAAATAGACTTTACGCTACGCAGTGCTAAACGGGAAAGCGAAGTGCACTCGCATAAGCACTCGTTGGTACGAAACTGGCAACTGAAAAACGTGTTTTAAAAAAGAAATTGAAACCTCCAAGCGCGAAGTTCAGGGAACTGCTTTTTAAAGTAGTAAAACATTCAAAAATGCTTAAAATTTGACACCGGGCCATGATTCGTAGGCCCCTTATCGACGAACACCATGAACAATAACAACCGCGCCCTAACTGAAAATGGCGTAGCCGCAGTGGCGCACCACTCATAATGTGGAAGTTGCGTACGCGGTTACATCACGTTTTTGTTATTTGATATTTTGCCTCTCGCTATTATAAAACATTCCATCCAATGAAAATATGTAAAAAAACACGTAAAATCAACTTGTATACATTTCTTATTATATAATACATTTGTGACGAAGAAATTTCTGCCGGCGAGGCTACACGCTCAGCCTGCTCAGCCCTCGAAGTCTGTTTTGCGAACGCACTCCGACCTGAGTGCACACTTTGGCAAGTGCACTTATGTTACGCTGTTTAGCAGCGGTAGAGTGCACTTTTCGTAAGTCGCACTCGCTGTAAGTGCACTTTATTTTGCGCGCTTGACAGGGGTATTAAATTCTTTGAAGTAGTATATTTCTCTCTTTTCTGCTGAGAAGGTCGCCTGTAAATGCGATAGTTAACTGCGTACAGACGTATCAGTGACGATTACAGAGTGATCCAGGATCTTTTCAAGGTAATGAGATAATAATAATAATAATCAATCAATCAATCTTTATTTAATGTGCGCAGGAACAACCATGTGGTCTTCGTGCTGCAGCACAAATAAAAAAAAAAAGAAACAAAAATGAAAATGCACAAACATGTTTACACACACAGAACACAAAAGAAGAAATAAATAATACATGAACCTTGTGACGTGACGAGGCGTTGTACGGGGCACGTGGCGAAACAGTGGCAATCGGGGAATTCCGCTGACCTATCCAGGCCAGAGTTCATGGCTCAGGTGCCAGGATAGTCGACCTTGTATGGTCAGCCAAGGCTGAGCCCTAGTGAATGAGGGAGAGGCGTTAAGTGAGAATGGAAACAGTTAGGAGAACGGACCATTGTTGTTTTCGGTATTAAAGTATACCAGCTGGTTCTTTTTACATTTAAGATGATACTGTTCGCACTCAAATGAGTCTTTAGAAGACCTGGCAGCCTTGTCTGTGTGGAGTGAAATGTCGGAAAAGGTGTTTCAGCATCATAATTTAGTAAAATTTAGTATTTGTTGTGCGCATGAAACTATGACATTTTGCTCGAGTGTTGGCCTCCTGACTTGCAGCCAGGACTGCCAACTGCACCAGCACAGAGTTCCAGTGTGGTGATGGAGCCTGCATTCCGTTTGAGCTGGCCTGCGACGGCGTACTGGCCTGTCCCGACGGTTCTGATGAGAACGTCATTGATTGTGGCGAGTATCATGGCTTGCTTTGTGGATTGCAGCTGTAAGCTGATGATCTGCTTTAAAAACGTTTTTGCTGCATTGCTTTCTTTGTTATTGATGTGGTATTGTACAGAAAAATGCATATGATGCATGTCCAGCATGCATTTCAAAGCTGAGCTCCATCTTCTCTTGAAAGCTAAACATTTTGGCAGATTTGCCTGTCTGGTTGGTTTGATAACTAAGTAAAACTTAAAATTTCTTTAACCACCACTTTTTTTTTTTTTTCTTTTACAAACCCGGTGTTTAGGAACCGGCTTGGCTCCTTCTGTTGGACTTTGTGCAGCTGTAAGTAAAGGAACGGTCGAGAGGAGAAAAAGAGGGAGGGGGAAGGGGGGTTAAGACTTGAGATGAGGTGGTGGCGCAGGTGCAGGGGTGCCCTCTGGCGTCGTTTTTCTTTTCTTCTGTGAAGTGGCCAGGAAGGAATGAAGACCTTGTAAGTATTCCTAAACTTCGTATACTTACAATGTCTTCGCTCCTTCCTGGCTACTTCATAGAAGAAAAAAAAGGCGCTAGCGGGCACCCCTGCATCTGCAGCACCATGACTCATCATAGGTCTTACAACCCCCCCCCCCTCCTTCTTCTCCCCCTCGACCGTTCCTTTACTTATAGCTGCACCAAGCCCAACATCCTGCACCCTTGAAGAAGGAGCCGAGCCGACTCCGAAGTGCCAGGTTTTGTAAATTTAAAAAAAAAGTGATGGTTGGAGAAATTTCAAGTTTATCCATCTTCTCTTGTAACAGTGTTTAGGAAAGTGACATTATTTTCTAACTCTCAGTTTACTTTTCTCTCGTGCCTGCAGCCATGCTGACCTGTCCCGAAGGGTTCTACAGGTGTAACAATGGCCGTTGTGTGTCCAAGGGTCGTGTCTGTGACGGCCTGGACGCATGTGGAGATTACAGTGATGAGCTGAACTGTTCCTGCAAAGCTGACCAGTTCAAGTGCGCCCGGGGCCCTTGCATTTCATCCAGCTTTGTCTGTGACTTTGAGCCTGAGTGCCCGGATGCTAGTGACGAGATCAACTGCCGTAAGTGTAGCCAGTTGACTTCCTGTCAGCTAGCTCGTTCTGCATATTGTTTCCTCAACCAGTTGTCGGCAGAAGAAGAAAGTTTAATGGATAGTAAAGGTTGCGAGGGCCCCTACTATGTCCGGGGCATTTGGCTCGTAGCTTCAGCCTTGGTGTAGTTTGGCTAAGCTTCTGCAAATATTCGCTGATTTCGGATACTATTCAGTCAAATAGTCAAGTGTTTAATATTTGAGCCAACCTGAATGTTTGCTATTTGAAATCTCAGAAGTATTTGTCTCAAGCGAATAATGCTTATGGAGCGCTCGCTTCACATTTTGTTTTTAACTATGTTGCTTGTTCCTTCATGGCTTAAAAGCTGTTCAAACTGCATCTGCTTAGAAATTATTTGAGAGAATTTGCTATTCACTTTGAATTGGCTTCGAGCCAAAAAGCTCCTATTTGCACACCTCTAGCTTTGACGCTTGATTTTTGGGGTTTGAATAACATGCATTCTCAGGCTGTGGTTTGAGTCCGCTTTTAAGGTACAAAAAGAGGCTAAAAGGAAACCAGTCAGAAACAGAGGACTTCATGTGCAGCCCTTTCTTGCTTTTCTTTTTTTTTTTTTTTTTTTTTTTTTTGTATCCACCAACTGGCCCATAATGTTGTGGGCGGCAAGCTGATGACCACAAAGAACAGAGAACACGGAGATGACATGCGATGACTGTGAGATGAATTTAATGAATTGCAGTGAGCCTAGCGTGAGTGCTCCTGCCCGCACCACTGCCCGCTTCTTCCTCGTCCGTAACATTACTCAAGGCCACTGAGTGATCGTCCCAACCGTAGACGAAGAAGTTTGTCGATGTCGATGAGATCCATGGCATGACGATGGGTGTGACTAGGTAGCTGGAGAAGAAGAGGAAGAAAAAAGAAAACAACTGCTTGCCGACATGATGATTCCCTATGAAACCTGGCCGAGGACGCTTTCGGACCACAGGTCGCCAAGACCCAATGGTAAAGGCCCAGGCACACACCACATGGCATGGGCAGGGGTGATGTCTTCGAGTCTAGTGGCGTCTTGGGTCATGGGGTATATGGTCAGTGGGGTCTTTGGTCGGCACATCAGGTCAGTGGGTTCATATGGTGTTTGGCTGTCTCGTCGTGTCTTGTGGTCGTGTGGGGGGGACGTGTTGTGTCAGTCTCTCCTTCTTCGTGTCTTGTCGTTGGGACAAGAAGACGCAACGGCACAAGAAGATGCAACGGCACAAGAAGACGCAGGGCGCAGAAGCTCCAGGCCAGGATGAGGAGAGATAATATACCGGCACCTCCACCAGATGTTATGGGGCGGCAAGCCGATGAAGGCAGAGAAGATGGCCGATGACTGTGAGATGATTTAATGAATTTCGGCGGGCCTAGCGCGAGCGCTCCTGCCCTCGCCACAGCCCATTTCTTCCTCGTCCATAACGATGTTACCTATCTCATCCAAACAGAGGCGAGAGAGATTTCCTGTTGCTGATACTGGCGATTGACTTTTTTCAGTATCATAAAGTATGTGAAAAAGAGGGAAGCTCAGCACTAGATTCACATATTAGGAGTTGGCTCTGCAAGGTATCGTGCATTGTGGGGTGTGTGGGTGGTCCGTAGGATTTAATCCTTGGAAATTTTTCACTATCAAGAGAAGGCTTGCAAATTAATGGAGATGCCTCGAAGGTTGCCAAAGATATGGCACATGTATATATGCCACATCTGTGCAGGTTAACACATAATTCAGCAATTTGTGATTTTTTACTTGAGCATATGCAGCATTGCCATACCCCATGTGCATGCACACACTAGTATAGCAAAGTTTTCTGTAGTCTGCTTTCATGACACTTCTCTTTTGCTGCTGTTAAAGTGTGCCAGTTAGTTAAGATGCAGAGGGCTCATAATTTATGTTTTCAGACAAGCCCGACTGCTCGAGGCACCCGATGACCCTGCATCCAAATCTGCTGCTGGTGAATTGTGAGAGAACAACTGCCTGCATCCACCTGGGGTGGATCTGTGATGGCCAGAATGACTGCTGGGACTTCTCGGACGAGGAGAACTGCCAGACTAGTAAGATCCTCAGCTGATCAGAGCTCACTGCGAAAGGAACAGGGGAGGTGGGAACAGAGATGACCACTCTCATTAAATGGTGAATGCTGTCACCAACAAAGACAGAACTTCACTTTCACTTATTGCAAGTGAACACAAAAATGAGATTGGGTGATTGGCTTGGTTTACCTTCGGCGTTAAATGATGTAAACAGGCCTGCAGTGCATTATGAAACACAATAGACGTGGGGAAGAGGCGATGTGTCGTCGCTGGTACGGTATGCACACCGCTAGAAGGGATTCGACTCCTCCCAACACCGTGCCGCTTGCTCGTCAGACACCCGTTTAGACTGATAATTTATTTGAGAGTGGTATGTGGGAACATTTATTGCATGTACAGATAGCAGCCATTCAACTTGTTTTCTTTTTAACTTGTGCATCAGAGGTTAGGTTCCTGCATTTGCTCAGATGCTTCATTTTACTGTCTCATTTCGCCTGTATACACTGCATCTACAAGCCCCACTACAGTGAGTGCTTTAAAAAAGCAGTACTTTAAAAATGACATAAAAAGTGAGAACAAGCAAACAAGATATCTTTCCTCATAATGTGGCATCATCATATTGTTTTAGTGTGTTGTGTTCTATCCTTCTGAGTGGTACTCACTTTCACATTTCGTGGATTTAAATTGATTACTGGGAAACTGAAGCATACCTTACTTGTATTACCCAGTTTCATCACTTTTGGTAGTGTGTAGTTATAGGTCAGTACTAATGGCTTGTTTTGCAAAAAAGTGTTGGGGTTTAAGCATGGCTTGAACCTTGTGACACGAGCGAAGGCTGTGTTAAGCATGGTTATGCATAATTTGCCGCGATAGCTCCCTGCAACACCCTCTTTTCATTCCGCATTTTTTATATTTCTTTTTGGTTATAGGAAAGGAAAGGCACAGTGTCTGTCACATTTGTTTCTTTGTGCACCTGAGCCACGCCTTAAAGGGTGGAAGGTGGGAGTCAAAGCGGAGAGAGAAAGAGGTGCCATAGTAGAGTGCTATGAAGTAATTTCGACCACGTAGGGATCTTTAGGGACATCGCTTGGCTCACGGATGCCTTTTCTTTCCCTGCCACCAGCATCATATTTTTTCTTTATAGTATACTTTTAAATGGTCACCATGGAATTGTTTACTCTACTTAATAAGGTCAAAGTCACACCACCTTTTTGCAAGTCAAGCAGCCGGTCTTGTTCCTGCAGCCACGCCCCAGGTGTCCTGCCCTGCCATGTCCTTCCGCTGCCTGAATGGCCTGTGCATTCCCGACTCGTGGCGCTGTGATCGAGACATGGACTGTGAGGACGGCCAGAATGGTTCACTTAGCTCAGACGAGAAAGGCTGTGGTAAGCATACTTTGGAGTTCTGTAAAAAAAGACCTTTCTTGACATTCAGGTTTGTACATTTGAGCATTGTTGTTTATGGTGCGAGAGGAAGAGGACCACAGATTATATTCCATTTTTATTCACTGCGGGGCCACTGAAGGTTGACAGATTGGCTTGCTCAATGAGTGCATTTAGCGCTCATGTTGTTTGTTTCTTCATGTGTCCTGTACTACTCTGCTCTAAAATCTCGCTATGATCATGCAGTAATGACACTTCAAGGTGGCCATTAATTTAGGTGCAGATGTACAGTGAAGCCCCCTTTTAATAAACTGCAGACCACATGAAGGTTTATTTGCTGTATCAAGGATTTTGACGTCATGAAACCTGTGTGTAGAAGTTTAACAGTTTCTTTCACGTCAGTTGCACTGCCGTGGTGGCTTAGTAGCTAAAGGTCTCGACTGCTGAGCCTAATACCCCTGTCAGACGGTCATTTTCAAAGGCGATTGAGTCGATAGCTTTCTAGATTTTCGCGATTTTCGCCTTCTAATCGCGATTGAACTCGAAGGGGTTGTGCCGCTGCTACACGGCAAAACACGAAGGCTGTTAAAATAATTCTGGTGTTTGGTGCCAAAATTTTGTGGCGCCACTACTTTTGGTTTTGCTAAAAGAACTAAAATTTTTCTATGTATGCAAAATAAAATATAACTGTTACCTTTTTTTAGTAACTGCAGGTTTTTGGTTGTTATGAAAGGACAACTTTGCTTTTTAACGCGTTGACGTTCATACATATGTGCTTTTCATTGTGTTTGCTTTTCTCAGTGATGCAGGTTACAGTGGTAGAAAGTACAAATATAATGCGCCCTAAAAAGAGCGGTGTTGTTTTTAAGTTATTATACACACTAATATTTTGCCGCGTAAATTAAAGATATAAAATAATAACACTTGTTCATGTTTTGTATTGTAAACGCGCTGTGCGCGAGAGCGCGTGGCGCTCATCAGGTCAACGCTAGCAACCTTGCGCGAAGGCCTTCAAGATCTCGATAGAGCTCTGAGCTGTTCCGTTGACTCGATAGACTATCTACTCAATGGTCATTGAAAACGCCTGTGTGGCAGCTTTCGAAGGCCTTTGAGTCAATAGATAGTCAGTTCAAGGGCCTTCGAAATGCCCGTGTGACAGCGATATAAAAGCGAGAGTCCGATTCTGCCAGCTGCCACTGCAATGGATGATTGTTAAATAAATTTGACAATGAACCAGAACCAACTAGCCCAACAAGTACTCTGCAGTGGATGGTTTGTTTTGGCATAGGGTTTAACTTCCGAAAGCGACTTAGGCTGTGAGAGATGCCGTAGTGGAGGGCTACAGAAGTTTCATCCACCTGGGGTCTTTTAACATGCACTGGCATCGTGCAGCACACAGGCGCCTTGCTGTTCCTTCCATTGAAAAACAGCCGCCGCGGGCTGGATTTGGTGTCACATTATTGGGTACAGCAGTGGAGTGCCCTAACCACTTTGCCACCGCAGCAGGGTTGCTGCATAGGAAGCAAAAGAAAAAGTGCCCATGGACTGCACTTTGTGAGTGCATGAGAATCCCTGGTGATAAAAATTAATCCTAAATCCCCGAATAAGGTGTTCCTCGTAGCCAGATTCACTTTGGGACATTGAACCTTACATACAATACCATGTGAGTTCATCACCATGCGAGTTCGTTAACAAAGAAAAGCAGCGCTGTGGGGTTAAGGAATACAAAACTGTTTTCTGCTGTTCATTTTGGTTTATGACTTGTGAGGTAGCTGCATGTCAGGAAGAACATAATAGTGTTCACAAGGTGGCAGTATGCTCCCTCGGTTCAATTAAGTTTATCATTATAGCATATTTTACATTTGTAGGCATCCAAAATTGCCCACAGTTTGAGTAAATGGCTACAGCATGGTAACTAGCCAGGGAAAACACCTGGACAGCGAAAAATAGTCTGACGGCCTTGTTGTGTCTGACAGTTCCTTTTCGCTGTCCATTGTGTGTTTTTCTGCGCTAGTTACCATGTTGCAGCCATTTCATCAACACCAACTTGCCTGTTTCTTTCTTGAAGCAATTTTGCTGAATCCATGTTAATTAAAAAGTCTCTCACAAAATAAATTTAATGAAATCCAATCATCTTGGTACAGTTTGGACAGTGGAGGCTGGGGCATAAAATAAGGACGTTTTTTTATTTCCAGAGCCTAGCAAGGGTTTGATTTCACGCTAACAGTAGGCAGCGATAACTTTTTTTGTGCCATTCTTTTGTGAGAAGAGTTCATGAACAGTAATGTCCTGAAGTGCCACCATTCTTCAGTATGTTACATGTTTTGCATGTTTTTCTTTGACCTTTACAGTTTGCAAGCTAAAGTTTCACATTCTCACATACGGTTTCACATAACGAGCATTAAATTTAGGAATCGCACTTTTTTGTAGCTTTATTTCTTTTATTTTTGAACACAGTTTGCTCAGGTTCGCTACAGCTTTGTTTTATGCACTCAAATAAAAAGTATATTTTCATGGGCCACATGGTATTTTATTTGTATGTGCTTGAACTCTGCTAATGGGTTATGGCTGCTATTCTCCTGGTGGTGAGACAAGCTAATGTTTCAGGCTTAGTTATACCAATGGCGCCTTGGTGGTGGTTGTTTGTGGCATTGTCAGTGATGCAGCTGCTGCCTTAATGTGACCAGAAAAATTGTCACACAAGTTTTGTTCGAAACTCTCTTCAGAGTACAAGTGTGCAAGAGACCAGTTCCAGTGCTCAGACGGTGAATGCATAAGCCTTCTGAATCGCTGCGACGGCCAACCTGACTGTTCAGATGGCTCCGACGAACCTGCAGCATGCCGTGAGTCAAACCTTTTTTTCACTTGGAATGCACGGTCCCTTGTGCACTTCATCTGCTCCACTCTCTCTATGTTTCGCTGCCAGCTGCAATCCTGCTAGTTCTCGAAATGTTGTGGTGGGGCGAACCAGCACGATTACGTTTGCATGTTTTAGTTATGCACTAGTAAATAGAAATTAGTGGTGGGGGCCACTAGTCTTCAACTATGATGCTTCCGCAGTGATGGTTTTGTTTCCTCGTGTTTCATGTCACATTATTTTGAAAGAAAAACAGTGACGTGAATGCAGCTGAAAGGAGCGGCTTTCTCACTCTTAAGCATTGAAACATTACTCTTTTTGTTACGAACAGTATGTATGGGGCCTTGTGATGAATGCCCTTGTGGTACTACAGGCGTTTTGTGTGTTTGGGATGCTTACCTAAATCTGCGCTGCACGCTGCCACCAGGAATGCGCCAGTGCGGTGACCGTGAGTTCAAGTGCAACAGTACGGGCCAGTGCATCCCCAATGACTGGAAGTGTGATGGTGCTGGGGACTGCCTGGATGGCTCCGATGAGGACCCAAGCCTCAATTGCAGTGAGTTCTCCTTGTGCACACTCGAGGTGGCCTGGTTAGCTAGGGATGTTGCTCTGGTGATATGTGTTGCCGGGTTGGTGTGTGTTCTGTGTGGCTTTACCCATTATGCTTTGCACATAATGACCATGCATGTCATATTGAAACTTTTGCTCAAGTGAATTAGATTTCATTTTAAACATCCTGCATTTTTTTTTTCTTTCCTTTTTTTGTCCAATTGGTCAGCGTTCCTGCTGGCGGCATGATTCTCGTTTAGAATGCAAGGGAAGAGAAAGAAAGGCATGGAGAAAGGTAGAAAAAAAAAATTGGCTATGGTTTAGCTTTGGTTAAACCGGGTTGAATTGCATTAGCAATACCTCCATGGCTGCGCTTATGGTTCAGCATGTAGTGTACCTCATGGTGTAGCTTGAGATGTTTAGCTGAGTAAAGACATGGCACACAAATGAAAGACTAGTCCTCATTGAACGACGTCGTGACTGTGTCCGTGGTCCCCTGGCATTCACGTTACCCCTGTAGGCTACTAAGGCACGTTCAAACGGCTTGTTTAAAGCCGTATTCGGCTCGGCTGCGGCTCAAGATCAAATGTGGCCCCTCCTGGGACTATGTGACGGGTTGAAACCTGGCGCAGTATTGCTAATTCAATAAAAAAACAGCAGCAATTACAAAAACGAAGAAAGAAAAACATGGTAGCGATGTGCAACATGTACTGCCAAGAAGTTTGTGAGGATAGGCTCAATACCTTCAAGCTCTGATTTCATGACTCCCGACAACAGCGCAATAGCCTCGCGGTCTTCAGATTTTCTCATCCTTTGAACCCCTCTGGTGCCCTCTCTCAGTGATGTTCATAACTAGATCAAGTCCGGGTTATCACTGCTGCTCATTCTTTCGGAGTACACTGTAGATGCCAAAGTTCAAGCATTGTCAGGCACTGTACTGCAACAGTAATGACAGATCAGGCATTCAGAAACATAAGGAATTTTTTTGCATGCCTTAGTCTTCAGGATCTGCCTGCATTTTTAATATTTGCTCTGTTACTCTTCTGCAGCTCTTCGTCAGTGCAAAGATAATGAATTCAAATGCCTCAATCAAGTGTGCATCTTGGGAAACTTCTACTGTGATGGGGACCAGGACTGCGAGGATGGCTCAGATGAACCCAGCACCTGTGGTAAGACTTGCTAGCCATGACAGTCAACTTCTTTTGTACTAAACAAGAAAGAATGCGTATCGCACTTTTTTTGTAAATTATTAATGTGATGTGAAAGGACCAGCTGGTACCTGATGCAGGAAGTCTTTGTACCACTCTTTTTTTTTTTTCTTTTTAATGATGATTCCAAGTCTGAATTATGTAAGGAGGGCTGAGTTATGTCTAAAGTAGGAAAGAAAGATTAAAAAAGTAAACATAGTAATCCGTGCCGCGCTTAGGCTAACCCTCTGCGGGAATGCATGTGTGGTGACCCCTGTCTGTGTTTTGTAGCCATAAGCAAGCAAAGGGTTTGAGGAAATTTACTTTTATTCGTACATGCATTTTTTGCTCACGCCAAGAAGACAAGAGTTAAAGGCATGTTGAAGTTGAAGTGCGGTGAATGATTCATGCTGGTCACATCGACGTGTTGTGCGTTGATGTAAGTGTACTCAAGCGATGGTTCTGGTAGTCACTTGGATAGCATTGTTGACCATTATGATGCTGAATTCATGCATGAATTCCGGTATGGTGCTTTAAAACTCCGGTAACCATTGCAGTTGCTTAGTACAAAGTCCCCATAACTGACAAGCGGAACGTCCAGGGTCCTTGACATGCACATGTTGATATCAGAATACTGCATAAAGGAGGTGCAGTCTATGTTGATGCGATTGTAGGTAGGTGAATAACGATTTCAACGTATCATGCATCTTTAACATACCATATGCAGACATGCTCACTGTTTAGTCTGTTGCTGCAATGGGGCATAGAGAGGGATTTATCATTTTATGGCTCGCTTTCTTCGAACTTCAGAAAAGCACCGCTGCCAGAGTGATGAGTTTACCTGCAACAATGGCCGCTGTATTTCCAACCATACGGTCTGCAATGGCTGGGATGACTGCCGAGATGGCTCGGACGAAAAGCCAGACTTGTGTAGTGAGTATACCTCTGTTTGCTTCCGTGGTTTCCTCGAAAATCTGAGCCCAGGCTCCAGAAACGCGGTCTGCTTTGTCAGATGTGGCCAGTGGGGATAGGTGAGAAATTGCAAGCCTATATAATCTGCAACAGCAGGTGTTTAGCACGGAATGTTCTCTCTGTGGAGTCAGCACCCTTGTCATAAGCGGTGGTGTTTAGGCTAAGGACTGGGTATATGCAAGTAGCATCGCTGCTGCCAGACTTCCCAAAGTGAGACTCTGACATCTTGTGCATAGTTCGACCAGAACATCTCAAATGTCCCCCATAGTTCTTATTCAGTCTGTTGAGTTGCGTACAGTTGATGGTTATCGAGTTACAAAAGAAAAAAAAAAAAAAAGAGTAGGCTTGTTCAATTTTTATTTATGTGCGAAGGGGCCGTTCTGTTGGCCAAGGTAGATAAGCAAGCAGTGTCAGTGCTAAATTGAAGCCATCCAAGCAGCAGTGGGAATCCATACCCTCAAAAACGATTTCAACATGAAAGTTGAGGCAAGTTTGCTAGTGTAGAAGCCATTTCTGCGAGGACGGATGGATTTTGGTGGAGTTTTTGGCACAAAGTACAAGACTTCACCAATGTTTTGCACTCCACGTTCATCACCGTTCTTTCACAGAGCTTGTACTGGTGTGTAGGCCTCACACGGCCTGCAGCCGGCCAGTTGGCCCTGAGAAATATGGGTAACTTCATACACGTAACGTGTGAAGTACACCACGGAGGGTAGGTTGCTCACTGGTATGTCATAGAGAAGGCCTCAGGCAAATCTTATGAGTGATAAAGGTTTATTATACACTATTCCCGGCTAGTCAATCAGGCGAAATGGCCCCTGTGACCACCATGTTGGTAGGTCAAGCCTAAACACACACGAAGAGGGCATAGGGATCCCCACAAGTTGGTGCCAGAGTTTGGCTGTAAGGTTAAAGGTTTTGCATCTGTCATGCTGAATTGTTTTTCTAACTTGTTTCTGGCAAAGCTGTAAAAGCATGTACAACCGCCAAAGAACCACAGTCATAAAAAAATTGAGAAGGAAACCTTCCCCCAATCTTCATGCAAGGACTCTTCCTTCTGCTGCTCATGAAAGAAGTGATGCCAGCGGTCACCACCGGCCCCATGACTCATAACCACAGTCCTCGACTCCTGCCCCTCTCTCCCTTTTATCGCACCTGTACTTTAAAAGTTGCAAGCCAATTGACCCTGAGTCACCCCTGAAGAAGGAGCTGAGCCGGATCCAAAACTGTCAGGATTTAGAGTAAAAGAATTTTTAGATTTTTGAGAAAGTTATGGAGTTTTTGGAGATTAAAGTTAATTGGATATTTCTCTCAATTTCCTAGAATCAAATTCAACCACATGGGTAACTCTGTCAAAACATTTAGTTTTCAGAACTGCAATTGTAAAGAAAGGACTGGAACAGGCACAAGTTCTTCTGGTTGTGCTTATCAGAAGAATGCAAACCCTCGTTTTAAAGTGACATCAACACAGCAAGTGGTTAATCGAAATTGTCATTATTTACTGACCCTTAAAGGCTCGTAGGTGCCATGAATATCGGCGATAGAATAAAAAAGCAGCCTTACACATTATAGTTATGTGCTAAATGCTTTGAGATGTTTGGAGCAGCTTGGAATTCCTTTGTGTACCTGATCGTTGCTCTATGTATGCCCGACCTTGTTTAACGACTCGCTTGTTACTGTGTTGGCATTCTTTGCAGACAAACCAAGTTCCAAGGGTGCCTCCTGCCCCGATGGCAACTTTTTGTGTGCCAACAAGAACTGTGTCAACGAAAGCCTCCTGTGCAATGGAGAGAATGACTGTGGTGACTTCTCCGATGAGAATCCATGCAGTAAGTATACCTGCCTCTCTTAAATCACCAGCGTTGCTGCTTCTGTTCAGTCTTCTCAACACAAACAAGAGGGCACCAAAACCAGTGACTTGGCCACTGGTAGGATTGCTCAGTTTCATTGGTTTTTCTAGTGGTACGCCACTTTCAGGTGCCTGCTTTGGCGTAGTACATTTGCTATTAATGCTGTTACTTCTTCAGCTCAAAATGTCCATGGATTTTTTTTTATTCATTGAGCATACTTTCGGAACAGTGCTGCTTTGGTGGATGATGACGACGCTAGATTTAATCTTTGGGATGGTTTTCTTCCTTTATTTTTTTTTTCCAGACATTAATGAGTGTGAGCTGTCGATTCATGCCTGCTCACAGATTTGTGAGGATCGTCCAATAGGCTACAAATGCAGCTGTCGCCCTGGATTTCAGCCCAAGTCCGATGGCCGCATCTGTGAAGGTTAGTCGCTCATAGGATTACTCTGTGCAGTTCGAGATCGAACTGGGCAATGTGAGTTGACATTGATGTCTTTTGTAGTATTTATTAAGTGCTCGTTACGTTAGAGTCCTATTTCATTCATGGAGTAGATAAGATTGTGATACTCAGAGGCTGTTAACTGTACACTTCGCTGATGCATTCCACTGCCCCGTGGTCACAAGCTGCTATGACCACACTTTGCCGTCAGTAGAGAAAAACAGGGATGGGGGCTTGTGTTCGCCTTGAGAGTATGATGAAACAATGTTAAGGGATCCCTGTGGGTGACATTAGTAGGCTTTTTTTGCCATCGTCATCTAAAAAGCGCACTAAGTGTCATATAGCCTTACGCAATAAGGGAGTAGTATCACGTTGCATAATATGGCACACCCTCCCATTAACCAAGGCGAACAAACATGCCTTGATGATGTATGCATTTCGTGCCTGATTCACAACCCATAGTTCTGAGGTTCGTTTTTATATCCCAAATATCTGAATTTTCATTTTGCATAATTAACTTAGTTTACATGATTGCTCATTCTAAGGATAGTTTGAGTCATATGTGGAGTCATATCGATATTTTATGCAATGTCATAATGACCCCAACCGCTTCATTTCTTGCAAAGATTGCGTGAAGTTAGTACATTGTAAAAGGAGGTACTATATACGGCAGAAAAAATTCTACGGTAAATAAGCTATACTTAAGAAAGCCTTTCATAGATGAATGGAAGCCGTGCTAACACAGAAACATTTCTTTGAAGTCACTTTAGCTCGCTTCTGCTTCGGACACACATTTTTACACACATTTTTGTTCTTACAAAATAAAAGAGACCAGAATGAAAGTTGTGTGGAGAAGAGATGACCATAAACTACATTCATGCAAAAAGCTCAAGAAATCAAGGAAAAAAACACTGCCCATAATTTTATGATGAACGTATCCCATTTCATCCTGGCTTGCTCTTATGAAGGCCAGAATTCACTTGAAGGGGGTGTCACTGTTGCCAGACGACAGAGGTTTGGCACAAGCCGAGGAGAGCGTGTCTGTATGCACTGCCTGCCTCGTCGTAGCCGGGTTCAAGTGTGCATTGTTGCGAATCAGCTAACGTCACCAGTGTGGAGAAGAGATGAAGAACCTGGAGACTGGTTACGAGGAAGGAGCGAGGAAAATGTTTACGTTATTGTCACTTTCAGGTCAGAATATAGAGACAAGGTAAGCATCACAGAGGGGAGATTTTGTGTCATCCGTGAAAAAGTCCTTCACAACACACCCCTCACCAACGTTCTTAGAGACAGTTAGAAAAATGTGCGCTGCGAAGTGGGCCATAAGGATCGTCGATCTGGCGTGAATTGATCGCAAAGCGACTACAGTGCCCCTCTCTCCTGCTGCGGTAGATGGGTGAGGCGGAAATTTTAAAATAATACTAAACCTTTTTTTTTCAGCAGCGCAACGAGAAATAAAATTGCGCCTGCGTTTTTTAAACATCCTTGCACGCATGGAACGCCACCGGGTTGCAGACTCATCTCAAGCAGGCAGGTAGCAGACGACCCGCTTGATCCACATCTGCAACCTCCTTGCTTGAGACGCGTCAGTTGACACGGTGGCTTTCATATGCGTACAAAAGTGTATTTAAAAACGCACACGCAATTTTATTTTAAGTTGCATCGCTAAAAGAAGAGGGTTAGTAGTATTTTAAAATTTACGCCAGTGTACTAGCTCTATGGCCTCACCCATCTGCCGCAGCGGTGGAGAGGGGTGCTGCAGTCGCTTTGCGATCAACTCACGCCGGACCGGCTATTGTTTTGGCCCACTTCGCAGCGCGGCTTGCCAGCACAGTTTTTCAACTATCTCTATCCCTCACAAGCGGTCAAGCAAGGCGGAGTTCCCCCTCGTGTGAATGCCGCGTTACAGGCAAAGCATAAAGCATCGGTTCATTGTGACTACACTTGCACGTGGCAGCTTTGGTGTTTGTGGTTTTCTGGCACAAAAGATGTTGCAATGTTTGAGAAGCGCCTCAAAAAAGAAAAAAAATGCTCTTTGTCACTTTTCTCTCTCAGATGTGGACGAGTGCGCCACCAAGTTTCCTTGCACGCACTACTGTCGCAACACGCTCGGGTCTTACGCCTGCACGTGTGCGGACGGCTTCTTTTCCACTGACGGGGGCCGCACCTGCAAGGCAAACTCCTGTAAGTAGCGTTTCAGATGGAGCAGTTGGAAATGTGTTGCCTTTAACTGTGTTCATCCATGGCCATGACAACTTGCAATGTCTGTTGGTCATTAAAAAAACTGTCATGGGATGATTTCACTGTGGTCACAACTGTTTAAATTGTGATGTAGTCTTCAACGCGGGCCTAGTTAAAACTGTAGCTCCGCTGTGCGAGTGTGTTGTGATGTCGGTTAATATACCAACTTGCCAAAAGAAACCCGCAAAACAGTGTTTGACCTTTTGTTATACCTTGCGAAAGCTTGCTTGGCTTTCAGCAACAGTATTTTTTTCTTTAATTTCTTGCTTGATTTGCACAAACCTTTTCGATATTATTGTAAATACTATTATGACTGCTCTTACAAAATTTCGTTTTACCTCAAGAAAATCGTTTTCTATGCTGTATCATTTTCTTCTTCTTGTGAAAAGCCTGCATAATCGACAAAAAGTGGCAGAAGGCTGGTTTGACATTTGTATTATTTCTGCAGGCATGCTACGGGCTACAATTTTTTTTCCCTACAAGATTCAAGTTCTGTTTTGAGTTTTTGCTATGCATTTACCGTAGACATGTCTAGTTTGAAGGAACCAGCAAATTTGAAAAACATAAGATCTCTTGACTCGCAGTGTGGATGCAACAAAACAAACAAGGCCAAATAGATAAAGCATTCATGAAACAATCTGCTTCACAGGAGGATCGTCTAATCACAAAATCGGAATGGAGGAAAAGCCGATAGTTCGAGCATTTTCCCGATGTGCAGAGCCAATGTTGTGTCAAAACAATTTTTTTTAGAGTACTTCCTGGTGAGATTCAATGATGAAACATCAAGAAAGCATAGGAAGCAGGTCATGCAAGCAGATACAAGTGTTTTCAGAAAAGTCTGTTTCTGCTACTTTTATTTGGCTCCACTGCACAGCTTTTGTGTTACATTCATTGTACTGTGGTCGAATTCAACAAAACAATAAAAATTTCGAAATTATTTTTTGCATGCAACACAAAATGATCTGAAAATACAGCATGCTTTGAAGTTGTGTTGAAGTTATGTACTTGTATCAGTTATTTCATGCTCTACAGATAATGTTTCGTTGCCTGTAAGATGACTCTCTCTCTCTCACACACGCACACACACACAGCTGTGCGAGCCCATTTGCTGCTGTCAAATCGTTATTACATCCGGCAAGTGGACCTGCACAAAATCAGTTCGGAGATCCTGGCTCAAAACCTCACGAACTCTGTGGCTCTGGACTTTGACTCGGTTGAAGACTGCATCTACTGGTCAGAGGTTACAGCAGTGGGGAGCTCCATCAAACGAATGTGCCTCAAGGGGAAGCAGCAACATGAGGTACGGAGTTTCCACATGTTGGTAGCTACCTCATAGCAGCATTTTCCACCAGTTTTTTTTACATTGTGCTCAAAATAGGGGCATCAATGTTGTTCCTTGTTTGTGCTTTGCTACCTTTAATGGTAAAGTTTTCAGTGATTGTGCATTTTTGGGTGCTGCTAGCCTCTTTCTTTCAATTGCCATGCATCCTTCATTAACTGTGTCTTTTAGGTACTGCACTCAACAACAGTGCAAAACCCAGATGGTCTGGCTGTCGACTGGATTGGCCGTAATCTATATTGGTGTGACAAGGGCAAGGACACGATCGAAGTGTCACACTTGGATGGAAAGTTCCGCAAGGTTCTTATCAGGACTGGCCTTGAGGAACCTCGTGCCATTGTAGTGGATCCTGCTGATGGGTGAGCTTGGCTTTTTTTGTTTTTGTTTGCTTACGTTTGAAAACTTTTTACACTGCTGTTGAAACGCGCCACTAAGTGCAACATTGTTCTTGAGCCGTACTATATCTACTGGGAAGTGCATTTAAAGTATCTAAACATCAAGATAAATTTTTTTGTCTTCTCAAATTTGTGTATACAGTCGAACCCGAATATATCGAACTCGAAGGGGATCGCGAAATAGTTCGATATATCAATAATTCGATATATAAAAATCTGCTTATGACGGCACTTACGATGCTAAAAAACGATACCGTATTTTCGCGTAAGCAACCCACTTGAGTAAAAAGCGTAAAGGCCAGCTCGCTCACATGCAAGCGATTGAGTGATCTCAGGGACGAGCGGCAGCGACAGGGCGAAAAATTTCAAACTCCCTCTCGCTGCTCGAGCCACCGCAGCAGCTCTAAACTAGGTTTCTGTGTTGCCGCGGCAGAAATCGCGACCGTTTTCGCTTGCATATCGATAACGCGCGTCACTCCGTTTCGGTCGTCTCATCCACAGCTCATTTCTTGGCAGCGTGCCAAGATGCTGCGCAGCGATAACGTCGGGGCGCGTTTATCTTTTGATAGCTCCTGCGGTGGCCGGGAGCGAACTTGGCAGAGTTCCCGTGATGGCTTGATAGCACGTACAAGCCTTACAAGCCTGGTTCGATTTATCACGCCGCGCTTGGGGCGGGCGTCATGATCGCAGCAGCTGACCGCGTGCTTTCGCTGATTCATACATGCAAGGATAAACGACTCCCGCAAAAAAAAAAAAAAAAAAGCCTGCCGCTTTTTAACGTTCGAACAGCACAACAAAAGAAAGTATGACTCGCAAAAAGAAAAAAAAACACAGAGAGAGCTGCCGCTTTTTAATGTCCGCAGGCACCATAGCCACCTCAGCTGCGCGCGCGCAGAGGGTTCGCAACACGGGCTGGAGAAAGCGTCGACGCCTGTCTGAAAACGGGCTGAGCTGGCTTGGCGCATGCGTAGCGCGTGCTGAAGGAGAGAGATAGCTTGGCAAAAGGATGGGCACACCCACGCACATGGCTTGCAAACGTCATGTGTTGGCGCGCGGAAAACGATAACTGCAGATGCGCACGCCTTTGGGGAATGGTCGCGGCGCTGCCCAGACCAGCCGTCGCCGAACTGTCCCCTCTCATTCCTTCCGCGCGTGGCTTGAAAGCGGCACGCGGCAAACGACCAAGGGTGATGCGATCGTCTTTGTGGAAGGCACACTTTCCAGTGCGTGGTGCGGAGTTCGATATATCGAACGACCGGTGAAATTAAGTTCGATATATGACGCGGCTTTCCTATACTTTTACATGGGATTTTCAAGGGGATATTTCGTGAGTTCGATATAACCAAAATTCGATATATCCGGGTTCGATATAACCGGGTTCGACTGTAGTTGGTCCTAGATATATCAAAAGCCAAAGGGGATAACAATTGGTAAAAGCAGTGGCTTCCGGTAAAGCCACAACTGATTGGTTATAAGAGGTCTGATACTGTTTCCGGCACATTGAAAACGCAGTAACATCTCAATTAAAATTCGTGTACAGTTAATTTTTCACCGCGTTCAGCAGCAGTGCAGGCTATGCAAGAATCACCTTTGGTCAGGAGGGCAGGCTTCACCACATGACAGCAGTGTCGCACTGTAAATAAGCAACCCAGACCTAAGGGCGCACTCAAGCACGCCGACATTAATATCGTTCACATTTTCACTGCTAGCGCTGCCATCAGGCACCCAAGAATGTGCAGCTAACGCAGCTCCAAAGTTGAGTAGTGATTGTGGGAGTGCTATCAGGAGAGACATATTGAACGTTGCACTGAACAGGAGTTCAAGAAGCGCAAACGATACTGCTGTGCTTTGCAAGGGTTTTTCAAGAGGACATGCTGATAGCTCGATATAAGCTCTTATTTGATATGTCGGATATCGTGTGCAGCACAGATTGTAGAGGTTTGCACTTTTCGTCGTGAATTCAGGTTATTATGTATGCAATGTTTTCTCTTGCATTCAGTCCTTAGTTGCTGCTAATGCTTATTTTTCTTAGTGTTCAGCTGCCTAATAATGTTTGGTTTTTGGTCAGGTTGATTGGTTCTCATGATGCTGCTTGGGCCCATCTGATCTTCAGCTGCTTTTTGTACAAGGCTTGCTTAATTCAATTCAATTTATTTACCAGAAATTTCTGGATGGTTCCCTGGATAAAAGCGGCTCATTCAGCTTAACGAGATTTAACCCTTTGACTGGTTTTGCCGTACGGGTGCTGTGGCCGAATTCTGTCCCGCGACATTTTTGCTGTACGGGTACTGCGCTAAACGCATAGCATTTTAAAAAATTTGACACTGGGTGTGAATTTTTTATGAATATTCAACAGTCAAAGGGTTAAGGAACCAGTACAGGGCATGGCATCAGCATGCAGTACAAGATATATGGGTGTATACTGGATATCCTGTGGTCTTTTGCGCAGATCTCTTCTGAGGTGAAATATTTGAGAAACGGGTCTTGAAACCATTGATCAAAGACCCCTTTTCCCGAGCATTTCACCCCTGAAGAGCCCAGTACTAGGCTTAGGGCAATCATGTACCCATTGTGCATACTCATAGATTCATACCACAAGGCCACCGCCTTTACTCTTATAGTTACAGGTGTATGTCTAGAGGAAGCACTCTCATACAGCTGTAACTGTAAGAGGCACTTATTGCATGATGGTGTTAGGAAAATTTTGCTGCTGTAAAAAGTTTGGTCGCTTGCTGTGTCTGCTTCAGTACCATTCGTTTGCTGCTAAAGGAATACGCGCTCGTCACTTTTCATTGCCACTCAGTTCCAATGAAGTATAGCCATTAGCAAAACTGTAACTGTCAGTCACTGTACCTCCAGTTGTATGCCATTAGTAATTGTAAATTGTAAGTGCAGGTGTCCACCAAGAAGTGAGACAGGTGGTCGGAATTTCTGCTGCCCTCCACTACGACATCTCTCATAGCCTAAGTCACTTTGGGACGTTAAACCCCACAAACCAAACCTTTCCCTAGAAACCAAACCAGCTAAAGACGTCTAACACTTTGCTAAGGTCTTTATCTCTCTTAGATTAATGCTAAAAAGCTTTTTGTTTTTCGTTTTCTTTTTTTCCTTCTCAGCTACATGTACTGGACGGACTGGGGTGAGCGTCCATACATTGGAAAAGCTGAAATGGATGGCTCCAATGTGCGCGTCCTAGTGAATCGATCGTCAGAGTCTATGGGTTGGCCCAATGCTCTCACCCTGGACTTGATCACCCGCCAGCTGTTCTGGGCTGATGCTAAGCATGACTATATCGCTACTGCCAACTTGGATGGAGGCAACATACGCATCCTCGCACAAAATGGTGGGCACATTTATTCACTGCTTAGGTTTTAAGTGCAGCTTATTAGACTAAGAGCTCTTTGAAACATATGTTACAGGGTCATGTGCTAAGTAAAAAATGACTGATGTTTAGATTGTAATGGTTCAGTTGCCTCTGTATCTTCTCCTACTCCCCATGTAGCTCCCTCTACCCTGTATTGTTTGTTTCTCAATCAAGGCAAAGAAATATCAGGATACTGCTTCTGTTTCTTTTTCTTTCTTTCTTCTTTTTTTTATTATTATTATTTATTTATTTTTTTTGCGGGGGACAATTAGTAACTGTTATGCATTTCCAGCATTGTAGAGCCCTGTTTGTTACAGCCACTCCCACTGCAGGCATTATACACTAAACTTCGGCCATGTGCAAAACGCGCCATGAACAGCATGTTTTAACAGCCCCCTAAACTTTTCTATTGTCCTCTCGACTCACTGCCCTTTGCTCTGTTTTTTTTGTCTTCAGGACCCTCATCCCCATTGCACCACGTGTTTGCCATGACACTGTTTGAGGACAAACTGTACTGGACTGACTGGGAGAGCAAGGCAGTGCTGTACTGCAACAAGAACAACTGCTCCAGCATCACCACACTGGTGCGCACTGCAATTCGGCCCATGGACATCCAGGTGCAGCACCCCTTGAGGCAGAGACCAAGTGAGTTGGTGCCCACTATTGGTACTGCCATCATACACATATGCTGTTCAAGTGTTGAAGACATTCTGCCAGCAGCTTTGGGACAGTTGAACCCCGTAATAACGAAAGCTGCAAGTATGAATTCCTCGATGCAAGGAAATATTTCAGATAAGGTTCAGCGCAGTTAATTTTTCTCAGCAACAAAACACTGTCAGACTAGTCCCACAGCAGAAAAGGTTTCTGAAGTAGTAGTATACAAATTTTTCTTGATCCTTAAGCCATAACAGAAAACGAAAAAGTACTGGCATGCATTTCACACCTTTGGCAAATCAGATGCTTCCACGCTGCCCAGCACATTTACGGGTGCGGCCCTCTTTGTTTACAAGTTGCTAATAATGGTGACTGAATGACATGTACTAAACCCCACTTTGTTCAAGAAAAGTTGACATCAGTTTGGGGGCGAGTTCATTTGCATAGGATAAAAGTTTTGGCAGATCTTTCTTTTTGTTTTGTGACAGTTGTAATTTCACATCATATGCCCGTCTGTCCATCCGTCATCAACAAAAGCGCGCAGTCAGCCTCAGTCATGTTGTCGGTTTTCTTGCATAGCCTGCTTCAAAAGGCTTCTGCTGTTATTACGGTGGGATTCAATGTTTTTGTGTTGGTGGACGATGCTGGCCATCGCAGCGAGATACATCAGGATGCACCAGGCAGGAATGTGCTCCCCCTTCCTACGGGAGCCTTCCTCAAAAAAAACAAACACGCCATGATGTTATCAGCATGCAGCATCTTGGTATGCTGGCAAGTTCTGCGCTTCTGACAGATACAACAAAAGAGCTAGACTAGATCCTAAATCTCAACAACAGAAGAGAGGTCAGTTCATTATACCAGTAAATACAGTACTTTTGACTGATTTGGTTTTTGTTGTAATTGTAAAGGCAGGTGACAATGGTCGACTTTTTTCAAATAAAATTTACTTTCCTCAGGATTGGGTTCATATACTTACTTGTATTTACAGTCCCATAATGAAAAATTTTGTTGTTTCTGGCGATTTCGTTAGTTCATAGTTAAGCACTATCGGAAACAGATCAAAGTGAAGGCTTTGTGGATACGAGGCGTTTCAAATAAGTAAGGAATTAGGAAATGAGTAAAAATTTGTTAATTCAAACTTGAAGTTACACGCTAATTAGCATCCAAAATGGGGATTAGCTTGGTTACCTTGGCAGGCTGTGGTTGACCCGCCATTGCTGTGGACTGGCGTTTTTATAATACCCTAGGGTTTTGAATAGGGCTATTTTGATGACGTTTTGCCACGCTAGTTATACATGGCTGGGGCCACCTAAGGGGCAGCAGAGAGTTACTGGGCGAATGAGATTAGGAAGTTTGACTTGCTGCAGCAATGGGAGAGGCCTCTGTCCTACAGTGGGTGTAGTTAGGCTGGTGAGGATGATTGCTCAAAACAATTAACCATTGCGAGGTCCATAGCGTTCAAATTAGCGAGTATCCGCCATTGTAGAGTTGCATTGGCATTGGCTGGGATTGAGCCAGCAGTTCCGATTATCCAGATTACTGAATTAATAGGGTTTGAACTAACTAGCTTTAACTGTTTCTGTCCTGGCTTGATTTTTATGTCGTTTTTTCGAACAGGATATATTCAGTGCACAACCTGGCCAATTTTATAAAATATCGTTGAGACCGAGAAATTGCCAAGATGCTAATTGAACTGCAAAAAAAAAAAACTTTGTATTTTAATACTAGGACCTTTAACCCTTTCACTGTCACGAACGTACCGGTACGTATTCGCGTTTCCTCCCCGCAGTGTCAATAACGTACCCGTACGTATTCTATCTTGCGTTCAAATCTTCGCGCCTCACCGTAAAGCTGCCGCGCTTGGACTTGCTCCGCCATCTGTTGAATCTTTCTACAAGCTGATATGCTCGCTCCGCGCCGATAAGACACATATATGGAAGAGTATGGTGCAACCGCGCCCGCCCGTTCTTTGCTCGTGGGAGGGGGCGTGGTCGCTCCGTGACACTACTCTCTCGAGCGAGCGATCCTTCGGCGCGCGCGTGCGTTTATGGGTTCAAAGTTTGTTCTGCCATCTGCGGCAGGTTTGGAGGTTTTTATTTTTATTCTTTGTCGCGCTTCCGCTACGGCGTGGCAAGTTCAGGGTCGCACGTGGTTGCCTCTCTCCGACTGACATATGACTCGATTGCTGCATTCGCTCTCTCCACGCGCCCTCGCTTGAGGACAGCTTGCCGTTAGCAGCAGCAGCACACGAGTGTTTTAGCCCCTTTCCATCTTTTTCTCTTTCGACTTCACTACGCGTCGTTTCTCTCCCTTGTGCTGGCCACTGAATGTGCGCCCTCCGCGCGCGCTTACTTTCGGATGGCGGACCGCGCGGGACCTTCGACGGCTGACTGGAGCGATGGCTCTTCGGGTTCTGATTACCAGCCAAGCTCGGATTCGGACTCAGGATCCACCACACTCTGAAGAAGTATTGAGCGTGTTTTTTTTTTTATTTTATCATATATCATTTATAGTCAGACTGATGATGATGATGTTTATTTAAACACCTGCAGAACACTGAAATGTGCAAATTGCATTGACTAATTTATTTGTATACCCACCATGATGCAAAATAAATCTTTATGCTCGTTCCCTGATATGCTCGTTCTCTGAAACCAAGCCGACACTGGGGGTGCGTCCCAGTCAGAAACAGCCGACAGTGAAAGGGTTAATATGCCTAGATTTCTTTGAAAATGCATCGAATAATAGTGGTAATCTTAAGCGATGACTAATGGCACTCTACTTCATGCTGCATTCTCTCACGGTGCATGCACCCTTTATTCCCGTTTTTTTTTTATACTGCTCTTTTTATTTTATTTTAAGCACTTTCTGAAGAATACCATGCATGCTGTCTCACATGTGTTGTTTTGAAAGGGTAGTGCAGGCGGCTAGCTTCCTCTGGTGTGCATAAATTAGTGATTGGAAAGAAAAATGAGGCAAAGGGTTAACCCTGCTAGACCTAAGTAACCAAAGGAAAAGCTTGAAAGTGAAGCCTGGCAGCTGAGTGATGTCATAGCTTCACCTCTGTTAAAGGACAAAAGCGCACATGGTGAAGAAACTGCGGAGGAGAGTAGTAAAAGCTTTCACTTTTAAAAAGTGGGAATGCTTCGGCAACTTAGTGCTGGATAGATGTCATACCAGGTGCCGAAAGGTGATTTGGTCTCGCATTTTGTGGTTTGGCATGACAGTTCTCAACAGGTTTTTACCTGTTTGAGTTTACCTGATAATTTTTACCAGTCAGGAAAATGCATGAGACAACACGGGCTCCACTTGACCCCTTTAAAACTTCCTGTTCATCTTGATGTAAGGGTTTTATAGCGCAAAGACAAGGACAAGAGAGGTGACACACATACACAGGTGCTAACTACTATCAACTGACTTTATTGGCGGAAAGCAACACCTTATATAGGCTGAAGGGTGGGAGAGAATGAAGACAAGGCGAAAAACAATGAAAAGGAAACAAAGGAATCAACGGTTGAAAAAGCCAGCAAAGCAGGGTGCATGCGCAGGTGGGCGTGTGTAACACACGAAAAGACAATTTTTTGTGTCTCGCTTGTCCTTGTCTGCACTATAAAACCTCTACATCCTATTTGACCTGTTTTCCCCATGTTCATCCAGCTCTGAACACTAAATGATATAGGGAAAAGACTAGACACAAGTGTCTTTTTATGCCATGTGAACATGAATACGGACCAACGCACTCAAGTTGTGTTCTGCAACCTCTCTGGGTACTGTAGCTGTTGCCCGAGGGCCGTTTCAGCCCCTTATTTTCAGTGCATATTCACGTTAAAATACCTCTTGTCATAAGAAGTTTCCAGCATTTTGGGTGGCGTGTGAAGTTTCGGAGGAGAGGCACAGTCAGGATAGAGGACCAAGAGGAAGCAAGTGGTAGGTAAGGGAAGGGGACGCGACGAGTGGAAAGAAGGAAATCATGGACGTCAAACAAGGTTGATGAGGGGCGCACGGAGTGATGAGGGTGGTACAGTGTGTCATGCTGGGTTGGGCCGCGGCGCGTTTGATGGACTGAATCGGGCTAACCTGGCCTGGACATTTCACTGGTGGCAGCTGCTCTGACCAGGAGGAACACGAATCGCTACTGCATACTCTGCTGCAGCAGTCTCATTGATCGTTTTTGTCTGCGTTTTCTTTCTCTCTTTGCCTGCCTGCAGTGCCTGACAACCCTTGCCAGGATAATGGGGGCTGTGCAACGCTGTGCCTGCTAAAAGCAGGAGGAAAGTCCACTTGTGCCTGTCCCGAAAATTACGTCCTGCAAGAAGACTCGGTGTCTTGTGAAAACAACTGTACCAGGTGAGACACCCAAAACACCGCTTGGGAGACAGTATCTCTCCACCAAGTTTGCCCAGAAAACCAGTATTTGCGATGACCACATTTAGGTTTTGTCTTGAGGTTAGTGTGTCTTTGCATCCCTCTACATATACAGGTTGGGCGCTGAAATCTCTGGGCGTCACAAATTTACTGCCTCTGCAGCAGACATACTGCGGGAGTGCTACTACAGCCTTTTTGCAAAACGAGTGAATGTTCTCAAGTTCTAAGAAAGTTGTCAACTGTTACGGTGTGCGGTTCGAGACAATGACGGCGTGCTGGCTTGATGTGGTGAAGAAGACGGCGCTGAAGCTAGGCTGGGTTAGTTCTGGTGGTGTGTCCCTGACAGTGGACTGTTACAGCTACCTCCGTGTACATTCCCCTAGCAATATGATTAGCAGTATATATATATGTATATATTTGATTACCAGAATTATTAATGAAGTGTACATGAGAGATGGGCAACTGCACTGAACCAAAGTAACATGTCCCCTTCCGCTTTGCTCTCTCCCCTTGCAGTTCGCAGTTTGTGTGTGAGAAGACATACAAGTGCATCCCGTCCCTGTGGCGATGCGACACCCAGGACGACTGTGGGGATGGCTCTGATGAGCCGGCTAACTGCCCACCATTCCTCTGCAGCCCTGGCCAGTTCCAGTGCGCTGATGAGCAGTGCATCCAACCGAGCCAGCTGTGCGATGGCAAGCCACAGTGCTCTGCGGGCGACGACGAACATGACTGTGGTGAGTTCAGCGACTCCTACAATGTTACTACTGGAATACCTGTGAAGTCCTAGTGGGGTTAGGAGCGTGTAAATATGTGTTTCAAATTGTGATCAGACAGTCAAAGCAGTAAAAAAAAAAAAAAATTAGTTGTGGTTTAGCTCTGGTTAACCCTAGTTGAATTGCGAAAGCAATGGCGGAAGCTTCTTTTGCTTGCCACATTATTCCCCTATCAGTGTAAGGTGCTACATTATTAGGGACACTTATGCTCATCCTTTAAGGGTATGACGCGAGAGCGTAAGCTACCAGCCCACATATGAAGTCACTCTTCAACTAAGCTGTATGGACGTGCCTGCATGCCATACGGGAATGCAAACGGTTCTGGTTGGCTGATTCTGATGTCACCTTCCCATATGAAAGGAGCGACCAGAGTTGGAAGCTCCTGCCCGTGACATAGGGGTAACGTCAATTCAAATGTCATGGCAGGCTGATTTTTTAATGAGGAAGCCACAGCTACGCCTCTTCACGGCGTAGCTGCGGCCACCAGAGGTCTCGCTTTGGCTGTCGGAGTGTTGCTCTCACAACAAAAGGATCGCAACTCTCAGTGACTAGTCACACTGATAACATCCCTTGCCTTCTTTCAAGTGAAACTGTGAGCATCAACCGCCCTGCACTGCTATGCTCTAAGCTAAGGGAGAGGGCAAAGTATTGAGAGGGCAAGGGTATGCAGACTATTCCTGTTGCTGAAGTAAGTGTTGTCTGTAGGCTGCTGTCATCAGTGTGATCAACCCCTGTCAATCATCAGCTGTATTGAAGCCTCAGAATGAATCATACAGCAAAGCCCTGAAAAACTGTAACTGTTTTCATTGATATCTGCACGTTGTGTTATGAAGGAGTGATTACTTATTATCGTCCTTACAAGCACAGCCATATGGCTACAAAGTTAGATCACCGCCTATTCGAAGCAGCTGCTTTTACAAGCTGTTGAGCTAGCCAGGAAGGCCTGATTGAATGATGCTGCCAGAACAAATTTGCTATGAACTCAGAAAGGAAATGGTGGTGTCTTAAATTGCGCGAGAATCCACCAAGGTGGAGTGAACTTGTTCAGTTCAGTTCAGTCGTTCAGTTGTGTCCGACTCTTCGTGATCCTATGGACCATATCACGCCACGCTTTCCGGTCTCTCACTATCTTCCTAACATCACATAACTTCATCTGCAGCGCCTCGAGGATGCCTCGCGGAGTGAACTTGTAATAAGAGGTTCGATTTAATTAATGTTAAAGTAATTACTTTAACGTTAATTAAATCGAACCTTCCGGAGATGCTACCTGTGAATGCAGTCGGTGCCTACCATCATGCTTGCAGCATTACGCATTTGCACGAATCCACCAACACCGCAAACATGCAGCAGGTGGAACACGCGAAAAGGAAAAGTGCTGTCGGAAATCCGCCATAAAACTTAGCTCGCGGGGGTAGCTTTGCACAAAGCAGAACAGCCAAGCACACAGTACTCTCTTCGGTAGCATGACTAACGCACATCATTGTTTTCTCTTCCAATTTATGCTCGGAATGGAACCGCCACACCTGGACTAGGTGCTCGCACTATATTATTATGAAGTACAGAAGACTGTACAGGGTTGTCCACTCTTAGTGCAATTACGGGAGCAGGTAGTCGCTCCCTTCAAGGGGAATCTTGTTGATACGATTCTTGCAGACATCGAAATTAAAACACATCATCTGAAAGTCTAATTATCCGAACCAGGCTCCAAAGCGTAGCAAATGAAAATATACTTGGGCAGAACTTTCTTTTATTACAGCGCTTTGTAAGCATAAGCTTGAGTTTTTCTGAAGCTTGCATAAACCTTTCGCATTTTCATTGCTAAGCTCGGCACCTGCAATAAAGCCGCGAAGAGCGGCTTCAACCCTTTCAGAGATCTCGTCAAAAGAAAAACAAGCCGACATGTTATTGGCTCACCACATCTTGGCACACTGCCAAGGTGAGCGCTTGCTGTCTACAATGACAGTTCGAAACTGAGGGACGCTCTATACGGAAATAAAAAAAGGTATATTCTCAACAACAAAATGGTGGGGGAGTCAATTACGCAAGTAAGAACAGTTTCAATTGAAGGTAAACTGTGATAATTGGCCTCGAGCATTGCCACTGCTGCATCTACTATCACCTCCTGCTAGAACTTCCTTGCTGCCTCTTGGAGCAAAATTCAGAACCATGCAAATTTTTATTACATTTGCACAGCTGTATTATCCAAATACATGTAGATATGTGATCACATGAGCCGTGCAGAGATGCACCACAGGCTAATAGGGAATCAACCAGGAATGAAAAATTCTATTATGCCAAAAAATATATTAAGCAGTACTGTATCAATGAGATTGCTCTGGGTTATCACATAGTCAGCATGTCATTAATGCAGAAGTTAACCAGCAGAGAGGTCCGCTCTACTTTTGTAACATCTCATGCTTCCATCTACAGCCAGTCGATACGTCCTATCGCCCTTGGGATGTGTCTACTTCTGAGTCAAGCCTTTTTGTTAGTGCAACTCATTCACTTGGTCAAGGTTTTGCTGTGCCTTGTTGCAATGTTTTCTACCTAAAGGAAATGATTACGCTGGTGCTCGTTTCTAGAACTTAATCTCAGACTTTTTCCTTTTGCAGACAAGTACACCTGCTTGCCAAGCCAGTTCAAATGTCCCGGAAATGGAACCACTCAGGCATACTGCATATCGGTGGCGTCACGTTGTGACGGCCACAAGGACTGCACAGTGGGGGGTGAAGATGAACTTAACTGCCGTAAGGAATCTCATTGTTCACTCGTACTATAGCTGAGTGTCCATTGATGGTCAAGCTGTTTAGCACATAAAATTGCTCTTGTCAGCTCGTCCGGTTTTAGTTAATAGCCCAAAGAAATGCTTGGTTAATGTGCAGCGGAGTTGGTACATCCGCCAACCAATCTTGAGACACTTGGCTGGGCCTGAAAAATTGTCCAAATGAACTGACAGTTGGAGAAATGCGTTCGTTCGAATAAAATCATTTTGCTGTGAAAAAATATGCTTAAAAAAATTTTTGCTGCTTTTGATGTCCAGTTTGCAAGTGATATTGCACCGTATTCGTATCGGAGCTGAGCATTCGTCACGCCTGCATCACCTCTTATCACCGATACCAGGCTTTGCGGTGTGACCGCAGGGCATGCCTTAATGCACATTGCATGAAGCAAGAGCATTGCGTTTCTCGGAAAAGTGACAGTATCGCAGATCGTGAGAGCGAACGCATTGGAAAAAACAAGGCTGCACCTCCATCCACTCCGTACCATGTGCGCTGTCATCTAAGCTGCTGCTGCCCCCATTATTAGCACAATCACATGTGCTGGTTGCAAGGCCTTCTTTTTAATCCACCTCGAACTAAAGGGGAAATATTGAAGAATAAATGGCCAAGTCTATCCGAGCCAGTCTTCCCTATTGGTGCCTCGCGTGGCAGCTACCTTACTAGTTTGAAAAATCAAACTTTTGAACTCCACAGTGTCTACTGGTTGTGAATAAGTTCATATTCCTGTGAGGTGTGTGCCAATTCCTGAGCAAAATTAAAATAGTTATATGCAAGCCCAAAAAAATCAGTCGTCCACTGTAGTTTCTTGCAGCCTTAGAAATTTTCTTTTTCTTTTTAGAAAAATGTGTTTAAAACAAGTGTACATTACTTGCTTGTGCATGTATGGTCTTTGTCAAAAAATGGGGACCAAGGGGTTTGCTTCCAAGCCCTGTAACAGGGCTCAGTCTTGTAGGTGACGAGAAATCTCGTCTTCACCATTCTAGAGTTTAGGCATTCCAGGAGTCAATTCAGAAGATCCCTCACAGGGCTTAAAAGCAAGCATCTTGAGTTGTATATTTTTGACAAAGGCTGTCTTTAAAAGGTGCATTGGATTCCTTGGGCAGTGTAGGTGGTCATAAAGACTGAAAAGAGCATGTGTGTTGTGTGTGTCTCTTCGCTTGTGTTTGTGTTTGTTGTGCCACATTTCAAGGTATGTGCTCTAGGCAACTGTATTGTGCAGTTGTGCATTCTAACTTTTTTTAGGACCGCAGTATGATATTCATTTTCTTCTTTTGTTGCATTAGATAAAGAAATGGTAGTATATATAATAAGTTTGGGATCATGACAGCATGACACGCTATTTCCAGGTAGTGTGTGCTAAATGCAGGCTTTTCTTTAGTTTATTGTTATTATATTTCTTTTGGCTCAAAGTAAACCTCAGCTTATTCCAGTTGTTGGGCGGGGCCTGCACTACAGTTCATGGACAGAATTTAAGAATCTAAATTTTTTTCTTATTTAGCTGTACATGTAACAAAAAGCAATTTAATTTCTTTTTGACACGTGCAAAAGAGAGAAGGCGAATCGGTGTCTCATTGAAATCCTGCTTGCAGCACCAAAGACTTGTCCGGCCAGCCAGTTTAAGTGCAACAACAGCCGTTGCATTCCTGACGTGTGGACCTGCGATGGAGACAATGACTGCTTCGACGGATCAGATGAACCACCCAACTGCGGTAAGTACTTCAATGTTGGCTTCTCTTTCTCGATCCTGTTTGCATGGCTGTGACATGCACTTGACATCTGTATGTACTTTGAAAGAAGATGCACAAGGGTTTCTGGGGTTTTCTATCATCTAGCTGATCAGTAAATTGTTGGCAGCCCTTGTCTGCATGTACAGGGTGGTCCACTGTTAGTGCAAACAGGGGAGCCGGTGATCATTAACTGCACAGTGCCATTGTGCCCGACCCGATCGCACACTGAAGGAAAGTGGCGAACCATGCGACACCTGCTCGCATGCTTACATTTAAGAGTGGACCACCCTATACATGATTAGCAAAAGTTTGTGGGAGTACACAAGAGGCATGATTTATTCCCACACTGAGACTAGCATGGGGCCAAAACTTCCTGATGCAAGCTTGTGTGTAGTGCTTTCGTTTTTTTTTGTATGGCTGCTTCTTTTTGTACAAAATATTATTTAGCAGTAATTTCTATAGCGTCTTCCGCAAAATAGAAGCATACAGGCATCGCATTCATTTCTCAAAGTAATCAGGAAGGATAACTGCAGCATTTGATCAGGCAGTTTGTTGGTATAATTAGCAAGACTGTAGCACTCGTAAGAAAAATTAGCAACTGTCTGATGTAAAAAAAAAAAAAGAAGAGGATGATGTATAATTTATTCAAATGCAGCGCATTAGTTTTCCAGTGTACAGTTACTTAGCTAATGCGATGATGAGAAAAGGTGCTTTTGTAATTATTTTCTGTGTGCTTTACATTTCACGCTTTTTTAGAAGCCCACACACAGGGCTGGGATAGCTGTGTCAATTGTGCCATTTTGAAAATTTTGAGTTGTGAATTTTCATACGCCAAATTTCCGTATATATCTGAATCTCATTCCAAGAACCTCTTGAGTCATGTGTTGTGTGGCATGAACGCTTTCAATCACACCACTGCATGAGAGTTTGTCTTTCAAGGCTGTTAGTGCTCTCAAGTTAGTAATCCAAAATTCTGATATTGCTAGTGCAAAGTGATTGTTTCTGCTCCATAGCTGCATCAGAACTAACATTGCCTTCTCCATAGCTGGTCCAAAATATTTTTTTGCTCTGAGAGCTGCTCAATAAACTATTTTGGCTCTCCCACGTGTCCACATAAAATAAAAGTTGCATAAGAATGGTAGTGGAAGATCATTTAAATTTCTTTATATTTTATGCATTCAGTGTTTTTGTGCATTTATGTTTAATTCTGCCGAGTTATTTTGATATCAATAATGCACACACACACACACTTGCTTATTGCAAACTCTTCTCTGTGGGGAAGGGAGCAGTAGCTTTCATGATAAAATGACCAGTATGACCAAGACTTTATTAGTGAAGCTGAGCAAAAATAATGCGCATAAATTGTATGGAAATATTTATTTTATGTTTTCTGCATTGCAATTTGTGCTTTGTAATCATTGTGAAGCACTTCAGTAATGCATGTTCTTCAAAACCCTCTCTTTTCTTTTTTTGACAGCTGTGGTAGGTTGTGTAGATTAGTCTTTCTGCTTGAGGCAGGTATTAAGTGCTCATCTAAATGTTGCACATGGTAATCTGTGCATCTGTATATTTTGCGCTTTCAGCGGAGAGAGTGTGCTCTTCAAACTCCTTCCGCTGCTCATCTGGACGCTGCATTCCCATGGCTTGGCGCTGTGATGGAGACTATGACTGTTCGGGTCGAGAAGATGAAGGCCCCTCTTGCGATGAGGAAGCCATGAGCTGCCACCCGTCCTACTTCCGTTGCAGCAATGGCCGTTGCTTGCCTGGCCATTGGCAGTGTGACTTCGACGACGACTGCGGTGATGGTTCAGACGAGAAGGATTGCGGTGAGGGCACACGGCTCGTACGGATTGCCTTGGGTCATTTTTGTTGTATCTGAACCAGAGCACTTGTGCAGGACACATAACATTCATTGGTTGCAACCCTTATGTGCTACTGAAGAGTATTTTATTCCTTACTGCATTCACATCGAACTGTGCTGTTTTGCAAATGCTTCTGTGTGCAGCGATTTTAAATTTACTATCCGAGTAATAGAAAATTAATTTTAGGAGAAAATAAAAGCGCGTTTTATTTCTTCGATTTTCAGAACGTCGAAGTTGCTTGACCAATGAATTCCAGTGTGCAAACGGGAGGTGCATCAAGGCTTCAATGCATTGCAATGGAGAGTACAACTGTGAAGACCGCAGTGATGAGACCAACTGCAGTGAGTATCGCTTCCTGTTGCTTGTCTGTGGTACCACTAGGCTAAATTCTAATGACACTTACTGCCTTTCGCTTTGCCCTTCGTTATTTTCTAGAATGCATATAATGTTCTGCCTGTTATGCGAGCAGTGTAGTTGTAATTACCAAGCCAGTGATTACCAAGGTTAGACTGACTTGGCTGTACTAATGGTATGCTTTGAATCTAGTCCTTTTCCTTTTACTTTTTTTTTTTTTTTTTTTTTTTTTTTTTTTTTTCAGATTCTACGTGCCGTTCTAATGAGTTCTACTGCAAGGTGGTTGGCCACTGCATTCACAAAGAGTGGCGATGTGACGGGGATGTTGATTGTGCCGATGGCTCAGACGAGGAAGGCTGCAGTGAGTGGTGTTTTCTGTCTCTGTTATTTTCATAGACATTGTTTTTTTTCCCACGTGGTTTTCTTGTGTATGTCATATCCCTTGAAGGAAATGAATGGTACAAGTACTTGTGCAAGCTGAGCAATGTTCTTTCCCCCTCATGAACTCTTCCCCCTGCGATTGCATTCTTTCAGACATAGCATGTAAGAGCGGCGAGTTCCAGTGCCACAATGGTCACTGCATCACAGCCGCTTTCCAGTGTGACAAAGAGGATGACTGTGGGGATGGTTCTGATGAGGATCACCAGCTTTGCTGTAAGAGGTCTTTCTTTATGGCGTTCCTTTTCTTTCTTTCTTTTTTTTTTTTTATGAAGGTGAAATTGTTGGTTTGTCTGTTGCAGTACATTTTGCATGCCCTCCTGGGAAGTTCAAGTGCAAGAACAGCCTTTGTGTTCCGGGATCAAGTGTGTGCGATGGAAAGGATGACTGCGGCGATAACTCTGATGAAGACTCCCCCCAATGTGAGCCTGCCTTTTACGACCTCCTCAAAGGAGTGATTAAAAGTCTCATCATTGACACAGTACATGCCAGTTTGACTTACATGACCTCTCTGAGAAGCAATGGACTGGGTGGCATCCATTTAGTGAAGCAGCTCACTAGCAGCTGCTCGCTGTAAAAATAAATCAATATTCTGCATACAAATCAGTGCCACTAATAAAATATCTAACTCGGCCACACCTAATGGAAGGCATGGAAGCAGTTCCATTTTATCGCCTTTGGTTTCCACTTACTTCTTATTGGTAGTCTTAATTGCTATTGTGTTATTAGTGGCACACTTACCTTTTGCCATCTTTCAGGAAGCTTGACAAACTGAAACCACATGAACTAAACCTTCCAGAAGTGTTATTTGCTTGAGATGAATACTTCAAAATTTTGAATACCAAACATTTGGATGTAATGAAATATTGAATGCGTTACTGTTCTACCAAATATCCTATATTATTGAATAGCATTCACGCAGACCTATTCACTACAAATAGTAGCAACAGCTGCAGCACATGCTACAGTCGTTCGATATATCGAACTCCGCATCACGCATTGGACGGTGCGCCTTCCCCAAAGATGATCACACCACCCTCGGCTGTTTGCCGCGTGACGTTTTCAATCCACGTGTGGAAGGAATGAAAGGGCGCAGTTCAGCAACAGCTGGTCTAGGGCAGCGTCGCGCCCTTTCCACAAAGGCGCGCACATCTGCGGTGATCGTTGCCGTGCGCCAGCACGTGACGTTTGCAAGCCATGTGTGTGAAGGTACAAGAGGGAGCTAATGCAGCCGTGGTGTTAGGGAGAGGGGAAAAACGTGATAGAGCGAAGCGCAAGGGTGTGCCCACATTTCTGCCGAGCTTTATTTCTCCCCTTCTTCTCTCTCTTTCCCGGCCTGCGTTCGCAGCAGCATGTACTACACTTGCGTGGACAAACCAGCTCAGCCCGTGGCAGACTGTTTTTCCAATTTGTGTTGTGAACGCTCTGTGCGTGGCGGCTGACATGTGATGCGCGTCTCGTGTCTTTGTGCTGAATGTGCGTAAGCTACCGTGGTGGCGGACGCTACGAAGCAGCAGTTCTTTTTTTTTTTCTTTTCTTGCGGGAGTCGTTCATTCTTGCCGTCATTGTACCGTCGTGCTGAACGTGCGGTGTAGTGTATGCTATGGCGGCTATGCCGATTGTATTTTTAACGCGAAAACGTTACTTCGCTATGTTCACAGATTTCTGTCCGCAGACCGTGTCTACAGACCGCGTCCGCAAAATAATATTCACAGTAGTTGCGGGTAATTGAGAAGTGGTAGAGGTTAATGAGTGGTGTCAATCGATGGAGGCTGACGTAATATTGCTGCAGAAAAAATAACTAGGCCAATAAGTTAATTAGGTAAATAATTACAGGCAGATCGATAGAGGATGACGTAATGTTGTGTCCGAAATAATAATTAGGCCAATAAGGTAATTAGGTAATTCATTAGGGGCAGAACACGTAAAATTGTCTGCAGAAGTTGTAATTAAGAAGTCGTAGAGGTTAATGAGTGGTGTCAATCGTTAGAGGGTGATGTAATGTTGTGTGGGAAAAAATAATTAGGCCAAAGGGTAATTAGGTAAATAATTAAAGGCAAGAAATGAAAAAAAAAATAAAGGCGAAAATGGTCTCATTAGCGAATGGCTTGGCGCCACATTTGAATGTATCAAATACTACAATAGTTAATTAAATCAGTCAGTTAGGGTGACGTCAAAGATGTGATGTCACGCAACCGGAAGTAGAGCTGAAAAATGGCATAGCAAGGGATTAGCGCGCAATTCAAAAGTACCGAAGACTAAAATCGGTAAACAAAAAGTGAATTAAGCAACTAGAAGCAACCAGAAGCAACCAACAGCAGCATCCGTGCTTTCACGTTACTCCAATGCAGATTCTGCAGTGCTCTTTAATTATTTTTTTTTGCTAGAGTCGTCCATTCTTACATCTATGAATTAACGAAAGCACGCGATCAGCTGCGATCATGACATCGACTTTAGCCTTGTTTGCTTAAAACTGCTTTTGCAGCTATCACGCTTTCCAATGATTTTGTGGCAGCGGACTACGCCCGCCCCAAGCGCGGCGTGATCAATCGAACCAGGCTTTTGCAATCAAGCCATCACGGCCACTCTGCCAAGTTCGCTCCCTGCCACCGCAGGATCTATCAAATGTATAGTCAAAAGATAAACACACCGTGACGTGTAGCATCTTGGCGCGCTGCCAATGCGCGCCAAGCTGTGGATGCGACGGTCGAAACGGAGGGACGCACCATCGAACGCTTTTTTTTTTCTCAAATTATTCGGTGCAAGGGGGGGGGGGGGGGGAGGGGGGGTTCATTATGCAAGTGGGTTGATTACGCAACAAATACAGTATCATTTTTTATGATCGCAAGTGGCGTCTCAAGCCGATTTCTGTGTATCGAATTACCGATATATCGAACTACCGATATATCGAACTATTCGCAATCCCCTTTGAGTTTGATATATCCAGGTTCGACTGTACTAGTAAAAATGACTGCTTAGTGCCACCAAGCTTAAATCAAAACTACTTTGTGTATGGGATTACACTAACGTGTGAGTATTAGATTTAATCAGGCTTCACTGTGTTTGCTAGTGATCCTGCGCCAAGTGCATTCCTCGGGACTGTGTTATTTAAAGGTCGAAAATAAACATGGTTTTTTCTTTTCCCCAGGCCACCATTGCCAGGCCCACGAATACAAGTGCAAGAGCCAGCGGTGCATAGCGAACGCATTTTTCTGCAATGGCATTGATGATTGTGGCGATAACTCTGACGAAGAAGATTGCGGTAAGGGCTCGCACTTAGCATATCTCTGCTTTGTCACAGATGTTTTAAGCGGCATTGTCTGTTTCTGTCCATTTTACCATGTTTCTCATGAATTTACATATTTGAAAAGTTATTTTAAATTCAACTCTTGTTATTGGCGGTTTGGAGACAGACGAGCATGTCTGGTTGTTGTTGCTTTCTTGCAGACACAGGACCATGCCGATTTGGCACCTGTTCCCAGGTGTGCAACATCAAGAAGAATGCCAGTCACAGTTGCAGTTGTGCGCAGGGCTTCATCAAGGATCACACTACCAACAACTCTTGTGTTGCACAAGGTAACATGGGCTGACACTCTTCAAATTTTCCGAGTCATGCGTAGCGAGGATCATTAGACGTGCTCATGTACCCAATGCTAAAATGAACAAAAGAAAGTATATTTTAGCATTGTACATTTTGTATGCTGCCTACTCCGACGCTGACTGATAGATTGTAAGCTTAGCGTATTGCTGATCGTATATTTATACACACTTTCACATAGCCGAAGCTTTACAACTAGTGGCATCCTGCGAGATTTGCCGATAACGATTGTAAGCTTAGCGTATTGCTGATTGCATCTTTATATACACTTTCACATAGCCGAAGTTTTACAACTAGTGGCATTCTGCGAGATTTGCCGAAAACTTTGGGAAGCCTAGGAAATGGAAAACATTTACAAACTTGCGAAGGTAAAAAACCTAAAAGCTGCAGTAGGATGCACAGATTTGGTAAGAGCTGCCGTACAGCTAAAACCCGTCCGTATCATTTTCTGCTGTTCAGGTTAAGTAACAGCGACCTCCCTTCTGCCATGGTGTGCTTCCACCTCGCATAGCTTCCCTTATTGAATTTTCGAAAACTGCCATTTTATATTCTTGGTGTCAGGCTAGTTACACGAGCTCAAAGTGGAGTATACCCAACCAATCTCCCCATAATTAATGACCATGGTGTTGAAAGAGACCAAAGTGTATGTAAGTTGGAATCAGCCAGAATTTCACAGTAATTAAAAAAGTAAATAAAATGGGAGTCCACTCTGCTTTAATCTTTAGCAAGCTTTGTGCTTTGCATATGGTCCAGCTGAGCACTACGCAGAGCTGAGGCAATCCAGTAGAGGCATGCTAGGCTTTAGCGTCTGATATTGCTCTGCATGTTTGCATGTTTACATGTTTATGTGCACTTGTTTAGTTAAAGGCGGTATGATGAGTGTGCGAACTGAAACTGCAATTTTTTTCATGCGATCTGAGAAGATGTGGCAGTGAGAAATGTTGCTGACCCAACTGACGATAGAATCGTTCTCTCGATTAACCTGTTCAACTGAGGCTGCTGGTTTCAGTCAAACCGAACTACCATTGAAAGCTCTGTCGCAGCTTTTAAATTGAATTGTAGTTGAGAAAGGCCCACATGACAAGGGGTTCACATGTCCTTCGCAGGGGACAAGGCCTTTCTGCTGGTGGCAAGCGAAAATGAGCTGCGTCATGTGGACCCATACAAGGTGTATCACCAGGACGGCCAAGGCATGCTGGGAAACCTGGACCCTTCCAACCGCATCCACGCCGTCGATCTCTTCTACAACAACTCGCAGATGCTGGTTTTCTGGGCCAGCCTGCACATGGGCGCAATCTACCGCAGGCAGCTTTCACCGCTTCCCCAAAGGGCAGAGAACACACGACGCAAGCGGCAGGCAGCTGGTGATGCTGCTGTTTTGGTGAGCCCTTTCGTCTGCTGTAAGAGGCCTGTAGTTTTCATTCTCTTTATTTTTTTCTAACAGGTAATTATGCTATGCTTTTATGGGCTTGGTGTCTAGCCTTGTCTACACACAAAAGGACTTAATAATTTACTTTGTTACTTCACTGAATCTGCTTCACACTACGCGAGAAACTGATCAAAGCAGGACACAAATATATGTGGCAGAATGCTTAAACAAAGGTGTGCCTGCTTCGAAATTAGTACAGTGCTTTTTGGCTGCAGCAGCACGGAATGTCGATGTCTAGGCTAGTGTTGCCTAGTAGTGTGGTATTCATGATGCTTGATCGTGTGAAACCAACTTCGTAAAGAAGCATTTAACATGGTGTGTTGTATTTAATTTGCCGTGGATAACATTCTCAAATTATTCCGTCCACATTTTCTTGTACTAAGGGAAGTACTATCTCAGGCAGCAGCTAGCAATTCTTGTTACTATTATGTAGTTGAAATTTGATGAAATCGCTGATTGCAAAATTTGACATTGAGCTCCAAGCTGAATGTAGACTTATTTGAGCTTTCAGTGAAAGGGTTTTAAGCCACCATGATCCTGGGCTTGGCCATCTGCACTGGGTCAGGAGCAGTGGTTGATGTGGATTTTTTCTTCTTTTTTTCTCTTTCAGCTCGGAAACCTGACTGAGCCACGAGGACTGGCTGTGGATTGGGTTGGCCAGATGCTGTACTGGGTGGATGCCGGAGAGCACAGCATCTCAGTTGCCTCTCTGGATGGCCGCCTACGACGAACTCTCATATCGGAGAACTTGGACCAGCCCAGTGACATCGCAGTGGACCCACAGTCAGGGTATGTTGGCCGGCCACTGTGCTAGGCCTGATTTTCTATCTGCTGTATTTTGCACAAATGGGCACTTGGTTTTCCTAAAGAAAACCACTTAACCAAATAGCAATGTTTTTTGCTTGCAAAGTGGACCCATAATGAGCTTGGGGCTACATTAAGGGCAACTCTACGGATTTGTTGTTTTCGCTGAAAGTCGATTTGCTGGTTCTTTACAGGTACCTTGACATTAGTATTGTGCCTAAAGACGCATTTGTCCCTAAGAAAATTGGATTAAAAAATCTTCTTACCAGCCAAACCAAACTGGCATGTCCTTACCGAAAACGACGGTATCATTTAAGTGAATGACAGCGTAGCACGAAAAGAAAAAACTGTGTCAGCACATGCATTTTACTTGCAAAATCAGCCGATGATGGTGTGACCTGCATTCAATTTTTGGCCTTCCTAGCTTACAAAGGCTTTGTACTTGATGAAGGGTTCTCCTTGTGATTAGAATGCAGTTTTTTACCTATACAGGCCAAAGTTTAGTTTGTACTGAGCATCCCATTTATATAATACGCAGAAATGTAATGAAATATATATAATGCGTATTTCTTCCTATATATATATAATAGGAAGAAATATGCAAAGTTATGACCCAATGAACGAAGTGTATATACAGTCTAGTCCGGTAATAGTGAAGCCACTTATAGCGAAATAGCGGTTATGACGAAGGAAGTTCAATTTCCCATTCCCATTTCTGCATTTTTAATACAGTTTGGGTTCAGTTGTAACGAAGTAAATAAGCGCACGTCAGCGGATATAGCGTAGTGATTTTGTACCAAATGAAAAATAGTGTATCAATCAGGAGACTTTTACGCCTTCAGGAAAATTTTTATTCGAAAATAAGGACAAAATTTGGCTGACGGCCGCATGCGCAGCGTCGTCAGCACTCCTGCGAAGAGAAAGGTGCTTCACTGCATCGCATGGCTTGTAGTCTTTGTGATGCAGTGTCCCGTCGAGCCGTTTGCGCGGGAGGTAAAAAAAAGTTTTATTAGAAAATAAAAGGCAATTTTCGATTAAAAAAAAAAAAAAAAACTGTACTCTACTATTGATCATATCCATACCATCAATCAGGTGATAGAAAAATGCTCGGAATATAACCAGCCCTTATACATAGCATTCATTGATTACGAAAAAGCATTTGACTCAGTTGAAACCTCGGCGGTGATGCAGGCATTGCGAAATCAGGGGGTAGACGAGGCGTACGTGAAAGTGCTGGAAGATATATATAGTGGCTGCACAGCAACCATAGTTCTGCATAAAGAAAGTAACAAAATTCCCATAAAGAAAGGTGTTAGGCAAGGAGACACAATCTCCCCAGTACTATTCACAGCTTGTTTAGAGGAAGTATTTAGAGACTTGGAATGGGAGCAGTTAGGGATAAGGGTAGATGGAGAATACCTCAGTAATCTGCGATTTGCTGATGACATTGCCTTGCTAAGCAACTCGGGGGATGAACTGCAAATAATGATTGATGACCTAGACAGAAAAAGTAGAAAGGTAGGCTTGAAAATCAATATGCAGAAGACTAAGGTAATGTTCAACAGCCTCGGGAAGGAACAGCAGTTTACATTAGGTAGCGAAATACTGGAAGTAGTAGGCGAATATGTTAGGACAGGTAGTAACCGTAGATCCGGACCATGAAAAGGAAATAACAAGAAGAATAAGATTGGGATGGAGCGCATTTGGCAAGCACTCGCAGATTATGACTAGCAGCTTACCGGTATCGCTCAAGAGGAAAGTATACAACAGTTGCATCTTGCCTGTACTCACCTATGGGGCTGAAACGTGGAGGCTAACCAAGAGAGTTCTACTTAAGTTGAGGACAACCCAGAGGGCTATGGAACGAAAAATGGTAGGGGTAACATTAAGAGATAGAAAGCGTGCAGAGTGGGTCAGAGAAATAACTCAAGTTACCGACATTCTAGTAGAAATTACGAAGAAGAAATGGACATGGGCAGGACATGTAGTGCGAAGAGAGGATAACCGATGGTCGCTGAGGGTAACAAACTGGATTCCAAGGGAAGGAAAGCGTAGCAGGGGGCGGCAGAAAGTTAGGTGGGTGGATGAGATTAGGAAGTTCGCAGGGGTCAAGTGGATGCAGCTAGCACAGAACCGGGTTAAGTGAAGAAATATGGGAGAGGCCTTCGTCCTGCAGTGGGTATAATCAGGCTGATGATGATGATGATGATGATGAAAAGGCAATTTTTGATGATGTCACGGAGCAGTGGTTGACTTGGCAAATCGCAGTTCTTGAATTTCTCTCCACTCTGTTCTGGGCACGAGACAGAGAGTAAGGGAGAAATCGTCGCTGGGGTGAGAAAGGGCGAAAGAGGCGAGAGTGTTTCCTCCGCTTTCATGGATCTTTTAGCATGCTCGATCGCCCGCACTGGCGCGCCCTGGTGCACACCATCTATCCTCGATCAACCGCACCGGTGTGCACCTGCTGTCCTCGATCACCGGAAGCGCCTTTTGCTGGGGCAGTTTTTCGTTGCCCCGTCACGCACCCAGAAAATGGGTGGTTCGCAGGGGCGCAATCCCGGCAAGCACTGCGGGACACGCGTTGCTCAGTTGGAAGAGCACCGGACGCGATATTCGGAGGTCGTGGGTTCGGTTCCCACCATCGGCACGTTGTTTTTTCTGCTACTTTGTGTTTATTTATCTTTCCCCTAAACAAGATTACATTACTAATTTCTGTGAGTATCCAAGTAAACATTAAAAAAAAAAGGGACAAAGTAACATCCCCTACGCTTTCCTTGGCCTCGCCGACTGTTGGCTTCTTTCCTTCATGTATTATAACGAGCACCCTCATTTCCCCTTAATTGATCTGCTTATATATATATATATATATATATATATATATATATATATATATATATATATATATATATATATATGTATGTATATACACACACATATATATACTTTCTCACTCTAATATATCAAGATTTGCTTGTACACTCATGCCAGTAAGTACGTTTTTAATATAGCTTTTTTTCTTTTATGTGCATGGCTAAAAAAATTAATGACAAGTTTAGTTAATCAGCTCTCTTTATAGCTCATTTCAGACTGATTTAACAGCTAAGTATCATTTCGAGAAATTTTCTCGACTATACCCATATGAAAATGTCTCGTTAACGTTCTGAACATTTCGTGTTCTGTTCTATGTACATACTGGAGTTGTGTGGATGACTGTTTTCTTTATCCCGCGTTTTCATTGCACATGATTCGTTTTGCCATCTCTGTGCAGATACTTGTTCTGGACAGAGACAGGCTCCAAACCTAGGATTGGCCGTGCAAACCTGGACGGCTCCAATGCGCATACTTTGGTGGATGCACGCATAGTCTGGCCCACTGGCATTGCTGTGGACCACGCGGCGGGCCGCATTTACTGGGCAGACCGCAAGGCATCTCTTGTGGAGACGGCCAACTTCGAAGGAAAACTGCGCCATATTGTGTACAACAGGACCACTCATGACGATGCGCACGGTAGCCATTTCCTCTTCCTCCTTTAATTTGCCGTACATTGCCGCATATAAGCCAACACCTTTTATTTCTTTTTCATGAAAATGGCTGCTTGAAGTTAGAGGGGTCAACCTACATTATGGTAGTACTCTCTCTGTGCCTCTCCACTGCCCACTCTGATTGGCATGTATTTAGCTTCATGCCTGAAGAAAATTGTTGTTCTGCTAAGAAAATTTTCAGTGTTCGCGCTTTGTCTACCCATTTCACTCGCCCTGGCTTTTCCGGGCATACGGGTAGAGAGCACAAGTGTGGACCTTCATTTAAAGCTCCTTATCTGCAGCACATGTGACATACTGGGATCTGGAAAAAAAAAAGTTTTCTGGTGATCAGGCTAGCCAACTACGCCATGCAAGAGTTTGATACATGTACCATTACACATCTGTTGTTTTGAGCTGCATGCGAGCTGCAGTGCTATTTCACAAAAAACACTGTAAGCTTGCATCATTCTGCTTTTGGTATCCTGGTCCGCGCTGACTTGTGTTTAGGAGTGAACTTTATTTTTGGCCAGCGAGGGTTGCGAGTCAGGAGATCAACTTGCATATTCAGAGTCAGCTTATAATGTGGCAGTGTACGGCACTTTTTCCCACTTCCAAGCCAGAAGTTGTCCTTGTCATTGGAGTGGTTGTACACGGACATCATTATAACCATGTTGTTTAATTGTTATGTAGAAATTCTCCGTGGAAAAATAATTTTCCCAAGGGTTAAGTACTGGAATGAATTTTTTTTATTATACAGAGTTCGAATTATCACATGGCCTCAAAGAGAAAAGGAAAAAAAAGGGTAAAAACCACTTGCCTGTTTGTTGCTAATTTTATTTAGTGGAAGATTGGGCGCCTATGAGAACAGTGCAGCAGTTACTGTAGAACTGCCTTAAAACGTTAAGAGCCTTTTTGGCATCCTTTATGGTGCATCTGAAGACATAGATATACACTGGTGTTGGTCGAGACCGCGCCAGTGTGTATATCTCTGAATTTCTCTGAGCTTTTACAATACATAATTGAAGGATTGCAATTGATTTTTGCAAGTTCTTTTGGTTGCAGTTCATGCATTCACATATTATTTTCCTTTTACTTGGTTCGTAGAGGAATAAATGAAAGAAAGCCACTTGTTGGATCGGCAAGCACTTGATTGTGAAAGGAACCTTGTGCAATGTGCATATCTTATCTCGTATCTAGAGCATTCTCACTTGCACTGCTAGCACATAATGGTGATCCCCTAGCCACCATTTCTCTGTTGGTTCCTTAGTGCCCTTTTTCTTTTCTTACTATCGCTCATTGCTACTTTAGATATTTGTTTCCTCCGTAGTACCAGGCACAAGGATATTAAATGTTCTTCAAGTGCGCCAACATTTTTTTCCTCTTTTTCCTTTAAGCTTCTGTATTTTGCAATTTACGTGGTGATTGTGCTCAAAGCACTTATTCACTAGCACCACGGTGAGGTGCATTGCTGTGTCATTCAAGCGGCATGGTTCACAGAATCTGAATGTATTTGCCTGATATTTGCAGAGGAGAGCCCGTACCGGGTGGATGTATTCGAGGATAACCTGTACATCAGCACCTTCCCGAGTAATGCCATCTTGCGTGTCAGCAAGTTTGGAGGCGGCAAAGTGACCTACCTCATCCGTGGCCTACACAGAGCCACCGACGTGGTTATAGTGCAGGAACACAAGCAGAGCGCAATGGGTAAGCCTCTCATTGCCTGAGTCGCTTTGGGACGTTAAACCACGCAAACCAAACCAAACCTTTTAATTTAATTTATTTCAAAGTTTTCTGGGACACTGATTGGTGCATCATTCAATCTGGCTTTGTCTGCCTTGTGTAGCAAAGCCTACCTCGTAGAACTGAGGCATACCTCATAGGACCACAGAAAAGTGAAGCGCAGAGTAGCAGTACGCCCTAATCTAGAACGGTGTAAATTGTCCATGATACCCGATGTATTCCATGAAAGAAGACATACAAAGAAGCTTTTCATTCTTGTAGGACCACACTCCACTGTGGTGGTGCAGTGGTTGGGGCACTTGACTACTGTGCCCAAAGATGCAAGTTCGAATCTCGGCCTTGGGGGCCGCTTTTCAATGGAGGCGAAAAGCGAGGCACCCAAGTGCTGTGCGATGTCAGTGCAAGTTGAAGAACCCCTGGTGGCTGAAATTTCTGGAGCCCTCTACTATGGGTTCTCATAACCCGAGTAGCTTTGGGACGTTAAACGCCACAAACCAAACCGTGATGTAGGGCCACAGAAATATATTTTTTCATATTCTCTACCGAGACGACCTCCCAACTACTAGCGTATCAAGGCTGTTTCTTGGGCTAGTTGGTAGAATATTCTCATTTTGGCAAAGTCTGATGCGCAGCCTTCAAGGCAACAACAGTGTCAGCTTACTGTGATAGACAAATGTCTCTGTATGAGGTCACAATCTTAGATACATTTGACACAAAGTTTTGTTGCACGACACCTTCAGTTTACACCATCTGGGTGACACCAGCAAGCTGAAAATGTAAGAGGAAATGTTGTCGGGTTGGCAGAAAACGTGGAATCTGCAAAGCGGCCAACTGGCGAGATATGCAAGGCCACAGTGTTTTGTTTTGTCTGTGGTTGTTTCAGTGGCCAGCCCCTGCAGCAAGAACCCCTGTGGCTCGGGTGCACTGTGTGTCCTTCACAACTCCACAGACTTCAGTTGTCTGTGTCCCGATGGCATGGTGGAAACCAGGACTGTGGACAGCCGAACTGCCTGCACCATTGTGGCCCCCACTCCACCGTCACCTGATGGTGGGTCCACGTTTCATTTACTTGAAGTTGCGTTTTGTAACAAACATTTACCCAGCAGGCGTTCCTCATTGAATACACACGTGTGTCTGTAGATTTTTAAACCGTTGTGGAGCTGCATGCCTTATTTGAAATGAGGATGTAGAACGCAACTCCATCCAGCATTCATTCTCATTAAAAATCAATTCTGTCTCTCATTTCCGGCATGGTAGTGTTTCTTCTGTAGCAAAAGGTGTACTTATTGCTGAGAAAATTGCATTAGAAAAAATCGGCACTTGATTCGAATTCATGTCTTGTGCACCAAAGAGGACTCCAAGATCCAGGATCATCCTCTGTGAGACAAGGGGAAGCTGATCGTAGAAAAACAAAATTTTTAAACAGTGAAGCCACATTGATGAAGTCTTAAAAGAATGTGTATTTGTGTATGCTGGTTCCAAATAAGCCGTTTAATTCTCTGCAAAGCAAACTGTTCTGCACTTAGGTGCTATGTAACCTTTCGCTGAGTGCTTTCAAGAAATTTTGCTGGAGGGAACTTCTAAAATGCATGCCATTCATTTCCCCCGAGATCAGTGAGTGCGGTAAGGGTAAAATAATCGTCCTGTCTCTCTTAGAAGTCCAGTTTTAAAGTCTCCGCTTTAGAAATGGGAAGGAAAATTCTCATTCCTTTTCCGGAGCTAACAGCGTTAAAACACTATAAATCAACATCTATGATGGGCAGAATGATAACTTTACTCTTGTTGCACTCTTTGATCTTTGAAGAAACCAAGGACAGGCATTTTAGCAAGTTCCCTGCGCCAAATTTTCTTAAGGACTGTTAGCATAAAAGTACCTATGTGACAGTAAATAAGTGCAAAATGACATGGTTTACATAATGCTAAATGACGTAGCATTTGGAATCAGCTTGCAAAAACATATTTTTTCTAAAGATGAAATAGATATAATTAGTGTGACTTCATTATTAAAGAACCTTTTTTTAAGACTCTCTTCCTTGCTTAAACGAGGTCTGTACTCTTCATTTATTGATTTTTCCGAGCTTTGCTCAGTCATGTCTGGAAGTGGCGACAAAACCTAAGCATGCAATAGCTGCGTGCTCAACGCGTATGCTGCAGCTTAACGAGTGTTCGGCTGTGGGTTGGTGTGGAAGCAACATTTGATGAGTAACACATTGTTGTGGTTGTGCCAAAAATGATTGCATAAAATGTGGGTTAGGGCAGAAACTTCTTGGTCGGCAAGTATAAACAAGGGAATTAGATTCAGATGATATATATTCCTACCAAGTGTGCAGACAGCATTGCAAAAGGCACTGGAAATGTGCAATCACTTGTGAAGTGCTACTATTTCCCCAAGCCTTTGGCTTAAGTGCTCTAGATTGATGGACTTGGTAAATAGGCCTCCTGTCTGTGATGCACAAAAATGTATACATAGAAACTAGTGACACCCACTGCCTAAGCAGTACATCCGACTTTCAAAGTTAGTTAAATTACTGTGCCAATGAACTGTGCTATTGTTTCTTTTTGTAACAGCCAAGTGTGAACTAAACTGCCTTAGTGGAGGAACCTGTGTTCTTGGCAACAACCATCAGCCGTTCTGCAGGTGAGCCTTGCCACATAACAAGTGCTCAAAACTGCGACTCTTTCATGGTGTTTGTTACTGTCATGTCAATATGGGGAAGACTCTGCACATCACTTTAATGGGATGTTGTCGCATTATAAACGGTAAAACAATTACAGTAGTGTGAGCCATTTATAACAGCTCTAGTTATTGCAAGCACCTGCTCAGCATGAGTGACGGCAATGTAGCTGTCACATTGTACATTAGGGCCACAGTACTGAATCATAGATCAAATGGATGCCTGAGCCTACGAGTTGGTTACTACAAAACAGTTGCGATTAGCGATTGTGGGGGCATATCTACATCATCAGCACCGAACCTTACGGCCTTCAGCTTTCTATGCGAGAAGCCTTTGTACAAGCGCTCCAAGAACATAGCTGAACCCCGTTATAAGAGACATGGCTGTAACAGTCTGCTATAAGAGACACCATTCACCCAAATGGTTGGCCACCCTATGAGTTTCTTTAATTGGACCTCCTTTTTAACAGACATTGGATGTAGAAGACAACTGGCTATAAAGGACAAATTAGCCTTAAAGTTTGGTACTCAGTCTTGCTTATAACGGACATTTTACCAATATATGCGGCGCCATCCATCACCAGGTTCAGTAGCTGCTACGGTGAAAATAAAAGAGAGACACACCTGTGCCGTTATTATTAATTACAACTTCAGAAAACAAAGAACAGGTCAGTCAGCTATGAATTGACTAAAAGAAGCCCCTGCAGTGGGAATGCAACATAGAGAAGCTCTTCAGGCTTGCCACGAAGAGCGCAAGTGCGACTGCATATGCGAGCATTGGGAGTGCGCGTTGGGTTCTCCAATTTGTAGAGCTTCTTATTACGAATTATCATAGGTGTGTCCACTAGTCTGAAGAATATAGCGAAAATTGTCTATTACGTTGCATTTTAGTATGAGTGACAAATCTATCTAGTAAATGCAAAGAAGGTGCTTAGCTGATGGCGCGGACATAAACAAGTCATTGTGTCTAGAAAGCGAGACATAGCTAAGCCAAGATCAAAACAAATGACATAAAAACACAAGCGGTTCTGCTCTGGTGAGGACAAATAACTGCTCTGTTTGCTGTTCAACCAGTTTCAACTCCACTCAGAAATGCCTCGTTTGCTTTTAATTTATTTTTAATCTCAATAGCGACACTCGCAGACAGACTTGTTACTCACAGCCACTGTTACCCTTTGTGAAACAAGCATAAATTTCTGAGGAATATTGCTGCTGGTGATGTTTTATAGCTTTGGCTGCTTCTAAAACCTTGGTGGTAAGCTAGTTATTTTTACGATTTCGTGGCTTTTTTTTTTTTAATTGAATTCTTGTAGTGCTACCAGACACATAACTTAGTTGCGAATCACTAGTTGCGGTGCCCAGTCACATCACGATCGCACTTTGCAATCGCTGCAAACATAGTTTGCACATCGGCCATGAGGCTCTTGGCCTGATTTTCAAGCTTGGAGAGGCAGTGTTGAACAGCATCAATGCAGCCATGAAGCAGACGATTTACAACTATTTCAGCAGTAAATAAATGTAAGAAAGTTGCAAGGTGTGGTGGTCCACCAAGCAAATGCAATATGTAAATGAAAGCTATAATAACGCTTTTGCGACATGATGTGTTGTTCTCTTTTGCGTATTTTAGCCGCAAGATGCCTGCACCGAAATGAGGTCTTGTTAAAAAGTGTAAACATGGTATCCTGCTTATAAGGGACCTCTCATATAAGAGACAAAAAGTGCTCCCCAGTGCATGTCCCTTATAAAGGGGTTCAACAAGGCATATGCGTAGTCTTGAGGCTTTCTTGCATTGGACATTGACCTCGCTGCCTCAGGAACCTGGGAAAGTGACCTCCTCTTCTGTGCTTTGGGGCATATAAAAAAAGATCAGAGCACACGTTTGCATATGTTGCACTGAGACTGCACTGTGGACGGTCAGCCTTACATAGATCCAAAAGGTTTGTGGTAGTCCACATATTATGAGTCTCATGATATAATGGACAAGGGCTGCATGATAGTCGTGTTCATGTGATCTTGAATGTAAGGTTGTATGTGTTGCTTGCTCTTTTTCAGTGGGTAAAATTGTGTTGTATTGTGCAACTGAAACACCTCAGTCATGGTCGGCAGAACTGTAGTACTGTAAAACCTCGTTACAAGAGACACTCAAGGGATCCGAAAAAGATGTCGCTTGTAAGCAAGGTCTCTTATAACCAAAAATTCTAAAAGCACTGTGTTGATCAGTTTTCTGCACATCAGCACACAAATGCATTCACATGCATTAACAGGAAGTTGTTCAGGAAAGCTTAAAGAAGTTATTCATACGAGTGTGTATTTTTGTGAGTACAGAGTGTATTTTTTCCCAAATTCTGGAGGTAAAGCACTTCACTTTGCAAGCCTTCTTGTTGCTCTAATGCTACCTTTGAAGCACTCTTACATGCTTGTCACCCTCAGATGCTGACACTTTTCCTCTGAAATGTCCTCGTAGTCATCCTCTATGGCACATGTGCCATTTACTTGCGCAAGAATTGCACAATCTGTAAGCTCTTAGAGAGCACACAAGATCCACATCTGCAGATACGAATTCCTCAAAAGATTCTGGTACCTCAGCAGTCTCTTGGATGCTCGTTCAAGCTTCATCTTCAAAGAAGCTTTCCACAGTATCCATATATGGGCCCTCTTACATCATGTCACCACATTTAAATCATCTGAGCAGCAAACTTCGCATCAATCACTCAGTCTTGCTGCCTGTCGAGCAGCAGACGTTCTACCAACCGTGTTCTGTACTGCAACTTGACTGAGTGCATAATGCCCTTGCCTATTGGTTGAAGGTAGGGTGTGGAGTTTGGAGGGAGAAAATAACTTTGGTGGCTTTGAGCACGAGAACTTTGGTGCTGCAAGAAGCATTGTTCACAAAGAGAAAAACGTCGGGATTCTGAGCTTTCATCTTGTGATCAAATTTTAACAGCGAGGAGTTAAAAATGCAGGATGTCATTCATTCATTTTGATTAGCTTCGTAGGTGACAGTAATGCAATACCAGTTGCTGAAACAACGGGGGTTGTCTTGACTCTCCAGTCATGGGGAAGCACTACTTCCTGACATATACAACAAAAAGGATGCTGATATGGAACAGAATTTAGCTAAGGGAATCTGAAGTGCATCATGTACGAGTTGGCACGCTTAAGATGCATTGCAGGAGCACACCTGGGTTGCGTCTCTTCTAAATAGTGAAGAATTTACTCCAGGGGCCTGAAAAAGTTACCCTTAGTAACAGAGTGTCTCTTGTAACCATGTCTCTTGTATGCAATGTTGTTAACATGGCAGACATGGGAAAACCAACCAAACCATTTTCAAATGTCTCTTATAACTGAGTGTCTCTTGTAACCATGTCTCTTGTATGCAATGTTGTTAACATGGCAGGCATAGGGAAACGAACCAAACCATTTTCAAATGTCTCTTATAACTGAGCGTCTTTTGTAACGAGATTTAACTCACGACTCTTTACTGTTCAGTTGTCGAAGGCAAGGAAAGCACTCTTAACAGTTAGTGTGGTAATCTTGGAACTGGTCTTGAGCTGTGCCTTCAAAAGTTGTGCTTGTTCACCGCGGCAGTTTCCTTGGCGAGTGTCAAAACCCCTTTCCTGCTTGGCCAGGTGCCCCGTTGGCTACATTGGGAAACGTTGTGAGCGGTACATCTGCTCCCAGTACTGCAGAAACAAGGGCCTCTGTAACGTCATGACAAGCCAGGACTTGTATTGCATGTGAGTCGCCCTTCCACCCGTTCTTTGTACTCGCATATGTACTCACACTTTGTGGGAGAGGAACATGTGTATATAACCGAAGCTACAGAAAGCTGCCAGAACCCATTATTTCATGTCCTTCGCCACTGTTTCGTATTATTTTGTGCAACGTAGTACTGCTGACCCACAGCAGCGCTCATTGTGTTGCAACATGAGTTTCTGACATCGTCAGCACATCTTAGGCGGCCTTGTTGGTTATTGTTTTCTGTCTTTGTTTTCTCCTCTATGTCTTTTCCGTTTTTTGTGAACCTAGCTCCCTTGCGCACATTATTAAAGAAATAAATCGGATTTCATAACATTTCACTTCACTTTAAAATGAGACGTTCTGCTCATTGTAGAAGCGTTTCATGGCCATGTGGTTAATATATGGAGGTTTCTAGCATTGATGCCTTGCACGAAAGCCATCTGGAACTTCTTTCATTCTGCCTGCAGCTGTGGTGATGTCTCTTCTCTTTCTCCAGCTGTCCGCCACAGTGGACCGGCACTCGATGCGAGACTCCTCTCAATATATGCGAGCTCTGCATGAGAGATGGATCGTGCACCAATGGGTTCGCTGATGTAAAATGCAAGCACTGCATCCTAAGGTAGGTGTTTATTTTCCTGGGTAAGTTTGGGTGCATTATCTCAATGACCTATGTTCTTTGGCTGCTGCGCAATCTGAGGTTTTATTGTGACCCATTGCAGGACCACCTATATAAACATCAAAGAAAAAATTTCTGAGGAGTCTTGTGTTGTGTTGTGAGACTTTGGCAGGGGTTTACACAACTGTAAAAGGCACTAAGTACAACTTCGTCTAATTTTTTTCATGGCAAAAATGTGATTGCCTGGCTTTATATAGATCTCTTGATGTTTGTTTGTTTGGCGACAACCAAAAGACACAGTTAAACCTCTATGTAACGAACTTCCATGTAGCGAATTCCTTGATATGACCAATTTTTTTCGATTCCCACTGCCGCCCCCCATGTCACAGCGGTTGACCTTGGTATTTCGCGGCGCTGACTATCTCTTAGTTGGTGCTGAATTACTGGAATTTTGGCAGCACACCACAAGTTTCAGGACGATAAAACACGAATTGATAAGAGAAAAAAGTCTACGATTCAAAAAAGCGACCAAACTCAGCAGCCTCCGCTGCCTTCGCTTTTGGAACTTGGCACTACAATAGTTCATAATTAAAAGCAGCGAAAAAATAACAGAACAAAGAAAAAAGGACGCGGCGAGTGTATGTCCATCGGTGCCACACTGTTGCTCGCGGGCTCCCGCACGTCCCAAGAACAGCGGAGCGCGCCGGCGACGCGAGGCAGACAGTGATGGGCGAGCAGAAACATGGTTAAGCACGCAGGCGCCTCCTCGCTCTGCAATGGCGTGAACGCAGGTGCTCTCCCCTGACTGATTCCTCCTCCACCCCCCTTTTCCTGCTGCTGCCGAAGTCGCACCGCGCCCCCAGCGCGATCGCGAAACGTTTCACCAATTTTATAACCTCTAATAATTCTGAATTACTGTTAACTCTTTCGTGATTTCACTTGCAATCAGTTCTTAATCTGGTCTTCTTTCTGCATTGTCTTTGTGAGTATTGACGCAAAAACTGCATATAACGAAGACCTGGATGTAGCGAAAAATTGCGGACATTTTGCAATTTCGTTATAACCAGGTTTAACTGTATTTATTGCTGAGAAGTTTGGAATTGAGAATGGGACACGTTTTTCCCACTGCTCAGTTCAGACTTGGCGATGTTGGTGTTGAGTGTATTGAGTGGAAATAGACGGCAGTGCAGTCCAGACTCAGAGGTATGCAAGTGAAAGCTGCTTATGTACCTGTACTTCACATAGTGGCTTTTTCTTTTTTCTACCATATGAGAGCTCTATTTTTAGTGAAAGAGTGTCTTTGTGATTACAGTGTCCATTTAGGCCTGTGCCAGTTTCTCCTCAGTGCCTTCCTAATATGACTAAAGTCATAAAGAGCAAAGCCAGCCTACATGCTTTGAGGAGCGTAAATAGGCGGCTTTATTTCTTGTTTGGCAGTCTCTTAAAGAGCTTCATTGCCTTTTTGCTTCTTTCCACTCCTTAAAACTAGGAGAATGAATGTGGGAGAGACTATAAATCCTTGTGCCTATTACCTTGCTGTATGCAGAGAGGCTGCTCGGAGAGGGCTCACAGTCTTAGTTATACAGTTAAACCTGGCTAAAATGAAATCGTAAAATGACCGCGATTTTTCGTTACATTCATGTTTTCGTTGCATGCAGTTTTCGCGTGAAGACCCGAAAGGACAATGTGGAATGAAAACCAGATTAAGAATTGAAGTAAGGGAAGCCACCTTGAAAGTGTTTACAGTAAATAAGAATTATTCGAAGTCATAGCAGCGGTGAACTGTTTCGATCGTGCTGATAGCACGGCACGACTACGGTGGCAGCCTTCACCATGGAGGTAAAAAAAGAAAATAGTTTTTCTTCCTCCATAGCCTCCACCTTCTCTGCAGCTCGCGCAATGCGTCTACGAGGCAGCGGGAAGAGGAGGTGGAGGAGAAATCAATTTGGGGGAGAGCGCGTGCGCCGCTGCTGCGCGCTTGCCCACCATTGTTGCCCAAGGAAACAGACTCTGCCTCGCGTCGCCAGTGCGCTCCGCTGTTCCCGCTACCGACGCGCGGTAGCTAGCAAGCTACCGCGCGCAGCGATAGATGGGCGTTGCTCGCCTCGCGTCTTTTTTCTGTTATTTTTGGCCCCTTTTCACCATGATCTATTGTAATGCCACATTATGACAGCAAAAGCACCGGAGATTGCTGTGTCTGTCCAGGAGATGTGGCATCGGCGCTGAAACGCGAAGCACTGTATCAACTGCGGTCACTCGTTGCTATAGTAAGCGTTCCTCTCACTTCAGTTCGTGTTTTATCATCCTGAAACTTGCGGAGTTGGGCCAAATTTTCAGTGAATTTGAACTAGCTAAGAGACAGTCGGCGCCGCAAGTTCGTTAATTCAAAGTGAACTGCCGCGACATGTTCGTTACATGGAATTTTCAAATACATGCACTTCTATGGTGGTGGCATTGGGGAATTGGAAAACTTCGTAATATCGAGAAATTCGCTACATGGCGGTTCGTTACATAGAGGTTTAACTGTATACTCAAAGTGTCCAGTGTTATGGGTATGTGTGTTACGTGTGGGCATATCTGGGGAGCCACCTACGGGCCTGACCTGGCATGCAAGGGTGCTCTCCTCTTTCTTATTGTACACGCAGGTGCACCCAAGAAGACCCTTGCCGCAGCCAGGGAGAGCAGGAGTTCTGCAAGCACGGTGTGTGCCGTGTCAACGAGACTGGAGTGCGGCAATGCATCTGTGACAGTGGTTTCACTGGCGAACATTGTGACAGTCTGACGCCACTCTGCGACAAGTACTGCAGGAATGGCGGTGAGAGGGCAAATTTTCCAATTTGTAACCATTGCCTTGCTAAAATTCTTCCGTGAGTGTCCCTTGGCTCGTTCACACTTGAGCATTTGGCGGTGAGAGAGAGCGAAATCCGCCGCCGCGGCAGGGAATTCACTGGAAATTTTGGCGAAAAGCCAGTTCAGTCCGGGACCAAATTGCTTTGGGACGTTAAACCCCATGAACTAAACCAAGCCTCTCCCTCTTATGTGAGCGGCTCTGGTGACAGTGCTTCTCTAATGATGTATAGTGGGAACGAGCTGGATATTTTATTACAAATAAAATAGCCCGCCAGGTGACTGTGCTTTCACATTATTGAAAGACAAAATCTTATTGCCATCAGGCCGCTTTCAAAGGCAGTACCTAGCTTGCAGTGATTTGTGTCACATGTGCATCACATTGCTGGAGCATTTGGGCAGCGTGGTTGTCAAGTGGAAAGGTATGGAAATGTACAGACAAGCTTGTTATGCAGCCTTGGCAACTGAGAATGGAATTGACTGCGTGCCTGTGAGAAATGTAGCTGGTGTAACCTGCGCAGATCCCATGTTCAAATCCTCTTTTTACAAGCCTCAGGTTAACATCAACAAGCTTCTGAAATGAGCCACTGGAAATCAACTTCATCGTGGGTGATGCTCTACGACCTACACATTACACTTGAAGCAGTGGCGATCACTTGCATGCACTTCGTTACAGCGCCATTTCTTTTTGATGTTCACAGAAAGCAGTGCGCACTTTTGGCCTCCCTTGAGCTCCGAAAAAGGCCACAATGCCTAATCCCTTTGTGAACACTGAGCTGTCCTCTAAAGTCTCACTGGAGCACACCTTTACTCAGGAACCTGCCTGGGACAGAAGAAGCTCCCTTGCACATGTCTTCCCGGCCAGCCGGGCAGCGACTGCTCCCCGGTGCCGGGTGGCGCAAGCTGTGGCTGTCTGCATGGAGCCACCTGTGTCACCACCAAGCGCGAGGACGGCTTGGCCCAGCGATGCGTCTGCCCAGCTGGGTTCACGGGCGACCGCTGCGAGAGCCGCCTTGCCGACATCTGCGTCGACTTTGCCTGCCACCATGGTGGCATCTGCTACACTTCCCTTGGGCAGCCAGTCTGCAAGTAAGTATCAAGCTGTTCCCTGGATGTTCCTCGTTTTTGCCATGCCTACTAGAATGCATGAATGACTCAACATTTAAAGACAAAGCTTAAGCCCTGCACATCTCACCTCCTGTCACCCATAGACTATCTGTCTGGTGCTTTATGAGTATGGAATGGACTTTCCAGCTTTTATTGTTTTGTTTTTTTTTAAGTTTGACTTTTTCTTTTTTATAATGTTGTCTACAGTTTTATCTATTTATTTGACAAATATTATTTGTATGAATGAATTGACTTTCTGTATTTTCAATGATTATATTTCAGCGTTCATGTCTAATCCTTTCTTTTTTAGCATTCGTGGTAGATTCATCAGCAATTAATGAACATGTGGTCGTACGTTCAGCTGTGTTTCTTGATGGAATTGATATTGACATTATAGAAGAGGCAGTGGAAGTGATAGAATCATCAAACGAAAACTGAAGTACATATGTTTAAAATTACTCATTTGCCACGTTGTTGTTGGGCTCTTCCTCTAGCAGAGGAATGCCTGAAAATGTACAACTTCACTATTTAATCCAGAGGTTACACCGTCTCACTATGCCTCCAGATTCCATTCAAAAATAGCAATTCCCTCTTTTCTGCTGTCCCAATCCAGCCGGATCACGACAAAAATTGTCAAATAGGTACTGCATTTAGGTACACTTATGTGCAACAACTCATCATTCAGGATGCATCCTGATGACAGAGCCTCCATGTAGATTCATATCTACTATTCTCTCCCCTGCATGCACATTCAGAAACACATGCTCTCAGGGGCGGCACAATTCCACACATGACACATGCCCTGTTATTGTTTTAACTCCTGCTTAATAGCCAGCAAGATATGGTTAGGCTGTCAGGATGCAGACGTATTTAGGGATAAAATTTTGAAAATTGAATTCAGCATACCTTTATCAGATTTTTCTTTCCCACTTTAAACCTAAAAGTCCAGTTAAAAGTATGAATAGCTAGTTTTATTATTTACTCACCATATTTGATGAAACTTCACAGTTCAGTTTTGTTGCCTTTTACGGGGCCATCAGTCAGTAAGCAGCTTCTGGAATCAACCACTTGCTCATTGTGACATGATTGCTGCACGGTGTGACCTATGCAGATGTCCCTTTGGTTGGGGCGGCCTGCACTGTGACCAGAGCACCAGCTGCAAGGGCTTCTGCTTCAACCATGCTACATGCCTGCTGTCATCACAGAACGACGCCATGCCTTCGTGTCTCTGCGCTCGAGGATTCACCGGCCCCCGCTGTCAGGATAGGGTAGATCAGATTGCCTACAGTGACCACAGCACCTCGGCCTCTGACAACCTGCCAAACAGTAAGTCATAGCTTTTTTGATGGTGTCCGTACGGTGCAGTCTCGTGAAGGACCGTGAGAAACAAAGTGCAAAGTGGCAGCACACATTAACTGAAAGCTGCTTAAACGGTATAATCTACTGAACTGGTAGTACTTCGGGGAGGGGTGCGCACATTGACGATTTTACAGAAATTCATTACGCCTGGAAGGCATGTGAACCGGACTTCAACTACTCTATTAGGACTCATATTGGAGCAAGCGGACGAAGCTTGCTTAGTGCTGACGCAGTTTCTTCAGCACGGCGGCCAGGTCGCCTGCAGCTTTCTTTGTTGGCGCATTTGCACTAGATGACATTTTACCAGTGATAAGGGCAAACTGTCAAACCACGCTGGAGAAGTCTCAGCTGAGTTGTTTATGTCTATAAACATGCGACAGTTTCCTCAGCACTTTCTACTCAGGGGATAAACAGCGCCTGAAAGGATTAACTTGCTTGACTCGTTCAGTGCACAAGGAAAACATCCTGGGTGTTGTTTTGTTCTCTAATGCAGTCTTGGGTGCCATCCTTATCCCGGTTGTCGTCACAATTTCGCTGGTTGTGCTCATCACCATGGCTGTGCTCATCTACAGGAAAAGAAAGCGGTGAGTGAAGGCACTACGCGGTTCGCATGCGGCTAAGTAGATGTTATAATTTGCATTCTCTGGGGTTCAGCGCTCTGCATGCGCATCAAGCTCACAATCAGTGTGAAACTAGCAGCAGTATCCATTTTAATAAACCGGGCATTTATACCTTAAAGCTGTACAAGTTTTCGGAAATTAACTCTGGGAGCTTTTCAACCACTTAGATATGATTTAATTAGTACATAAACTTTTTACCCCTACGCCTTGGTTGGAAATTTCCTGCACGCTTTTGTTGTGCAGGGGCCTGCACTATGCTGTTGCTGCATTACAATCTCACTAGCCCTGTTCAGGCCCAAGCTCAAAGAGAGAAAGGATGTACCAACACATGCACACTCTAGTGCTTTTTGCATTGCAACTGCATCAGATGCATTGACGTTAATAGCTTCCATGCACGGCTCTCATTCCAGATCCTTGTTTACATGCATGCGCATGGCTACTCGCCTGATGCCTTATTCCTTAATTTGTGCCACTTTTATCTCATGAACACGCTTTAGCATACAGATGTAAGCTACAATATTGTAGTATAGCTACCATACCCGCACCAAGAATGGAGAGAGTGCACAATGGGTCGTCCCACTCACACTGTTGTCAAGGTCCCCCAAAACAGCTCCACAGCATTGTACATAGGCAATATAAACTATCGTAATGGGTGCATTCACATAATGAGCATGTTCAGTATTTTGTTCGTCTGATTGAAAGGTGTCCGTAACACATTACCACATCTAATCACTGTAAGTTGTAACCATAATTGTTGAAATTGTAAATTTGGGGGGTAGATAGATAGATAGATAGATAGGTTTTAGTATTTCCCATTAACAATGGAGGGAGACGAGGCTAAAAGCTGCGGCTGCAGCTTGACTAGTCCTTGCCCCCTCTCCTTACATGAGAGTGACAGGTGGCACGTGGGCGATTCTCGGTTACGACGGTGGTCTCCTCGGCAGAAATCATGAACCGTGCACGTGCGCGATCAACCGCCGAAGAACCCCGAGCGAGTTGCTACAGTCACACTCCTCGACACGGAACGGGAGAGGAGGTCTCCCAGTCACGCCGGCAGGAAAGAGGGAAGCCCGCGGCAGCGTCGCCGCAGGCCCGGGAGGCGGCGGGGGGTGGCCAGCATGCCCTCTCCTTCGCCAACCTCTCTGCCAGTGCACGTAATCATGCGTGTTAATTACGCGCGGGGTTATCATGGAGGAAGGGGATTGTGAATCCCCACAGCGTAGACAGTGCACAAGGTCGACGGCATTGCGCAGTGGCAAACAAACATTCTAGGCCCATAGTGCAGTCTAAAAGATCGAAAAATTTGGTAACCATGAAAAAGAAGATGATCTATGCAACTCTCTTGCATTTCTGCAATGTGAATACAGAGAATAGGTAAGGCAGCCTGTGTTTCATTCGCAAACTGACTATAGAATTTTCTGCTCAGCATCATCTTAACAAGTGACAAGGCTAACGAATGCATGGACGGCAGTTCCCTAGAGACGTGATGATCCGCCGCTGAAGTTATCCCACACATTACGCTTTCATTTGTTGTAATGGCTCCACCAAGCCCGGCATTGGCTCTAGAGAAAGGGCTGCACACACAAGCACGCAGAAATGATGCATTCTTTATTTTTTCCGGAAGGTGACTTGTCCTCATGGCAAATTGCAGGTCTCGTCCCTTCCACCATGTCCGCATGCAAGAAAGCGCAGGAGCTGGAGGTGGTGGTGCCAATGTGGAGATCAGCAACCCCATATATCTGCGGGGTGATTGTGAGGATGACGCAGCAGAAGCTCTGAATTCTTCCTTCACTCTTGATCCAGATAAGGTGAGACCTGTTACTTCGGATTTGGTATAAAGCTAAGAAGGCATGTCTTGCCCCTTCTCCATAAGTTTTTCCTGAACTGTTCACAGAATTCTGGGATATCTATATAACCAGAGAGTATTTACACCCACACTAACAGTAGTTAATTTTTTTAGGGAAGAGTAAAAAAAATTAAAGCTAGCTAGCATTGCCACTTGTTCTACAGCATTTGAAACATAAGAAGAGTTTTGTTTGTTTTTTTTATGCCAAGAGCTACCTCCAGCAAAAAAAGAAAAGGCAAACACAAGCTGATTTATGCAAATGACTGACTTTTGCTTTGTTTTTTTTTTTATTTCTTTCCACAGAAAGGGGCAGTCGAGACAAAAGGCCTCGGCACCCTAGCACAGCTTGACAAAGCCATCGAATGAATGTTAAGGATCTACGCATACACATCCCAACACAGGTTTTTAAACATGTTGCAAAAGGATTGTTACACACACAAGAGCAACAAGAAGACATTAAGTGTACAGCAAAAGCAATATCAACCAAATAATTACAAACATATGTTACCAATGGGCATACAGTAATAATTTGCTATCATTTATGATTGCTGTTCAATTGCCCCTACCAAGAAAATTCAACCAGCATGTTGTGATAATAATTCGAGAGAAAACTTAAAATGTTAGATTATGAAAAATTTAATATTGTTTACAATCAGGTATACTTTAATGTTACGTTTAAATGTAATACTAGTGACAGCGAAGTCAGAGGAAACTTGGTAGGTTAGTATTCATTGACCATAGTTTGGTCAAACTTTAGGGATAAGCTTCTTGTGATTTTGGAGTTCATATCTCATTGTGCTGTTATCTGGTATAGATGTACGTAGTCTGTGCTAGAACAAGGGGAAGCAATAAATCTGATTGGCACTTAAGATACTGTGCTTGAGTAATAGTACTATGATATGTAAGTGTGGTGGTCTTCTGTAATACCCTTCATTTGCTCTTAGGGTGCTTTTTGGAGTAACCATGACACACTGAATATTTATATGGGTTTGTCCTGCCCCGAATGAGAATGCAGTATGTCGCGAATAAAGCAATGCACGGCATTTTGAACGCTTGACACAGACCAGTACTAAACTAGCATGCTTATAATAAGTCAGCCAGCAACTTTTCTGGGGTCGTCAACTAGTTTGAAAATGAGAGTGTTGTGTGAAAGATTTTCGTTAAAGCAAACACTGGGGACTTATAGTTATTGGCTTGTTCAAATTGTGCTCTCTCTTCTTCTTCTTTTTTTTTTTTTTTTTTTTTTGTGTGTGTGTTCGAACTTTGAAAAATTGCTGTTTTGGTGTGGTGGTGTTATCATTTTTAATTTGTTTGCATTCTATTGGTTTCTTCCTTTTTCATAGGCAACGAATTTCAGCAACCCAGTGTATGACTCACTGTACGCTGACAGCAACGGGACTGGCGAGGAAAAGAAAGGGCTCCTGCAGGGGGAACCGCAGGTGGACTTCTTTGATGGCCAAAACACCACGGGTTCCTGTGGCGACCACCCGCTTGCCTAACAGCTATCCAAACCCACAAGGAAGGGCAGACTAGCCCTGCTACCGCACAACCCCTCACCCCTTCCCCACTGCTCTGTGCGGCAGCATGTCCTGGCAGCTGCCGCCTCCACACAGCACAACTCTGGGCACAGTGAAGAGGCTGCCATGAAGAGTACCTGCTGCAATCTGCCGCCACCCATTCACGAAAGAGTGCCCGCTCGGAATGCCGTGCTTATGCAGCTGAGCGAGTACAGGGTGTGAGCAGTTCTAGAATCCCTCTGGCACCACCCCGCCGGCCGCAGCTTGTCGCCGGCTTTTATTTGCACAATTGCAGGATTACCATACATTCTCGTGCCAGATTTGTCATCGCAGGTGTCAGTTTAGCTGATGGTTAGTGATGGCTGGTGCTTTTATTCTTTTTAGTTTTTTCTCACTTTGTAAGGTCACAGAAAGGGCCACATGGCTGTCATCTGATGTGTGCATGAAATTGCGTCACTTACCTATACATGGGAACTACAGAGGTCGTTAATGGCTCTCTTTGTTGTTCAGTGCCGGTCTTTTTTTTTTTTCTATTTCTTTTTTCCTTTTCTTTCTGCTCACAGCTGCATATATTGAACATTTTGTATGTCCCTGTTCTCAGTCAACATAATTGGCCAGCCATGGAGTTCCATGTTATGTGCATTTGACGTGTATATCAAATGATATGAGCACACCTGACAATTCCTACAGATGCATTTACTTACCAGGAGTGTGGTTTTTATACTTGTGGCAGTATACTGGTATTGCTACTTTTATTACACCCTGGCAAAAGACAGTTTAGGATGAAGTGGCGGGTCATTTTATGATGGTCACATGGGCAGCCTCTAAGTGGTGTTGTTTAACCACAAACTAAGGACAAATATCTGCAGAGGAATAGTCTAGAACAAGGTAGCTTGACGTGCTAGTCACATGCATTGCCTCTGTATATCGCTATCTTATATTTTTTTATTTTTTTTTAAGAATCTTACATTTTGCAGTGTTTTCATTTTTATTCACGAGCTCTTGGTCCAACACTTTGTATATGATCTTGCACTACTTAACAGTCACTTTGTTTTAGGGACCTCGAGCGACGACAGCTGTCCTGCCATTTATTTGTGCTTATCCCACTGTGTCGGGTGTTGCCACCAGTGAGGCCACAGTGGAGGCCAACCGAACTTTTATTTTTTTTTTCCTGCCCCCCCTTTTTTGTGTGTGTATTCCAAGTTGAATAGGCAGCAAGCCTTACTTCTTGAGAGTTTGGCAGTCGCCAGCAAAGAAGCTTTGTTTGCATGCCTGCAGCTGTGCCAGCTTCCGAGCAGCTCACAGGGGGCGTTTTTTGTTTTTAGTTGTGTTATGGAAAATGAGGGTCTTTTTGTTGCGGCCAGAGGCTTATAGCTAGACTGTGGCTTGAGATTGAGATTGCCCTTTGTGGTGCAGAGGTCTTGACGGTTTTATAGCAACGCTTTTTACGTTTGAACAGTTTGTTTTTTAATTGCACCGTTGTGGTACTATGTGCACCAAGGCAGCAGTGTACATCCCTTCCAGCAGCAGTGGAGAGTCGTCATAGTGCAGAGGAAGTGTCTCGTGGATTTGTCCAGAAACCCGTGCCAAAGAAACAGCCCATATTAAACTGTGTGTGAGTTTGTGCTGTCGTCAGTGGGATGTAGACAATGGAGAAGCTGAGTGCATATGTCTCACCATTGTTTCCAGGCAGCTTTTTTACTGCGTTGATTGACATTCACTTGTCCTCTGAACTCTTCACCAGATATTAAGCATTAGTGTTGTACATAGAAGCTCATTTATGGAGGTTGCGTGGTACTTGTAGCAATAGCGTGTCAATCAAGACAGAACTATTCCAGATCTTCCTGAGAGTTTCTATATCCTTTTGTTTCAGTTGAACTCTGTTTTGTTTCTACAAGTTTACAAGCCTGTGTATGTACATTTTAATGTGCTTTGTGCAAGTTGTCAGTGTTTTCTATAGTGGGGATGTGGCTGTGCTGATGTTCTGCCCAGTGGCTCACAATATAAGCATAGCAGTCCTGGACTGCAGACAAGGTTATTTGCAACTTCACATTGCTCAAGACATGCTTAAACAACCTGCTGCATTTGTCAGTTGCATTTGTAATTTGCACTTGTAAAATATAGCACAGTGTTGATTGACGTACGACAGTTCTTCCATAGTTTTAATCCAATCTGATATTGACTAGTCACAAGGTTCTACAATACTTCGAAGCTAACTGCTGCAGAGGAACTTTACCCAGCCACTCTTTTCGCTATCGCTAGTGAGCACGGGTTCAGTCTGCTCCGAGTTCATGCGTACACTAGGGCAAGAACGCATTTTGATTGGTACTGGTCTCTAAAATAAAGCCTTCTTTTAGCTTGCGGGGGTTGAGCAGCTCAATTTTGTAGTTTTTTTTTTTAGTCTGTATTGTTGTGTTGTGATATCGTAGGTGTACAAATGAATAAATGTGATGATACTTGCTGCAACGAGAGTAGTGCGTGCATTTTTTTCTTCGACATGCGCGAAACCCTGACGTTGACCGACACGTTGCCGGTATGTCTTTGGTGAATGAATAGTATATGGGCTTGGCCATAGCCAGAGAACACTATGCCATAGCAAATACAGGAGGCACTGGTCATAGTGACGATAAATAGCGTTCAACGAGTAATAGATACGTTTTATTTATTTTTTTTTTATTTTTTCGCGAATGCAGACGGTTGTCGGGTTGCCGGTTGCTTGATGGCGCTGTCGCTGCCGGCTATATGTGGTGAGCGATACTGCGTGAAAGTTTCATGAGATATGGCACTGCGGCACTTTCTTCAGGTATCCTATCCCTGAAATATATCGATAGTGCTAATTCCGCTAAGCGCTGCTTTGTTCCATTTCCATTCAACTGGTTTAAAACAGTAGTGAAATGCGAGATGGAAATGCCAAAATCGCTCACTCGTCGCGTCAGGGCGCAGCCCACGTGACCCACTTCAGGTGTCAAAATGGCGGACGACTGGGGTGAGCATATGCGGCACATTGCGCGCATTACATGCTTGTGATTTTGGTCAGGCGCTGAAACTTCGCCTTTGTCTCGGTGCTGACATCACTCATTGTGTGACTATTTCAGAGAAGGATGACTACGAGCCACCTTCCTTCGCTAAAAAGCCGCCTGTCAGTGACAGATGGGAGGGCGAAGACGAGGAAGATGTGAAGGCACGTATCCACTATATCTCGGCATTACGATTCTTATTATTAAACGGCTTTTGAATCAAGAGTATTTGCTTGATTTCGTACACTTCATGCGAGGTTCACAGGTATTGTTGAAACAGTGGTATTTGACTGTCGTGCGGCTGTCGTGCCGCACACGGTGTACGACGTCAACACGGTGCCATGCTTTAGCCGAGCGGGCACATGGTAACGACTGCGCAGTGCGGCTGCACTTTGCCGGTGACTCTGCCGCTGTTCCCCTCTGTAACAAAACATGGACGGTTCAGAAGCGCTTGAATACTTGAACCTAATGGTCCTTTCTTAGGTAGTACGCCTTAGCATAGTACGTAACTGATGTAGCGGAATTTAGTGTGTGTAGTGCTTTATTGCGCGAAATGTGACGTGATCTTCGTAACTACACTGCCAACGATTATGGATCAAGTTCGCAGTGCATAAGAAAGCGACTAAGAATCGGTAAAAGTATTTGCTCAAGGTGCGCCGCCCTATGGGCTGATATATAAATATTCCTAACGGTGCTTCAACTATTGCAGGATAACTGGGACGATGAGGACGAGGAGAAAGAGGCAACACCTCCTGCTGAAGGTTAGTTATCTTTTAATGACTTAATTTCATCAAAGTGACTGAATTGAGCACTTGCTAGCACGTCTCGCCCTTCACACAGTTTGTGAAAGTACGCCTTAGGGACGCCATGACTTTCTGGCACCAACTTAAATTGCGCATGTTTTTACTTTGAATATAGCGTTATGGTGAGAGGTCGCTCATGCATGTTAAAGCTACTACTACTACTAGGGAACTGACGGCTTGACGCACGCGACTGTCTTCCTTTCATTTAATACTGGAACAATTCCTCCAATTGATCAGTTTTTGACAAGACCTAGAAGGGGGGCTCTTTCTTGTACATGCGGTGTTTCAGTTTTCTTTCCATATAGTTTCCAACAAGAGTGTGCAAGCACTGATTAAAATCTACCATGATGGTTAGGCAGCCGTAGTGGTCTGCTGCTGGGTGAGAGGTTGGGTGGGGGGCTTCGAAGCTGTATTTTGTAGGCTTGAAATCTCTCAAAATGCACTCTCAAACTGCAGTAAACCCAAAGCTCTTAGCATGTCGCATAGCTTTGAGAAGTAGGAATCTAATATTAACTTCGTTTTGGGAATGCTGCAGCTCCCTTGTTCAAAATTTCCATAGCAAGGCTGGCCCTGGTGCTTTAAATTCGTTTGTTTATTCACTTATTTATTCAAATATCTCAGGGTCTAAGAACAATGTTGAGTGAGTTACCAGGATAAATCCTTCACAGCATTTTGAAGGATATCTTGTTAGTGATAGCAGTGACTCAAACAGGAAGGTGGTTCAAATTGTTGCTTGTGTGCGGCAAATATGAACCAGAGCACATATTAGTGTTTCAGGATAGCAGTTGCAGTGGCCGGCAACACTCTTTTCCTTCTTTTTGATTATTTAATAATAATAAACCACCACTACTACTAGAAAACCAACATTAAATGTGATCTTTACATAATGAACTGTACTATACATGATACAATGACTGGAATTTCAGACTGGAATTGATGTGAATGGACATAGTCTGAGGCACTTGCAGCAAGTAGCCAAGTTGGGTAAACTGGAGGGAATGCTTCATACAAGGGGTGCCCGAAAAGTAACCCCCCCCCCCCCCCCCCCCCCTTTTTTTTTCTTATACTGTTCACCCAAATTTAAAAAATTCATAAATGTTGTAGCCACATATTGGCTGGACATATGTTAATTTTCAACTTAATGACAGCCCACACAATGTGGCTCTGCGCTTCGGACGAACAAAGGTGTGCTTGCCTACTTTGTACTTTTTTCCATCACGGCCCCAACACCAGCATGCACACCAGCCTGAAAACCACAGAAGTGGTGCCAAATTTTCCTGCATGATACTGCCTTATCTTCCTTACAGTCTTGACTTGTCGCCATCTGATTTTCGTTTTTGCCCTTGCACTTTATGGATTCAATTTGAGGATGATGAGAGTGTCATTCACGCTCTAAGGACAGGGCTACACAAGAAGGGAAAAACATCCAGGACACAGATTCACTGTCAGAGTACGGCGGCCACTCGGGACCAGTTGGTGCATCTTGTCACGATTTGATTGCCAATTTTCTCTTTTCTATCACGTCCCTACTAATGACGTCATGACACAACCCCCTTGACCATTCGTTTCGAAACCACTTTTTTTTTGTGTGTGGAATGTCACCTTTATTAAAAGCTTTACAAACAAGGCATGCATACTGTTGTACACTTTATGGTGCAAAGCCGTGCATGTTAACAGAGGTCACATTAAAAATCAATTTAGACCAGCCATGTATGTGGCACATAATATCTCTGAATTTCATAAATTTTAAGGGGCATTAACTTCTTAGACACCCCTCTTAGGCAAAATGTTGGAGGCACGAAAATTATGGAATCGCTCTATGACAGCAGTGCACAAACTGATCGGCAGACATAGCTGAGACCTGTGATCTTTCAAGAACAGCAGCTCCGTCTCATTTTTGTCCATGTCGTCTAGTTATTGCAGTGCTGTCATTTTTATTACGTTTGCACTGACATGCCCAATTCGCTACGCTAGAAGTAATGTCGTATGGTAGTTAAAAAGAAATCTAATGCCGTAGGTGCAGTAATGCAATGCATTAATATCATCCTGCCTTGTGTTCGCTTGTGCACGTTGCCCACAAACATGCCAGCCAAAGCGTTAAAAGCCAGGAGTCGAGGAGTTTGACCACTGTTTGTCACTTGTAATGCAGCTGTGCCAGCTGTCGCACCTAAGAAGAAGAAGCCACTGAGCCAGATAATCCAAGAGAAGGAAGAGAGGCGGCGGCGGGAAGCCGAGGAGAAGCGAGCACGTGAAGAAGAGGAGCGGGCTGCACTTACTCCAGAGGAAGAGCAGGCCGAAAAGCTGAGGCGTCAACGCATGCAAGAAGAGGCTGATCTGCAATTAGCAAAGGAGGCCTTTGGTTGGTTCTTAACTTGTAGCAATGTCATGTCAATATCCTGTCTCAGTTTTATTGTTTCACTGTGCCTGCCAGGGCACTTTTTCGATGTAGGTAATTTTGAAGGTGGCTGTTCAAAGGATGGGCTAGTGTTACCCCTGGTAATTTTTTTCCTTTTGTACTATTGTTAGCTTCCATTTTAGAGCGGTTGGAGAAAAATTGTTAAGATATTAGTGTGCAGTGGTGTCAAGAAAACATGCTGAAGACTGAAGGCGATATAACAGTGGCTATTTTCATGGTAACGTGTATTCATCGTGATAGTCATGCCGAGAACACTCTAGGACAAGGGGTTCTTTCACTAGATGACCTTCTCAGTTGCACAATCTGTAGTTATGTTGTTTCAGCACATTTCCTAACCTCTTCAACCTGAAACTTATGGCTGACTCAAGTTGTATTTTACTCCCCTTGGTTTAGTAGTACACCTTCAGCTGTCAGTTCTATGGATTATATGTCCCACCTGTGTCCTGTCCCACATGTGTCCACTCCGCAGTTGACAACCAGAGTAATATGTAAAAGTAACCTGTATTGGGTTTTTTGTTATTTTGTTTGACGTCAACGCGGTGCCATCGTCGTCATCAGGGTGATCTGCGCATGCATACTGACGCTCGCATGGTACCGGTAGACGGTGGAGGTGAGCAGTAGCGCTAAACTAAATGTGTCTAATGTCAGCAAATACAGCAAGCCAAAAAGAGTATGATTTTGTCCCGACTTGGCCAATATATGAATTGCAGTGCATTTTTTCCCCTCCTGTGTCCTTGTGCATTATTGGATTTGCCCATCTTAAATGAGATCCAGTTGTAGATCAGTCATGGCCTGCATTTCGACATTGTACTTTGGTATGCCTAATAATTTATTGTTTTTAAATTGTCTTATATGCTTGCTTTGACACAGGAATACTGAAGTAGTGACGCTTTATTAGCTGAGAGCTGTAAATGAGCATTCGTCCTCTTTTAGTTACTGGTATTCTACTGCATTTCAACAGCATCATATTTTAGTCTGTGTCAACATTTGTTTGGTTCTTTCAGGACTGACTGATTCTGATGGCATCGACACTCTTCAGCCAGTAACGAGGGATGACTTCGACAACTTCCGAAAGGCGCTGGCGGCCAAGCTTACATCGTGTGAAAAATCGCCGCACTATATGAACTTCCTGGATGATCTTCTTAGGGACCTCAGCCTCAACAGTGAGGACTACTGTTGCCACTCTACGAGTTGTATATCTGCCAGTTCACGTTTGCATGTTTCCGGTTATATGGCTACTGTCCTAAATATCCCAAGTGACCTCTGAGGTGCCCACGCAAGGATAGTTTTTCAAAACTGGCAAATCTGCAGCAGTATTGTAACCACCAGCATCAGTAACTGCACTAGCATCGACTAAGCAGCCGATCAAGGCCAATTCGAGCCAAAGCCAAAGTAGCTGTAACTGACCACGTAAAAAAAAAAAAAAAGTACGATATGCTGTGGTGATGTTGACTGGCAGTGGCATACACTGACGGCGCAGCTACAGATATTCTTTGGGGGCGGCATGCAGCCCCTCCCTGGAACTTCGAATGTGGCAACTTTTAGGCCTCCCGTCGGCGCAAATGAAATTTTCACGGTTTTTTTTATATCGCCAGGTTGGCAGACGCGGAGTATCTTGTATCAAAAGTGTGAAACAGCCATTTTTGGTGCAGGGTTCAGGGTGGCATACAATTTCAGTTCCCATTTATTAGCATCCATCTACTAGTCAAGTTAGAGGCTAGTTTGACAGATTCGAACAGGCAACATATGTACCTCCAGTTGTACATCGTTAATGTAAGTGTTTGAACATTACAAGTAAAGAAGTTTATGAAGAGAAGGGGCTTTTTTTTACCGAGGAGCACATAGTTTAATCTACAGAACTCTGTGCCAGTCTCTAAATGCTAAACCACCGAGCAGAACCTTGACAAACAAGCTTTTTTTGCAAGTCTTATACCCTGGCTAATTTCTTGCTTCCTGCACACAGACATAACAACTGGTCATATGTGTAGTGAGGATATTGCTTCCAGTTACCACTGTTTTTACCCCCTGATTTGTAATTATTTATTGACCTGCTACGACATTCTTTGTAGAGCAGAATCGTAAGTATTGGGGGGGGGGGGGGGGGTGAGATCCCTTGCATACTGAGGAAGCTCATTGAGTGCATCCCTGTAAAATCTCTTGGAGTGTATTTTCAAGTCATTTCTGTGCACGTCAAAAACCCTGGGTGGCTGATACTTCAGAGCAGACCACTGTCATGTAATAGGCACAGCCACATTAGCACTAATCTGTCTTACCTCCATATGCAAAGCTTCCGCAATAAATGCTTTATTAGTTGGGCTTGAAAGTTTCGTGTTGAATCTCACAAAACTGGCTATAGAATTTAGTTAATTCGTGCGTAGTGAAACATGCAAGATGTAAAAATGCTGTTAAGTTCTCTCAATGCGGTTGTCAATGAGGAAGTCAAACAGCAGAAGGTTTTGTGTGAAAGCTTTATGTTGATTTCTTGCAAAAAAAACTACAGTATTTACTTCATTCTGTGTGCAGTGGAACCTGAAGATGTAAAAAGGCTGTCCAGTTCACTCAATGCAGTTGCCAACGAAAAAGTCAAACAGCAAAAGGTAAGCCGTGCTTTTGCACTGTTTTAAACTTCTCATTTTTGGACGTGCATGTATGGAGCTGTGAATATAGTCCTTGAAAGATTTTGGGTAGCTAGAGTGTACTAAAAGGGTGCCCATTCTTTTGCACCCAACGTTAGTTCTTGTATCCACTGCACTCTGTTTTGCCTGCGTTTTCCTTATGTTTGCATCTGCATTTTTCAGCTGAAGCACAAAAAGAAAGGAGGAGCCAAGAAGGGAGCTACTCTGCATGTTGGAAAGGATGATGCTCTAGATACCTTGCAAGATTATGGCAATGAATATGATGACTTCATGTAGCGTTGGCCACCCGTCTAGTTATTTATCCATTGTGTTTATACTTCTACTGCAATAAAAGGGCTTTTCTAAAAGAGGTTACTTTCATCTCCTCCTTTATTTTAACAATACATTGGTATCAATAATTTATTAATGGGTAAATTCAAGCATTGCACTACACTCATTAGCGGTATCCTTAAAGCTTTTCCTCCATGATGGATGGACATACTGATATTATTAAATAAGCACTTTTTTGCCTCATTTGCATCTTGCCACCTTTTTTTTATGTTGCTGTTGAATGTGGTGGTGAATTTATATTTCAGGAACGCCTTACTTTCTATAAAAATTTGGCCACGTTTGTGCCGATTATCGTACTCATTTAGCAAATTCCAGTGATTTCCCTACACACCTTCATTGAAGGATCTCCCTAAAATTGTACCAACTATTGCTTTGTGTGTGTGTGTGCGCATGCGTGTGTGTGCGCCCTTTGCCCTAACGTTAAGGTGGCTACTGCTCGTTTTATTAGCCATGTAAGTGTTGAAGTACTTGTTTGAAAGGAGCATAGGATCTGAATCGTAGGGTGGAACTACAATTCCAGATATATTGAACTTGAGGGAATTGCTGAATAGTTTGATATATTGATAAGTTTCAACCATTTTCATTTCAACTTGATTTTAATCTCCGGTGGTTTTACACCATTAATGGCGGCAACAAGCAGCCAAAGTTGTGCAGCAGACCCGGCCCCAGGCGCGAAAATGATCATGTGTCATTTGGAGAAATACCCCTCGTAGGGGCGCGGCCTGCAGTTGATATATCGAATGGTCCACTAAACTGCAGTTCAATATAGGTGAACACTGCTCCTATACTTTGCAAGGGTTTTCTAAGGGATATTCTGAGAATTTGGTATAAGTAATTATTTAATATACATACCACTATCTGACCATCTATATTTCGAAATCGCCTTCCAACTCCATAAGTATATGCTCAACTGTACCACCGCCAGGTGATATGTTAAAATGTTAAAATGATATGTTCATATTTGAACAAAAACAACTTTATTGCGGTAAAAACATTTCCTTTGTAAAGCTCTCCTTTTTACACATAATATAGTATTTTGATCTCTGCAAGAAGTATTAACAACTATCGAATATCTTGTTCAAGGCGATCTTGTAGATAGGGGTGGTCTTTTAAAATCTTTGAAGCTAGCCGTGAAAATCCAAGCCTTTTTGCTAACTCCAGCCGTGACTCCAAGCAAGGGAGCCTTTCGAGAACATGCTCAAGGGCTTCCCGGCTCTTCTCATTTCTTGTGGGTTCTGCCTCATACCTGGAAAACAAGCACCCTTTTCGTTAAGAACAATCCTCAGATGCAACACTTCACAACAAAGCGTACAGCAGTTGTCTCTCAATCAGCTTGTCCGGTCTGCCAGTCCGCCACTTCACTAAGCTGTGGGGGTTTTAAGGGCCCATACCTGCTCTAAGCATTCTTCCTGTGAAAACGTACCTGTATGCATTAAGGCTTATTTTTCGTAATTCTGGCTAGTGATTTTCATTAAAAAAACATAACCAAGTGTGACAAACTCGTGGCAAACTTCTATGGCTAGCACTTTCTACTTAGATCTCAAAAGCAGCAGTTATGAGCAAAGCTCTTTTCGTTATCCCTTTATATTTTCGAGCTTCCCATGCATGTACGAGTGAGCGTACTTTATCACCAGCTCTTGAGCGTGCTGAGGAGTCAACTCGCAGACTGAGTTCAGGTCTCTCAGGTATCCCCAGTCTTGGCCGAGTAGTACCCTCTGGAAAATAGCAGCACTGTGCCATCCTTGAAGCCCATATGCTTCTGCTATCATGACAGCCTGCACGAAATACAACACCACTGCATGCAAAGGATAATGGATAATTTGCACTTCATACTAAAATAACTCATTATTTTTGTCTTTTACCTTGGTACTAGCATGAAAGAATAAAAATGCTGGCAGTCCTGATCTTTAAACATTCAGAAATAAAAATGAGGCAGCAGCAAGTATTGCCAGCTAAGCTGTACATATTTGCACTACAATGCCACATTTTGAATTCCGTTTATGGTTTCTCTTTCCTGGCACCCTTTGTTTGAAGGGTAACTTGAAATTTTCAGATCACTTGGCATCTCTCTCTGTCACAACAACTATTTTCCCCCCCAACATAGTACTCAGTAAAATAATTCAGCAATATATTTCGGGTCAGAAAATCCTGACAGCACAACTGGATATGGTGCTGTCTATGATAAAGCCTCCTATTTTCTGTGGCGGAAAATTATAAGCTTTGCTGGGAACAAAGAATCTGCAATACTTTGCACAAAGCTTCCCACACGTTAAGGCATGTGGTATTTCGCACAACAGCTGCCACCGTGTCACCGCTTTTTGTCTTGCTGCTTCATGTTTTGTGCAACACCTACTTGTTTCCTGCTGTGCTCATTCGCCCTTTCTTTCTCTTTTTCCCATTCCCCACTCATTGCTGGTTTTAACAGCCTACTCCCCTTATTTGCCTGTGCAGCTTTCTTTCCATGTTTATAGCAATTCTTGTCAACACGTGCTTTCACTTGGTGGCCCCAAGGTCAAGAAGTTGGCTTTTTAGTGCAGCTCACCATTTTGGTGAGTGAGCTTGCTGTTAATACCTTAAAGAACTACAGAAAGAAACAACTGTGCCATATTTGCAATTTCTTTCAAAATTTGACACAATATGCTTTTCGGAGCAGATAATTTGAGAAAGAACCACATTTATAGTTGAGCAAATAGGGTAAACTGCCTTCGGCAGGTGCCAGGTACACGATTCTTCCTATACTGATGTGCGAACTTGTTGCTGCCAAGGCCAAACAAAGATATTAAATTAAATTGGTTCACAGGAAGGGAAAGGCGCAGTAACTGTCACACTTGCTCTGTGGACACCCGAACCGCGCCGTAAGGGAAGGGAGGAAGGTGGGATTGAAAGTGGAAAGAGAGAAAGGGGAGCCGTAGTGGAGGGCTACGGAGTAATTTCGACCACCTGGGGATCTTTAACGTGCGCTGACATCGCACAGCACACGACGCCTCTTCGTTTCGCCTCCATCGAAACGCAGCCGCCGCGGTCGGGTTCGAACCCGGGAACTCCGGCACAGTAGTCGGGCGTCTTACCACTGCACCACCCCGGCGGGGCGCCAAACAAAGATATGTGAGCATCAGAGGCCGAGAAATTCTCTCTGAACCATGCGCATTTTCTAGTTTCTTTCCCAAGTTTCTTCCCAATCTGCAGTGCCTGAATTTAATGTTTTCTTTGGGTGTAAGAATGCAACAACTAGACCCACAAACAGTTGACCCAATGATCAACTGTTTCAAAAAAAAAAAAAAAACAAAAAAAAAACTGCAAAATCACCCCCACCTCAAAAAAATTCGGATGCTGTGCCACTATGGTGAGGGCAGAAGTAGGCGTCAAGTTGAGAAGCTGAAGTCGTGACTTGAAGTAACGCAACTGGAGGGCAACCAGCTGTGCTTGTCGAGCACATGCTTGGGCCCTCAAGAGGCACTCTGCCTGCAAGTAGGATGACCAGTTCATGAGGTTGTGCAGCAGCATCAAACTGAGCAGATGCAGTACTGACATTTGCAAGACTAAGCACAAATTATAATGCAGTGAAGAAAACGCACCTTCACATAGCTTTCAGCTGCATCAGCCAGGTCCTGCATCACTGTATCCAAAGTCTGCTGTTCCTGCATGCTCCATGTCATGGGTCCTAATGCCAATTGCAACAATGGTAAGGACAGGTAAGAATAATCAACCACTTGCTTGTGCTAAACGTCGCATACAATGCTATACTGTAAACGGTCTCTGGACTCTGGGTGCCCTGAAATGCACTGGGCACATTCGATTCTCAGTCCTGGGCTATTCCGGACTACTTGCTGACATGAATCTGGCATTTCATTTTTCTCGTGCAGATAAGAAGCTCCGCCCACCACTACAACTGCCGGGAATGTAGTGCCGCGCCAATGGCCATATTGAGTTAGACTCCGTGCGTGTTCCGAATACTTTTTGGTTCCTGCACATGATATTGGACATTAAATCATGACTAGAGCTTCGTAGCTGGTTTCTAAGCAGCTGTAAGAAGTTTGAATCTTGCACCTTCGCTTTCTCGTCTTTATGTTCACTACACATCGATGCATTCAAAACCTTGAAAGTGGACTGTTTGCTTGAGCTGTCCAGAACTTCACCAAGCTGTTCCGCTGTTTTTATCTTTAGCATACAGGCCTGAGTTGCAAGCAAACCAATGTGTGCTGGAGCAGCTTTAGAACAGGAGTTTGCAAATGTTTTTTGCAAACGCTTTCATCTGCTTTCAAGCACACTGAATTAGGGTACTTTGGCCTTGGGGAGAAATTTGCAAGCAGCAATGGCAAACAAACCTCGCCAAGCTGAGTTCTGTCAAATGCTTGGCATTCCCGCATGTTGTGCTTCATTCATGAAAAGAATTGGTTGATTCGCGCCTCTGCTGTCCATCCTGCTATCACGCGAATACTGTAGATAAACGTGCTTGTGGCGTCACTGTGAAAGAACTGCGTCGTGGTGACTGATGGTTTGCATCATCTGCTATAGCAGACGACAGTAGCAGTCTGCAAGCAGCAGTCTCTGGTGTTCAGGTGATGTGACCATGACACTATTTCCTGTCAGAGCAGAAACTGGGGAGCTTGTCAGCAAGTAAACCAGAACTGGATAATCGAATATGCCCACTTCAACAAAGCTGCCATCCCTTTTCCAGAGGCTTTCACTGCCACTCTGCCTCTCTGAGCTTTTCAAAAGTACATTCCTCTCTTCTTTCGCGCAATGGTGGAATTTTATTTTCAATGATGCGATAAAAGCCATCCCTATGGGACAGAAATCGTGGCAGAAGCATGGCAAGTGATCACAGAATAGGGCCAACAGAGAGCACTTCAGAGTGCCTTAAATGTATGCCACATATCTGTTGACACCAGCCTGTTTGTTTAAACTGGTTTGGCTTACTACCTATGCTCCTGAAGTGCATCAGTAACTACACTACACTAGGCCAAGGTTTCGCTGTACATAATGGTGTAAACCCACTGGGAACGCTATCTATAAACTGGAAGTCTTACCAGCCACGATTGCAAAATATAACTCATTTAGCATAATTTCAGCATAATATTTCAACAACACTTTCACTATGGTGCTAAGATGTGGATAATATTTAGTAAAGCAGAAAGAACATGGGAAACTAATATTGCAGCAGTTCCATGATTTGTGCTCTTGTCAACAGTGGCCAATCGCCAAGGCAAGGACAGCACAAGGACAGCACGAATACACAAGGACAGCAAGAAATGTGTTTACACTTGTGTAAATGCACACAGATTACATCCAACACGTACGTAAGCACCATTCAACGAGAACTCCCAGTTCATTAAGTAGACTACTTAACATCCATCAGCTAAAAAAGCGCCCTGTGCCAATACAACACACATATAACGCATGACTCGAGATCAGTACCAGAGTAGAGTATAGTAGCAGTAGTAGGCAACAGCAGCAAAAATATGCCCACAGCTGATGAGCTATGTCCCAACTGTGTGCAACCAGTCAGAAAAAGAAAAAAAAAAAAGCTGATACATTAAAAAAAAAAAAAAAATGACGACTGGTACCTTACCATCACTAGAAAGTCTGTTTATCTTCTTGAGGGCTGCAGATTCTAGGTTTTCAGCAATCTCGCGATGCATGTTGAAATTCAGTGTAAGCATGGAGTAGAAATCTGTGTCTGCGCAGCCCCTGTGCTTGAGGTAGTCGAGCAAAGCCACACGCAGGTATGGCACCTGACAACAGAGAAAAAAAAGTGCAAACACTCAACAACTCTAAAAGGTCTTCAAATCTGTACCTTTGACTGCCATTAAGGAAAATGTTTCAAAAGTAGCGGCAAGGTTAGCAGACACCAAAGTAAATAAGGTTAAACAAGAGTGGAGCATAAAAATGATTAGAAAACGAAACATGTATTTGATGATCAGTGTTAGTCTCGTTATTACTGGCCTTTTTCAATACGCTATGCAGATTTTCCAACACTCGGCTGAGGCAAGAAAAACAAGTGAGAATGAATAAAATTCTGCGAGAATACAACATGGCAAATCTGGAAATCATGGACACTAATACTGAGTGCCATTAGCACGTAAGTGACATGAATTGAATTCCCACTCACTCAAAGGTGAGAAAAGTGGATGCCTGGCTGCAAAGACTGTTCCAGCCTATGTATCTCTACAATCTCGTCAACAGTGCCACAAAAAGAAGGAGCCATCTAAAAAGGAAGTTCTGGGCTGCCTCCAGAAGCTGACTGCAATGGCCTAAAGATGTGCCAGCAAAGACCTACATACACCTGCCTAGGGCAATGCGAAAACAATTTTGCTTGCCTAGGGCACGCAAAATATTTATCAAACCTTTACCCAGGCCCAAGATGTGATCACAGTGCTCGAATATCCATGCACTGAACAGTTTTCTACATTTTCTTGAACAGGCTAGAACACACGTTACATGTTAGCACTAGTTGCATGTAAGATTCAGTCATTCAAATTTGGCTAAGTATTGTACCCGAAGGGTGCTCATCGCAGGTGGCTTACAAGTGCAGCGCACTAAGCAAAACCCAAGCTCTGGTGAAGTCCTTGTTGTTCCATTTTACCGGTACAAATTGTAATCGAACAAGCAATTTCTTTCTGTCCTTTCACAACTGTTTCCGCAATGTTACTCTTTTCCCGTTTTGACGCCAACTATGCAAACCAAGAGACTGGGCTTACCTTTTCCATGCCCTTCTGGAAGAGCAGCTCAAAGTGGTGGTGCTGCTGGAGCAGGTCGAACACGTAGGTCATCTCACTGTAGCGGGCCATGCCAGTCAGCAGGGACACCAACAGGCCGAAGTGGTCACCAGCAACCAGGTATGGTGTGAGCCGATGGCAACGATGCAGTACACGTGATATACCCTCCATGCTGCAAGCTTCCAGGAAGCAGCTGTGCGCCCGCACGCACAGCTCCACCTCCACAGACAGTGCTGCACACCACAGAGTACGGCAGCGTCACAACAAGTCTGGGACTTGTGCACAGCTATAGTTTTGCTGCTGCTGGCGGTAAAACTGAGAGAGGTGCACACTGCCTGCTTAAGTGTACAGAGACACTAGAGAGAACTTTCGACAAGGGACGCTCTGTAGTCAACAGTAAAGAGCATTGTTATAGTTATAAAATGGGGAGAAAACACATGCTTTTCTGTGAGCCAGAATGCAGGTCAGTGAAAGAACGGGACAACAGCACCACTGTATGATCAATATACTGCCTGTCCTTAATGTTATATTAAAGGCTGACCCACCTAGCTACTCCGCTGAACATACTGATAATAAACAAATAATCCACTCACATTATACTACACGGAATACTTGAATTTGGTTTCAAAGACATCAATTGACCTCCAGCAACTAGAACAAAAAAGAAACCTTAAAGACCAACCGAAAAAAAAATTTATTTTTGTTCCAATGTGATCGGTGAGTCTTAAAACTAATCCAGACACCTTTTAATGCTCCATGGAAAGCTATTTCTGTAGCTACAAGCATTTCGAAACCGCATAGTAGATGATGCATGCGCCTTGTGTTACGTCGTGGAGTTGGGCAGTTTACTGGATATGACATAAAAACAGGCGCTCGAGAAGCGTCCTCAAGTGCCTTAACCTGGGACCATTGCGTGTAAACAGTCTAAGGGCGGCTTGCAGTCGAGCTTGAGGCAGAAATTTGGCTTGGTGATCCCAGGTTTGTTACAATGACAAAGTTTTTATAATTTACCACACCGAAACAGTGTGCAGTTGTCAGGGGCACGAAAGCACGCAGCATGCCACTAACGTGTGCGTCGCATGCATTTCAGAAGTGCGAGAAACATAGGGCAAAACAAACAGTAGGTGGCATTGTTAGTGGTTGGCTCTCGTTCGCAGTGCTGTAAATTTTTTCACACAATTGATAGTCACGTCTCTCACAACACCGCTGCCCACGCGCAGCGGTTTTTGCAAGAAGCCACCAGTATGCAACAACTACAGTGCCTGAAGGTCTGATTGCGCCCCTTTTTACCCATTTCTGCCTCTTAGTTACGGCCACCTTTTTTCCAGTTTCCGTTCGAGAAACGACGGTTTTTGTGAGCGATTGCGGAAACACTCACTTCAGTTACGAAAGCTATATTTTGTTTTTAGTGCTCTCTCTTGACTTACTGCTAGAAAACACTGTTTTAGAGTAGTGAGCAATTTCTCTTTAGTCTTTACAGGGAAACAGTTCTGGGCTTGCAGAGAAACACTCATGGGGTAAGAGGTTTTGTGGACAATATATTTCCCTAGTGCGTTTTTTAAAAACATATGAGATTCGGCTATACTGTGCTGCACGATCATTATCAACTAAGCACTTTTTTACAACATTAACATATTTTGCAACACATGAGCATCATGAAATAATTCCTATTTTAAAACTCAATTATTTAAAGTCGCAAAGCATCAGTACCGAAGCTACACACGAGAAACAACTACAGTAAAGTGCATTCAGGCAAGTGGTCCGAAATCGCCGCAATCACTTCGAGATGAATATGTCCTAAAGTAAGTTCAGTATTGCCGATTGTGGACTGCAGGGTTCAAAGGCAACTTGGGCTGCTTTCGATGCCGTAGTGCAGGGTTCTGGATTTATTTGGGTGACCTATGGGTCTTTGTATTTCTAAGGATGCAAAATGCAACCAGGATGGCCAAGGATTGAAACTGAGACCTTGGGATCAGCAGCTAAATGCTGAAGCCACCCAGCCACTGCTAGTGGTTGTCTACGGCAAGAAGAGGCCTTTTTTGCTTTATACTAATCTGACGACTAAGTTATTCCAATACTCAAACTGCTGGAAATAAGTGAAATGTGTCAGAAATTTGTACAAGCTAAAAAGTAACTACAAATAGCAGAACTTCAGTTTTGCAGAGTTTCAACAAGGATGCAATTTTCATCTTTACAAAGCAATGCAATCGGAGCATTTTCATAGTCGAAGACTTCTCTTATTTTTTGCTGTCATCACACAACTAACCTGGGATGGCTGCAGTTTTGCGCCCTTTTGGTAATTTGCATGCATTATTCCAAGTGCAAAAAAAAAAAAAAAAAAAGTGATTACAAAGCAGTTTTTTTTTTCTTTGTGTTTACTTTTCCTTTTTTTTTCTAAAGCTCCATCATTCAGGTTTTCTCCAACATACCACACCTCGTAGCCAAAACTTCTTGCACATCTACAGTGATCTGAAATTTAACGGACTTCAAATAAGAATTAAGGAACACATTTTGGCATGCACTTGTGACGCTACACGCACCATTTCCTATCTGAAACGTGTAGCAGCTTTTCTTTTTCAAATCCTTGACTCATATTTCGTGGCACACCCTACACAGCTGTGTTGAATAACATACATAAAAAAGAAAAACTGACAGCATACCTCTGAAGCCGCAGCGAATGGCATCAAGGTTAGGTGCACGGGCCTTGAGCAAGAGATTTCCTAGCAAGCATGGATCACTGCACAAGCCCACGGAGAGATCCCAGGACTCAAGAATGGTGTTTTTCACATTTTCACGGCCGCGTCCTGAGGGTGGCAAGCGACAACAAAAATTACACGTACACTCAAATATTGAACACAGATGCACGTCTGAAGACAACGGAAATGTTGGTCCCTTTTAGATAGTATCTGAACAAGAAAGTTTACCAGAAGTTTTACCCTGCATCACATGATTGGCATAATCATACCACGACTTGATTCACTAAGTTACATAAAAATTTAAGAGCACTATGCTAGCCACTAAAAGGCACTCAATACTGTACCCATTCATAGTCACATTGGCTTACATTACTGAGTGCAATTAGATGAACACGGAATAACCCAATCCATTGTTCTTAGAAGCCTAGAATCTCAGCTTGCTGCCACAACCTCAGGCAGATCTCGAAAGCTCACATACATCTCCGAGTAGGCATGATTCAATTTACATATACAGGACCTGATTAGATAGATATATCTCTTTACCTACCTAATGAATTGTGCTAAGAACAAGACAAAAGCATTAAAAGAAGGAAACACACTGCGCCTGTGTCTGTCCTCATTTCGTACTTTAATCCTATAGCATTCATAGAGCTGTTCTTTTGACATGCGGTACCAATTAGCCCTACACCTTGCTCTTGTGAGACGTCTCCGCTTACTGTTGCCATCCACCCATGAAGAGGGGCTGCATCAGAAAAGAGAAAGAGCTCCAGAAATCACATGAACGACCACACTGGGTCTGGGGGCCCCTATCTGAGAAGCGCTCCTTGGCATGAAGACTACATGAGCATGCCCATGTAGTCTTCAATAAGAAACTTCTGCATACAAAAATTGATCTTCAGACTCACTTGATGCATTTAAATAAATATTACTGACTGCTCTCAAGTTGCATGGTTTTTATCTCACCGCAAAGTTGTGAGTGATTTTTTTTTTTATTCTAAACTAAGGTAGGTACTGCATAGATTAAACAACACAAAAGAGAGGGACAAAGGAAGAAACTGGCATATGAAGCTCTGGAAAAGCGTTTTGTGTGTCTTCCTTCTCTCATCCCAGTCCTTTTGCATGGTTTGTTATAGCAAACCTTGACCACATTGCCTAGTCTCTTGTTCCACTGAAGTACTGTATAGATTTCAACCTAATAAACTGACATCAGTCAATAAATACAATAGCTGAAATGTCAGCAGCCTGCATGGTAAGCAGTAATAGCACTACTTTATATGTTTTAATAAAAAAAGGGGGACACAGCAGTATTTTTTTCTTTTTTTTTTTTTTTTTTTTCCATCATCTCAATGTAGAATGCACACGTGAACACCTGCGGAATGAATTGGCAGAGCTCTACTTTCCTAGGAGAAGCCAACGGAAATTTTACCTGCGATAGCTTTGATTGCAGTCATGGCCTGACGAAACAGAAATGTAGCCACATCCTCATCCGCAAGCTTGAAGCACAAAATAACTTTCTTTGCCAGTGCAAAGTCGCTGCGTGAAAGTTTCCGCTCTGCATCAGTGCAGTCCAGAAGTCGTTGCAGGTAACAAATGGGGTCAGACTCCAAGGCTAGCTCCTCGTATGAACACTGTAGATGCTGTAAAGGTCAACGCAGACATCATCTTATATATATATATAAAAAAAAAAACATGTTTTGCATGTTGGTGCAGTGTACAGCTAGAAGAGATACGAGAGGGAGCGCGTGGGCTCTACACTTTGCAAAGTGTGGCCGCCGACAGTTGATAAGAGTCAGCAGTAAAGGCGCATGCAAATAAAGCTAGGTCGGCTGCTCTTTCCGAGTATGCCCCTGGTGCAACCCATTCTCGTCTTCTGTTGGTTTGGTGGCAGCACTTTGCAAATGCAAAGGTCACGCACTTCCGTGTTCCCTCTCATTTTGCTTGTAACTGTACATTAAATACACGCAGTATAATGGACATTAAAATGTGCCAAGGAATAATTACAAAGACACACAGATATTTTTATGAAAGAACTGTTCTCAAAGGTAGTCCCTTATTACAGCAGGCAGTATTTTCCATCAATCCTACAAGTACAAAATCAAAATTTTCTATTTCTTTAATACACACGGCAAACGATCTAGTACTCAATATGCAACCGAATTCATATTCTTGGCAACATGGTGACATATAAACATGCGCAATAGAATTATTAAATGTTTGCTGTGCCGAGAAAAAAAAGGCAATTTTTAACTGTTACCCCCGAGATTATGATACAATAAAGGTGGAGCCTTCTCAACAGTGCTTTACACCAAACAAGGCAATCATTTTAAATTTAAAGGCGCCAAAACCACACATACACACAAGCAAAGAAAAACAGGACAGAGCACTTGTGTGTATGTGTATGCGCCGTTTTGGCACCTTTAAATTTAAAATGCTCAGCTACCAACTAGCCCAACAAGAAGTTCTCTTAAACAAAGCGCAGGAAGCTCTGTGTCAACAACTCTTACCAGAGAAAGGTTGAACATGACTAGGACACGCTGACAAAGCTCTTGGGAATGGTTTGCCGAGCTGGATAGTTGCTCCAGGAGTTTCAAGATCCCTTCATCATTGAACCCCTTGCTGCTGCCGGCATTTTGACATGCTGCTACACATGGCATGTAAAATATGTTAGACACATTTCTTTCCAAGCTTGTTGCAAGATCATGAATACGCAGTGGTACATAGATATGATGATGTCAGGTACAATGCAATAGTAACACGGCTGACTATAAACTATGCAGTGGTAAATGTAATAATGACGTAAAGTATAACTGCAGTAGTATCAAAGCTGACTGGCTTTTCAGAAAGCACATTACAGCAGATGTTTAGTGATTCGATCTCGGCTAATACGAACTTCAGTACGACACTAATTCGTATGCATGAATCCCCTGATCAGAGTGCACTGTGCACATTAAACACATATTATTATTGATCAACGTTTCTATTTTATTTTATCCAGCAACTGCACTCAACCCGTGAAGCTAAAAAATATCACTGTTTGCTAAAACACAAACTAATGCCCTACAGAAAAACAAGTTAGTGCATGCAAATCAATGCTATCAGACACCATTCCTAGTTTCCACCAGAAAGGGACAATTTTCCACATAAATGGTGTATTCAAGCTTTACTTTAAAAGACGATATGTTAGTTTTGAGTACAAATACTGGTGGTAAGTTTTTTTTCAGGGATGAGGGAAACTTTTGCATGATGCGTCATACATAACCGGCAGAAATAGCAACATCAAACTGTCACGACCTATCACGTAAACACCCAAAGTATCGTGGAAATAACTTCTGCTTCAATGGTGTACATTACACTTGACATTATAAACTCTGCACATAGGGTCATTCGCTAGAATGTGAATGTCTAGTCTCCAGGACATGGCAACCAGTGGCTGTTTTGGTGAGGCGCCAATATTGCAGGGGTGCAACAGCTGAAATAGGATTTGTAGTAACTTTTGAAGCAGTAAAATCAATATTTGGAGCAGCTCACAGAAAAAAAAAGAAAAAGTCGCATTTTGTAGCAGGAATTAAAATTTTGGAGCCATTAAACAGGGAAGAAACCTTACTTCGGGCAAAAATGAAGAAATGTGAATATCGGGCCGTATTAACGTAATCCAAAGGAAATCTAGCAAGGGCCATCTATCGCTGGCACTTAGTACACATCTTTTAGGAGTCCAGTGCGCACCATTTTTGTAAATAAGCGTTTTGTACTCCAAGGCATACTATCACACTAAACAAGAAAATGCCAAAAGTAGATAAGAACGCAAGTTATAAGCAAAAAAAGCTGATGAGCGAGTGCATCTTCGACCCATGATTTACACTTTCTATAGGGGCTGGAGATGGCTCGGTGGTTTTGACTCAATATTTTGATTAAGGGGAGGCGGGCAATGACTCGGGATATTAGGTTATATATATCATGCACGGAGCAGACTTCAAAGCATTTTTATGTTCCAGCATCCATTAATGTTAATTTTGGCATTCAAAACCTAAGGCTGGTGTGAGTTTCCTGACCTGCTGAATCCCAAAATATATTTCACATGTACCCCTTCAAGTTATATTATCACAAACACAGAAGCCATAACTGATGCACCTCCTACGCTATCTGACGACGAAAACGTGAGTCTATCGAAGAGACAGCATAAAAACCTTACTGTACATAAATGGCCCAACAAAGCACCAAAAATTTCCAAGAGCCGCATAAAAAAGTAGAGATATATCCATTAAAGCCACGCAGTGCTTAAAACACAGTGTTGAAGTATTGCTCCAAAGTCACAAGTACCACCACGACCCTTTTCGCAGTTGAACGCAGTAGCAACAGGTACTAGCAGTGGTGCCTCGTTACAAGCGGCCCCTTTGCGTTACGGGGATGCTTCACCGCATCAACCGTCACCCGTGCGGTGAAGCATCCCCATAACGCAATGGTTCAGTGGGAGCGGAGGAAGCATGTGGAAAAAAAAATTGAGTAGGCATTAGAATGGCGTGACGCCACCTCAAAATAAAATTAAAAAGGCCAGTGACACGTGCTGCAGTGCCCGAAACGTCGCGACTGGCCATACCATGGTCGCAGAAAGTTCTCCCTGAGTATGGCAAACTTTTGCAGCTAGTCGGGACATTCTGGCGCAGCGTAGCGCAAGTTTAATAAATTTTACGCTTATGGCGCAGCTTGCCGCAGAAGTATGCAGCTGTATCAAAATGGCGCAACTGGCGCAGCTGTTGCACCCCTGGTACTGGGCTTGAAGATGGGCTTCCAGGCTTCCACAAGCTCCCCAACACTGTTGTGAAGACTCAGCTCTGGAAGGCCTACTGCAGACGTGTTGATTGACAGGTGTAGGGCTGTCTTAAATATCGCGCTTAATAAGAAATGCAAGGCATCTTGCACATGGTAGAAATAGCAAATGGTAGCGCAACTCCCATAGAAGCCTGCATGTTGACTTTGAGCGAGGCTTTAGTTTCTTTAGATTTTAGGCTTTAGATTATAAAAGGGCGAGGGATTTTGCAAAGTACATATCAGTGTCAAAGAACAAAGAAAAACGAACGGAATAACTGTAACGCTAGCATTAGAACACCCAGCTGTAAGAGCTTAGGTAAGGAATTCAAATAGGAATTGTTACTATTTAGAAGTTAATGCATCTGAGAAGTGAAAATAACTGCGATACAGCTTCACTCCCTACAACTAAAATTTCGCCCTGTTCGTGACTCTAGTCTTTTACTCGCGTTTCATCTGTCACTGAGAGGAGTCAATGTGAGGCTACAAATTTACAATTTCAGCATTCATACATATAAGAAAGACCCCACTGACAATAAGAACATCCCTGTGATACCAGTTAAAGCACATTCAGCGAACATTGGTGCAGTAATGCGACGCAGTAAGCGAAACGCACAGCACAGGGAGCGGAACGGAAGGCTTTGCGTAATGGGACACGAGTCTTGGGGTCAATACAATCTCACCTTCACCGTTCGATTAAAATAGATGCAGCAAGACGCTGCTCATGCAGACTTGTCTCTGTAAAACAAGCCGCCACTTTTGCGACGTGCCTGGGAGGCCGAGCTGGCCAAGCCACGCAGCACTGTCCCATCATCCGAAAATGCGCACATGCAGCGGCAGTCAGTTTCTCATCAAGCACACACAGTCTTCGCCTTGCTGTGAAGCTCCACCACAACCAGCAGAACGAAATACTAACTGTTTTACACAGATAACCCACTTTGCACGCAGCACGCGATGCTGAATGTTGAACTGGGGCCAATGACTCACCCACACTGGGCCGCGGGTGAAAAAACTTCAGTCTGAACCCTATCTGAGCTTTGGGCAACTACGCAGCAGATACTAAATGGCCGAGAGAGGTCGGTAAAAACAAGCTAAAATATTGTTATAAATACGACAAATTTTTTCTTACGCAAGAAACAAAAACTGCATTCATTTCTGCGCGTAAATATTACATTTAGTTTCCAGTCCTTTGCAGTAATCTTATTTTTTTTTGCTTTAATATTTTGCCACACAGTTCGCAGGGGCCCCTTCCATCGTTCATCATCATCATCGAGTTGATGCCGCTGGCAATAGGCAGCTGCACGTGTTTCCTTCCAAGTAGCGCAACCAGTTGCATTGACCTTGTCATGTAAGTCAAACGGCTAATACGATTTCATTTCATTGAACTGAATTGAATTGAAGCAACATCTAGTCGCCAATAACTTACATTTGAATTTAGCATAGTATATTTCAGAGTAAAAGAAAAAAAAATTAAGTCATAAAAAGAATAACAAGATGCTTACATGGAAGCACAACCATTGAAGTCCTCCTCATAGGTGCTGATAGCGCTCTTCCAACTAATTTCATAATCTCAGGGTCCACATTTTCTGCAGTCAGCATCTGCTGAGCCAAGCGTACACATGTCTGAAAGTGTAAACACACACACAAAAAAAGAATAAAATAAAGAGCATATATTAGATGTGGTTTGCTGCATTCAGTCCAGCCAAAGTGAAGCACCAAAATAAAGATTAAGTGGTTGGCTTACTAGTAAGATATTTAGATCGGTTGTAGAGCTGCCAAAGAGCAGTGATAGCTGGCAAGCCTTGCAAAACTGGCCTTGGGATAAGAGGTCGTCAATAAGCTCCTTCAAGGATTCTATTTCCTGCAAAAATAAAAGAAAGAAGAGAATTAAGGTGTGAAAGATTGCAAAACTGCTTTTTAAAATAACAAAAAAAGATTATTCATGCCTCGTTGCCTTAAAGGGACACTGAAACCAAACTGAAAGTTGGCCCGCACTGACAGGGCAGAGTACAGAGGGGCTTTTTACATTAGAAAAGGTAAAAAAAGAAAAAAAGAAGAAACAGAGGTACCACTGCTGCCTGCCATTTTTGCAAACAAACAATGGTCACATTGAGATATTTCTTTTGTGTGTTGGCCCCTAATGCAAGGCCATTAATTTGTTGACTCCCAACTGATAAGGAAGTATTTTCTGGTACTGAATTTTCTGGTTCTGGCATTTGAATTGAGTGTCAGCGAAAAAATTACTCCATTTTTAAATCGGAGTTTGTCAGCAGCCAAATTAACACTAACATGGCCTCGTAGAAGAAGCCAGAAAAGTGACTATAAGTGAAAAAAAAAAAAAAAAAAATTAGATAGTGCTGTCTTCAGCGTCTCTTAAGAATGCAACATTTGCAGCCCTTAATCTGCATTAAATGTATTTCACGCACGAGAATCATGGCTGCTTTTCCTTACATGAAATGATGTTTGTATATTTCATGCCCTTTCATAGCTACTGGTAACATTGTCCGTGACATTAGTAAAGCAACCTATAAAGTTTCTGACAGTATATATTTTTCACTATTTTCCACTATTTTCAAAATAGCTAAACTTGTTTTTCTATGACTACATCTGTTAGCCACAATAAGTTGCCCCCTGCGTGCATTAGTGCAACATTGCTCTCTGATTATTGCCACTTTTAACTATTCGTGAGACAAAATTTAGCACCTGAGCCTTGGCTTGCATTTGTGTAACTTAATGTGGAAATTGCACTTTTTAGACACACTCACTCACTCTAGCCCTAGAGTTGCTAGTGTGCACAGTGCTCTCCAGTTATTCTGATTGCTAGCTAACATGGAATAATAAATTAAAGCCTGACTACTGGCAAGTGCTTGTGAATATTGCTATGAAAATTTCACTCTGCGTAATCTAGCTGATTCGCCCTGTAGTCACACTCTCGCTCTAGCTCTCTGTTTCTCAACACATGTCGCAGTGAAAGAATGTTCTCACTTGTGGGTTAGTAAGTGTCTCACAGGCACCGGGGCTGGGTGGCGTAGGCATCAAGAGAGCACCGCCATGTCCCACATCCTCTGGCCGTGGCCTGTCTCCAGAGCGAATGCACCAGAGCCACACCTTGGCCTCCCAGTGTTCGGCCTGGGCTGAAGGCCAAGCCGGACTCGCCTGCAGCCAGCGCAGTGCTATGCGCCCCACAAAGTGCCGCTCGACATCTGTGTCCAGGAGCTCCGCTTTGCTCTGTGCAGGGAGTGCAAACGCAAACAGCGAGCCTTAAGACACACTGAAGTGCTGATGCATGAGATTGCATTGCTGCGCGAATTTCGATAACTTATTACTGTAGTAAAATCACATAAAACCGCCTGTGAAAGCTAAGTCACAGAGGTCCTCAAAGCTGTGAGAATGTTACTTAAGCAGCGCAAAAAAAGCAGACAAAAGGTGAGGCACACAGTGAGTGCGTTGAACTTGCTAGTGACTTCACCGAGGTTTTGCTACTGTTTGTATAATGCAGCTAAACATCTTGATTGAAAGCACATGAAAATGGTCTGGTTTGAGTTATGAACTTTAAGCTATAAGGGATGTTTTAGTGGAGGACTCCAGATAATATTGACCATCTGATAAGAATGACAAGAACCCTGCAGGTAGCAATGATTGGATAGAAAAAGAAAATGCATTCACTGCTAAAATGAACAAAGATTGGGTGAGTTGGTAAGGATTCATTATTAGCAACACCAAAAAATAAGAAGCAGGAAGAAGACAATAGTAGACTTGCCCATGTTGTGTTACGTTTTCACTTTGGCCCTCGCTTTTTTTTTTTTTTTTTCACTGCTAAATATGAATGAAGGATTCTTGCCATTTTTATGTATGTTCTCACCCGAGACTGTTTGCCACAGTATATAAGCAATGGAAAAACCTCAATAATATCAGCTAATTTTAGAGCCCTGCATGTGTATACCTCTCTTACGATCCACACATTTGTGGTGTTCTGGTTAACTCAAACCTATTCGCCCACTCTGCAAGAATCTTCTGACACTATAATTACTCCAATTCTTTTCAATGGCTTATGACCACTTTGTGCAAACATTTCATCTCATGCCAATCTGGCTAACCAGCAAAGTAACATACTAGTTGACAACCTATGCCCGTCTCAAACCTGCATATCTTTCCAGAAATCGGCGGTTTACTTCTCGTCGTCTCCTTCTAAACCAATGGTCACACTCATCTCACCACACAGGGACAGGATACACTGACAGATTTAGTCCCAATAGGCCAGTAATCAGAAAGGGGACAGAAGTAAGAAAGAAGGGTGGAACACTTGAGGAGAAAGCAAAAAAAGAACACTTTAAAATGGCAAGCAAGAGTGGATCAATTGCTCCGGAATGAAGGCTGAAGGCCAGCAGGCTGCTCACCCAAGCCCAGCAGCCCATGACTTTTGTGCCAAGAGCAAAAATTTCCTCCATTTACTACTAGATTATTAACTCTTTCTCTAAAGGTTCCATGCCCACATAACCGCAAGTGTGACCCTAGAATGGGAACCTTGCACATTTCTGAGCTTCCCCACCGACAACCTCCATCAGACATAAAAGCAAGAGTTTTGATAAACGAAAGCTAAGCTGGACGATACCTAAACAGACAGCATTTTTGTTCCAGGACTGAAAGCTTGCCCATTAAACTGTGAACATCACAGAGGTGAGCTACTGGCATGAGCATAGTACATGATGCATGATATACCATGCTCAGTGCTATGAAGGCAAGTATTATGACACATTGCATAAGAGCAATAGGCAAATGCATCATGATCTTATGTATAGAAAGGAACCATAGGAAAAGGAAAGGATCCACCAGAAATATTAGACAAGGATAAAAGTTACGGTGCTCAGGAGCTGGCATTGTGCAATGCCAGCATCATCTTGCAAGGTAAAGCACCAACACAGCTAGTCCATGCAGGGGACAAAGTGAGGACGGGATAACAGGGTTACCACTGAATTTAGCAAAACGCAGTAGAAAACAGTGACAGCAATGAATACTACTAGATTAAAGTCGATAATCAATGAGACACGCGACTAATGTTGGGAAAATTTATTGACGAACAATTTCGATGCGCTAAGTTCTATATCACCACTTAGTAATGAAAGTCTACAGAATGTTCAAAAGCCATGGAACTGCAAGTACAATGCTGCTTATGACATTAAACGCTGGCAAGCTTAAGGCATTAAAGAAAGAAGGCAATGCAAGTCATGAAAATGCACATTAACTCATAAGTTTAGGTAACTCATAAATCTTTCAGCTATTTATTGGTAATGTGTGTGTGCCGTGTGCCTTTGCGACCCACCTGCAAAAGTTGAAGCTTGAGAGGTTTAATTTACAGACACAAGCATGGCTCCACGCTGTTGTAATTGATGCAAAACAAGACAAGTACTGCAAAAGAAAACTGTACCTTACATACCTTGAGAAAAGAGAATGCCATAGTTGGATCAACGTCATTTTCTTTCAGCACCCTGTCGCAATCTTCCCAGAAAGCAAAGTCTGTGGCCCCACAAAGACTGTCGAAACGCAGCTCCAGCTGAAAGAAAAGGCATCGTTGAATTTAAAATACACGCTCAAATAAAAACCTCACTTTGTCCTGTGAATTACTAGGGCTTATATTCAAGACACAGCTGACTATAATCTAAACAGTATTTAGTCATTGCTGAGTTCCCCATGAATGGCAAGCAAAAAGTGACATTCAAGACACTACATTTGCTTCATACTCTAAACGTAACAGAAGTTCGCCAGATGAACAAAGCGTTGTGTATAAACAAGGCTGTACATCAGAATGATGCTGGTACTGTAAATAGTACATAAGGTATGGAATGCAGTGATAAGTAGAATCTCATTGCACATACAGGAGCGGACTAATTTTTTGGACTCCGATAATTAAAACTTGCGCGATATTTCATACTTCAATCAGGAACAGTCACCCACTCCATAGAAGTGTGTATATTTTCACGAACGATATTTCAAATTCTGCGGAGTTCAAAACTTTGATTTTTCAAGGATTGTTTTCCGAGTGAACGCTTGCTTTTTTGGCATGACACAGACATAGTGGGGCATTCCTGTTGCAACCAACCAGTTCTTCGCAGCCGTGAAAAGCACCATCTTGGATTTAAACAGTCCTTTGAAGAGACCAGTTTGACTACTTGTTCATTGCTGCCATCTCAAGTAGTGTCAACAACATGTTCTTTGTTGTCAATGAGATGGTTTATAAAAGTGCGCGGTCGGATTAAAAACGAATCACGAGCAGTATTCACCATGGCTTCGCAAACACCACCGCCCACAAGGCAAGGGGTTGCATTCGCAGTTTCTCTCGTTTTGCTTGTTTTCTTCCTGCGAATTCCATGTCGTGACCTCCGCGACCATCGTTAGTTACCCATGCAAACTGAACGTTATAACTTTGTGCAGAATGTGCGTTCATTCACAGCATAACCTGCATCACACTGTCACGAAGTGAAGCAGTGCGGACATGACAAAAGCAGGACTCCGGCTGAGATAATTTAATTGGAGAGTTATAACATAGCACAATCCGCTTCCGCATGACACTGTGGCGCATCCACAGATCGCCTTGAGAGAACTGCACGGTTCCCGGCGGCACGCATGTCTGCTGTGTTGGGTCCAACCAGCACGTGTGCACTGGCGGTATCGGATCACAAAAGCATCTGACCAGGAGTGCCACGCGGAATCTAATCATGGCAGTGGACCGTGCTAGGCTACAACTCTTTATTATCGATATATAAACAAACAAAACATGTTGATCAAAAAAGTCTGCAATATCATAAAGCAGATTTTTCACAGAACAATTATTTCTTTTATGTTCATGAATTTTTTTGGACTGCTGAATTACTTGGACCTTTTACCGGGTCCCACTGAGTCTGAAAACCTGGTCAGTGACTGTATCAAGTTACCCTAAAACTCACATAGGCTTTATATATATGTGTAAACAATTTGAGTCGCATGACATTGTACTAGAAAAATTAATTAAGAAAATAAAGCATGGCTGGCACAGCTACGCTAGCGATGTGAATGCATTACCGATGGCACCCACACAAATTGAATTGTGCAAGCTGTGACACTGTGTAGGCCAGGGACACATTCCCGACAATTTTTCATATCTAATGGCCATGTTTTGTAGAAACGCTGATGCGAGCTTTCTTTGTGTGTCCACACAGCTTAACCCACTGATGGAAGCAGGTGCAGTTTCCATTTCCCACCTGACTGACAGCCACATCGGCCAAGGGCAGTTGGGCAGCCCGTGCCAGCTGGAGTGCACTGGCAAAGTTTCCTGCTTCATTGAGTTGAGCAACTAGAGCAGCCACAGCACAGGAACGCTCCACAGGTGCCGCTGCCCACAGGAGGGCCCAGTCGAAGTCAACGTACAGCGATGGGCTCAGAGAGGCAAGTAAGGGGGCCAGTGTGGGAAGCTCACTGGCATCGTACAGAAAGGCACAGTGGCAAAGGAGGGTCTCCATATCTTTGTGTGAGCGGCACAGATCAAACGAAGCAGTCAGCAGCTTGCGCACTGTCTCCTTCAGCCAAGTCCGAGACTCGAGGCCAGAGCCTGATGTGGGAGCCTCATCGAGCTGCAAAAAAGGTTAAATTGGATTCCATGTGGTATCTTGATTACCGAAGCATGAACAGCTGATCGTGTGCGATGTGGGAAAGTTTAAAATAAATGCGTCTTTTCGTCATTATTTGCGCATCAGTAAATGCTATAATGTGTCACCTGCTTAAAGATCTCCATGGAGAAGGAAACGATAAGAACAGCAAATAAGAAGGGCGACGTTTCATACTTTGAAATAAAAGGAGACTGAACATTTCCTCAAATAGCATGGGGCTCAAATTAAGAACAACCTTTTCAATACGCTTCATGCGGACTAGAAAAGAATGTCTTAGCTTGAACAAAGAAGATGCTTGAACTAGTGTAAATCTCATTAAAAGAGACACTTGAAAATGGTTTGGTTGGTTTTTCTATGTCTGCCATGTTAACAACATTGCATACAAGAGACATGGTTACAGGAGACACTTGGTTACTAAGGACAACTTTTGCAGGTCCCTATTGTAACTTCTTCACCATTTATAAGAGACACAACCCAGGTGTGCTCATGCAATGCAGCTGAAGCGTACCAACTTGTTCATGATGCACTTCATAGTCCCTTAGCTAAATTCTGTTCAATATCAGCATCCTTTTTGTTGGAATATGTCAAAAACTAAGAAGTGCTTCCCCATGATTGGAAAGTCAAAACAACCCCGTTGTTTCAGCCACTGGCATCGCATTACCGTCACCTACAAAGTAGATCAAAATGCATGAATGACATCCAGCATTTTCAACTCATCGTTAATAAAATTTGATCACAAGATGAAAGCTCAGAATCCTGATGTCTTCCTCTTTGCGGACAATGCTTCTAGCAGCACCAAAGTTATTTTTTCCCTCCAAACTCCACACACTATTTTCAACTAATCTACAAATGCATTATGCACTCTGTCAAGTTGGTGTACAAAATGAGGTTGGTAGAATGCTTGTTTCTCAACAGGTAGCAAGACTGTACAATAGTAATTGAGCGAGGTTTGCTGTTCAGGTGATTTCAGGTGTCTGCAATGGCCTGAGAAATGAATCTGCAAAAAACTGTTTAAGACAAGCAGGCTTTAAATGTGGTGATATGATGTAAGAGGGCCCATATTCAAAAGAGTGTACAATGCTCATTTTCCTGTTAAGAGACGCAAAAAGAGTAGAAAAATTCGAAAGCCATGGGTCACACATGAACTGTACCAGCAAATGAGAGCAAAAGATAAGCTCTACAGACAATTCTTAAACACCCGCCATCCTGATGATCTGACCGTTTTTAAACAATATAGGAACCAACTAACGAAAAAACTACGTAATGCACGTAAAGAGTACTTCTCACGTTTTTTGGACGACAAAAATGTGCCGAGTGAGTTGCTCTGGAACAAATTAAACACGCTACTGCGTCGCGATAACCAACGTAGCTGCATTTCTAAACTAACGATTAATGGCAAAGTTTTGCACGAGGCGGAACTGGCTGATGCTTTCAATAATTTCTTTACAAGCATGAGTACGCCAGGCAGCTCCTCAAATGCGTATCGGTATATCAGCACGCGGAATGAAAAATCAATATTTCTACAGCCAGTGAGTGTACGGGAAGTAATTTCAACAATAAAAAATTTAAAGAACAGCAGCAGTAGGGATATCGACGAAATTCAAATAAAACCAGTAAAGTATGTCGCAGATGTCATAGCACCAGTTCTAATGCATATCTTTAATAAATGTCTGACGACATCGACATTTCCGGTGAAAATGCAAACTGCAAAAGTAGTCGTGCTTTTTAAAAAGGGAAGCAGAAATGAATTGGGCGATTACCGTCCGGTGTCTATCTTACCTATATTTTCTAAGCCTCTCGAAAAAATAATACACTGCAGGCTTGTAAATTTTGCTGATCACTGCGAATTAATAACGAAACACCAGTTTGGGTTTAGGAAGAATATGTCTACAGAGTTAGCCCTGCTTCACCAGAAAGAGTATATTTTAACGCAGTTCGAAAGCAAGGCAATAGTAGTCGGCCTATTTGTAGATTTTTCCAAGGCATTCGACCTGGTGAATCATGACATTCTGCTGCAGAAGTTGGACATTTACGGTATACGTGGGTGTGGACTACAGTTATTACAATCGTATTTATCCCATCGATGTCAAGTAGTCCAAATCAACAACTCGCGGTCACGAGTCCTGCCACTGCTTTGTGGTGTTCCACAAGGCAGCATATTGGGCCCCTTGCTATTTAACCTGTATATTAATGACATTGTTAACATTAATCAGAACGCCAAATTTATTATATAAGCAGATGATACTAGCATATTTTTTTCTGGCAATAATATCGATAAACTCATCTCTGATTGTAATGACACCATAGTCCAACTGCAGCAATGGTCCTCATCCAATTGCATGAAGATTAACGAAAATAAAACAAAAGCTGTTGCCTTCCGGCCGAAAAATAAACCTGTTCCTCCTCATGCCGATATTGTTTTAAACTCTCATCCTGTTGACATTGTTGATCATTTCAAATGTCTAGGTGTGATATTCACAGCCAATCTGTCCTGGGAAACTCATGTGAATTTTGTATTAGCCAAACTTGCTCGGATAACCGGTGTAGTCGGTCGTCTCCGATACATGCTCTCTACTAAAACAAAACTATTGGTCTATAATTCTCTTTTCTATTCGCACGTCAACTACTGCCAACTTGTCTGGGGCACAACTACATTCTCTAACACACAAAAAATATTCCGTATGCAAAAACGGTATCTGCGCCACGTGTACAATGCTGGTTATAATGCAACCACTGCAGAATTTTTTCACAGTGCTCATGTTATTACAGCTCACAAGCTATACCGCTACCGTTTGAGTGCTCGGTATAAATATGAAGTAAAAAAAAAATATTCATAGCCTGGACGCCTTGGCACATTTAGAAACAAATGAGAAGTGTTATAATACTAGACGTGGAGAAAAATGGAAGGTTGCTGCACCACGCTTGAATTCTGGTATGGAGCGTTTGTGTTATTCTCTGCCATCGGTTTTAAACTATTATCAATCACTGAATTTTGATTTATTTAGCTGTTCCACTGTTAAACTCAGAGACATGTTTGCTGATTGACTAAGCTGATCATCTTTTCTGGTGTTTGTTTTATCTAGCATTTCTTTTCTTCTGCATAGAACAAGTGTCTTGCTATGCTTATCGCTTGTTTACTTTTTGTGCTGACGGTGTTTGTTTTACCTGGCTCAGGAACTTTTCTTTTATTCCGCATTGATTAAGTGTTTATTTGTTTATCGCGTGTTGATTCTCTGGTGTTGCCTAGACGCTGCCTTATATATGGGGCTGCGGACTCGTCAAGCCGCCAAGTGGCAGCTTTTTTTCCGTAGCCCTCCATCTGTATAGCACCTGATGGAAATAAAGATTTATTATTATTATTATTATTATTATATACGGATACTGTGGAAAGCTTCCTTGAAAATGAAGCTTGGGTGAGCATCCAAGAGACTGCTTACATACCAGAATCTTTTGAGAAATTCGTATCTGCAGATATGGATTTTGTGTGCTCCCGAAGAGCTTACAGAATGGTCCATAGGGTCATGAAGAGTCGGACACAACTGAACGACTGAACTGAACTAAAACAGCACATGTGCCACAGAGGGTGAAAACGAGGATATTTCAGAGGAAAAGTGTCAGCATCTGAGGGTGATGAGCATGTAAGAGTGCTTCAAAGCTATTAGAGCAACAGGAAAGCTTGCAAAGTGAAGTGCTTTGCCTCCAGAATTTGGGAAGGAATATACTCTGCACTCACAAAAATACATACTAGTTTGAATAACTTCTTTAAGCTTTCCTGAACAATTCCCTGTTAATGCTATATGCTGATGTGCAGTAAACTGATCAACACAGTGATTTTAGAATTTATGCATAAGTGTACAACCGGTCCTCTGGTCAAAAACATGCGACGAAAAAAAAAAACCTATACGGGGCAGTTGGAACTCTTGAAAACAAATTAACGTAACATGCATTAGCACAAATCAAGTGGTGGTATAGTTGCTTTTTTCAAAAAGTAATGCAGGCTAGTTAATGATGAGGCAAAGTTCCCGAATATGACTGCAGTAACGAAATACTGGTCTTTAACCTTTCTTTTATTAATGAAGTTAAAATCATGAAATCTTAAGTGGACACATATTTTTGAGTGTCGATTCTAAATATATCAAATAATTTCATGTAAAACAAGTTTCTGAGCCCTTAAGCAAAACATTATGCAAGCCTTTTATGAAGAGCTTTCAAGAAATGTTACTTCAGGGAACTTGCTAACACGCATGTTATCTTGCTTGACACCAAGAAGTATGTTAAGCGTAAAACAGTCATCCTGCCTATCGTGGAAGTTCAGACATAGGATTTTCAAGTTAATACTTAGGAAGCAGGAAGAAACGTTTGTACTATTCACATTTCTGAAGTGGCACCTTCAATTCCCTATAGTTCAAAGACGGATGATAATTTTGCCCTTACTGTAATCTTCAACGTTAAGAGAAACCGTTGGCATAGATTTCTGCAAGTTTCCTCATCAGAAATTTCAATAAGCTGCCCACAAAGATTTACATAACATTTTACGCAGATGTTCAAGGCATTGCTTTAATGAAATTAATTCACATGTTTAGAATCGACACACTTAATTTGAAAAAGAAGAGAGATGGTTTGACTCCGCCAACCAACGTTGTATTATGCGAAAGCGTCCAAATATCAACTGTCAATCCACATTTAAGGATTCTTTTACACGATTTTAGAGGTGAGTCAAGTTAGTTTTGAACACTGGTCAGCTCAATTTTCGAATTTCAATTTTTGAATTGCACAAAGTAAATTTTGGAGGTGGGCCAAGTCCATCAGTCACTATGTGTCTCCTCTTTAATGCACCTTAAGAGGGCAATGCAACAATGGTGCGTTTGGATCCACTGTGCACTGATGGAAGTTGATGACGTGCAAGGCACAGCACAATATAGTGACAGTAAAACAAGTGGGGTGATTGGCTGTGGCTATAGCTATAAGGTTCCGTACTTGCTTCCCATGAGAGATTCCAAGGTTTGAACCTGCTCCGTTCTGATAGGTTAATTTTTTCTCTGAGATTGACACAGGCTTCACACACATGCAAGCCACAGAGGTTTCAGTTGGGTTTGACTAAGTCAAGTACTTCTTTTGCACTAATATATGTTCCGTGAAGATTTCACAGTTCTGAAACAATAATAAAAAAATTTTTTATGACCAGTGTCCACCTTTAAATGGGATGCAGCCTTTAGAAAAATTTATTTTTTATTTTTTATTCGATTTGAACAAGACTTTCTGATATTATTGGAAATGAACATTACAACTGCTCTCACAAAATCTCCTGGTTACATCCCAAGAATATTTTTTCCTACTGCATATTTCTTCCTCAATTCTTGTGAAAAGCCTGCAAAGTTAATAAAATGTGGCAGAAGGCTGATTTAGCATCTGTTGTGCCTCTGCTCGCATGGTACAGACCAAGACATTTAAGATTTTCTTTTTTTTCTCCAGCAGGACACAAAATTTCAGTAATGAATTTTTGCGATGCAGTTGCTGCAGACATGTGCAGACTGAAAAAAGAAAACAAAATTCATAGAAAAATTTAGAGTTCCCAAATTTGAAAAACAAAATGCCTTGACCTGCAGTACAGTTTCGGGAGTGCAACAGGACGATTGGTCAGAACAGATGAAACAGTCATGCAGGAATCTGCCTCACAAGGCAACTATTTTTTTTTCCATAAAACTGCAGCATAGTAACACTGACTGTTCGAACATTTTCCTAATATGCAAGGCCAATGCTGGCCATGAAACAATTTTTTTTAGAGTATCTCCCAGTGGATCTCAGCAATTAAACTTCAGAACAGCATAGAAAACGACGAATATGAGGAAAAATATTTTCAAAAAAGTTTTTTGTTCTTTTTTTTTTAATATTTAAAATCCGCATCCCCCCCTCAGGGGTATCTGATGCATGAACTAGGAACACAAGCCATGGGTATATTAAAACACTGCAGCTGAACAGGATCTCCGCAGAAAAAAAATTTCCTGACACATTATATCCCACTGGAGAGCTGAAATTCACCAGGCACACCCAGTTCTCAAAGCCAAAAAATGAAGAATAAGTTACACATGTGCTCATTAAGTTACACGTGCTCATGCAATTCATGTGTGGGTGTGGCACCCTATTGCAGCACTGATGGCCTCTCCTAGTAGCCAATATCGTTGTAGATCACTGCGGATCCTGCAACTACTGGTGCAGATGATGATGCAATATGATGCATTAGACGTCACTAGGATTTCTAGAGCATGCATCAGAACAGTTTTCAAGCGCAAAATTAACCCAAAGTTTCATTAACCAAAAGCTGCCATACACAAAACAAGCACACACCTTCAGTCACTCTGTCAATGCTGCATGAAAGGCTTTAACACCAAGTTTAGGCTTTGATTTGCACCTGTATAACAAACTGCATGATAATAATAACTTGCCACAACATTCATGCGCACAATACATTCTGGTAGAAGATTAAAAATATAGGTATATAATTCGACAAACCTTAGTGAGGCGACGTTTCAGCTTTTCAAGTGATGTCACTGCCTGCCCTCGGTCACGTTCAAGAAAAATGAAGACCAAGAACTCCACCAAGGTGACCAGTGGGCTCTCCTGCAAGAAAGAGCAGCAAGAACTTTCGAATTGCAGCTTTCAGCTCCATTAAAGAAGTATAGACACATACATTTTCTGTTTCAATAATTTTGCTTTAATCAATTCTCCATGGTCCAAAACAGAGGGACTGCAACCTAAAAGCTCCAAACAAATTAATTATCGGGGCATTTATCAGGACCATTTTCAGTTTTGATCTCTCCAAGCATGAGCACCCGATGACATCAAAGATGCGAGAATGCCACACGAGTGCCTCCTACTGGCAAAACTGGTGATGATGTGGACACAGAATATAATGACGCATAGGGGAAGCGTTTGTCGTCTGCTTGTGATCGCATTTGCAAGAAAATATTGTCGCCGAGAGGCGCTTCAGCGTAGCTTCGAACATCAACATTACTTCACCCAATGACGTGGATGTTGCCGACATTGCCACGCAACTTGATTTCGACCCACTCACTAGCAACTCAAGCGACGAAGCACGAAGCAGCAACGTCGAAAGCTTGGTCGGTGTCAGCTGCCAAGACATGTTGAACAAAAGAAAACGATGCCCCCTCAGCCCTGTTTGCCAGCGCTATCAGCTAAGCCAGCGCCCGAAAAGGTGCTTTAGCAGTTAAGTTACAGCATAGCGCGATCCGCCCGCAATCAGTCCCCTACACCATACGGCTAAAGCGCACGGCTCCTGTGCTCACGTGCCAATTGATCCTGACGCGGCAGGCCTGCGTAACGCCATCCAAGCAAGTGGCACCATCTGGCGCTGCCAATGCAATCTTCGCTGTTGCTAATTTATCGCGGATAGCTGTTATTCGCGTACATAACAACCCCTTCTTGAGGACTTTCAGTTATGAATAAATTGGGAGGATTGTTTAGCCAATAATGGGGTGCTGGCAGAAGTGATTACAGCAATACAAATGAGCTTATTTCCTTCAGCCACTTGAATTGCTGCTTGAATTCTCGATGCAACTCGTCTGGCGTCTGCTAGCTCCGCTGCTGAATGCGTTGTGCAAATCAAATTAGATGTGCTGCCCAGTAAAGTGATACAAAAGTTCAGCGCTTTTTACAGCGTTAGCATAAAGCCCCTTGACATGTTAGCCATTCTGAAGTGCCGTCTGCTGCCACTGCGATGTGAAACTAGCTAGGCCTAGCAACGTCTAGGGCAGGTGGGGCGCAATGCAGTTCGACTCTTGGCCACCCGCAGGAGACACCATTGCCGGAAGCTGCACACTTGTGCAGGTGTGTTGGGGTGTCTAAGTATATGTCAATCAACATGTACACCAGGTTCAAGTTGTACGATCGAGTCCGGCATAAAATGAAATGAGTAAACTCCAAATTCTGCTTCCCTTTTACGGAGCTCCATAGTATATATGTGTGTACAAAGTATATCTAAGCTTTGCATTCGTAAAACACGTCGGCCGTAGAAACGACACCAGTTGAACTAATTGTGACATGCATTCAGTCATTCCAAGAGTGCACAATCTACACATACACGGCAAGCTACCCTGTGTCGTCACTTCTTGTTGCTCTGATAACTCTACATCATGGATGTTTGATGATGTCATGTTGTTTGCATATGTACATGTTTTCGTCACAGAGATGTCACTGTCAATAGGTTTTTAAAAATGAGGTCGTTTCCTGGCTTGTAATTAAATAAAATTAAAATACCTTTGCGGCAACGCAAGAGGTTGGGATTGCTTGGGGAGCATCTGTATACAACTGGGAAGACAATCGTATTCCTTTCGGCACTTCGAAAATTGATGTCTGTGCTCCATTAGTGTAAAGAAAAACATGAGCACTGGGACCAGGAATGTCCCTAAGCCTAAAAGTGTGAGTACATAATGAGACCTGGTTCCAAATGTGCATTCAAGAGACTGAAGTTGCTAACTGATGTAAAGCTAGTGCTCTACAGCAGTAGCTTTACAGCACCTCAGTAGATTTACTCTGCAAAAGCTATTCCATGCAAAGCTAACTGAGCTCTTCAGTGTTCCTACACTAAAACAAAGGAGTAAAATAAAGAGAGAATGATACCAAAAGACATGCAGCACAAGTGAAATATAAATAACATCATCACCATCACCAGTTGGACTACACCCGTTTTGGGCTGAAGGCCTTTTCCATACTCCTCCAATTAATCTGATACTGTGCTAGCTGAAACCACATGACCCCTGCAAACTTCCTAATCCCATCCGCGCTATGCAACGCTTTCCTTGTTATCCTGAGCAACTATCGGTTATCCTCTCTTTGCATTAATGTCTTGCCCATACTCATTTTTTCTTGATTTCAGCCAGAATGTCATTAACTGGAAATATAGATAGCACAGCCAACTAACTTTACCTATCAGCAGACGTTCACTGAACTACACTTAACAAGCTCTCCAAGTTCGTAATGTTCCGTGCGTACAGGCATAAAAAGCTGCAGTCCCAGGTGCAAGGTGCGAAGGCGCCCTCTGCGCACTGCATCCTCCATGGTCTCCTGTAGCTCGACTAGCGTAAACTCCAGCGTGCCTTCCCTCAACTCTGCATTGTAGGAACCCAAGCTCAACTGCAGCCACAGAGACAAGCAGCTGCCCATGGGGGCATCCTGCGAGAGAAAAATAGCACCAATGAGGCAACACACTCACGGAAATCAACGAAATAAATAAAATGCAAGTGTCTCCCAGACATATGCGCCTATGCTGAACAACTCATCACCTGATGCCCAGGGTAACAGAGGGCAAAAATGTGCATGATACTCACGGGGCAGCAGCCGGCAAGCAAGCATGGCGTCTGGTGGCGCACTACAGCAGCAGCGCGTAAGAATCGTTCCCATGCCAGCACTGGCGTGCCTGAACCATTGCCTCCGCTACACTGTAGAACAAGTTCCATTAGCTCTGAAGAGTACTGTGGTTCTGCAAAAAGATGGCAAATGCTGTTCAAGGGTTTTAGCACAAAGATGTTGATGATAATGTTTCTGTCCTCCATCTCCAAATAAGGTTAACAGATTTGTACAGAAGAGGACATGTAACATCGAATGAGGTCAGCTCAAAGCCGCAAGGAATAAATGAAAAAGTACTCTCTTACGGCTACTCCTGTCCAAATACCACTATAGGTTCATGTCATCCTTGCCTGCAGCTATACAAATATGGTCTGAACTCACAAAGCACTGCAAGGTGTATGAACACATCTACTTTCAGCTTGTAATGAATTTACATCTACACTTAGTCTCACAGGAAAAATAAAGGGGCGAAATTATTTATGCAAGAATGAAGTAGTATCCAATTTACTGGCACTAAAATGCGGCATTTCAACAAGGGGCTGCGTACCAGTTCCAGCTACAACTGTGGCATCAATGCTCTCGCTGCTGCAGACAGACAGTGCATCGTGGTCAGCTGTGCTCTCTGCAAGAAGAAGAGAAATCTTGTATTGTACTTCTCATGGGGGAAAGTTTTAGTTATCTATGCATTAGTAAGGCTCTCATCTTCTGCGAGCAAAGAACAAAGAATTTTCAATTTCTGCTCATGACACCTAACAGTACTTCAAGACGCATCTCGTTTTATATTCGAAACTGTTGCATATATAGTGTAAATTGTTTCTTTTTTCTTGCAAAAGCAACACTATGCCAGGTCTAACCGCTCGTCGCTGTATGCCGTGTCTGTGTCCCTGTCCACGGTCCCCTGGCAGAAGCTGCCAACTTGAGTCTCTCATTTCACATGGGACGGTTATGTCAGAATCAGCCTGCCAAGACACTGGCATTCACGTTACCCCTATAGGCCACTAACGCACGTTCATACGGCTTAGTTAAAGCGGGGCTTTATATGTGAGCTGGGGAAGAAGAACGGTCAGTCACCCGCAGCTGTTTTCGCTCCATAATCAGTTCAGCAGTGTTGAACCCTTCTAATTTTTTTTTTTTCTTCAAGCCCTTCAATGTAGCGCAAGTGGCCTTTGCCACTAGACCCGCAAGCCGCCAGGAGAAGCCAGTTTGTAAATGACCTTGGGGCAAAGTGAGTGACTAGCAAGTGCAAAGAAGAAAGTGGCTGTAGGCAGAAGCCTATGCAGATTGTTGAGAAAGAGGCAGCACTGAAGGAGTTCAGCGGAGTAGGGAAAGCAAAGAATGGCTAATGGGTTCAAGAGTGGACTGATCGAAGCACCGAGTAGTGGCGGCAGGCAGTAATGGCTGCTGCTGAAGCATGTGCATTGGTGCACTGCATGTTCACCTGCACCACATGAACCAGTTCATGTGGTGCAGGTGAATCGAACGGACCTTAAGTCGCATCCACAAGCTTCTTCCAGTGAACTGAAACTGCACACTGGTCACATGCTGTTAACAGTCCATGCCGTGAAGCATCCTACAAATGAGATGGGCCCATTTGTAAAGCAGCACCACTGCTACTACGCTGCACTGCAAATGGGGTCGCAACGGTGTCTACAATTTTGGAGCGATCCTCCAACATACTCGACAGCGTATGCAAAAAAATAAATAAAAAATACGACGAAACTGAAAAAAATGGTCATTTTCGCTTGGGTTTCATCACAAATGCAAATAACAATCATACATATGATCACTAGATAATAAAATTACCGTGATGCCAATTGTTTTCAGCAGTTTCTTTAGGGCCATTCGATAACTCAGTTTTGGTTAAATTGAACATTTTTCATGGCACACTTGAAGTCAAAATTAACAAGATTTTATAGCTTTAAGTTTGAACACCACAGCGGCGCAAAGAAGACAACACCAGAAGAAAAAGGACACAATATGTGCCTAATTTCTTTCTTGCGTTGTCTTCTTTGTGCCACAGTGGTGGTCGTCATGAACCAACTCACCCCACCGGTTGTTTTAAGTTTCTGCTGAGAAAAGGTCATTCCTAAAATTTTTAGTGCATCACATTTCAGGTAAGTGGGAAGGACGTTCATTAATTTGAACTTGCTTGGAACTCCGGTTTACCTGGATTGACACCTTGGTCTTGTCAATGTCAGGTGTATTAAGAAAGCTCCTCTGAAGAAGTGCCTACAGCCACTTTCTTCTTTGCACTTGCTAGTCACTCACTTTGCCCCAAGGTCATTTACAAACTGGCTTCTCCTGGCGGCTTGCGGGTCTAGTGGCAAAGGCCACTTGCGCTACATTGAAGGGCTTGAAGAAAAAAAAAAAATGTGTTACCCTAACTCATGTGCTGTGCAATGCCACCTAATTCAAACAAACTTGTTTCCATTCGAGTGAAGCGTATCAACAGATGACTGTATGAACATAGCTACTGACGGCAGCTTACTAAACAGTCTTTATTTTCAAAAGGCGAGCCACAAGCTGTGAAAAACTGTTCACAAAACGCTCCACTCGCCATCAATAATGTACTATACTAATACCAAGCTATTTTTCTATGAAAGTGAATCAAATAAAAACAAGCACAAATGTCAAGCAGCCCCTTTTGCGCATATGGCACACCAACATCTGAAGATGAGAATAAACAGTAAGCAAACCAGCGAAAAATGCCATGAAATCTGCCAACCACTAACGGGAAGTGAATGTAGCCAACCTTACCCTGCTGCTCTTGAGACTTGCTTGCAGGAGCCTGGAGACCTATGCGGGCATAGAGCGATGCCCTCAAGTCCCTTCGACGATGCTCGCTTGGTCGCAGGGAGCTCACCACTGACAGGGCCTTAGTTAGGTGCTCCCTCAAGCAGTTCCCTTGAAAAAGTTGAACCAAGTCCAGCACCTGAAACAACAATATTATATATGGTTACGAAACCTGAATCAAACCACCAAACAAGCTGACTGAAAAGCCAAGTAAATTGCTAATAACAGCTCTGTTTGCCTTGCACAAATTTCAAAACAAATCTTTAAATGTGACGAAAACATACAGGATGATTATTAGTTATCACTATCAATAGCAAAGTGCAATGAAATAAGTAAAATTACCATCTATTGTGGGCCTTTCTTTCTTTGGAGTGGAGAAACTCACACTATGTGATTATCAAATTTTCAGCTTAGATGTTGGCTTAGGCAAAGGTCAGATGCAGTCAGCAGTAGCCCAAATTTTAAAACATACGACTAAAACGCGGTGGCTCACCTGAACCCTGGGCAACTGCAGCAGCTGTGCCCACAAGAGGAAGCCCAACCAGTCACCCGACACCACACACGCACGCAGCATCACATCCGGTGTATCCAGGCCATGCTCACAGGCAAAACGATGCAGCAAGAATCCTCCACTGCTGCATATCTCATCCAGCCTACGAAACATTGCCGAACGAAGAGAGTCAAGAATTACTAGGTGTCAGATTTTTACAGCTAGATACAAAGCATCATAAGTTTATCCATATGCGAGCTCAAGAAAGCTGGCTTGGCAAGCTATAAGTACAATATATGTCCCTCAGCGCCTGCCAACAATCACAACAGGTCAGAATGGCAGATGTGTTTTAATCTTCAGGTTATAACAAGAAGCCTACAAAGATTTTTTTTCTTTGTAGACCTATCGGATGCTTTTCAACAAAGGCGAAAAGCAAGGTACTCATGTGCTGTGCAATGTGAGTGCACGTTAAAGAACCCCAGCTGGTCGAAATTTCGGCAGCTCTCCACAACGGCATCTCTCATATCCATGCTTCAAGACATTAAACACCATAAACCAAACCAAACCGTTTTTTTCTTAAACACGAAATATGGCTACACTGGCCACTGTGAATACCATTTTGCAACAGCTCAATCATTATCAGCAGCAGCCGGACTATACCAACTCCACGCCAAAAGGCCTTTCTCACCTATAGTAGAACTTTGCTGATACGTTCGCAGCTGATACAATTTCCTGGTTCTTTCTTGGTCCATAAGTTCAAAATTGCAGACAGTAAAAATCTCCCATAGAGTTACAGTTTTTCTCAGTTTTTCTGTGTTCCCGGATAACACAATTTCCCGAGTACTATGCCCGCAATTTCCACAAATTGTAATCATATAATACGTTTAGCGATCAACCACGCATGTTCCAACATATGAGCGGACTGAGCTTGGGAGCGAGCAGTATGAACAGCTAGAAAACAGCGACGCTTACCACCGTGGTAGCTTCTCTAGAGTGTCTCGGTGGAAGCGGATGAAGCTAATACAAGAATTCCACTCCCGCACAGAAGCAAGATCAGCAGTTACACAATGATTTCTTCGCAGTGCCTTAAGGATAGGGTAGCAAAGGCAAAGCATTTAGGAACGACTATGCACTTAACATTAGGGGTCCAGATGTGGGCAACACAGCGTGAAGAACAAAAATGCAGCAAGAGTTAGCCATTGCAGTGGCTTCTACAACTTTGTAAAGAGGAAAAGCATATGCAACAAATGAAGTGATTTCAGCTTTCCATTGCTGTCAAAGTACCAGACGTGTTGCTAAATCTCTACTGCACTAAGGACAACACAAATGTGATCTGAATTCTGCAGGAAATAAAACAGCGGCTGTTCACACGTTGTACCAGAAAACAGTAATCTACATTTTTTTATGAAGTGAGTGTCAATAAATGCCTTTCTATTTAATTCGACAGTTACTTTTTTCAAAATCATTCAGTTTGAATCATACCTTTTCCTGGATAATACATTTTTTCCAGCATTTTGACAAAAAAAAAAAAAAAAGATGTATCATTGGAGTTTTGCGTGAACACTCATTCAAACCTTGCAAGCTTCCTAATTTTATCTGCCCACCTAATTTTCTGGCAACCCCTGCAACACCTGCCTTCTCTTGAATTCAGCGGTTACCCTAAGCAACCTTCACATTATATGTCCTCTGGTCTCTTCCGGTCTTTTACCGTTACACCTAACGTTTTCCATTCCATAACTCTCTGCGTTTCCTCGTCCTATAGGTGAGTGCTGGTAATACACAGCTATATTATATACTTTCCTCTTGAGGGATACTGGTAAGCTCGATATACACCCCTCAAAACTAGGCCAGAAAGCATGACATAAAAATTAAAATTGGTAGAAACACTTAAGACTCCTTATGTGTGATAATGCAAAGTACTAAACATGAAAGAAAAGACCACAGGAGCATCTTCGCATTGCACCCTACAGCGTCGGCACAGCCACCACTCCCGTGCAAGCACTCACAACAACAACATGCTGTGATCTCTAAAACCGCACATGTTTGTTCAAAACGTCACATGACCTGGCACTGCAGCTGCAGGGGACGCGCCGCCATGCGCGGAACAAGCACTACGACCTGTCATTCGACTCCTCCCAGTAACGCGCCACTTGCTCATCAAACACCCGAGACTCCACATGCGCCCACATGCATGGTTCAAAGGGCCGTATCTATCACCTTCCACATGCACCTACCCTCTTCATAATGCTACCAAAGGACTATGAAAGTTGCATGCTGCCGATGGATCTTTTGATCAATGTGGCTGGTAAAGCTTTCACGTTGCAAGCACTTCCCAATCCTTTGGCAAATGAATGTGCGGCTGTGCAAGATTGTCTTCCGTGAAGACTACCACAGCAAAAGTACAGTGAAATCTCGTTACTATGAACACCACATTAACGAATTTTTTTAAGAATCCCCAGCACATTTCCTAAGTTTTCAATGCGAAACTATTTCAGATAAAAAATTTCAAAATAGTGTATATGTAATTTAGAATAACGTACATATTTTAGTTTTTCTTCTATAATCTAGGAACATCAGTATTACGAATTCGGCTAAAATTAGCAGCACCGCAGCTCGCAACTCTCACGTGAAACAGAAACCGTTTGTGTGTATGATTCGTGGGCTGTAGCTATCATCATGAGCATATCTAGCGCCAGCTCCTAGCGCCATCACAAAGCTGTAGTTTAATATGCAGTAGCCAGCAGGCCTAGCCGCCTGTGTGCCGTTCGCCGGTCGGTCATTTGTTTGCGCCATCGCGCGTGTGGGACGAAATATATATATATACAGTCAAACCCGGTTATATCGAACCTGGATATATCGAATTTTGGTTATATCGAACTCACGGAATATCCCCTTGAAAATCCCATGTGAAAGTATAGGAAAGCCGCGTCATATATCGAACTTAATTTCACCGGCCGTTCGATATATCGAACTCCGCACCACGCACTGGAAAGTGTGCCTTCCCCAAGGACGATCGCATCACACTTGGCCGTTTGCCGCGTGACGTTTTCAAGCCATGCGCGGAATGAGAAGGAACAGTTCGGCGACGGCTGGTCTGGGCAGCGCCGCGCCCATTCCCCAAAGGCGCACGCATCTGCAGTTATCGTTTCCCGCGCGCCAACATATGACGTTTGCAAGCCATGTGCGTGGGTGTGCCCATTCTTTTGCGGAGCTATCTCTCTCCTTCAGCACGCACTATACATGCGCCAAGCCAGCTAAGCCCGTTTTCAGAACAGACTTCAGACGCTTTCCCCAGCGTGTGTTGCGAGCCCTCTGCGTGCTGCGGCTGACGTGGCTATGGCGCCTGTAGACGTTAAGAAACGGCAGCTCTGTTTTTTTTTTCTTTCTTTCTTTTGAGAGTCATCCTTTCTTATCGTGCTGTTCGGACGTTAAGCGAAGGCAGCTTTTTTTCTTTTTCTTTTTTTTTTTTTGCGGGAGTCGTTTATCCTGCATGTATGAATCGACGAAAGCACGCGGTCAGCTGCTGCGATGACGCCCGCCCTAAGCGCAGGGTGGCCTGTGCAATAAAGCCATAACGGGCACTCTGCCAAGTTCGCTCCCCGCCACCGCAGGAGCTATCAAAAGATAAACGCGCCCCGACGTTATCGACGTTATCGCTGCGCAGCATCTTGGCACGCTGCCAAGAAATGAGCTGTGGATGAGACCACCGAAACAGAGTGACCCGCGCCATCGACATGCCAGCGAAAACGCTCGCGATTTCTGCCCGCGGCGACACAAACCTTGTTTTGAGCTGCCGCGGTGGCTCGAGCGGCGAGAGGGACGCAGTTCCAACAAGTTTGAAATTTTTCGCTCTGTCGCTGCCGCTCGTCGCTGAGATTGCTCAATCGCTTGCATGTGAGCGAGCTGGCCTTTACGCATTTTTTTTTTTCAAATTCTCGGGTGCAAAAGTGGTGGGTGGGTTCATTATGCGAGTGGGTTGATTACGCGACAAATACTGTATCGTTTTTTCGCATCGTAAGTACCGTCACAAGCCGATTCTGTATATCGAATTATCGATATATCGAACTATTTCGCGATCTCCTTCGAGTTCGATATATCCGGGTTCGACTGTATATATATATATATATATATATATATATATATATATATATATATTTTATTTTTTTTTTGTCGTAGATTATCTTATTGCAAAGTTTGTGTAAGATCTGATGATGAATGCAGCCAGCGAACTGCCAAGAAGATAGAAACGCAGCTTTCACTGCAAGAAATTGACACGGGGCAGAAACGTATTGACTTCTGCAGACAGCTAGCATTGCCACATTGACCGCCGCAATCATTTTGAAAGACCGAGATAAGATTTTCAAACTTCAGGGAACATTCAAATGAAGTCATACTATCTAACTCTGATGTTTTTTTGCACATGGACCAAGTCCATACTTTCATTGTTCGGTGCAATCACGCACCCGATGAGATGTTGCGCAAAGTGGAAGGTGTATGTGCTGTAGTGGTGTAATGCAGTGCGTAGTAATGTTTGCTGTATGCGGCAGGAGATAACTGATTTCTTCAAATACATCAGCTTTGAAGTTCGTGCAACATTTTCATCTGAGGCTTAGGTTGTCTACACGTGTGTACTGCCAAAGTACATTATTTTATTACCTAGGTTTGACCACTGGCTTATAGTAATCGCAGATTTTTCATTACAGCGATATTTCAAAATAACGATTTTTTGCGGTTCCGCGGGATTCGTTATATCGAGATTTGACTGCACTCACGCAGTACTTGCAGAATCCATGAGCATGTGCTGAAGTGAGACGGCTCCTTGGTGCAGTAGCTTTCTGGCAACCTCCTTGCTGTGCCGCAGCGCCCTGAGAACCTCTCCTGAAGTAAAACCACAAAAACAAGCATAAAGCAAAGATTAAACAGGAGGCTTCCCAGAATTACTGTTATGTCACGCTGCACTACCAGTAATGAGCAGTCTTGAAAAGCGCCTTGAAAGTGGAAAGGATGAGAACAGATTTATCTGCATACTAGACACAGCCTGCAAGCGACTAATGAATATATATGATCACTAGAGAACAACTTGCGGGCCACTCACCAACTTGGCACCAAAAAATGTAGTCAACCATAAAATTTTGTGAGGTCTGCAATACATGGTGCAGCGATGCAAAACTATGTTGCTGTGCTATCTGGATTCACACAGCATGGTGTCGAGGCTGACGGCATTTCCGTGCCCTTTCATTGCTCTTCGGTCACTTTCACTGATTCGTTTTTATCAATTGCGGCAGCCATTGAAAGGCCATGTGGCCCTATATCTGCATCAGCTGCTGCAATAGATGACGGAGCTCCCGAGCCTTTTTGGCATGGCACACAAATGTATCAATAAATGTTATCATCCAAATGTCATTCCAAGCGGAGCATGAATATTACTTCTTCCCCATCATCTCGGGTGCTTCTCTTTCACATTTGCTTTCCACACTTATTGCAGCTTCGTCTACAAAATCATACCTAGACGAATATAGTATCTTCTATCAATCCCACCTTCCTCCCTTCCATTACAGTGCAGTCCAGGTGTCCATACAGAAGCACAGACACTGCACCTTTCCTTTCCTCTAAACCAATTCTTACGTTTTTTACGAGTATAGTTAACATTCCTGCCTGGTGCCGCCATGGAGGGCTTGGTGCTGCAAGCATTCTGCACCTAAGCATGAAGACATGATAAATAAACAGCGGCAGTGGTCACATTTCTACGATGTTGGAACACAAAAAGAAGCCACGTGGTGAGTATAATGAAGAATGGCAATAAATAAATAAATTGCTCGGCTCACTACGGACCACTTCCGCAAGTCTGCTTATAACTGAAGCACAAATCCGAACTGTTACATTCACAGTAAGTATACCCCCAGTTCGTACTAGGTTTATCCCGTGATGATGGAAAGGCGCACTCGTTGTAAATGGTGGCACGCACACACGAGTGTAATTTGAAAGAAGTTGAAATCAACTGGCACATCTTTTGAAAGATAACACATATTTCGGCAAAGTTGTGTGCAGTGCAAGAGACTCCCACGAGCTCCACTGTACACTGTTCATCACACCAGACTAAGCAGGCGCGTGGCGATAGTTATGCGTTGCCTCAGCAGCCGTCACGAGCATCAACGGCACTTTATGTAGAAGCGAGCGAAGAGGCATGCTTGATAGAAAACGAAGGACAGGCACACAAAAAGGGCACCTAGCAAGCAAGTTCCGTTAGCCTCGACACAGCGCTCTGTCATGTCAAATGGCACAGCAATGCAGTTTGGCTTCACTCCACCACGTCATGAAATTTCCATAAACTTTTGCAGCCGCAATAGGCAGCCATGACAAGGAACTTGAGGCAGAACCATTTTGTGTATGATTGCACCTTCAAAGGTTCCAGTACACCAAGCCTAAGCAGAAGCAAGTGATCAACTACTAAGCGGTTTTAACCGTGACTCTAACCGTGATACGTCATCTGGACACCATATAACACATCATAGGAGAGTGAAAAAGTAAAGGCCACCCCCTAAGCAAGAGCTATCAAAATATAAAAAAAAAAAAATCTTTTCTCCTTTCATTAAAGTGGGACAGAAATGCAGCTGTTTCCATAGTTCATCACTTTGAAAACAGAAAAAAAAAAAAATGCAAAGTAGGTGAACTAGCACAGGTAATCGAAGAGCAAGGAAGTGCGCTTGAAAGTAGGCACAGATGTTAGCACATGTTGCTTCACGATGTGGCGAGCGGCATGGAGCCGAGATCTAGGGAGCACTGTGCATACTCGCCTGTAGTGTCTGTAGTCCATGAAGATTGATGTGAGAGGAGAGAGGCTGAAGTTGAGGGCGCACAAGTGATATGGGACTGAAGTAACATGTGCCCAGTGACAGCTGCCACAGCCACAACTGTGATGCGTGCCACTATCTCATTAGTTGCAGCTGTGTGGTCACTCCACCTCCTCAAAAGCTAAGCCATGTGATGTACATGTCTCCACCTTCTCTTTCGCTCTTCCACACTTCAAATTCACGAATAGAAAGAGAGAGCGGCCATAGACAGACATCAGCGAAATCCCCGATTGTGGTTAATAGTGCTACGCACTAAAACAAATATAAGGCTTCATGTTATTACACCTCCATTGAGGTGTGCCATATCTATGTCAAACTACAACAACCAAGATTAATGCAATCATAGAATGCAGTCAAAAAGCTGTGAAACTCAGCAACACGCACCTAGGTCAGCAGTGGGAAATGCCAGTCGTGCCATTCTGAGGTTCAGTCTGAAGCTACGAGAATCCGTGCCCAGAAGCTCAGCAAAGGCAACGCTCGAAGCTACCATTTTCGCATCGTCTGCATGTCGTTCAGCAAGTCTCCAGGCTCTGTTGCAAGCACCCCGAATCCTGCAGCAGCAATTTATGCAAACATGCTCACGATCTAAAATAGAACAAATCTACAAGTCTGCCAAAGCCAAACATAGACTGACACGGCAGCGTGCGGTGTATTCTCACCCAAACTGATTTATGATGTATAAGTACACTGAAAACATTGTGTTTATAAGATTATTCTCCAAAAAAGTCAAAGCCTAAATCTTTTTCTTTTTTCCTTTATATGCCGTTAAGGGATGCGCACTAGCATGAAGCATATGCTACCTGTGGCTAGGCTCAAACTACCTTAGACCCAGTAAATATCGTAAATTTACCACTGAGAGTCTGCCTGTTTTTTTGTTTTTTTTTAGTTTGAAAATGCAAAGCCCTACACTGCCAATAAAGACATGACAAATGAGATATCAGGGATGCTATGGCGTGGTTACGATTTCATGTTCACCCTAAGGCTCTCCTCATGGCACACAATTGTAGACTTACAATCATGTAAATATGGTGGGTCAGCTATGCCTAAGTGTCGACCCTCTCAGTTGAGATAGTTTTTCTTTTCTTTTTTTTTTTTTTCAAGTACCTTAAGGGCCCTTGTGGCAATTACATAGGAGGGGATTCATCAAATAAACACAAATAATTTACAATACAAGCAAACAAAAAAAGCTGTAAGCAGAAATAGGTACACAAGAAACCAAGAACAATTGATACAGGCGACAGAAGCAGGTTTTCGAAGATGAAGAAAAATGCACATCTAACAAAAGAGGGCAATAGATGAAAACACCGAGTTGTGAAGCATGGAGCAGGGCCATGTTTCAGAGCACGTAATGGTGGACACAAGCACAGAGACGATAAATTGAAGAGCTAAAAATATAAAATGCACATCAGATTAGGTTCGTGAATTCAAGTGTGATAGAAGAGCTGCTTGAATAGATAATGCTTCAGGAATAACGATGATATTAGAAGAAAGTGAGTTTCACTCATTAATAGGCAGGACTAAGGTGAGTACTTGGATCCTTCTGTTTGTGCTAAAATAGGTTTGAGCTTGTTGATTTATTCAATGCAATGCAATTTATTCAATGTAAGAACAATGCAATTCATGTGCAGCAGCGGTAGTTCCGTGTGATTCACAAGGTTCCAGAGATGGAAGGTGTCTGCATCCTTCGTAGTTCATCAACCTAATGTTAACTGATCTGCCAAAACATCATAACTTGACTGCTCATTGCAAACGTGCCTTTTGCCAAAGAGGCAGCCGTGCTGAAGTATTTCTTGAGCCAGAAACTTGAACGTGGCAGCACAGGGGCGTCCTTTATACAGGTAGTATGTGTAGCCCAGCTCTTCACGCAAGCCAAACTTGTCCCGCAACGAAGGCTGAGAAAAGTGGGGGAGTGAGGATCCTTCAGAGTCCACTGAAGGCGAGAAGTGAAAGATATGTGCCACAGCAATCAGACAATGCTTAATTTAAAATCCTGTGCACGCGAGGAATTTGTCTGCTTGCGCAGGACAATTATGTATCACATGTGTAAGCACAAGAAACATGTAGTGACAACAAATCTTGGACAAAGAATTAGAACAACAAACTAAGAAACGATTTCTCACATTACATTTCAGGCAAGACGGCGCGTGTTAGCCCACTGATCATTTTAAGAATACATCAGGCATTTTAAATCACTCAATACAGGCTTTTTTTTTCAAACCATGAACGGTACAAATTCGTGGTCCCTGTAGATTAATTATGTGACAGAGCGCAATGAAAAGAATATATAAGTAATTAGATGAAAATAATATTTTTTTAATTTTGGCATTAGATTATATGCAGTGAAAATGGAAGTCATCAAAATAAAAGGCGTGCTCAGTTTCAGAAATTTTAAATTGGCATCGTGATTCGAGATACTGACCGTAACGAAAGGAAGCCTTTTTGAAAGCTGTTCTAAGTTGCCTTTAGCACACTGCGCATTAATAATATGGTGTCACTGATTGAAATATACATGCAGTTTACAACTTTGGCAATGCATAAAAGCAGCTTTCATGATTACCATGGAAACACCACATCCAGCAGTGCCATTTTATCAATATGCAATGTGGACAAGTCAATTTCACGAGGTAATAAAACTGTAATTTTAAAGCTTTGTTGTAAAGTGGCAACACAATGGTACTCTATTACAATATGACAAAAGTCAGCATTATTTATATTTTCTTTCTTTCCAAAGAGGGAGAGGAAAGTAAAAAGAGTGCTAGTGTATGTCACACAATAATATCTGCCCATACCTTGGCAGGCATTTGTGGACTGCCATCCAAACAGGCCACCTGTCTCAAATGGGGTTCCTTTTTGAAGCAGTTGATAGAGCGAAATGTCTTCGGGATCAATGGGTGGTGATGTGACAGCAAGAAAGGTGGCTGGGTCCTGTGCACCCCCTTTTCTTGGCAGGCATTGCGCGAGTGCCAATATTGCACGCTGAGCTTTGGCTGCATCTGCATAGTATAGTAACACCATGCAATGGACAAGCTTTCTGAGCGATCAGCGCTGCAAGTAGAAAAAAGGAGCCTCAAAGCCTTAATCCCGCAGGGTAGGCTTTGCCAGCCAGTGCAGATGCGCAAGATGTAATGACTGAAACCAAGCAAAAGCTATAAGCTACGCCAGCAGCATAAAAAATTCTGCAATCATATTCTTGATGCAGTTAACAAATTCGGTTAACAAAAGGACGGGTAAAATTGATTTGAAGATCAAATGCAGGTTACATAAAGCAACAAGCTGAAAAGTTATTGCAGTGTTTCCCATTAACAACACATTGCCAAAGAACGCTTTTAAAAGCTAATGTCTGCATTGTCTAGATGCAATTTCAACTTTCATTGCAGTTACTACTATCAGTAGCCAAGTGTGCCAACGCATGCAAAGTTTCACTTTTCATAGTGTTTTCCATGCTCCTGCTAACGATCAATATGGTTTTCTGATTAAGATATCAACTCGAGAAGCTGGTAAGATAATGCTTAATGCAACAGAGAGTATGGCCACATTTTTTTCGGGAACATGCCAAAACCCCGGATAACAAGAAGCAAAAGGTTACAAAAGACCAATCCTTAAATCTCAGAAGGCGGCTGCAGTGCTCAAAAATAGTGCACACTGAATTTTTTACACTTCAGATAGTAAATCATGTCTTCCTCAAGAACCAATGTTTATCGAAAGAGTCTTTGAAAAATGCTACGGCTTTAGAGCCACGTGAAAAGCAGTACATTATTAAATAAGTGACTAATTTTTCTACTAGTTACAAGTAGCCAGCCCAAATTCCATAGCTTCAATATGTAGTGGATGTATTAAATACATATAAATGAATGCTATGTTGCACAAACAAAAGGATGTGCCCTTTATTATTTTTTTTACAGAGCTGATTCAACTACCAAGCCCAACTTTTGTTGCGAAAGCAACACTACAACACTATGCCAGCCTCTTCAGCGTGGTCGCACCTCCGCCGTGGCGCAGACTCCACGAATGACCTTGAGCCAAGAAGAAGAAGAAGAAAACGAAAAAGAAGAAACCGCTGGTGATAACAACAATTCGGTAGTTGCCACCCTAGTAGAGACAAACGACAACAGCGAGTTGCCCGCACCGAAAGCTTTCGCTCCACATCCGGTTCAGCAGCGTTGAACCCCTCTAATTTGTTTTCTCAGCTATCTTCAGGACCAAAACAGCAGGACTCACCATTGGGATCTTCCATCCAACGCCAGTGTTCACGAAATGCTGACACGAAAGAACCATTGCATTCAGGACACAGTGGAGGCAGTTCCTGCCTGAAAGAAATGACAAAGAAAAAACTATTTGCTTCACCTGACTGCTGCATCAAGCGATATGCAGGTACTGTTCAGCAATATAATGCAAGCATACTTCTGCTCAAAACACTGCAGCAAAAAGTCTACAGGACACATGCTTTCAAAAAATGATTTATCGTAGCTCTCCCTCACGACAACCCAGCTGTCTGGTATTGTACCAAGAGATATGGCATGCAGATCCCTTTATACCAGGGCACATTTCAGTCAACTAGATAATGTGGGTGCGTCGACATAAAATACTATTCCCAGCAAACTTGTGGCCAGTAAACTTTTGCTGTCGACGGTACTATATGCTTGAGTTTAATTGGTATGTTTTGGTTGGTGGGATTTAACGCCCTAAAGCGACTCAGGGACGCCATAGTCGAGGGCTTCAGAAATTTTTACCACCAGGGGTTCTTTAATGTGCACTGACATGGCACAGCACACGGGCAGATTGCTTTTTCCTCTGTTGAAAACCTGCCGCCGCAGCCAGGATTTGATCCCACATCCTTGCGTACAGCAGTGGAGCACCCCCTAGCCATTGAGCCACCATGGCAGGGCTTGCGTTTTAATGGATCGGTAGCCTTTAACGTTATGCATGCAAATACTGTGACAGTATGCACCACATAGAGCATATTAAGAACATGACTACTTAATATATTGTTACAATGCATCTTTCATGAGATACGGCACACACTTGGCTACTGGCCACTTTTTGTCACGATTTAAACAGAGTGAAGCAGTTACATGAAAACTGTATTTTTCAGTACAGTTTTGCAATTACAATACAGGGATACGACTTTGTTGCACAATACAGTCCGTCACAACATTTAAAGCATAGTTCCTGGTGTCCTTAAGGCTCTTCATCACAACCACTGGAGCCGCTGCTCGGGCCCAGCTCTTCACCATCTTCATAAACAAAGTCATATTTGGCAGCATCCATTGCACTCAAAACTGCTCTAACCTTGAAACATTTAACAACAATTTCAATGGACACTGCACATTACGAATTCAAAATGCACAAGCAGACGAGCTGAAGCGATGCTTTTCTTAGGCTTTCCTATTGAGGTCATTTCATATTCCGAACACAGGCATCTAAATTCTGCTTCGAATGTCACACAGCTGCACAGCAGTGCATGATAGAAGATGACAGCATTGATGCCAGCAGGCAGCTCGTCATCTGACAACTCAGCGGGGAGCACGATGAGCAAGGAAACTAATGAACACTTCAAATGCAGTTGCTCTTAACAGACTTTTATCAACTCCTGAGTTGGAGGAAGCAGCCCATAATAGAGTGCAGCAATTGGTTGGACATATATGTCAAGTGCTATAAATTCTGGTACAAAGCCCTGCAGGGTATAGATAGGACATGTTTCAAAGCTAAAATGTTGGCCTCTGCGGAATATTTATAAGCATAGACTATAAGGTATTTTCTTTTTCAGTATCACCCATTCACACATGAAATTCCTCATGTCATTCTGTGTACCGGGTGGGAAGTAAAGTAATTCTTTTTTTTATTTCTGCCAAAGCCGAGCCCAAGTGCAGACTGTGCACTGGGAATTACAGTAGCTACTAAGAGCTTCAATGGTACGCTACCAAGAACTTCACATGTGTCACTGTGCACCACAACTGTTTAAGGGACTCTCTCTCTCCCACACACATAAAAACACACACATGAACACAATATTGCATAAGAAGCAATGCGTGCAAGTTTTGGATGTTTAAATGCAATGCTTGGTTCGAAGGTGGAAGCAGAGTTCAGCCGTCCCGAACGAACACACCCCGTTTATTCACACATACACACACATATTTAACGAACAACAGAAACATCCCCTGGGGAATAAAGAATACAAACCAAAAACAAAATTGGATACAACAATCGCCTAGTGCATAGTACTACCACTGAAGATTGCAAAATGCTACAAGACAAATTCATAGCTGTTCATACAGCTCCCATATATAGGTGTGCTTCAGTTGCCACGTTAATATGTGAGAAACATAAGCCAGTAACTTTAAGCAACCACTGCAATGCAGATCCACCACTGTTTGACAATTCATGCAAACCAACTCAGAGTTCCCATAAACACCCCATTCCCCCCCCCCTCCCCCCACTCTCTTATTATCCATTATTAACCAATCATTATCCGGGTTCCTTGAAGTGCCCAGTTTTGTCTAGGAAGCCTTTATATCTGCAGCTCTAGCCAAATTTTAGTGTCATGCTCCTTCATGCTTTTTAAACGATATGCCTCTGTAATCAAATTCTTAGATAAGCCAAATTCTTAGCCACAAAAAATGTGCACAGCACTGATACAAAATGCACAACACACAAAAAAAAAAAAGAGGAGAGAGAGTTCTATGACACATCATTCCAACACAGTTTTTACTTGACAGTATATGTACCAGTTGCACATGAATGAAAAAATCATGAGCACATACCATTGATCCTTGAGGAGAAGGCAGAGCAAGTGATACAGCTGGTGCTGGAGACAAAAGTGGACTATACGATGCACAAAGTCTTCTGGTGTGATCACACCAAGTGGGGAGGCTGCGAGCTGAGAAGGGCTAAGGCCAGCTTCACCAAGGAGACCAAGGAGTGCCTCAAAGTCTTCCAGCGTGTCCTCATCCACGTGGCCTTCCCTAAGCAAGGTGCCATCAAGGAAGTGAAAATCAGAATCGGACCTTACCCCCTCTTCAAATACAGAGAAATTTCTTTTTGGTTCAAGTTACAATACAGGGTCTTGAATATTTGGGGGCTGGGATTTAAAAAATTCCTATGCAAAATCTACTAACCCATTCGAGCTGAAATAACGTTCACAAAGTAGCAAAATATAGTCTACGTTATCTGATAAGTGATTCAACATTGGTACTTGCCTAGATTTCTCGAAATCGAGAAAAAACTGCCCTCGGTGGTGTGCACAATTTTCGCAGAAGAGAGTCGAAAAGCTATTTTAACATGATGCGTCATCTGTCGAGCAGTGAGACAAGCTCCATCCCGGCCGTTGGTGCGCTTGCCTCACTGCCCGACAGATGACGCACCATGTTAAAATAGCTTTTCGACTCTCTTCTGCGAAAATTGTGTACGCCGCCGAGAGCAGTTTTTTCTCGATTTCGGAAAATCTAGGCAAGTACCGATGTTGAATCACTTATCAGATAACGTAGACGATATTTTGCTACTTTGTGAATGTTATTTCAGCTCGAATGGTGTAGTAGATTTTGCATAGGAATGTTTTAAATCCCAGCCCCCAAATATTCAAAACCCTGTACATGCTTTCTCGAAGCAGAAGGTAATTTAAATGCAACATGTGGCAGATTTGCTACACTAAATCTTGTAGTACATGCCTTGCTTCAATTGAAAAATAATAATAATAATAATAATAATAAAATATGACTACCTCCGCATTTATTCCTCAAACTCCTTTTTTTTTTCTGTCGAAATACTTAGCTAGCTTTGCACAGGGTCATTCCATAAAAATTTTTGGCATGTTTGTTCACAAACTGCAAGATGTGCTATGTCTATTTCGATTCCTTTGAGCACTGAAAACCTTCTTAACTAAATACTTCCACAGTTTTTGAGAGAAACCAACCGCTTTATCCTGTCATCAATTTATGCAATTTAGTATTTATACAAATATAGAGCAAGTTTTTTTCCTTAGCTCACCGGTTTCAGACCGCAACCCACATTATGATCTGAACCAATACACGAACAGAATAAAATATGATATACTTTTCTCCCTGCTAAAGATATTTATTGCTGGCTTCTCCATTAGATTTTCAGGCACCTATTAGAAGCCAAGTTTTTGACAACCTTGGGGGGGGACCCACACCCAACGACAAAAGGAGAGGGTGTCTATAAAGGTGAAAAGATTGTGGTCCAAACTGTTGAGAAAGAAACAGGAATGTAAGAGTTAAGCAGAGTAAAGAAAAAATGAAGGGTAAATGTTCACAGGATTCAGCAAACATGAAACAACGTTAGCACAGTGAATAGCGGCGATGACAGTTTGGCTGCTGCTACAAAAGTCTGAGGCTTTACTGGTGTATTGCCGCTGGTGTATTGCAATGGTGGTGTATTGCCTCTCAACTAACATTGACGCATGCATTGCTTCTACACTTTTTTGGTGCTGCCTCCATTTTTTTCTTCTTAGCCCTTGGCTGCAGTTGTCGAAGAAGGCGTGACCTCGATATAGCATCATCATCATCAGCATCATCATCATCATCATTATTATTATTATTATTATTATTATTATTATTATTATTATTATTATTATTATTATTATTATTATTACTACTACTACTACTATAAGGTCTCATGCTCCCCTCTGAAATTGCTGTTGTAGTAGATCAACGAACTCGAAGCAGCAGCAAAAAAAATAAAGGGATGCAATGTTGATTCTGCTCAAGTTGCAACACCTAAAAACTTTGCAACATGCTGCTCCTCTCACAGCAAAAACAACATTGGTTAGCATGAAGCATGCTAGCATGTTAAAACCCTAAGCCTCTCTTAGTCATTAGGACTGACAGCTGACACACAAAAATGCAACACAAACAATGAATGACACACACACCGCCAATTAACGTCTCTATTTGGAACAAGGATCCTTAAAGCCCTATTCAGTAGAGATAAACATGGTCTTGTATTGACATACTATGAAGTATCAGTGACACAGAAGGACTGTTCCTGTGGGCTCCAAAATTAGTTGCACCAATGTACAGTTAGATGCTAATCTACAGCCCACCATCGTAAGCATTTAAAAACTTAATATACTGCTATAGCTCACACACTTTTCTTCCATACACTGCTCTCAATTAGAGGTTAACATACCTCTTCTATGTCCCCCATACCTTGAGCTTATATTAACTGAACCTTTGGCTATGCATCCACTAGCTCAAGTAAGGTGATTTTTCTCTCTTAATATAGAGCTAAGAGCCTTTTGTTTGGATACACCTACCTCGCCAAAGCTGCCAAGAGCATGCGACGAATGTGCATCATGCAGCCAGTCTCTTCCACAGCTTCGCAAGGCAGCGGATTGGCCAGGGCTTTCTCAAGCAGCCCGTATTCAAGCAAAAGATGCCAAGACTCATTGCCGGGGCCCAGGTGAACATTGTCTGTAAGAAGAGGGAACCAATTTAAAACACACTGAAATGGGCCAAGTTAGGCAACATGTTATTACTATTAGCAAGCTGTATTGGATTGGGGAACAGAGCAATGGCAATTGAAAAGAGTGAGCTTACAAAAAGAATATCCATAGTCCTTATACATTTTCAAAACACTAGATCATAATCAAACTCCTAAATGTAAGAAAAGCAATGGCCCTGGTATTATAAAATTATGCTTGCTGCATTTGGTGTATAAGCAGTGATACAAAGCTATCAATTATAGGGTTGTTAAGAACTGTGCAATCAAGGCTATTTCATTCCCTCAGGCTCATGGACAAAATGAAAACTAGAAGCCGTCAGTTTGAAATGCTTGTTTGGTTGCCGTCAGCAAGTGCTGGTACCTTGTGGTCATCGTTGTGTTATAGCTAATGTACAGTCTTTGTCAAAAATATACAGCCCAAGGGGTTTGCTGCTAAACCTTGTAACGATGCTCCTGGAAGCAATATTTGAATATATAGGTAAGTTAGAGAAGAGTGAGGACGAGATTTGTCATCTACGAGATTTCCAGCGCTAGAGATCCACAATGAGTCCCGTTATGGGGCTTAGAAGCAAAACTCTTGGGCTGTATAATTTTGACAAAGACTGTACCTCAAAAGTCTCTATGTAAAATTCTGTCTATGTAAAGCCTGTTTGTAAAATTAGCTGGTACATGAAGTTTTACAAAACTAGTTTGGCCCTGCTTTCGAGAATGAGCATACTGGCGTTCTTGAGTAGCTCAGTAGGTGAGCCTATGTGTTGTAGGCTAGTAGTTTTGTATCATGTGGCGCTAACTGAAGCCATCTTTCAAAGAGTAGTAGCAGTTTTCGAGCGTTTTATGTGACAGCATTAACATGAGAGTCCCGCCAGAAGTCTAGCGCCATGTCACTACACTTTTGTCCACATGGACAGATGTGATTAGGGTGTTATTGATAATGTAATGGAAATCTGAGCATTCTCTTTTCTGGTTATTGTTAATACAGCTGACTATGTTTATGTCGAGTGACACCAATCAGTGCACCATGGGATAAAGTCTGCAAAGAGCTACTATTTAATGTTAAATGGTATCCAAAGGAAATAATTTTATGATGTAATTACATTTACTATTCCCCTGAATGCAGCCACAGGGTTACAACGAAAAGCTGTAAAGGAAAAAAAAATGCCACATAGCTTTCTTTTAAAATCATATGGCTGTAATCTTGTAGATAAAAGTGAAGCTCCATTTTTGGAAAAGTTAACTACCAAGGCAAGAATGATTGCCAAGCTTGTGCTGAGCAACTGATGAAACAGATGGTAATAAAAAATGAACAGTTCTCAAGTGAAAGGAATTTGGATTGGAAAACATTTATTTCGTCAAAATGCAGATGCAGACGGTCCGCTCTAGATGGCCTCCAGTCCATGGCTGGCGGCGACCTTAGTGGCCCACTCGGTGGCCAAGGCTTGAATACCCGGATCCGAGCTGACCAGAACGGCCTCCCATCGCTCAAGAGAAGGAATTTGTACTAGATCTTCCGGTGGAGGTTCTTCTTTACATTGCCATAGTATGTAATCATAGGTGGCTGTTTTGCCACAGAACCTGCACGCGGGGTTAAAATCATCCGAGTACATTTTTGCTAATAGGTAAGGGCTAAGAAAGGATCTCGTCTGGAGTCTCCTCCAAGCGGTCTCCTGTGCCTTATCCAACGTTTTGTCAGGTGGTGGAAATTTGTGCCGTTCCAATCTGTAATGACTTGTGATATCGTAAAAAGATGCCAGCCCCTCCTTGGAGTAACCCATGGATAATAAGAACCCACCAAATCGTTTGACGAAACCTCGAGCCATGTTGTGAGCCGCCTCATTTCCCGGATTCCCCGAGTGAGCCGGCACCAATATCACCTCAATTTCTCTGTACGGTTGCCTGGTCAGTTTCAGTATTTTCTGCGCTGCAGTTGAGATTCTGCCCCCCCCGCAAAGCTACGGACAGCAAATTTGGAATCGGAGAAGACTGTATCCGCGTCGGTGCTAGCTATGGCTAGTGCCACAGCTGCCACTTCTGCGGTTTCCAAAGCTTTTGTCACTACTGACCCTGATGCCTGCAGCCGGCTGTGCATGTCCACCACCGGCAGTGCGAATGCCCCTCTTGTTGCGTATTCTGCCGCGTCAACATAGACAAGCTCCTTCGCTCATTGTGTATTTTTCGTGTAGAGCTATTGCCCTAGCTTTCCTCCTTCCTTCATGATAAGAAGGGTGCATATTCTTTGGTAGTGGTTTGATCGTCAGTCACTTGCGAAGGAGTTTGGGTAGCTGTGTTTGAAAGCACAATAATTTAACGTGCCTGAATGAGTCATATACGTTCTGTTTTGCTCAATATGCAAGACAAGTGGAACAAAAAAAGCATAAAAAAAAAGAGAGAAATTGGTCTACCATTAAACAAACATGGTTCTTAAGGTGCAGTCCTGACGGTACTTTGACTGCTAAGCATCAGTGTACACAGAGTGCTCACGGAATATGCGCTTTGTATCACGCAAAATTTTAAGCCATCAAAGTGAATTTCACATTCGTAAGATGCAACCAAATAGGCTAGCATTATCACAGTGCACCAAAGAACATTTAAGTATAGAAATTATCATATTTAAAGGACTGCAAGTCTACTTGTTTTCTCAATTTTAAAATTTGAAGGGGAGGTGGAGGGAGTTGGGATCAACTGACAATTGAAACCTAAGCATGGCTCCGCTAACAAAGATAAAATGAACAACCTGTCGGATCACTAGAGCAGCATGGTCGCAATTTTATATTTGCTCTACAGAACTCCCTGTAACATACAGTCATAGACCTACAATACTTAGTGCAAGTCATGAAAGTTAGCCAAGTCACTTTTATGCAAGAGGTCACAAAAAATGGCGGGTAATACTGTGAAATTTAATTAGTTTCTTTACTTGCCCAGTTGGCAATGTCCATTCACTGCTATAAGATGCACGACTTCAGTATATTTTAATTTGCTATGCAAAACTGAGTTACCAAGCACCAGTTTGTAAGATACAGCCAATTTGTCCACAAAGAACCACAAGCATGTGGAACTATTTAATATTTTTAGTAATGACAGTGACTGTGGACATGGGTCATCTTAAAATTTCTGCCATCCAGTGTGGCCAAAGTCCAACAAAAGCTGCATTCTCGAACAATGACTGCTCAGCGTGCATGCTGCTATCAGGGTTACCAGATTTCTTAAATGCGGCGTTAGAGAAGCACCATTCCTTTAATCTGATTGTGGGCATGGATCCACCTGTTTCACAGTCTGCTTCCAAGTGCTTGACCTGGCTGCTCGTCTCTCTTCGTCACCACTTAAAGGCCCACTGTCCACCCTCCGGTCGAAAATATTTTCTTCCGCGGTGACTGTGAGACTTCACCCCTAAAACGCAAGGCCGCAAAATGTTTTTGAAAAGAGTAACTAATAACGCAGTTACAGCTACCGCAATCACCCGATTCTGTCATGCTGCTCTCCTTCCGTTCCCTCGCAAAGGTTTTTCACTCTCCTGCCCGAGGTCGTCTAGCCTCCGCAAGACAAATTCCCCTTCCTCCTCCGCGTTTGGCGGGAGGTGGGGCGTGGCACTCCGCGAGCGCGGGCAAAAAAAAAAAACGGCCGAGGCAGTGCGCGCCGCTGGATTCAGTCTGGCCGTGGCGAGGGAAAAGCGCGCAGCGAGCAGTAGGCACCCTTCCTTTCCCGTCAGTCAGCGAATGGACGTGGTTCGCGGTACGTACGTCATTATCGTGGCCCGTCGGGCCAGCGCAGGAAACGGGGAAACTGGCTTCCCGGAGGAGAGCGTGAGAGAGCTTTGAATTGTATTTTCGATGCTTTGCGGCGCGCGTGTCACTGTAGCATTTTGCACAGACTATCTCCGGTACCTGATCGAAACACTGGGCGCCTTTGCTTAAAAGGGCCTTCCCTGGACAGTGGCCCTTTAACACCGTAAGGCATAAGTTACAAAGCTTACTTCCCTCATTCAAAAAGCGAATGCAGAAAGAAAATTTCGCACAAAATGAAAAATATAACCAAATATATCACAGAGCAAAATTTCTGAATCCAATCTCAAATCAAAACTGCGCACACATGGGAAACACTGTGCAAAACTATGGAACAATTTTATAGTCGGGACGGTAAGTTTATAATGCAAGGATGCATATCACAACATTAGTGGCCAGGTCCTATTTATACTGGTGGTTTGACGAGGAAGGGAGCTGACAAACCTGTAAAAACTTACTGGCAGTTACACAATCACCATCATGTGGAATAATAAAATTTCAAGGAAGTTAAATCTAGACACTATGAACATCTAAGAGTTTGCATCTGAATTGCTGCCAAGCATAAAATTCAAGGGAACGCAAGAACACCTAATCTCTCTACATGTAAACCTACAGGGCAACTTTTTGTAGTTTAGGTTTTACTACTACTAATGCCATGATTAAGACACTAATACATACTGATTTCACATAATTCCCCCCTGATGAGGACATGTGCATGTCGAATATCATCACAAAGCAAAAACGCACATACCTTAAAAACCCGCATATAAATACGAACCCGCATATAGTACAAGGTGTACTTTTGGGATAGCAAAAATGAAAAAGAAAAAAAGTTTTCATTTGTGTATTATGCGAACGAAGGGCGATCGGTCAAAGCTTTCACTACATTTCACGGTTGCATATGCGTACGTGCTCTGCACCCCACAATTTGTGTGCGCTCGCGATTGTTCGGGTCTGCAGCAGCGCTCGCAGGCGTGCAGCATATGCGCCCAGGAAGTGTTTTCGAATTCAGTTTTCACGATCATCGTCGTCTAGTGTGTCATTTGCTGAGAGTCCCTTGCTAGAGAAATCTTTTGCGCCAGTACTTCCAAACATGTTCGGTATTCTGCTTTTCTCGAAGGCGTGACCGATGCACTTCTTGTTAATGCTGGTCAAGTGTCCGTGATTCAGCTGTAGGGCATGGCCAATATAGCTGGCAAGGGCCGTGAAAAACCCGTGCAGCGTGCTGAGTGATCCTTTAGCTATCCCTACATCATGCAAGGTGCGATCGACTTCCTTCCAGTCGCGTGTGCGTCGCGCGCACCGTGGTCACAAGGATCACGGGATCAGCATGGTGAAACTGAAACTATAAAAAAAGCCAGCCGACACCATCGCTAGATAGCACCTCCCCTGGCTGGAAGCCCGATGCCGATAACGCTGATTAATAATGAGGCCGGAACTATGAATTTAGGCTGAAATTTGTTTAGATCGATATATAATACAAAGCAGAAATCTGAAATGATAAAATAGGGGGAAAAACTCGTACTATTATACAAGGGTTTTTACGGTATTTCAGCAACGTTTGGTTAAAACAGTTTTGAAGTGAACGAAAGCACGGCCTGTTAATCAAAATTAGCTATTAAAAACTGGCTGGGACTAACCTTGTGAAGCAAGAACTGCATGGCCTTCTGTTAGCACCCTGTCAATAGTGTCGGACTCCCAAAACTTGAGCCAGCTCGGAGCCAGTCGACAGTAGGGCGCTGCCAAGCCGTGGTTTGCCACCATATTAGAGTGGAGGTTCAGATCTGGTGGCTGGCATGGTTTCACAGCGGCAACTGCTTGCTTCGATCCATATGGCTGCTTGTGCCTAGCAGTGGCACTAGGTATGAGCAAGCCAACGGGCAAGAACATCAGAGAAGGTGCAACTTAATACCTTCAGTACTCCTTCAATACTTTACCAATGCATTCCACAAGGAAAACATTTCGAAACTTCAAAAGGCATCCTAGTAAGCACCTTTCCTGTAGCTAACGCTTCCAGTCAGAGGGCAAATTTAAGGGGTGGTGTTGAATACAGGTAAACTGCCGCTTTCCCAAGAAATTTTCCGTGAGATAACAACACTGGTGTTTAGTGATCTTAATGAAGGAAGTCGGCAGTCAATAAATACACAGAAGGAAAATAAGTTGTAACCCCTTCACTCCCCTTTCCCAAACCGTCTCCTTCCAAGGGTTGCCTGCCCTATGCTGCACACAAGACATAGCTCAAGTGGAACCTCAAGAAGATCCAGTTCTATCTATAAAATTAAAAAACTGCAGTATACAATCTCACACAAATTTTCAAGCAGACATTTTCTGGAAATAGCTAGTGCCAACAAAGTATCAGAGACAAATTCCAGAACACCAAAATTATTATATGTTACCATTTAGGCTCTGACACTAGCTATAGGTGGCGTGCAAAACGATGGTCACGCTGCTGGCGGTGGAGTTGATAAGTGAATTTGGGAGCAGAGCCGGCCATGTTGTCTGCTAGCCATGCGTTGCTATGCAGTCGTCGCATCATGAATTTGTTCTTCCATTGCATTTGCATCGTTGCATAAAAGGTATTCACTGCCAGTGCACTGTGACACAAACTATGAGGCGTCTCCAACAATAGCTTTTCCTTCGGTAAATGTTCGAAAGCTCTAAAAACATACTGTGGGTTGTATTTACTCATCCCAGCTCGGCAAGCAATACGGCCGAAAACATACTGTTTGACTTCACTTCACGTTAACAAGTCATTTCTAATTTCTGTCGTATGTTTCGACATGAAAGCACTTTAAACAATATCAGCGCATTACATCGTGAATTTTCTGATGATCACTACCATTCATGTTTAGGTACAGGAAAAAAAATACCTATTTTTATTACTGCGTACACCTGTAATAGTCCACCTATTTAGAGCAGTGCTGCATATTTTCCGCACTTAATTTTTCATGTCATTTCATTTACTAAATTTTTGTTTCCACTCAATTATTTTCCTTTTGTTATGAAACTTCCTTGAGAAATTTAACGTGAATCTAAACATTTCAACCTGCTCCTGCTCCATCAGGATTTTTCATTCACGGCCACAATGACAACACCGAATTTCGTGCAACACGGGAGACTTAGTGACTTCGCGCTAAGGTTGTCATGTGAACTTGGCCGATGGAGCTATATACCAATAAGAGAGCGGTGCTGGCACGATGTAACGACGGGTGATGTAGAATGTTTCATATATTGGGTCATGGCACGTTCCTATATGCACATATGAAATGAGCTTGCAAACTCAGGGTAAATGAAAAAGAAAACAAAAACGGCGAATATTCCATTGAAATAATTGATTAGCCGATGCAGCATACGCACAATAAAATGGGGCTAAACATTGCAGATGGTCACTTAGTGCTTGTTTGTAGGAGGTAGCTGAAGCGTACGTGTAGCATTAGTTTCTCCCTGCTGACTACATCATCAATATTTTCGTTTCTACACAGAGGGATTTAATAATTTTATGCTTCAGGCTACCACAGAAGAAATTGGCAGAAACTGAAAAAAAAAAAAAAAAAAAAAAAAAAGACTCGCTGCCAGCGAACTTCGGCGATTCTCACACAATGCATGAGCAGTGGCGACTCGTATCCCGGAAGGATTTTCAAAAACGACCGCTAGGTGGCTTTAAGTGGTGCCCCTATAGGCGGTTCATGGGGTATTACCAGAAAATGAGCCACAGCCTCACCGATATCGTGTTGCAGCAAAGCAGGCCCATGACCTGTCATCACAGAAGACAGTTTCAATCTTGGCGCACTTCTCCAGAAGACGAGTGTCCTCCCCACTCAGGACTCCAGCATTCGAGAGCTCTTCTTTCAGCAGTCTACTGATGCTGCGATCTCGGCAGAGAAGGAGCATTTCTTTAAACTTCTCTGTGCTAGCAAACCCCTGCACAGCACGGGCGAGATGTTTAGAAAAAAAAAGGGTGCATTAAATGTTTGCAGGCTAAAAAACGATTAGGAGGAAGGATCAGGAGGAGTAACCAACAAAACTATCCAAATCTTGCTCAAAAGCCACAAGTCTTAATTAAGCTAAGGTTTTAGAAAACAGCACACTGTCTGTTAACAACATGCATTTAGCCGCACCTTGAAACTGTGCATGTTAAGAGATGTTATGCATTCCATGCACAAAATAAATAAGGAAGTGGCACAGAAGGCACGGCTCACCACGTTGCCCAAAACAAGGGCAGCCTTGGAAAATTCTTTTCTGCTCAAACACCGCAGGGCTTCTTGTTCTGCCACTTGTCTGAATGATTCCATGAGTTCCGCACGTTTTATACTTCCGCGGCACAGCAGTTGGTACTGGCCCTCAGGCACATTTCCATTTCGAACGCAATGGAGAATCACCTCCTACAGGAAAACACAAGAAAAGAATGTTTGCACCAGGACTAACCCAATGAAAAAGCATTATTTTGCATATACGGAAAGCACATAAAACAGCACCATAAAAAGAATCCTATGCACAAAATCTTAAAAAATGTACAGTCGTCAGCACGCCTGTCTAGACCACAGGAGAGGTGTACAGCAAAAAGAACAAACTGAAATCTTGGTTTGGTTTGGTTTCTTGGCTCACTCACTCTATGACCAGCAGAATGCAGTTGTCAGCGCAAATTGTACGCCTAGGCGCATTCGGTTTAGCACCATCACTGGTTCTACAACTTGTTAGCTGTGCAAAAATTTCACTTTCTTTAAGTGACAGGACGACGTTTAAGCAATCTAGACAGGCATGATAACAACTGTACAGGTCGGTCCTTCGAACAACCACAGCCTCGATAAAAAACCTGCATAAACGACCAAAGCATACATGCAAGTGAAAAATTAATAGTTATCTGGAAAATGCACTGCAACTGCTGCCAAACATTAAAATGCCATGGCAAACCAATGGAAGCATACAGAAGTGTCTCAATAAAGTGACTATTTCTATACTTTACCTGTGGCGCAGTAATCTGAATATAAAATCACGTTCTTTTTTTTTTCTCGTTTCATTATTTTTGTCATGCAATAGAGCTTTTTCGTATCATGTTATTTTGTATTATAGTTGTTTCATTTCGCACTGGTAAATATGTATTTTGTTTAGTATTTTGTTTTTCTCCTGAGTCGTCAGTAGAAATACTTGTATCCATTTTCGGATCCACGACTAGCTTCTGGCTAAGGATCCTTGAGTGTCTGATGTAATCCCTTGTCTACTTTGAAATAAAGAAAGAAGAAAGCTCAGTTTTCTCTACTTCTGCACCGTGCATGTGCCAATCAGAACATGGCAGTATGCTATAATGACGACGTAAATAATATAAATAATAATACATATATACTTCCTTTGTTTCATATGCACATAGCTAACGTGGTTTGACTTAAGACTGCCATGAGCACAACCAGCGTCAACTAGTGAGCAAGTTTTTACGTAGGTGGGCAGCCAACCTGACAGGTACGCAGAATAAAAAGTGCCACTGACAACTGGGAGAACTATGCAGAAGCCTGTCACAGTTAACATTGTGGGGAACGATCTCCCATCGTCCCCTTTAAGAGGTCGACTTTCCCCCGCACTCTAGCTACCGCGGAATGGCGCCAACAATGGTGGTTAACATTAACTATCGTGAGATGGCACCAGCGTCGCGGCAGCACAAGCGCCACCCCTGATCTTGTCACCGCGCACGTGGACAAAGACAAGTCTCTTGCATCAGGAGCTCGACGTGAGCAGATGTATGCTCGCGGCACTCCACAGTCGCTGGCGAGGCGAAGCCTGGCGTGACTTTTCCCACTTGGTCGCCCTGTCCAGCCTCGGAGCTTATCCCCTGCCCTAGCGTGGGTGAACATTTGCCCATAGCCCTGCTGGTGAGTCGGACAACCTAGATTCATTAGCGCGTTTTATTGCTAGCTGGCGTTGTTGTTATTGCATAAATAAATGTCTGTTTGTTGTCAGCACGTGTTGTTCCTTGTTCCCAAGAGCACGGCCCACAGTGGTCGGCGTGCACTCGGTAGCGCACGCATCACTGGGTGGGATCGGTGGTTTGAACTGTCAGCCACGATTAAGCGGCAGAAATGCATTTATCCCCCTATTACAACCCCCCAACATTAAAGCTAAAGAAAAAGGAAACAGATGCCCGCCTGGTCCGTGAGCTTGTCCCACTCCAGTGTCGACTTGTCTGCGATCACTCTTGGCTCAGGAGGCTGTTCGCTCAGGTTACGATGCACGTGGCTCCGCAGCTGAGTGAGGTAGTTGGCGAGAGACTTGCAGATGTGCCTACGGAGTTCGGCCCTTTCGGCCCAGCTGTCATGCATGTCTCGTGGGTGCAGCATGGTCAACAGGTGGACGATGCTGGAGAGAAGAAGCTGAGAACAGGAAGCGATGCAACAGCACAGGTTTCAAAACTGCATCAATAGTGTACCCCGAGCTCGTTCCTCATCGAATGATTTCTGTCAGTTATCAGTGCCCATAGCCATTTTTCACTTCTTAAGAGACATCACAGCTGCGAAGTATGTTATTTTACAAACAAAAAAAAAAATGTGGAATCGGAGTGATACTCACAACTCTCTCCCTCGTGTGATATTCGCACGAGTGACTGAAGGGAGTAACTGCAGAACTGCTTAATAGTTGCTCACACAGGGCAGTATAACTGAAAAGTGCTACTTAACCTTGTAAAAATAGTATTTCTGCTTTATGTAGAGTGATCCAAAGGAATTTTTATTTTGACCTGTATGTTCCAATGGGGCCAGAAAATCCTTGATTAATAACATGTCTTGAATTATTGAACGAAATCAATGGCGCAGAAAAAAATGTCTACTTCTAGCCATATCCTCCCCTCACCATAGTGGCTCAGTGGACAGTTGTTAGGGTGCTCAAACTGCTTTAGCCAAAGATGCGGATTCAACCTCAGTTACTGCTGCTTTTTGATGAAAGAAAAGGCAAGTTGTCCGTGTACTGTACAATGTCAGTGCATATTAAATAATCCCAAGTAGTTGAAATTTCCAGAGCTCTCCACAATGGCATCCCGCATAGTATCAGTCATTCTGGGACATTAAACACTATATTGAACGAATCAAACCATTATAAAAAGTCATTTTGCATACACCTCAAATATATAGCATCTCAACAAAGAAGTCAATTTTGATGAAAAAGTATAATGTAACCATGTTTTGTGTGAAACATATAGTATATAAGGTATTTCACGTAACTTAAACCAAGGATTTAAAAAAAAAAATGGAGCATTGTAGCTGGCTGAAACCAAAGGCATACTGTTTGTCATCACATACCGTGTATGTTTCATCCATCCACATGTTGTTAAGAGCGCTACAATATTATAATGCATGAGCGCAGTCATGTCACACTTTTTTATATTTCGCAGGCTTTCTTCAAATGCTGGAAAAAATGACGTCAGAGGTGCGTCAGTAGAAAATAACTGGATAGGTTGTTTTCGAACACCCTCCACAACTTGCTGAAACCCATTTTGCTCCAAACAGAATAATAAGATTTTTCCTGAGCGAAATGTAAAAACACTCCGAGGACCCCTGCATGATGGCAAACAATATGCTGCTGGTTTCACCATACTCTGCCATACCGCTTTCTTTTTTTAATTCTTGGTTCAAGTTATGTGTAATAAAGAGCAGAACAGAACCTGCAATTATTTCTCCCAATATCTGCATGGAGGAGTAGTTCTTACCTTCCTTCAATGTCCACAGGTGGAAGAACCTTTTTGTTTCTTTCTTTTAATGTCATGACGTCTATCAAAGTTATAAATACACAAATAAATGCAGCGATTTACAAAGCATAAAAGTACACAAAAAAAAAAAAACATGTTTTAGAGAAGAAATCTTCATGAACCGTCATTTAGTAAATTAAAAAAAATTTAAGACTGGTTTAAGCATAGGTGTTAGTATTCACAAAAGGCATGTCATGTTTCTTCTTAAGAAATTCATGTGCTGCCATCATTTCAAGGACTACCGCCATATTTTGTACATATTCTAGTGAGCCCTACCTCTTTTATTCTTGAGTGCTTAAATAGATAAAACTATCACCTGAAGGAGCTGTTGGGAGAAAAGCTTAGAAGAGAGATCCTCAGCATTCTGCTTGATGACATTTGTCAGCTCTTCTAATACTTTACTCCAAGTATCAGCTTCTCTGGACAGTAGCAGCAGCTGAGCACCGCTCTGCTGTGGATTGGGCTCTCTTGAGAGCTGGGCTGCCAGAGCTTTGAAAGGAATCAAACAGGCGAGGGTTACGAAAGGTTGCTCACAAATTTGCAGACACTTGCAAAGTTTGCAAATAGTATACATTTTATTTAAGTGACTCTCTCTTTACCTCTACCACAGAACAATTTGTTTTTTCCACTTCTAGCAATGCCTTATTGGTAAGCAATAGTGAAAGTCTTCAACATATACATGCATCACTGAGTAAAATACCATGCTGTGTTAATATACGTCATCATTTTGTGTAATTACTCAAAAAACATTCTGAAGAAAACAATCAAGCATCAAGACAAATTAAGAAGGGATGCGGCAAAATATGATCAATTTGGCAACTTTTATTTCTATTTTCTTGTGAAAGAAATACACTTTCACACTGATTTGCTTTCACTCTTTTTGCGACTGCCATCACTCATCCCTTCAACATTTTGTAACAGATGACAGCCCTGTTTTTTTGCATATGCAAAAAAAAAAAACAAAATAAAGAAAGTATTTTGCATAGATTCAGGAATGCAATAAATTCTTGATTTTTCTCCGCACGCATGCAAAAGTTTTTGAAAGCTAATTTGGTAATAAAAAAATTTTATGTTTGTATGCATGCTAAAATTTAACTTTTCCCTTTGAATACTGGAAATCTAAAAAGAAAACTCTTGCGCCTGAAACAGAGGTTTATGAATATGCTGACATGACTTTTTTGTACGATTTTGTTTAAATTATTTAATGTGCCAGGAATGACTTCACAAGAGTGTTATCTGTAATTATTAAAAAACTACACCAGCTAGCTTAAAATAAAATCCAGCTCATATATGCACCAAATCTGATCAAAATTCACACATAAACAACAAAAACAGGTTGAATTGCCACATTCCCTTTAAGCTTCTACAGCTTGTGTAATATCAATAATTAAAGTGCACCCACCCCAGTGACTATAAAATATCAGTTGCAGAGTACGTACTGAATGCCGATCACGGCAGTCGCAATTTGATGGAAGCAAAAAACAAAAAAATTGGCAGTGGCTTAGCTTGGTTAAGCCTGGTAATTGCGAAAGCAATAGCTATGGCTACGCCTAGGTTCAGCTGGTGGTGTAGCTGATTGTGGTGCTTGTGGTTATGCTTATGGTTATGCAGTGATTCACTCTAGCCACGGCATATGGTTCAACTATTGTTTATTGCGGGGTGCTACCTGGTTATTCTATGTATAACTAGTAGCGAGGCAAGGAGTGCCGTGGCTGCAACAATATACTTGGTTGTGGGTGAGGTTAAGGCAGAAAGTACAACTGCCGCTCCGGCACCGGCTGCAACGGCATTCTTTACGCCAACAGAAATGAAAGCATCCCTGGAGACTACATTGGTTCCACCTGCCGCTAGGTCACCTCCTATAGTATCCAACGTTGCACCCCCGCCGGTAGCTGTGGTAAGAGCGGGAGTTAAGCCGCGGTTGGTAGCTACCACCTCGCGAGTTGGCAGCGCAAGTTGGGGGCCCTGTTTTTGCGGCAGATGGGATGACGTCACTCCGGCTGTAGCGCTCCCTAGGGAGCGGGAGTTAGGCCGCGTTTGGTAGCTACCGCCTCGCGAGTTGACGGCGCAAGTTGGGACCCCTGTTTTTGCGCAGCTGTGCTTGGCGGCGCGCCAAAGGTCACGCTAAAAGTCAATGGTAGCTACTGCCTCGCTAGGCAAAGGGCTGAAAAGTGAAAGTAGTATTGCTTTCGCAATAAAATGCGTGCACGGTACACAATATTGCATATAAAGACACCAATCCGGAGCATCCATGATCCCACTACAGTGCTTCCACTAAGAGTGCGACGTACCTTAAGATATAAGTATTTTCACTGCAGTTACTTAACTGTTAATTTACGGAGAGCAAGTGAGATAGCACTTTCAGGTGAAATGTGCAGGAGTGCCAAATGATAAATAATATTTATGGTCTATAATGTGAAACGTTCCCGAGTTTGCTTCATACAAGTAGAAGGCAAAATGCAGCTTCTTAGCAACAAAATCAATTTCAGAATTTCGCTGAGCTATTAATCCGTGAGTGTAACAAAATAATCAGTTAATCAGCCAAACTCTACACACTTGGCAAACTGCCTACAGGAGAGAACAGTTAAATAAGTCTAGTTCGACAAGTATTCTTCCGCAGACAAGCGATTTTTTCAGCAATGAAGCACTGGAACAGGTGAAATAAATAAAAAGGTACATAAAGCTGTTAAAAACAGGTTTCAGCTGCTAGCCCATGCACTTACCCTCTTCTTTTGCCTTTAGAAAGAAAGCCACCATGTCAAGCTGTCGGTTCTGAACGCCACGAAACAGCACACTGAGGTCCACAGCCATGACTTGCCACTGATTGAGCTGGGATAAGTTCTCAGCTGCCCAGGTGCCAGCTTGCTCCATGACCTTGGCGGCAGAAGGACAGGAGGACACAGCCACAAAACACTATTTTCACAATGCGGCAATCAATCTACCTTTGCAAGGCTTTCCGAAGCTTCTCTGGCAACTAGATTAACATTCAATTATAAATTCACCAGAGCTAAAATAGCAACTTGGTCATCAAGGGTTAATGCACTAAAGGCAATAAAATAAAAAAAATGCACTAAAAGCCTGTGCATGTTGTATCTAACATAAATAGGTTCTCAATAAAAGGCAAGCTTTTCAGAAACACCCAGAAAAATAATATTCAAAAACCGCACCCTTCCTGCAGCAAGACGTGTCTGTCCAACTACCAAGGATTTGGCCCTCTGGACCTCCAAAGCTTGACCTCGTCAGAATTTGACCAAATTTGGTGTAAACCTAATGTGGGTATGGCCAAATCAGTAGCAACTTCCAAATTTAGGTGAGCCTCCCCAAAATTTGGTCCCACTGGAACCCCAAAACCTGGCTTTGTTCAAATTTGACTAAAATTGCCATCCAACTTAAAATCTGAGTATGGCCAATTAAATGGTGCCTTTCAAATTAGGTCGCCACCTCCAAAATATGGCACCCCTGGACCCTCGAAATTTAACTTCGTCTAAATTTGACCAAAACTGATGTCTAACTTACTTTGAGTATGGCCAACTCAGTGGAAACTTCTAAATTTAGGTGGGCCACGCCCCTAATTTGGCCCAAAAGACTCCAAAAATTTGACTTCATCCGATTTGGGCCAAAATTGGTGTCCAACCTAATTTTGCTATGGACAACTCAGTGGTGACTTCCAAATTTATGTGGGCCACCCCAGGAAATTTTGCATGTTTACATACCACGTGTGGAAGGCTATGTGCACCCTTGGAATTTTTTTTTTTATTGATGCGCTGCGAAACTGACTTCAGTGCACCACATAGAGAGAGAGAGAGAGAGAACTTAAATTTGCTCAACAGAAGGACTATTCTACGCTTTCATAAAAACTATTCCTAATGAAGGTTTATAGGACCGACCACTGAATACACCAAGTTTTTCAGCACAATGAAAAGCTTGCTGCCAGGTGTTCAATTCTGTAACTATATTTAACAAGAATTTTTCAATAAATGCACGTGCCTGTTTAAATGTACTCCAATGCTAGAAACTATGCTATGATAAATGAGCATGACGGCAATTACACATCTGCAAAAGTGATATACTGGAAACTGATGTAAATGTGACAGACACTCTTGAAAGAAAAAGAAAGTGCCGTGAATTTAAAACAAATAACTGATATTTTGCCAATATATGGCTAACTAGTGAGACACACTGATAATGGCACAATCTCACAGCAAGATGGCACTTCAGTATTTTATTATCTTTATGCAATTTTCAATGCCAGGTTAAAATCATACATCCTCATTTCATGTATATTGGAGTCTCAATTCTTACAATACGAGGCAAGAACTTTTCATTTCCACCATAGTCTCATGTCACGGGTTGGTCAGTGGTAGGTCCCTATAAAGCATTCGTTACACTATCTTTTTTAGTTCGCAGAATAAAATAAAAGCTTTGAATGTTCAGTCAGAAAAATCTAGACATTTGTCAATATTTTTCTACCTAGCAGTGCACAATGGGTTACACAGTAACAGCAAAACAGTTCTTCAGCTTCAAATACCCTGCACATAGCATGAACTTCCAGCAACGTCGTTCAGCGGCCTATGAAAGTGCACTTCGAAAAAAAGATGCTGGTGACCAACCAGTGAGTCATGATATATGGGTCAAACCTTCAAAAATTCTGCAGTGTTGTCAATGAAAGAAGAGCACAGTGCAGTCATAGAAAAGCTTTTTTTAAAACTAAATGTCTGCGAAAGGAAATTAAGAAACACAATTTTGCTGCACGTGCCCAAGCTGTTCATGACAAATTCCCATCATGTTCCCACATCCCAAGTATCCACCTTTTTCAGCCCTTAGCCTAGCGTAACGCAAGTCACACAATAAACTGCAGCCATAAAATGCATAATCTGGAGCTATATTTTGCCACTGATGCTACATCACTTAAGTATTGAGAAAGTGCCCTGTGGAATACTTCGGCAAGTAGTCTTGAAGTGGCAGCACCAAATGTCAGCACAGCAGTGCAGTCAGCAAAAAGGAATGCTGCAGCATGGCCCATGGTGCTTCGAGGGTCATGCACCACAGAAAACGATCCTTCTCCAGGCAGGCCATTTTCACTACACAAGGAAAAAAAACATACATCAAGGCTGTATTCATGACGATGCCGGCTCAAGCTGCATGTTACTTTTTAAAAAATTAGCCCGAGTTTTACTCCCCTTAAACTGATCAAGACGTATGAAGGCATTGCTTGGCATGGTTTTGTTTAGTTGCTTAGCATTGAGAAACTGACAACGCCATGTCAGTGCACGTAAAAGCCCCTAGGTGCTGTAAATTATTCTGTAGACCTCCACAATAGTACTTTTTTTTTCTCTTTCACTCCCACCTTCTATCTTTTCCTTGTGGCTCAGCTCCAGTATCCAGCGAGATGTGTGAAAAATCCTACACCTTTCCTTTCCTATACACCAATTTGCAATATACACAGTCTGCAAGGCTCCTATGTACTGTGCGACGTCAGTGCACGTTGAGGTGGTCGAAATTTTCAAAGCCTCCACTAAGGCGTCTCTCATAGCCTGTATAGCTTTGGGACGTTAAACTCTATAAACCAAACACTAACTAAATTAAACTAAAAATTTGTTTTTCTTGAAAGAAAATGGCATTATCTGCCTCACTCCTCGGTGAACATAACCAGAAAAGGACATAAAGTGAATTATTTTGCTAAGCTCTAGATCTGCAGATTATTCCTTTTGCACTACTAGCAACATATCTAATAACGATGTTCAAAAGGTACCAGGGTGGCTGTAAATATATATGAAGGGCTGATCTTAAAAGGACAGTCTACCGTCGAAGAGAAGTACAAGAAAGTCGGCCTATTCTGGTAAATCTTACCACTTGGTGGCAGTAACAAGGGAAGGAACCACAGATTAACCAAGAATTTATACCTTTAATTGATCAAGAAAGTCAGGTTTTAGTAGATGATGGCACCATACCATTTCCTTTCATGGCTACTAAATGGCATCTGTTTGGAGTGCCTGGAGCGAATATACCACATTTTATGAGTATGCCACAAAGTGATATGGACCAGTATTGGTGTTCATACCAACTTAAGGCAGCCTACATTTTTCTCTTTCAGTAAATTACAGGTACTTTTATTTTTAATTTTGCTTGATACGCTTTTATAATGCGTTCAAAACAGAAAATCACAAACCCAAAGATGCTGCCACACTTGTAGCAGCACTCTCATCAGCAGTGCTGCTACAGGTAGAGACGGTTGTTGAGATCTGGGGTAGATGTCACCACGTTTACTCAGTTTATTTATTCATTTCATTCTATTTAAACATATTTCTTAGCTAATAAAAATTCTAAAGGGCACTTTGGACCATTAAAGTGCGATGAGGCGAAAGAAAACCTTTATAGCGCTGTGGTCCATGGCTTTCCACTACAGCACCTTTCTTTTTTTTTTTCTTTCACTCCCACATTCTTCCTTTTCCTTTGGACTCGGTTCAGGTGTTCGCATAGAATTGTGAGAGGTACTTCGCCTTTTCTTTCCTGTGAACCAATTTTAAATGCCGCTGATGCCTGCTGTACTGCGTCTGCTTCTGTGTGCTGTGTGATGCGGCTTTCAAGGAAGTACCAAATGAAAGGTGCAGCCCGAATACCTGGATTGAATGCCTGGCTGGGTCAGCTATGTGTGTATCACCTGATGATGTCATCGGTCCTGACCAGATGTGACGTCAGCTCTGGTTATTATACATGACCGGATGTGACATCACAACTGGTCATGACGTCACAGTCTCGTCGCAGTAGGTTTGAGCGTTCACTGGGTATTATTAACTCATTAACTAAACACCATCAATTAACTAATCATCATTAATTATTGTTCATACATCTACTACTACACCAATAACTATCATTACATGGCAACCGTGTTGGCATGACGCTAGACAAGGAGAACTAAGATTCATTTCTCATGTGCCCGGCATGGCTAAGTCAGGATGATTGACAACTATAGTGTGACGGAAGTGTGTGACAGAATCGTGGCCGACAGTATGAGCCATTAAAGGCCTTCGCCTTACTATGTTCTGCTGCATGCGACTTATGACGGAGCGGCAGCCGCTCCGTTCATATAGCTGCATAGAGTAAGTATACAAACATGTGTCCACAACGTCAGTGCTTCAGACATGGACTAGTACTGAAAAAAATGAGACTAACATATGGAAAGAATAAATTTTAAATGGTTCTTCTATGTTTCTCAGCTCCACAGCCTTGTTATTCATTAATTTTGGGATGGAGGTTTCGAACAAAGCAAGAAATAAAACTGGAAAAGTCAGTAGGCTGTCCCTTTAAGAGCACAGGAAAAAGTAATACAGTAGCAAGTTTTTGAAAATTCAATCAATAAAATTAAGCAGAATAAAGCATTCCTGCAATTGATCAAACTCTCATCATGTGCAATACTTTCCTCTTTTATTTAGTCACAATATCAGCTAACTAGAGGTAATGTAAGTACACATTTCTTCCTAAATATTCAGATGAGATAAGTATAACACCATAATACTGAAAATTGTTGGAATTCTGTGTTTACTGCTTTCAGCCACCATGTGCTAGAGCTGTTCTAGATCACTGTTAGCAACAGGCAATCTGCTGTAGGTCAAGTATGACAGCAGCTGGCTGAGATCAAATTTTTACAGAAAATGAGCAATGCAACTAAACAAAAATAAGGAATTAATATGTCTTACCTTGGTACTAAACAGAACCTTCCATTGACATCCAACTCAAAAGCTGACAGACTCTGTAATCCTTGAAAGCCGCAGCACAAAACTAAATGTCTGTCATCGGGCACCCACATAACATGTTGGTCAGCAGCCAAGTTTGACAGGTCAAGCAGCACCTGACACTGGGCACTTGTTCTTGGGCTTGCAGGAGTCTTCGTTTTTGCAAGGCCAGTGATGACACCTCTAGATTTGTTAACACGACTGCAGGCATCCTTCTCGTCGCGTGACTGTCCCAAAGACACAGCATAGAGCTTTGTGTGGCCAACACAAATGAAAGCAGTTCGTGAACGCAGTGAGATACAGAAATCCACGCTCCTGTTCGTGTCGCAGAAACTCTGCGGTAGCTCCCAGTGTGCAGATTGAGAACCATCTTTAATGTTGTAACCGACTGCATTGGAGGGTCAAGGTTCACATTTAGCAGGTATGTAAAACGCAAGTATGCAATGCATGCAGAAAACGGACTAAAAGTGAGACAGATAAACGTATCACACGCAGCTACTTGGCTTTAAACGTGACAAGACTCAGCAGGAGAGGCAAGCTTTATCCCTCAAGCATAAAGTAATTATACAAAGGCCGGTAGTCAAGCAGGAGCATCCGCCCAAAAAAGGATACAGAGGCTCCCTTGCGACGTAAGCACATATAGTTCTGACCCAATAGCTCTGACTCGAAGTATATCGCACGGCGATTCCAGGCACCAAACAGTTTCCAACACATCTCCAATCAAGACTGCGTTAGCAAGATGAGATTTGTTAATGAGGAATGTGAAGTTGTTGGCATTACAAAACACGAACTCGGTTTTCTCCGGCTCTGCAAGAAAAACACGAAAGTGGAGGCACTGCTTAAAGGAATAGGATAAATAGCTTTTCTGTCCTATGTCAACATATTAATCAGTGACTGACCGTGTAGCGCTGCCCATTTGAGCTGCTTTTTCACAAGCCCTCCAGAGCCGATTGATGAATACAGTGATATTTCATGGCTGTTAGACACGGTTGCAAGCTCATCATCTTGCACCCCTTCTCTCCATATAAAACTGAAAACAAAAGAATGCAATACAAAAATTTACTCAAGCGCCAAGCATCCCAATAGTTACTAAAACTACGGCACCCCTAGCAACTTACTCTTGTACAGCATCGACGACTGCCGTGACACGCTCAGTCTTAAAATCGAGGACATTAAGCGAGCAGTTATTTACATAACAGTATGACAAGAGGCTCGGCGACGGACTTATAATGCTTCCTTCTATTATTTCCCTCTGGTGATTAATTAATTTCTTTAATACAGTGAAAGCCATATCTAACTCGGCCACATGACGATCGCACTTGCTCCACACGCCTCCGATGTAAACACGATCACGTGCAAAAGATGGATGGATGGATGGATAAGGCTGAACCCTTTGAATCGGGCGGCGGCGCCACAGGCCGCCTAGCCGTGAATAGTAATATATAGTGTGGACCTATTCTTGCCTTCCTTTCAGCCACCAATCAGCTAACCTTCGTTTGGTTATTTCTACCCTTTTAAAGTCTATTTTCCCTTCATTATCCTTAAACCCCAATGCTTTGGCTAAATCTGGCCCACTGCCTTGAACTATAGGGCGGAGCCCTTTACAGGAAATTATTAAGTGTTCAGGCGTTTCCTCATCCTCCCCACACACCCTGCACAGCGTGTCTATCTCTTGGTGCTTGATGCATCAGCTCTCTTGATGCATCACTAGCGCCCCCTATGCCCAATACGCGACTTTGACACACTTTATTTGACAGCATGCTTGACTTGATATGCATGGTAGAAACAGCATTATGTTTAAATTAAACAGAAATGAAACGAATACATTAAAGCGAAGTAGAGTAGCAGCATGAACGCCAGGGCCGTGTTCTGAAGCAGGTAAAGCATGTCTCTCTCGGTCATAGAGCTAATTGTTTTTTTCGTATTACATTTGAAAACAGTTTTACCGACTGACCGTAAAAATACTTACGCGCCATATACATATATGCTTCTCCCAGCTAAACCGCTGATTGCATATTGAAGCTCACATTTACCAAATTTGTTTGGAGTACTAGATTGATTCGATCAGCAAAATTACGTCCCTGTCGTATGCGGAGGTTGGAAGAAACCGCTACTCCAGCGCTTGCACTGATGGCGTCATCTGCAAAAAGCACAAGATGCCACTAGTGCATGTACTGGAGCAGCGTTTTGTTTTCCTTCGCCGCCGCCGCCGAATATGATAGGAACATTCGCCTTCTGCTAATTGAATCAGGCAGTACCTCAAGCAAATTTGGTATAAGAAAATACTTCCGAGCAAATGTCATTTCTCAGCGAATTGTAGCTGACAGTTATAATAATTGGTTCACAGGAAGGGAAAGGCGCAGTATTTGTCACCCTTGTTTCTGTGGACACCTGAACCGCGCCGTAAGGGAAGGAAGAAGGTAGGAGTGAAAGTGTGAAGAGGGAAATAGAAGCCGTAGTGGACTACGGTGTAATTTCGACCACCTGGGGATCTTTAACGTGTGCTTACATCGCACAGCGAGGGGACGGAAGGGTGGCTGGTCCTGGCCCTGATGGGACTGGGATAGGTAGGTCACCGCCGCTTGCAGCGGTGGCTATTGCCTGCCACCGATTTTTATCTATTGTAGGCCGTCATTGCACCCGCCACCGCTTCGGTGGTGGACAACGTTGGTGGTGGAAGTGGTGGGTGGTGCAGTGGTAAGACGCCCGACTACTGCGCCGGAGTACCCGGGTTCGAACCTGACCTCGGCGTCTGCGTTTCGATGGAGGCGAAACGAAGGCGTCCGTATGCTGTGGATGTCAGCGTTGTTGTTGTGGCTGTAGGAAGAAGAAAAAGAAAATGCACGGGCCTGCTACTGGCTCTGTAGCTGAGCCACCTCCGCTGCCTCGTGCAGACAGAAGAGAAAATGGACAAGAAAGAAAACAGAAGAGGGAGAGAAAGACGCGCGCCGCAACAACGGCCGTCGTCCACCACCACAGAAGCGCGGTGGCGGGTGCAGCCTACAACAGATAAAAATTCAGCGACAGGCCAGCCCCCGCAGCAAGCGGTAGTGACCTATACTGTCCCCATGTCAGCGCACGTTAAAGATCCCCAGGTGGTCGAAATTACTCCGTAGCCCTCCACTACGGCTCCTCTTTCTCTCTTTCCACTTTCACTCCCACCTTCCTCCCTTCCCTTACGGCGCGGTTGCGGTGTCCACAGAAAACAAGTGACAGTTATCGCGCCTTTCTCTTCCTATAAATAAGTCAGTTTTTTTTTAAATAAATCAGCGAGTTGCCCCGCCCGGGTGGTGCAGTGGTAAGACGCCCGACTACTGTGCCGGAGTACCAGGGTTCGAACCCGACCTCGACGGCTGCGTTTCGATGGAGGCGAAATGAAGAGGCGTCCGTGTGCTGTGCGATGTCAGCGCACGTTAAAGATCCCCAGGTGGTCGAAATTACTCCGTAGCCCTCCACTACGGGTCCTCTTTCTCTCTTTCCACTTTCACTCCCACCTTCCTCTCTTCCCTTAGGGCGCGGTTGAGGTGTCCACAGAAAACAAGTGAGACAGTTACCGCGCCTTTCCCTTCCTATAAATCAATAGACGACGGCTGTTGCAGCTGTTGCAGCGCGCGTCTTCTCTCCCTCTTCTTTTTCTTTCTTCTCTATTTTTCTTCTGTCCGCACGATGCTGTCCGCACGATGAAGGGTGGCTGTTACCCGACCTCGGCGGCTGCGTTTCGATGGAGGCGAAACGAAGAGGCGTCGTGTGCTGTGCGATGTCAGCGCACGTTAAAGATCCCCAGGTGGTCCAAATTACTCCGTAGCCCTCCACTACGGCTCCTCTTTCTCTCTTTCCACTTTCACTCCCACCTTCCTCCCTTCCCTTAGCGGCGCGGTTGCGGTGTCCACAGAAAACAAGTGAGACAGTTACCGTGCCTTTCCCTTCCTACAAATAAATCAAAAAAAAAAAAAAAAGGGTGGCTGTTCCTAACCCTACGGGGCTCGGACGGTAGGTCAACGCCGCTTGCGGCGGGGGCTAGCCAGCCACCGAATTTTTGTCTGATGTAGGCCGTCATTGCACCCGCTAACGCTTCGGTGGTGGACGACGGCTGTTGTTGCGGCGCGCGTCTTTCTCTCCCTGTGCATTTATTGCGAAGCAATACTACTTTAGCTACCACCTCAGCCCGTCAAAAGGCGCGGCGGTGGCAGCCACGCTTGACCTTTAGCATGACCTGGCTGTGTGACGTCATACCATCTGTGTAAGAGCGGGGCTCAACTTGCGCCGTCGCCTTGCGCGGTGGCAGTTACCGCTGACCTGCTCCTCTCACCAGTGGCGCTGTTGTTGTTGTTGTTGTTATGAACTTTATTTTTCCACCGATGTAGGAGGCCCCCTACTCCCCGCCCCCGGCACGCAGGCCTATGGGACGGAGGCCGGGGCCTCCGCGACTAAAGACAGGCGAAGTGACAGTGTTTCTTCGCGGCTTCAGCCGCCAGGCGGACAGCTTGCTGCTGGTTGGCGGGGGACTCGCTCCGCAGTAGCAGTTCCCAGGCTTCTCTACTATTTATGTTTTCCTTGGCGCCAGGGGAATCAAGGCATTGCCAGATTATGTGATCTAGAGTACCCCTTTCTCCGTAGGTTTCGCATTTATCGTCCGCCTTTTCCTCCACTTGCGTGTGGAAAAGCCAGACGGGACTTGGGAAATTCCCAGCTTGCAGGCGCCGCCAAGCGACGGCCTCCTTGTTAGTTAGCGTTCGGTCCGGTGGCGGCAGGGACCTTCTGCTAAGTCTGTAGTTTTCTAAAACTGCGCGCTGCGTGACGTCATACCATCTGTGTAAGAGCGGGGGCTCACCGTCGCCTTGCGCGGTGGCAGTTACGGCCTGATTCCGCTCCTCTGGTCAAGCCATGAGATGCCGCCTACAGTCAAAGCGCTTAGGCAGGCTGCAAAGAGGAAGCAAACGCGAACCACAGAGACAGAAGAAGAGCGAGAAGAATGGCTTTCCAAGAGACGAGCGCAAGAAGCAGCTAGGCGGAAAAGGCGGTCAATGTCTTCGGTTGCAGAATTGACGACAGAAGCAGGAGAGGAAGGTACGAATTTGTCCGACAGCTTGGAACGTGCATCTATTAGCAGCACTACCAGTTCGGAGCAGCGGAACGCTAGCAGACGACAACGACGTGCGTTAAGCTATGCAAAACCATAGCTAAACATAGTACAGTCAAGCGTCACCATAGCCATAACAGCAAACATAACCGGAGCATCACCATGGTGAATATAGCACAGCCAAGCATCACCACAAGCGGTACAATAGTAATACCACGTATTGCTTCGCAATCACCAGGCTTAAGCTAAGCCACAGCCAATTTTTTCTTCTGTCCGCACGAGGCAGCGGAGGTGGCTCAGCTACAGAGCCAGTAGCAGGCCCGTGCATTTTCTTTTCCTTCTTTCTACAGCCACAGCAACAGCAGGCAGCGGAGGTGGCTCAGCTGCAGAGCCAGTAGCAGGTCCGTGCATTTCTTTTCCTCCTTCCTACAGCCACAACAACAACATCGCACAGCACACGGACGCCTCTCCCCACCCCGTGCAAAGGGCAGGGAAGGCTATACGAGCGTGTGCTCCTGCGCCTGCTCACCAATACAATGTTGTGCCCGCCAACTCTAAAACACTTTGATCCACAATTCGACGGGCTGTGCTCGCACTGTGGGGAGGTGTCCGACACCTACGACATGGTGTGGGCCTGCCAAAAAAACCCATCTTTGCCCCCTATCCCCTATCCCCAAACCCACCCGAGAGAACTGAGAGGCGACCCTGTCCGGCTGCTGCACCCTAGAGGCCCAAAAGGTCTTAACGCAGCGCTCCCGGACTGCGGAAAACACCAATGGAGTGCCTGTCTAGGCATCCCACCTAGTGTATATACCTCTCTGTAATATAATAAATGTTTTCACCACCTCCGTTCCGCCTCCGTCGAAAGGCAGCCGCCGCGGTCGGGATCGAACCCGGGTACTCCGGCACAACTAGCAGTCGGGCGTCTTACCACTGCACCACCACAGCGGGGGGTAGCTGACGGCGCATATGTTGTTGCGACTGAAGGAAGAAGGAAAATAAAATGCACGGGCCTGCTACTGGCTCTGCAGCTGGGTGAAGGGTGGCTGTTTCTGGCCCTATGGGGCTGGGACTGGTAGGTCAACGCCGCTTGCGGCGGAGGCTAGCCTTCCACCAAATTTCTATCTGTTGTAGGCCGTCATTGCACCCGCCATCGCTTAGGTGGTGGACGACGGCTGTTGCGGCGTTGCGTGCGTTTTTATTTCACTCTTCTTTTTCTTTCTTCCCTAATTTATTACGAGAACTAAGGCAGATTCCCACAAGAACCTACATAGGATCTCGCAATCTTTCCAAGGCACCGACGAAGAGCTCATGACCACTTTAAAAGATAAATACATTAACACCTCCCAGGATATACCCACGCCAGATGGGTACTCAGGATTGGATAATCCTCGCATGGATAGCGTCCTTACCGTAGCAGAGATTAGGGCTGCTCTTAACCAAATTAACACCACCTCGGCACCGGGGGAAGATTGCATCACCAATAAGATGTTGCGCAATCTAGAAGACGAGTCAGTAGAGGCTCTTACGGACCTCTTTAACAGGTACTGGACAGAGGGCAGCGTCCCTGAGGAATGGAAGCACGCTAAAATTATTTTCATACCTAAACCGGGCAAAAGACTCGAGATGGGGAACCTCCGCCCAATCTCGCTAACGTCACGTCTCGGGAAGGTAATGGAACACGTTGTCTTAAACAGGCTCCTTATGCACGCCGATGCGGAAGGCACGTTTCCCCCGTCCATGATTGGGTTTCGAGCAGGTCTTTCGACTCAGGACATTATGTGGCAAATTCAACAAGACATTCTAGATACAAATCGCATAAGAGCCACGCGAACCATCCTGGGACTCGATGTGAGTAAGGCCTTCGACAATGTGTCACACGCTTCCATCCTCCATCACCTCTCACAGTTACACGTAGGCAAACGGACATACGACTACATCGCTGCCTTTCTAAATGCGCGTACGGCTACGCTCCATTTCGTAGACAAAGTTAGCGACAAAATTACACTAGGGACGAGAGGAACACCGCAAGGCGCAGTACTTTCACCTTTTCTCTTCAACATCGTTATGAGCGGCCTCCCGCGTCTGTTAGATGATATCCCACACATACATCATTCCATATACGCCGACGACATCATCATATGGACCAATTCTGGCTCCGATGGAGATATTACAGATTCATTACAACGAGCTATCGACACGGTACAGTCTTATGTGCAGGTAAATGGCCTTACCTGTTCACCGGCTAAATAAGAACTATTAGTTATAAGGAACAAACAAGCTTCACAGGTAAAACCAGATTCTCGAGAACCTATCCAGTTACACATTGACAACCATCCGATACCCCCGGTAGCCACGATCAGAGTTCTCGGAATGTTGATTCAGAATAATACGCAGAACACAGAAGCTATACGCCGGCTACGCGTCACGGCGCACCAGATAGGTGGGCTGGTGAGACGCATTGCCACACGTCGCAGGGGTATGAGAGAAGCCGACCTGTGCAGGATCATTCAAGCCTTTATGATAAGCAGAATCATGCACGCTTGCCCGTACTATCATCTGCGTCGTAGGGACGAACATGCACTTAATAGCATAATTAGAACAGCATACAAAGCGGCCCTTTGCTTACCAGTATACGCTAACTCAGATCGACTACTGCAGTTAGGAATTTTTAACACACTATCTGAACTAATTGAAGCCCATAAGACAGCACAAGTGACCCGCTTGTCACGCAGCCTTGCGGGACGCGTATAATTCTCGACAAGCTCCATATACACCCCACTGAGGAGGTGTGCGCAACATCCCATTTATCGGCTGACATAACTAGTAGACTAGTTGTTAAACCAATAGCCAAAAACATGCTACCAGGTAGACATGATGCCCGCAGGAAGACAAGGACACAGACCCTTGAGAAACAGTACGAGGACGATCCACAAGCAGTGTACGTGGATGCAGCTGAACACTTCAAAAACGGAGCATACGTGGCATGTATGGCCACTCCAAAGTCAACCTTCATTAACGCCATAACATTTCATGCTAGCTCCATATGCGAGGCAGAGGAAGTAGCTATCGCACTGGCCATCGCGGATCCCCGCACCAAAACTATTCTAAGCGACTCAAAAAGCGCCGTTCAAAATTTCGCCAAAAATTCTGTAAGCGCACTCGCGGCGCGAATTCTGCGCAACCGATCTCTCAATCACAACATCAATCTCGTATGGGTTCCGGCCACGGTGGTTCCGGCTCACGCGGGTAACTCCGGAAACGAAGGGGTCGACCGTCTAGCCCGAGGCTTAACCAACCGGGAGACGGGAGATCTATCGGGAACGGACGCGCCTGTCGAGGCACCGCGCACATACGCGGAGGTAACAAACGTTTATCGCGAGCTGAGATGCACGTACCCCGCCCCTCACCCCGACCTCGACCGGGCGCAAACCACGACACTCAGACGCCTACAAACAAAGGCCATTCTTAGCCCCTACCGACTATCGTTAATTACAAACGGAGAATTCAACCCTGCATGCCGGCACTGCGGTGACGGGACGCAGGCCACTCAAGACCATATACTGTGGGAATGCGCCAGCAATCCCCCTCCAAAGACACTCTTGCCAGCTCCCTCAGCGGAGGAATGGGACAAGCTGTTGGCCAGCCCAAGAAAAACTACGCAACTGGCCCTCGTCACGCGAGCTCAAGAGGTCGCTCCCGACTGGAGGCCACCCTAGACTCGCCTTAGCCCGAAATAATTCCTTTCATTTCGTGGCAATAAAAGTTGTTACCACCTCTTCTGTCCGCACGAGGCAAGCTACAGACAGTAGCAGGCCCGTGCATTTTCTTTTCCTACAGCCACCACAATAACAGCTCTGCAGCTGTCCACAGAGCAAGTGTGACAGACACTGCCCCTTTCCCTTCCTATGAACCAATTACATTACATTACTGCAGCTGAGCCACCTCCGCTGCCGCAAGCTGACAGAAGAATAAATAGAGAAGAAAAAGAAGATGGAGAGAAAGACACGCGTCTCAACAGCCGTCGTCCACAACCGAAACAGTAGCGGGTGCAAGGACGGCCTACAACAGATAAAAATGCGGTGGCAGGCTAGCCCCCGCCGCAAGCGGCAATGACCTACCTGTCCTAGCCCCGTAGATGAAGTTTTCTCTCTGCAGATTGGTTTATAGGAAGGGAAAGGCGTGGTAACTGTCCCACATGTTTTCTGTGGACACCTCAACCGCGCCGTAAAGGGAAGGGATGAAGGTGGGAGTGAAAACTTTAGACAGTGCCTGCAGCGTGAGGGGTCTGCGTGACCGCCTCCTCTTCCCTTGTCCTTTTTCAACAAAGCAAACGAATAGGGAGTAATGGTAGCGCCCCTTGCGTACAGGACGCCAGAGAGAGAGAGTAAACTTTGTTTAACGGAATAGCGGAATAGCGTGGGTGGTTTCCTCAGTCCAGAATACCATTGACTTGGGCTGCCTCCCGGGCCCCGGTGAGCAGGCTGCGCTGCTCAGAGAGACCCGTGTGGGCCAGCTCTGCCTCCCACTCCACTCGGCTGAGTGCTCGAGCTTTATATTTCTCTGACTGCTATTTGCAGTTCCATATCATGTGAAGGAAGGACGCCAATCTACCCTCTAAAGTAGATATGTGCGCGCTTCCCCAAAACAGCGCTATTTTTACCCCTTATGAAACACTGTCTGGATTATTAATGCTTACAAATACGATTGCTAAAAAAAAAAAAAAAAAAAAAAACTTCCGAGGGTGGGTTAGTGTTCCTGTATGGGTCACTAGGGTGGGCTAAAGTCACTGGAAAAATGGGTGGGCGTAAGGCTAGCGCCACCACACAGTCCCTCAGTGAAACAGACGGGCAATCTCAATACTGTGGGAATGGGTGCGACGCTGCAGGCACAACTAGGCACTGTACTGCAGGAGACACATGATGCTCTCTGTCTCTCTCTCTCTCTGTAGCTGACGGCGCGCATGTAACTGCGCAAAGCCTGAAAGAGAGAGAACTTCATTGTCGGAGTCTTCGACCAAAGGGGTTGTATTTAGCCTCGGATAGCTGCAGCTTTTGTGCAAAAAAAAAAAAACAAAACAAAAAAAAACAAGAGGTTGCCAACTTGGAAGAGTGGACTGCTTAATTACGCGAATGGCAAAGCTAGGCACCTGCGGCCATATTGTAGTCCGAGGCGTCTGTGTACACCACTCCACCATGATTTCTATTTAGGGCCCTAGTCACAGCTTTTCTCGTGCCTTCATGGAAGGAGGGGAAGGAATGCATGTTTTTAGGTAAAGGTTTGGTGATAATTTTGTCGCGCACCCCTTGGTAGCGGGCCCGTGGGTGGTTGGCTAGTGGTTCGGCATTGACTCCCATGCTGTTGAGAATTAGTCTGCTGCTTGAAAGGATCGAAGTACACCCGAACCGTGCTGTAAGAGAAAGGAGTAACTTGGAAGGTAAGAGAAAGAGAAATTGGTTTACAGCGTAGACACCCACAAGAACGAAATGACAGGACATAGCGCTTCATGTCACTTTGTTCTTTCCTGTGGTTGCCTGTCGTGCTGTAAACCAATTTCAGTAATGAACCAACTAGGCTGCAAAAACATTCTCCCGAGAATAAGCGGTGGTGTAGTCGAGGGCTGCGGAATAATTTCTACCATCTGCTGGGGATCTCAGCTTAAGCGCTCGGCTACTGGTCCGAAGTGCCCGGAGTCGAACCTGACCGAGGCGGCCGCGTTTCGATGGGGGCGAAACGCAGACTTCCACGTGCAGTACGAAATATGTGTCCGTTCACATTAACGATTTCCCCCTGCCCCGGTAGCGCATTTGGGTTTGCTCGGTACGGTGGCTCCGCAAGGGATAAAACGACAGAAGAGACGAAGAAAGCGGGCTGTTCCGACTATAGCATCTACCGCCCCCAGGAGCCGAGCAGCCTAGCGATTAGCGGCGCATGCTTTTTCAATGGGTGTCATGTTGGACGCGGCACTAGCTTGAGAAAGCCTATACTACTACTACTACTATCACTACTACTACTACTATTATTATTATTAGTATTAGTAGTAGTAGTAGTAGTAGTAGTAGTATAGAGGAAGACTCGTTTCACTAAGTTGGCACTGAATTGTCTGTAGGTAACGGCCAAATTAACTGGCTAAATATTATCTTCACAGTTTTAATTATTAATGATAATATTAATTGGTTCACAGGAAGGCAAAGGCGCAGTATCTGTCACACTTGTGTCTGTGGACACCTTCACAAAGGAGGAACCAATTATTATTATTATTAATTAAAACTGTGAAGATAATATTTAGCCAGTTAATTCGGCCGTTAACTAGACAATTCAGTGCCAACTTAGTGAAACGCGTCTTCCTCTATACTACTACTACTACTACTACTACTACTACTACTACTACTACTAATAATAATAATAATAATAATAATAATAATAATAATAATAATAATAATAATAATAATAATAATAATAATAATAATAATAATAATAACAATAATAATAATAATAATAATAATTAGCAGAAAAATATTACTGTGTATTATTATTATTATTTCGTAGTAGTAGTAGTAGTAATAGTATTATAGGCTCTCTCAAGCTAGTGCCGCGTCCAACGTGACGCCCTTTGAAAAAGCATGCGCCGCTAATCGCTAGGCTGCTCGGCTCCATGGGGGCGGTAGATGCTAGTCGGAACAGCCCGTTTTCTTCGTCTCTTCTGTTGCTTTGTCCCTTGCGGAGCCACCGTACCGAGCAAACCCAAATACGCGCCCCGGTAGTCAAAATTATTCCGGAGCTCTCCAATATGGCACCTTTTTTTTAATCACACATTCCTCCCTTATGGCGCATGCGGTGAGACATGTATATGTAGCCGCCGCTGTGGAGCAGTGGTTAAGATGTCCTACTATACTGTGCCAGAGCACCCGGGTTCGAATCCGACCACCGGTGGCTGCGCTTCGATGAAGGCGCAACGAAGGTGGTGGCGGAAAGCATTTATTACCAAAGGAGAGGTTGCTTGGAGAGCCACCCCTAGTGGGCCGCTCCCCTTACAAAACTAGGTGGAGTCCCTTATTCCGGACTCCATTGGTCTGGGCCGCCACACGAGCTCTCTCGACCAGTGCTCGTTGTGCTGCTAGATCCAAGCAGCCGAGCAGGGCCGCCTCCCAGTCCTCTCGGGTAGGGGAAGGGGTTATGGGTAAAAGAGGAGGATTTAGCTAGCATGCCCAGACCATGTGAAAGGTGTCAGCCACCCCTCCACAGAAAGGGCAGAGGCCAGAAAAGGAAGGGTCGAAATGTTTGAGTACTGCCGGGCCCAGTAGAGTATTAGTAAAAAGTCTAAGAAGTATTCTTTCGCCCGCTTTCCCTAGCCCATTCATCATCATCATCGTCATCAGCCTGACTATACCCACTGCAGGGCGAAGGCCTCTACCATATTTCTCCACTTAACCTAGCCCATTGAGTGGAGCCAGACGGTGCGACTGCCGGTGCACAGATTTCTTGAGAAGTTAAGAGAGGATGTGTGTCCTGGTCCAGAATCAGTAGGGTCTACGCCGGGGGCCCGGTTAGTGGGTGCGCGGGCGGCCGAGTTGGCGGCCTCATTGCCTGATAGGCCCTGGTTGCCTGGAGTCCAAATGAGAAATTGGGTCTGGGTATCCTGATCTCGAGCTGCTCTCCGAAGTATTCTTTGTGATGTAGGCGTTAGCTCAGCTCACAATTCCGACAGACCCCTCGTGGGCACCAAACGACCACCACCTCTGTCACTAGATGCCTTCATTCTGAGCTTGCCGCTGTTAGGTTTGGGGTTTTTCGAGCCCCTCGGTAGCGTTGGCCTGGCGGCTCCGTGGACGGCGGACGGCATCAAAGGTGCCAGCAAAGACGAGGCGTCTTTTAACGAAACAACCTTTACTGTAACATCAGGAAGAAACGGGCAGCGAAGCTGACCCGGAGAGATTACAGACACTCTCACACAGCTGGTGTCTAGCGTCGTGCCAACGGCGCGTCAAAGTAGTCTCTATCTCAGCGGAGTCTGCCGCTGCTTTATATAGGCATGCCAGTTCACAGGGAAAGGGTAAACCCTCTCAGGAAATGGAGCGCCCAACGTGTCTGGGCAAGATGGGATGACCCAATCGCAGCTGGTCCGAACGCATCTCCTCCACCTCCTGCAGACGGGCGAGGGCGACGCTCTCTCCCTCGAGCTCCAGGCTTGGCCGGCGTTTGCACACACACGCACGCCCACACATTTGGCGCGTGGCAGGATCACATTGAGACTTGTCGGCGGGAGGAAGCGTTACGCGGCCGATGAACGGCGTCGAAATGGCCGATCCGCTCGCGGCTCTGCCTGTTGCTATGCGGTGGCCGCGTCAGCTGTCCCACTTCTCGGTGGAGAAACGTAACAGACTGCCCCGCCGGGGAAGGGAGACCCGAAGGGCAGGGGACTGCATCCGCTGTCCGGAGGGATCGGGATGTTGCTGCTAGCCGGGGTCATCCGACTGTGTTTCTCTTGAGCCAGTCAGCCTGAAGAATTCCTTGGCAAGTCCGGGTTTCCAAGGCACTCTGCAACTTGTCTTCAGGAGAGATTTCTGGCAACCTACAACGTCACAACCACGCTAAAAGCTCAACCGTTCAGCCAGCAAGCACGGCACAAACTTCACTAAATATTGCCAGACTATTTCCCTCTTATGCCCCCATCTACATTAAAGGGCAGCTTAGCAGCACTTGGAACGCGTCCACAAATTTGAAAATCGCATTATCAAAACAGCACTTCAAACAAAGATAATGCAATACAAATGTTCAAAATCCTATGTCAGGAAGAAAAACACCAACAAGTGAAAACTGAGGCTTCTTCTCACGTTATGGGCTCCGACTTAAGCCATCGGCATTACCGTTGAGATCACCCCTTTCACTAAAACTTCGGCTGTCCGTTTCACGGAACAACCGTACCTTCCTGTTTCTGTGCAAAGAAACGCATGAGCATGAGTCGCTCACTTTTCTAAACAACCTATCCCTCTCCTTACGGGTTGCACACCAGTCACGCATTTTCTGGGCACGGGCGCATTTGTGCCTTTGGGATAGTCGCTTTCTCTTTCGCGATAGCTTCAACTTGCTCCATTCGTTCTCGCGCCTGCCTTTCCGCTTTTTTCTGCGGCAGCACTGGAACACAGGCTTTCCGTTTTCTTTTTGCAACCGTTTGAGCTTGCTTTCCTTACGACGGCAGCAATCTTTCTCGTGCCTGCCCTTCCGCGTTTTTCGGTGGCAGCACTTGAATACTCTAGTCCTACTTTCTTTCGGCGCGAGCTCTGGCAAGCTAGCGGTAACCGGAGCTAGTAGGGCACCGGTGTCGTCTGAGTGGTGAAAGTGTGGTGCCGCGTCTGCATCGCGGCCAGCAGCGTATGACTCACCTCCAGACATGTCCGAACAACAACTGCCCACGCCAGCCCTCAAGCTAGGCATTTCCTCTGGCGGCTCGCCTCTCACGTCACACGGGTCCTCCGATGAGCCGCATCGCTCAGCGTTAACCGGCGCACGATCAAGCTCCTTCGACAGCTGGGGCGCTTCGGATTGCGTGAGGGCAATAGGCGCTACGTCCGCGTTCGCACCGGGGTTGCTTTCGCGAATACAACCTAGCGTGGTATCGGAGCACGAACGATTCTGACTGTGCTCTGGTCGCTCGCTGTCGCCTTCGCAAGTCTCACTCTCTACAACGTACGCGCACTCCTCGTCGGTCTGCCCTGGCTGATCACAGCTCGCGAGCTGCACAGTTTCGCTGATCGGCACTTCGTTTTTCTGCGTGCCCTGCTCTACGACACAGCTGATTTCGGAAACTGAAAGTTTCTCCTCTCCTAGCTCATTTTCATCTTCGTCGCGCTCTACACAAGCTTCTGCTTTTGTCTCGAGAAGCGGTTCAGTTAGTACCAGTTCCCCACACTCATTTGATGGAACTGTATCTCCTACAGCTACTTGGGTCGGCATGCAGTTCACCTCGCTTAACGGCGTCCCTTCGGACTTCTCGCCGATTAAGCCTGTGCTAACCGTCTCAGCTGGCGGCTCGACCAAGGTAACACGATACTCTTCTGTTAGAGGCTCGGTCGGCTCGCTACTGCGGTCACGTTGCTCGGCCGCTTCCCCAAGCTGTTTCTCACACTCCGGTGCAAGTTCGATTTGCTCCGGAACTTCCGCACTGTCTAGCCATTCGCTTACAGCGGCTTTCAACTGATACGCCAAATCAAAGTACGCCGTGATACAATGTTTATCGCTCTCATATCTTTTCCGAAGATCCTGAGGTGTTATCCGATATCGTATCAGCAATGACTCTTTTAGTGCATCGTAATTTTTCAAGCGGTCGCCAACCAATCGCTTGATTTCTTCCGACGCTTCAGCGGAGAGAAGAGCTACCAACTTCTGCGCCCAACTATCTCGCTCGAAGCGTTTACTTCTACAGACATTCTCAAAGTCTGCCAAATACTCGGCCATATCCTCGGCAATGAGGAACGGTGGCGGACCATCTCGCGGTATTGAACCGTTACACTGAATGGCATTGCGAGCTTTAATCCTTTCCGCGCTCATTCTATGTGCTGATACCTGTAGCTGTATCAGTTTCATTACGCGGGCAGACTGCTTTTCTCTCTCCTGGCGACGTTCCCTAAGTTCACGTTCCTCTTCCTCGTGACGTTCGTCAATGATCTCGAGGCATTCCGAAAGCTCGTCATCTTCAGCTTCCAACGCAAGAATAGCCTTTAACACTTCTGGTTTTTTGAGTTTGCCTGACAAATTCAGACCCAACTCCTCCGCAAGCTCCAGCAATTTCGGTTTGCGCAACGACTTCAAATCCAAACCCATGGCTGTTCCGAGTGCTGCCTTCTCTACTGCCCACTATTGCCTTGCTGCACTTAACCCAGCAACAACGACAACACAATTACCAGCTCTGTTCTCTACTTAACAAAAGCCTGGCAAAACTCAGTAGAAGAAAGTCCCGCACTCACTAAACCTCGCAGCCAAGAATCCAACGCAGTCGTTCCGCTGCAGGCAACCAGTCATCACACAGGGCTCGTTGCACTGCTCCCGCCTTTCCGCTAAGCTGCTTGATTCACGCGGAGATGTCACGCCTCGGACATCTCCGCTCTTCCCACCAGATGTTGCACCTCGGTCAGGCCTGGCTCGTTTCACCGACCACGGTCACTGCTTGGTCGTCCTCGTCTCTCCGCTGTTCACCAGTTGTTGGACGACGATAACGCCTGGCTCGTCCCTCCAACCACGGTTACGGCTTGGTCGTCGTCATCCCACGTACCACGGTTACGGCTTGGTCGTCCCACCGCTGCCTACCAGTTGTTAGGTTTGGGGGTTTTCGAGCCCTGCGGTAGCGTTGGCCAGGCGGCTCCGTGGACGGCGGACGGCATCAAAGGTGCCAGCAAAGACGAGGCGTCTTTTAACGAAACAACCTTTACTGTAACATCAGGAAGAAACGGGCAGCGAAGCTGACCCGGAAAGATTACAGACACTCTCACACAGCTGGTGTCTAGCGTCGTGCCAACGGCGCGTCAAAGTAGTCTCTATCTCAGCGGAGTCTGCCGCTGCTTTATATAGGCATGCCAGTTCACAGGGAAAGGGTAAACCCTCTCAGGAAATGGAGCGCCCAACGTGTCTGGGCAAGATGGGATGACTCAATCGCAGCTGGTCCGAACGCATCTCCTCCACCTCCTGCAGACGGGCGAGGGCGACGCTCTCTCCCTCGAGCTCCAGGCTTGGCCGGCGTTTGCACACACACGCACGCCCACACATTTGGCGCGTGGCAGGATCACGTTGAGACTTGTCGGCGGGAGGAAGCGTTGCGCGGCCGATGAACGGCGTCGAAATGGCCGATCCGCTCGCTGTTCTGCCTGTTCTATGCGGTGGCCGCGTCAGCTGTCCCACTTCTCGGTGGAGAAACGTAACACCGCACAAGTCGAGGGCATCTCTTTTGAGACCGTTAAAGATATTCAGGTGGTCGAAATTACTCCGCAGCCCTCCACTACGGCTCCTCTTTCTCTCTTTCTACTTTAACTCCCACCTTCCTCTCTTCCCTTAGGGCGCGGTTGAGGTGTCCACAGAAAACAAGTGAGACATTTATCGCGCCTTTCCCTAATCAGACCGGGTGAGCTAACCCCCCCCCCCCCCCCCTAACTCTAAGGGTGTCTAAAAGTGTGTGCATCAATAGTGGCGCATCGTTATAACATATACAATTAATAAAGGGTCACAACAGTCTGAAGACGTCACCGATAGCAGCAGCACCACCGCCAGGGGGGACATGAATGAAAGCTTGCGCATGGACTCTACCCCAGCTGTTGCATTGATCGTCTTTGCTTTAAGAATAATTGAAAAGGAGAATAATGAGCATAGCGTACAGTTCCAAAATGTAGATATAGGCGACACGCAGGAATAGTTCGAACGGAACCCACATGCTTTGCTGTCATGTTCCGTGCCCTGCGTTATAGGCAGCAGCGGTGCATCTCAACATTTTCTCGTTGTAATCTTTAACTTCCCTACGCCTGAAAGCGGCGCCGGTGCTCATCATTTTCTGACTTGTTACGTTGCTTGTTCGCGGTCTAGGTCTCAGTTAATGGCTTTATACCACGATAGGAATTTGGCTCTATACTATGATCTGTCGCATACAGAAAATAAAAACAGATATGGACTAAAGTAGAGAGTCTTATACACTATCACGTTCCATTAAGGTATCGCGGCGACAAGGTAGAACTCCGTGGCCGTATCTAATTATATAACGGCCGTGAGAGATATATTCATGGCGTATCCTTTTGCCGAAATCTAAGCTACCTCTTACGTTACCTTAATTCAATAGCCGCAGAAATATATATATATATATATATATATATATATATATATATATATATATATATATAATAAAAAGAAAATAATTCACTTTCTTATCCAAATCAGTGCGCATTTTGTGTCAGTAGGAGACGCAAATAATGATACGCATCTCAGGAACTGTGAGAACCACGACACTCCATCAGGCTCACATCGTGCAGATGAAACAGCCACTTTCCTTCGAAAAGCTTCAACTGCGCGAACATCGTGAGCAAAGAGAGGTGCCCCTCAGTGCCCGACATGCCCGGCCAGAGGCACGGCCGCCGAACATCTCCTGTGGAGCTGCCCTACTTTTGACGCAGTACGGGAGAGAGCACTCAAGTCCCTGGGCAGGCTTCGACCTGCAACCCTGCAGGCATGGGTCGATCCCCCATCGCACATCGGGCCATCAGACGCAACCCGGCTCTGGCGAACATTTCTTTCTTCAAGGAAGAAGAAGGACCAGGCCATTACTTCGCGGAGCCGACCTCGGGACGACTCTACCTCGAGGAAGAGGTGGACAGTGGACACCGGTCCCTCATATCTATCCCAACCTTCACCCCCACCCCACCCATATCCTCACCCCCTCCCTTAACCGCTCCCCCACCACTACATCCATGAAGCAACTTAGTTCTGCCGCAAGATAAACGCCTACCGTAAGCAGAAATAAAGACGTAATAAAAAAAAACGACGAACGTAGCCCTCCACTACGGCTCCTCTTTCTCTCTTTCCACTTAACTCCCACCTTCCCCCTTCCCTTACGGCGTGGTTCAGGTGTCCACAGAGACAAGTGTGACAGATACTGCGCCTTTTCCTTTCCTGTGAATCAATTATTAATTATTATGAGCCAGAAAGCGAGCTCATCAATATTATGTAAAAGTAGAGTGCAGCAAGCGTTCGTGCCTGTTTCCTGTGCGCGCAAATATCTCATCCGCCGAAACGCGCGTGTGAACCTTCAATAAAACATGGTGCTGGGCTCGTTGGTTATTCGTACTTGGAATAAAGACAGAGCAAAAAAAAAAAAGACAACCACAGAAGAGACAACCGCAGACAACCACGTGTCGGCTTTTGTGGCTGAACGTTTTTTGCACTGTCTTCATTCCAAGTATGCACTTGCGCAAGCTTGTTTCGTACCTTTTCGTTGATACATCTCTAATACCTCTAGTGCGAAAGCCTTTGGAGTGATAATCGAGGGACGAGCAAGTATTAGGATCACATTTTATTGATGGCTCTGAGGAATTTTTTCAATGCCGTCCAAGGTTCAAGAGTTGGGCAACCTCTGGGGAGCGCGTCAAAGTCAACACTATCGAGTAGTACGCACTCCGTGCTGAAAGTATCCTTCAGTACTTCGTCACGTGGTAGGTAATATACAGGCGAGGTTGTATCAGTATACAATACCTCGCAGCCAACTGCTGCCTGGTCATTTCTGTAAACGCTGCTATTCATAGCACATATGTCAAGGTACGATGCGTAGCCTTCTGTTCGTGTCACTGGTAACGCGCTGCCTAACTGCGGACAAAAGATGCAACTCTTGGACTTTAACAAGAAAGAGAAGCTCCCGCACACCGGTAGAGGCCAGTAATTGGTAATCGAGAGAGTTTGTTTGGTTTCAGCTTTGTAATTAATGCAGTAGTTATGGTAACTTGGATATAGGCTGCTGATATATCCGTGGCTATCTATGAACAGCCTTTGGATTTTTTTTCCTAGGTGTTGCACAACGTCCTTTGCTAATTTGGTGTTGGTCCCAACCATTATAGAAACCATGAATGTTGATTCTTCGAAGTTGAGCATGACTAGGCCTTTGAAAGTGTCGATTAGAGATTCGAGCCGCCGAAGCTTCTCCTTGAAATAGCTCTCGCAAGACGCGTCATCAACCAAGTGTATGTTGACACCGTGAAAATGGTGTTTATGAAGGACTTCCAGTAACAGCTGCGCCAGGTTGTGTTCATATCTTGAGCCGGGACCCAGTTGGTAAAGCAGGCCGGTGTCTTCCGGGTAGCCCCCGATGGTTACGATGATCTTGGCGTCGGGACGGCGATGCTCTATAATACTCCGGAGCTTCAGCAGCCCGTACAATTTCTCAAGCTTCGGGGCTCTCATCACTAATATGCCAGTCCTTGAAAGGCCGATGGACCAGTAGACCACATTCTGGCAGAACTCCCACGGCATGTGAATCGGTAGGAAGTCGTACCCGTGGCTCTTCCGGAATCTGGAGTTGTTGTAGAGGCAGTACACGTTTGTGGTTTCTTTCGGAGTGCCGCTTACGATGGGGAAACTACTGGCGTCAATACCGTCAGTATAGTCGCTCACGGCACGGGTTGGCTTCACACAGGAGAGTGGTACGACGGTTGTCGTAGTGGTCGCTGCTCTATTTGTCACAACCTCTGTTACTGCAGTTTTTGGCAGGGAGGAGGTGGTGGCCGATGTCCTGGTAACTGTCCGCTGCAACCTTGGCGGCTTCAGCAGCGGTAGAAGCGTGAACCCGAGTGGAACGAGCAGCGTGACGGTTCCTACTGCGCAGAAGACCCACGCGGTGAAGATCCAGCCGCGGCCGCGCGGCGGAAGCTCGAACAGCATGCCTTCCCGGCTGTCGAAGGGGATGCCACCGGTGGAGTACACACTCTGCGCGGCCGGCTGGTGCTCGGTCCTTGGCGTAGGGCGTTGAGCCGCGAGGGTAGCGCCGACGGCAGTGTTTGTCATAGGATTAGGCTGCGTCATGTCTCGAAGCGTTCGCGGTGCAGCACCCAATTGCCTGCCTCAATGAGCAAAAAATATCCTTCGAATAGATCAGTCGATGTCTTAGTTTTTCGTCTTCTTCTTGTGCCTCTCGTGCCACGTGACCACGAGGCGTTGTTGTTGTTCTCCTCTAATGTGATGGCACATACCCACACAGGGGGATCGGCCAAGAATTGGGGTGCAGAGATATTAGATTTTGAGATGTATAACTACATCGGAAAAATAAAAACAAAAAAATAAATGCTAGGGAATAGAAAAGGAAATGTAAATATGATAAACCAAAATATATAAGAGTAAATACTAACGCACGCAGTAGGAGAATAGTAAGATTTATATGTACAGATTAAAACTTCAAAGCATATTAGCCAGGTAGACGTTTTGTTCCTATTAAGAAGTTTTGAATGGCGTTGAAAACATACCTGTGGCTGTACCCAAGCATGGTGGCACCGAACGATAATAAAATTTGGCTGCTCAAATTAAGACCCAGCTGTTGTAACGGCTTCTACCGCTTTCTCATCATGGTAAAACGGCGGCAAAATATCAAGAAATGGTCTATTGTTTCCGGTTCCCCGCAGAATGCGCAGACAGGAGAAAGTGCCAAACCAGACCATTGCATATAGAAATTTAGGGGCGGAATACGACAGCGTAGCCTGGTTAGAGAGACCTCAGTCTGCCTTGATTGACATGATTTCCTATTCCAGGAATACTTGAGGTGCAGGTAGTCATCCGAGGATAAAATAGATCCAGACTGCGTGCTTAATAATGCACGCCGCCGAAATCGTGCTGCTGTTATGTACGCTGTTGCCGGGAGGATGGGCAATACAGGGCCGTTCAGAGAATCTTTGGCTAGTCTGTCTGCAATCTCATTGGCTGTCACATTGCTGTGTCCTGGTACCCACACTATATGTATGAGCCTCAAATGCGAGGGGAGCAATGAAAGAAAGGTGTTTAAAATTTGCGAGTCCATATTCGAAGAAAGCGACAAGCACAAAGAATAAGAGTCTGTAATTACAGCCACTGTTGAGTATGTTGGGTCTAGTTTGCGCAGAGCAAGCACCACCGCCAGCAACTCCGCCTGGAAATTGGAGTAAAATCCGGAAGACGGACTGAAAAAGCCCAGTCTAAAAGCGGACAGTATATTCCAACGCCGGCTTTTTCATTAAATTGAGAAGCATCCGTTGCTATCGTTATGCTAACGGGAAGACTTTGTAAATGATCTTCTAATAATCCATTTAAAATGTGAGGTGCTAAGTGTTTTGCATTATTTGGGAAAATGTCATCATAGACAATTTGAACCGACGATGCACTTACTTTTGTTGGAAGGATGTTAGAAAGGACTACGTGCAAAGGTTGTAACAGATTTTGCTCTAGAATTACCTGCGGGGAATGAAACCGAGGCCATCCGACTCCAAAAAAGGAGTCTGGCTCGCAACAAAAAATTGATATGGAGCGGTGGAATTGTGATTTATATATTTTCAAATACGTCTGGACAGTCAAGAATTGTAATCTAGTTAACAACGGTGGTATTCGGGCTTCAAGGTATAATACATTATTAGCCACAAATTTGGGGAGCCCAAGGCATAATCTAAGCGCTTCCCGCTCTAAAAGAACAAGCGGACGAATTTTGTAAGCAGGTGAACCAGAAAATAACACAGATCCAAATTCTATAATTGGGCGGACATACATAACATAAATCATTAAAAGTGCGTCTCGCCGCATCCCAGACCTTGGATTGCTTAACCTGCGCAACATACCCACAGCACGTGCCCCCTTCGCTTCCCTCCATGTCAGATGGTCATCGTAAACCACCCCTAGATATTTCAAAGACTTAACTTGAGTAATCATTTCCTGCTTAAATGTTAGAGCAAGAGTTACCGGATCCTGAATTTGGAAAACAAGGAACGCGCACTTTTTAACATTTAATTTAAATCTTAAGTCACCTAACCAATTTTGAAGGGAGCTTAGGTACGATTGCAGGCGCCTGTTAAGGGATTGAATGTCAGGTGCAGCCGTAAAGAATGCGATGTCATCCGCATAGACATACGTGCGAACCTCCTGATGAGTGGGAATTGAACTCATTAAAATGTTAAAGAGCACGGGCGAGAGAACTGCCCCTTGAGGGACACCTCTGGTTTGTTTATATTTGCCAGAATGCACTCCATTCAATGAACAGTAAAATTGTCTGTTTTGTAGGAATGTAGATATCCAATCAATTAAGTATTGTGGAAAACATAGCGATTCTAATCTGTGCAATAAAATTCGGGGCTCTACACTATCATAAGCCTTCTCTATATCTAGAGTCACCAATGCAGCATGCATTTTTTTCCTTTCCTTTCGTGCTTCAGAAAAACGAGGAGAAAGACCAGTCAACGTCACAGTTTTTTTTTTCTTCGTTTCCCGTACGATATGACCAGGAGACGCGTCGCGCTTTTTTTTTTTTTTCGTCCTTCAGAAATACGAGGAGAAAGACCAGTCGATGTCTTCAGTTCATTTTCTTCTTCTCATGCCTTCCGCGCTACGTTACCACGATACACGTTTTTCTTTTCGTCTCTCAGAAACCCGAAGAGAAAGAGATTGAATTCCATTATCCTTTTCTTATTCAATGGTTCAATCTATGGTATATCATTTAACGCGACGACTTTCAGAAAACGATTGAACCGCGAGCATATACTTACAAGACTCGAGATGATCAGCACGGGAGAATGACCGATGCAGAGAGTATCATGTATAGGCGTGGAACTACGAATGAGATATCAGTGCACGGGATACGGAAGAAAAATGACAACGAAGCCAAAAGTTACAAAGTGCGACTGCGATTGAAGACCGGGGTTAAGAGGAAGGATGCGGCGCAGATTAGCAGGAAGCAGTCATTGTGGTCCCTATTGTGGTCCCTGAGTGGATGCCACTGATTACTACTTCACGAACCTTTATGTTTGGAAGCTGTCCCTTACGTGGGCGTCGCAGTTTGTCTCTCGAGCCAACCGTGCGCGCTTCGGGTTCTTCCGCACAAAGCAATTCCGTTAACGCAGGAGCATCCAAATATACAAAAGCAACAAGCATATTTTTTATCACTGACGCTGCTCCTTCGACTTATTTATTCAACAGCGCAGAAGGCGCACAACGAAGTCGCAAAACTGCTTCAGGTCGCAGTTTCGATAACGCATTGTATGTTGCAGCCATCATCCAACTACAGTCCAGGACGACACTCATGGTTTCTTTCTTGTACTTTGCTATTAACAAAGTGACGTTGAATTTTCACAGTGTGGCGTCCAAAGTTCAAGAACGTTGGCATACATTAGAAAGCAAAAAAAAAAAAAAAAAAAGCTGTTGACAAAAAAAAAAAAAATAGAAATCTGCTTGGTGTTTACGGTGTCCCTATTGAAATCAACCGCGCTAAAGGCGGCAAAAACAATCTGCCAGTATATTGGTACTATGTTGAAAGCGCTGTGGTCCTAAGCTGGACCGTCTTAACCAGCGCAGCACCAATATTGGGTCAATGGTTTGTGCTGCCTGCTGGCCCGCGCCTTCATGCGTCCTTAGCTTAAGGAAGCACTGGAGAGAGCCGAGTGATTTAGGAGCCTTCTTTTGCCTTCCATCGCAGCTCAGGGAGAGAAATTTCTTCGAACGCCTGATATCACAAACGTTTGTTTAACAATATAGTAGTTTATATATGTCTAAAGAGTAACAAAAGTCAAGCACAATGTTATAAATTTTCAATTAAATTTGTGATTTTGCGTGGTGATGTGTGCTTGTTTCGCATTTCCGTATTTAATCGAATCTAGGCCCATGTTTTGTTTTTTTTTTTGTTCTTGTTTAGAAATGAAACTATTAGACCAAATTAAGTTCGATGATTTCGTCAGAAACGAAAAAAAAAAATACTAGCACTACGCACGGGCAACTCCTCCCACTCCCCATTCACACACATACAATACAATGCCGATAAAAGAAGACACGAGCATTGACTCGACATTGCGGTACTAACACCGCTGTAATACCTTGCAGCATAACGAGCCAGCTGTAACATCTTAACGTTTGCCTAAGCAAGCCTTTAAGGATCAGCTGCACAAGTTCTACGTTCACTGGCCAAGTGAAACCTGTAAGCTAACCCTAATAGGGCACATATCAGAAGCGCGTCGCTCGGAGATGTGCCTAGCTCGATCGCTGCAGCCTGGGAGAACATCACCGGAGGCTTAGCTGTGCATTCGTTCCGAAAGCGAAGCATATCCGATGCATCTGATGGCACAGGAGATTGTTCACTGTGTGAGGAGGACTGTGAAAAGGAGGTCAGCGATGTTGACGGTCACGGAGTGGGAGCTCGTTCGTGCAAATAATAAGTGTCGTTTGCGTGTTGTCCCTGCTGTTCTCAATTGCTTTTTCGGCCGGCTTACATCTGCGGATAGCTTTTTTTTTTTTTCTGAAGGGGGTGGGAAGCTTCAACTGTTGGGTGCCGTGGTTGGCTTAGATCGAGTAAATATGATAGCCAAAAATTTAATAGGACCACATCAGGTATGTCGTTGAGAGGGCGCAGTATCCAAACCGACACCCTTTTTGAACATCTGGTATTCGAGAGCGTATTAGACGAGACTGGCCGAGTAACTCTAATTGAAATTCAGAAAGTCTGTCACAAATTCTTGTTCGCAATCTTGGAGCATGCAAATATTGGCGGTATTTCACTCAAATAGTTTTATTTATTTATTTATTTATTTATTCAGATACCCTAAAGGCCCGCTGGGGGCATTACATAGGGGGGGACATAAGCCAGTATACAATTCATTGTTAAAGAAACAATCAATCAAACAAACAACAAAAAAGAACAAACAGCTAGAGCAATGGAGATGGTGAAGTAGCGCTCATAAACAACACACCCAGAGATAACATAGCATTATATCCTATAGAAACTGAGTTTAATGCAATCCCGGGAAAAATTCATGCAAAAGAAAGAAGACAGCGGTAGGAAAAGAGACGGCAGAGTGGTCCAAAACATTTACCGTGAGTGTAATGATTCAAGGTAGGTTTTCAATGCTGACTGAAATAAAGATGATTCTGTTATCGTGGCGATTCTGGGTGGCAGTTCATTCCATTCTTTTATTGATAAGATTAATGGTGAATGTTTGTACTTTTCCGTCCGGGCAAAAATGGGTTTAACTTTATGGGCATGATCAACGCGATGTGACGTATGAGGGGCTGGAGAAATATGAGACCGGGTGAACGGAGTGCTATTATGATAAAGTGTATGAAAATACAATAAACGGGTGATTTTTCTGCGCACTGATAGGGATGGCATGTTGAGTGTTTCCTTCAGAGAAGAAACGCTTTGATATCGTGAATAGGATGACAAGATGAATCGAGCAGCTTTATTTTGGACGGATTCAAGAATGTTAGTTAGGGTGATTTGATAAGGGTGCCAAATTATTGATGCATATTCCAGAGAAGGACGTACAAGGAAATTATAAGCTTCAAGTCTGGTGTCCCTGTCGGCGAGATATAAGCGACGCCTGAGATAGCCAAGTTTCTTTTGTGCTTTAGACGTAATTTGCTCTATGTGGTCAGTCCATGTTAATGTAGAATTTAGGTAGACGCCAAGGTATTTAATCGACAGTCCTGCCGAGCAGTAGTTAAGACAGACCTGCCAATCCTACAGTGCTACATCTGCTATAAATGATGGCAAAAAAAAAAATATTAAAATTCGGTGAACAATCCTAATGTTTTTATCACCAAAATGTCTTTTTAATAGTGGAAAACAAAGCTGTTCAAACAAGAGCTTCGAAAAATCACGTAGACACAATTTCAGAAGCATGTCTCTGAAATTGAAGGGTGGGACAATACTAAAGAGGTTGCTGCTTTCGCCTTCCTCAGGGAGCCGTTGTCAAACACCTGATTTTGACAGACTCGAGAGTCCTTGCATTTGACAATTAACAGCTGTTCTAAGTTCTTTTTTAACATGGAAGAGTGAAACTAAGCCCACGTCGTCCTGACATTGCTGCGCACTATTTCCCATTCTGCATTACTATTAGGAGAGTCACAATGTCTAACATCACTTTAAGAACTTAACATACCTAAACGTCAGATCAATGTCCTAAAGACTTTAAACAGCGTGCCACTGCTCGTCTATTCACTCCTGAATCCGTACTACTACAGGCAGTTCTTCCAGATGAAGGTGGCTGAACTGGGCTTTCAGGTAATCAATGTCCGAATCATCATTTTGCTTCTCAGAAACTGGCAGGAGAACTGGGAAGAGGCCGATGAAGTATCTGACATTAGCAAACTTCGCTGTATCGATAGTAGAAAGCGTTGCCACTTCTGCTTTGTTCAGAATCTCAGACTTCAAGGAGAATATCAGGATGACGTAATCAGTTGCAACAACAAAAAAATCTTAATCGTGTGAGAAAGTCTTGCCTGTGTGCAATCGTCAGTCTTTGTAAGCTGTGCAGAGTCTTGCTGCTAATTGTAATTACAAGGTCATCGTCATGCATTTAGTTGCTAAAAGATTTGTAGTCAGCATCTTTCAACTTGCAAGCCCTCTGATAGCAGATGGTTTGACCAAACGCAATAAAAGCTCTTTGTGCAGGCTATTTAGAACATCTAGAAGCACATATACTTAGAGTTTCAAATTATGCGATGACAAAACGCAAAAACGTCAAACACGCATTGGTGACATCCGATGAAAGCAACATGAACAGCCTTTCTTGCCTGCGTTCAAGACCTTGACGGGCTGTTATTTCTGAGCTTCCTGGGAAAAAACTGGATCACACAGGTTCAGTTTCGGTTTCTTGCTTTGATGTCCAACGTTTGCTGTTTTTGTTGCTTTCTGAAAGTCAGACTTTTACTTGATTTGTTCACTTGCTAATTCTAATAGCGTCCTCGACGGCTTGACTTCATTATAATGGAAGGCAAGTAGTAGCTGCCACTGCTCAATAAGCTGTTCCAGGCTCCTGCTAAGAGATAGTCACCGACTGCTGACATGTTTAAAGATTTCTTTTGGACTCTACATCGTGCAGGCAGTGAAAGGCTTTCAACTTGTCTTTCCTTTTCAAACTATTTTCAAGGTAGAAATATACATCAATCAATACCTTGTCAACACTTATAGGAAGGCACACCGACACTTTGAGCTGCCGTGTTGATTAAATGGAAACAACACCCAAGAATGACAATGCTCCCACGGTTTTCCTTGAGAACGGCAGCAACTACATATTTAGATCCAATTATGACGGGTGCTTTATGACACGACATGCTGATGCAATTCCGCAAAGGTTCGTTGTTGTACTGCAGCATTTCAACAACAAGCGCACCAATGTTTCGTCCACTTGGGTCCTTTTAGAAAGTAGGCATTGCAAGCAAAGCAGTACAAACAGTCCTGTCGACGAACCTGAACAAAATTTGATATAGCTTAAGATCATTGCCAACGTCGTTGCAGCCAGTAGCGAACGAAAACAGTCCGAGCCGACAACACTGCTGATCTGTTGGTTGGACATTTCCTTGGCAACCGCAGCCGTTTTCGTTCGAGCAGGCCTAACGCCTCAGGAGCGAAGAACAATACTGGTGTTGATTGGCATCAGAACAAGGCATGTCTGCAGAGGCTACACGAGCCACGGCCAGGCGCCGTCTTTATTTTCTTCGCTGGACGGCGCGCAATATCCCGGTCCCCGGCGCCACCCAAGAGGGCGCTACACTAAGGGGCCTCCCGTCTAGACTGGAAGTCGAAACGGACGGAGGGCCGGCAATGGCACTGGAGCAGGACGTCAGGCGGCGATGCGAGACTGTGCAGTGCGGTCTCCATGTAAGCCGGCTTACGGCCTAGGCTGACGGTCTCTGCCCGGCCATTCTGTAGTAGACTAACAGTTTTCGGAGTGCGGTGGATAACGCGGAAAGGTCCGTCGTAGGCTCCTGTTAGTGGAGCTCGGACAGCATCGCGGCGCACAAAAATGTGGTCCGTCGGACAGGATGAATTTAGATTGAGGGTGGGAGGCAGCCAGGGCGATTGCTACCTCCTTCGCGTGGGTTGCGCTAGGGACCTTGAAAGTGAGGCCGTCCACGTGTCTTTCGTCGTGAACGACTGCAGCCGTGTACCATCCTCCCCTGGAATGGTGCGGGCCCGCAACATCCACATAGAAAACATTGTGTTTAGAGCCATATAATGGCGGTGCAGGGCATTCGCCTGCGCCTGACGCCGTCCATTGTAATCTCCTCTGTCCATTTTGGTACGAAGAGGTTTAACACGGAGGGCGCCTCTCCATAGTTCTGGCACTCGATCGTACCCTTTCCTCAATGTGGTGGTTGTGTTGCATATGTAGCCGGTCCAAAAGGCGACGACCGGACACGGTATGGGCAAGACGCGTGTATTGATTAGTGAGATGCGGCTCGCGTAGCTCCCGATTGGTATTCACCACCCCCAATGCAAGGAGCCTCGCATTGGAGGTAGAGATCGGGAGGTCGAGCGCCCTCTTGATCATCTTGCGGAGAGTAGCCTCCAGGATGCCTGCATCATACTTGCGCAAGTGCAGATATGGAGTCACTCGTCACAAAAGCTTGGGCGAGTCGCATCGCATCCCTGCTTCTGAGGCCCCCACGGAGACGCGGCGGACCATGTGGCCCACTTGGTCGCTAACCTTGCGAAGCTTGGCTAGTGTTGTGTTAGCGTGACGATTTTGGTGAATAAAGAGTCCGAGGACTCTACTCTCTGTGTCTTCGCGAATGAGTCCACTAGCCAGAGAGAGGAGTACTGGTGTCTTGCATCTCGGCGAGGGGCGAAGATGCACGTATTCTGATTTTTGAGGAGATCACTGGAGACCACAGTACGTAGCATAACGATCCACTATGCCAGCCGCTGTTTGCAAGCAGTCCTCCAGTTGACCAATGTTACCCTCGATCTGTAGCCCAAATGGTGATTTCATCGGCATACAGCGCGTGCTGTATACCTCGAACCTCATCCAGTTGGGCAGGGAGATGAAGTATTGCCAAATTAAAGAGCAGTGGGGACAGCACTGCGCCTTGTAGCGTGCTCCGCGTACCCATAGTATAAGGACCTTGCTCCTTGTTCTAAATGCGGATAAAGGCTTCACGGTTCGTTAAGAACTGTTTTATGTAATTAAACGTGTGTCCGCATTGTGTCTCGCTGAGGTGAGCTAGGATGACACTGTGTTTCACGTTATCGAAAACACCCTTCAAATCCAAGGCGAGAGCCACCTTGTCATTGTGAGGGTGCTCGACAGGCGTGAGTACCTCTTGGCTGAGTTGAAGCAAAATGTCCTGTGCTGACTTCTGAGGTCGGAATCCGAAAATCGTGTCTGCGAAAGTATTGCGTGCCTCCAGATATTCAGAGGTGACCTCGAACCATGGCTTCCATGAGCTTGGCTGTGCTAGACGTTAGACAGATAGGTCGGAGGTGATCGGTTTTGATCGGCTTACCTGGCTTAGGAATAAAGGGGACAAGCGCCGTTTGTGACAAGGGGTGTTTCTTCTTTCTAGATTGCGTTAATATATTATAGCAGGGACTCATACGCCGGATCAGGAAGGTTGGCCAAAAGTTTGACCGTAACCTTGTCCCTGCCGGGAGCGGTATCCCGTTTCAATTTAGCAAGAGCTGCCCGCAGATCATGGAGCTGGAATGGACGATCCATATCCGGATTATCTCTGCCTGCATAGAGATATTCTTGTCCACAGGTGTCTTGGACTTGACACAGATACTGATCCCGTAGAGTCTGTGCAAGTTGGTCCGTACTGCCTTTGAAATTATGAATTGCTCGTTGCAGATATGTTTCTGTGTTTCTGTGCGGGTCTGAGTGGGATCTATGAGGCTACGGAATAGCCTCCAAGTATTGCGACTGGACACGTTTGTCTAGCAGCAGAGTTACAGCGATCCCCCCAGTTAGAGTCGGTGAGCTGGGCAGCATACTCAGCCGCTTTTTGGGTGAGATCGCGGAGTTTCTTGTTATGTATCTGACGGCGCCATCTCTTAGTGAGGCTGCGCCGCGCTTCCCAAAGATGGAGACGGTTATCCACGTCCGTTACCTTATCTGTGAGTTGTATTTGCTTCTCGTGTTTCTGTAGTGTTTGGATGAGGCTCTGTGCCCAGGCAGAATAGTAGTCTTCGGGCAGACTGGAGGCTGTCAGGGATTGACGGAAAGCCGTCCAGTCTGGCAGGAGGGCCTGTGTTATGGTGCGGTGTAGGGGGCGAGTGTAAATGATTGTGTTGATGATGCAGTGGTCACTGCCAAGAGTGTTCTCGGTGTTGATCCAGTCTGCGTGTCTTATGTTACGGGTGAGGGTAAGATCGGGACAGGTGTCCCGGATTACGGAGTTACCCACACGTGTTGGATGGGCGCGGGGTCAGTATGAAGAGTAATGCCCAGCGTGGAGATTAGTTCCGTAAGCTTTCTGCCACGCGACTCTTCCTTGCGATAGCCCCATAACCGACTGGGGGCATTAAAATCTCCTAGAATCACAAGGAGATCGCGACCTGCTTTTAGTGCCTTGCTAAACATGTTCGAGAACGTAATAAGTTTAGGGGGGCAGTATATATTTAAGATGTGTACGGGTGAATCAGTACGACGCAGGGGGAGGACTGTCACCATCACATACGAATAAGATTAAGTTCGAGACCGACCTCCTGCGCGGTAAAGCCTTTGTGGACAAGAAGACAGGTGGACGGATCCCGTTGGAAAGTGTTGTAGCCTGACAGCTTCTTCGCAGCCCCGAGTTCTTGAGTGCAACTAATGCTGATGGGTGCTCAGAAGTCTCGAGATATAATCTTAAATTAGCTAGGGGGGGGGGGGGGTGGGGGGAGTTAGACGCTACAGTCGCCTTCTAGCCCCGACGTGCCAGCCCTAGCAGACAGAGCTGTGACCCCCAACCCGCGGTGCGAGAAGTCGCTGCTGCGGCGGGTTCGAGCCAGAGGGGACAAACGCGAGTTGCGCACTCGATAATTTAAATTTGCCCGATCAGTTGTAAATGGCAAATCAACAGCACACAAATACAACCGCCGTAGCGAGCAAACGCTGCGTACGGGGATGAAATAAACCACCTAACGAGGAAGCACACGCAAGAAGGTGAGAGGAAGTCTGCTCACCTGGCGCGGCTTCGCGCTCACGTCCTGTAGCAATAAGTGCGTACGGTGAGTGGGCGATTCTCGGTGTCGGCGGTGGTCTCCTCGGCGAAAATCGTGGCGGAAATCATGAACCACTCGCGTGCGCGCTCAAGCGCCAAAGAGCTCCGACTACGGATAAGCTCCTCCACTCGGAGAGTTCTCTCCGAGCAGGCACCGAGAGCAGACGTGTTTGTCGACAGCTCCGGAGTTTCTCGTGCGAACCCCGCCGCCCCGCACGGGGCCCCAGTTTTTCCCCGAAAAACGTCTGGCTAACCTCGCGCCTCCGCGGCTGTTTCCTCCACCCGGCGGGCAGCGCCGGCTCCGAGCCCGCGTTCCGTGGACTCCTCTGCGTGGCGCAGCAGTGACGTCGCACCGACACCCTGGATTTGCATCCCGGTGGCCGAGGCAAGGACAAACCTTTCAGCCCAGGCGTGGCCAGGAATTAAGGCAGCAACACTTACACCGCCCAGGACGTCAGCCGCGCGGCTTCAACATATGGGTGACCCGGATCAGCACTCTGCTGCCATGGACACCGGGGGCAACAACGAGGTATCTGACGCAGATGACGAAGACACCGGACGCGTCGGCGATGACTGGTTTACTGTCAAAACCGTGCGCCAGCGGCGCGCAGAGAGACGACTGCTGCAGCAACAGCAAGAGTCCCAAGCCGCCAATGAAATGAAAAAACAGCCACAGCAACGCCGACAAAAGCAGCAAATGCCACCATCCCTCCCAATTGACGACCTCAAAACTGTGATAAGACCCCGAGACGAACTTAACTTACGAAATTGGACAACACATCAAATCGCCCTAGCCATCGGTGCTGCAGCACAGCTTCCGGCAGAAATCCGGCGCGAACTAATAATCCGAGTAAGACCAGAACAAAACCTGGCGGTCATCAGCACACCGAGTGAAGAGCTCACTCACCGGCTACGCGGTATCAGCTCGCTAGACTTCGGCAACAAGCAATATGAAGTCGTCGCGTACGTGGCAACCCCGGAAGCCTCATTCAAAGGGGTGATCACGGGCGTGGAGGAGGGAACCAGCATTGACAACCTCGTGGCAGAACTGCGAGTAACAAACACGAAGATTCTACACGCCAGAATGTTGGGAAAATCCACCGCCGCCCTGATCACCTTCGAGGGATTCCACGTCCCTTACTACGTGAAATATGGCGGCGCCGAATATCGATGCCGGCCACACAAACCCAGGCACCAAGTGTGCAGTGTATGCCTCGGCATGGGCCATAGGGCAGACGTGTGTCCCAACCCGGAAAAAACAAGATGTGCCAAATGCGGCGCAAACGATCCCGGAGAAAGCCACCAGTGCCAAACCTGCTACATCAATTGCGGCGGCGAACACCCGGCCACGGACCCCCGCTGCCCAAGCCGACAGCGGAAGCCCTTCAACAAGAAGTTGGCAATCGCACACAATCAGCAAAAAAAATCCCAACTACAAGGGAGTGCCTCGAACGGTCCCCCAGCACAACACTCAAACCGGGAAAATCAGCACCAGTCGCGCAGCAACGCCCACGACGTGGCAGCTGCAGTGACAGCGACGACGGGAGGCTCGCACCCAGAAGGCAACCGTGAAACACTTCAGGAAAAGAAAGGCCCGGGGACGGACTCTACTGCGCCACCACCCCAACAACCTAGCACCGGTCGAGGATCCCGCTGGGAAAGCCCGACACGGCAGCCCCCGTCCAAAAACAAGGGCTATGAAAATCGAAGCCATCTGAAGGTGAGCTCGACAGAGCAATTCCCTACTCTCCCTTTCCCCAAAGCCACCCCTCCCAATTCAACCGCCGCAGACAAATCACGCAAGCCACAAACAAACTCCACTAAAAATTCTTACACCTCCTCATCACAACCTAACACCAAACCCCTCACTCCACTAACGGTTGAAAAAACAGCGCCACTTGCTCCTCCCTCCCCAGATCTCTCTATCGAAAAGATTCAAGCTATGATAGACCGGTCGATGGAGGCCATGACCGTTACTCTTCGAGCCGAAACAAAAACGATGGTAGAGAGCCTCCATGATGAGGTCAGGAGGGAAAGGGAAGATACATTCGAACGACTTCTCCAACATATTGACCAGCGAATGCAACAACAGATGCATCAACAGACGGTGCTGTTGCGCCAGTTTCTCACGACAGATCAACAACCCCCTACACTCTCCCCTCCGGCACAGTGTCCGCCTGAGGTAAATCTCCCGGTAGACACGCACGGCGAGCGCGACAACCGTGAAGCACGACGCCTGCACCCATATGCGCGACCGCCTCCCACCTCACTGATCGTCGCTGCCGCTGCACCAGCCCTACCGACGGCAGCCGACACTGGCACCGCCGATACCGCGATAACTTCACCACAGGCATCAGTCAAGCCATATCTGACGCCTCCGCCTCATAATCACCAACAACAACAACAGCATGGATAGCAGCCTTGAACGAAAAACTAAAACAAAAATGCAAGTAGGCCATCCGCCCATTCGGCTATGGCAGTGGAACTGTCGAGGATACCGACGCAAGAAGGGACTCCTCACACACTACCTAGCCAGTCTATCTAACCCTCCCTCCCCGCTTCCCCTTCCAGATATAATAGCAATGCAAGAAGTAAACTGCGAACCCACCCTCACAGGCTTCACAGCACACGCCAATGAGCCAAGAATGCACGACGAAGCAGACACGACGCCACCCAAAGTAGCTACCTTGGTATCCAAGCACCTCACCGCTATAGAACACACTATCGATAACACGCACATCGCGCACGTTCTGCTCGAGGTGGTCCCCGCCAAACGCAACCAGGCATCCCTGTTCATCCTTAACTTGTACAGTCCACCTAAAGAAGGGAAACGGGATGCATTCGACGAAATAATAGAAGCGACCCTAAAATTAGCCAGCAAGAGAAATCAAGTTATAATTGTGGGAGACTTCAACGCGGCCCATCCAATGTGGGGCTACGAATCGGAGACTCCGAAAGGCCGCAAACTTGCCCTGACTATCGCCAGAAATCAACTCCACCTACTAACGGAACCGGACAAACCCACCCGCATGGGAGTGTAAACAGGGACACGTGCCCCGACCTCACACTGGCCAGAGCAAATACCCCGAGCACGTGGTCGAACTTAGGAGAGACGTTGGGTAGCGATCATTACATAATAACCGCCGATAATGAAACAGCCGGCACCCGCAAGGTTGGTCGCAAGATAAGATTAACCAACTGGGACTCCTTCCGCCGGGATCGACAGACAGGAGGGACCGCGACGGAGAGAGGGTGTAACGGGGTAAAAGGAACACCCAATCCGCCCTCACCTCTGCCCCTTCCGGAATGGGTGCAAGAAATACAAAAAGACCTACGACGAGCCACTACTACGGTCTCAGCCACTACAACTGCACCTGACGTAGACAACCACCTGCTCCACCTGTGGGAGGATCGCAGGGGGCTCGTCAAGAGGTGGAAACGGCAAAAACACAACAGGAAGCTGAAGCTAAGAATAGCCCAAATCACTACCGAAGCAGAGAACTATGCTGCCGAGCTGACAAATAACAACTGGCACCGCTTCTGCGACCATCTCCAAGGCACTCTCGGCATGGCTCGCACGTGGTCGCTGCTCCGCGCTTTACTAGACCCCAAACAATCCAAATCCGAGACGATCAAGGCGATACGTACGTTCCTGCGCAAGGAACAGTGTGACGACGACGCTGTCCTCGCCCAACTAGAACAGCGCTACATCAGCTCTGGCCCGCGCCCCCAGTACAAGGACTACCCCTACGACGACGAGAACAGTCCACTCGACGCTGACATAACAGAGGCCGAAGTCCGAGCAGCTCTACAAAATGTCACAAAGAATACGGCGCCGGGTACGGATGGCATTCAATACAAGGTACTTAGAAACCTGGACGACCAATCAATCTCCCAGCTGACGTCGTTCTACAACAAAGCCTGGACGACGGGAGGGAGCCCTCCCTCAAGAGTGGAAGCACGCCGAAATTACGCTCATTCCCAAACCTGGCAAACAACTCTCACTCGCAACTCTTCGGCCAATCTCGCTCACCTCGTGTATCGGAAAACTATTCGAACACATCGTATTATCCCGGCTCCACCCCACCTCGAAGCACGAAGATTCTTCCGGGACACGCTGTTTTGTTTCCGACCAAATTTATCCACACAAGATGTCATGCTGCAACTGAAGGAGGAAGTAATGGACCATCCTAGCAAGCTGCAAACGAGGGCGATACTTGCGCTCGACTTAAAAGGCGCTTTTGATAACGTTGCACATGACCTCATCCTTGACAACCTGGCATCGTCCCACTGTGGGAATAGGATGTACAACTACATCAGAGCATTTCTGACGGACCGCACGGCCACCATAGGACTAGGTGAACTACGCTCCGACAATATCGCTCTACAGGCCGAGGGACGCCACAGGGCTCGGTCCTCTCTCCGACTCTTTTCAATGTGGCGATGGCAAAACTGCCACCTCTGCTAGACAACATCCCCCGGGTTCGTCATGCTCTCTACGCGGATGACGTCACAATCTGGGTCACGGGGGGCTCTGACGGCGATGTGCAAGACGCGCTTCAGGAAGCCATCGACGTGGTCCAGACGTACGCAGCCGCTGGCGGGCTAACCTGAGCAGCGGAGAAGTCCGAACTCTTGGTTATAAGCAAGAACAGCCATGGAAGGAGACAACAGCCTCCAGAGATCGACCTTTTCTTTAAAGGTGCGCCAATACCACAAGTGGAGAGGCTTCGGGTGCTGGGGCTACACCTCCAATCTAATGGTAGAGCCACACACACAGTACATCTTCTCCGCAAACAAATGTCTCAAATCACCCGCATGATAAGACGGGTCTCCAACCGACGAAGCGGTCTTAAGGAGAGGGAAACGCTTCGCATAGTTCAGGCGCTCATCATCAGTCGCCTCACGTACCACCTCCCGTACCATCACCTCAATCGGGCCGAACTAGAAAAACTTAACGCGGCACTCCGGTCGGCGGTAAAGACGGCACTGGGTGTCCCTCCCCACGCGGCCACTCAACGCCTTCTTCACTTGGGCATCCACAATACGGTGGAAGAATTAATTGAAGCACAGCGGGTAGGACAAGTAACTAGACTACGAAGCACACGCACCGGACGTGCCCTACTCGCGAGACTCGGTTATCCAGCCCCCAGCGCCCCCTTACCACCAGATCCGGAGCCCATGGACCCCTTAATGAGAGCAAAGATCCAAGTGGCCCCAATCCCGAAAAACATGCATCCAGACCTTAACGCTGGCCGACGGCAGGCCCGAGTACGGGCACTTCAACGTACATTAAGAAATAATGAATTCGTATTATACACCGACGCAACAAGCTACCCCGGCAAACCTGCCGCGAGCCTGGCCGTCACGAACGATGACGGTCAGGTACAAGTAACAGGCTCCATCCTCACGACCTCGATCAGAACGGCGGAAGAGACAGCCATAGCCCTCGCCATCCGATACATCTCATCCAACCCCCCGAACAAACACCTGAAAACCTGCACTATTGTGACAGACTCACAGGTAGCATGCCGAGCTTTCTCAAACGGTATGCTGTCTCCCAAAACCCACCAAATCCTTCGTCAGTGCAAAGAAAAGACGCAAACGCCGCTTATTCGAATACTTTGGGCACCAGGTCACGCATTCCTTTCTGGCAACGAGCGCGCTCACGCGCTCGCCCGCGAACTAACTTGCCGGGCACCAGGAGGGAAGACTGAAGACGGCCGATTACCAGCTAATACGGAAACCGGAGAGGAAGATGCTCCGAGGCCATCATCAAGCTCTCAGCTATCAACCACCACAGAACCACTCACGTACACACTTGCCCTCGAATATTACAGACAACAACGAAGAACACTCCCCGCACCGCACAAATCTCTCTCCAGAGCAGATGCCACTGCTTGGCGTCAACTTCAAACGCACACATTCCCGAACCTCTACCACAAACACCTTTTCTTTCCCTCGCGGTACCCTTCAATCTGCCAATCATGAGCCAGCACCAAACCAACACTATACCACTCCATATGGGCGTGTCCAAAGCCGCAATGCTTCCCGCCCATTCCCCACCCCACCGTCTCCTCTTGGGAAGCTGCTCTGTCTAGCTCACACCTGCAAGATCAGCAACGGCTGATCGAGCGGGCGCGCGGGATAGCAGCAGCTGCCGGCATCCTGGACTGAGGCGGCCGCCTGAAGTGGACACGACCACCTAATCACCAGTGCCTAGTTTTTGGGTTTAAATAAATGTTTTTTCCTCCTCCTCCTCCACTCGGAACTGGAGAGGAGGTCTCCGGGTTACACTGGGAGGAAAGAGGGAAGGCAGCATCGCCGCGGGAGACTCGGAGGCGGTGGGGGGTGACCAGTGTGCTCTCTCCTCCACCAACCTCCCTAACGCGCGCGTAATCACGCGTGTTAATTACGCTCGGTAGTTATAATGGAGGTAGGGGATGGTGTTTCCACATCCCCCCTCCTTAAAACCACCGTACGGCTAAAGGTATCGCGTTCACCGAGGAAGATACCGATGGAACGGCTAGACGCCTTTAACTTTCAAATCCAAACAAAAGTGCCCATATATAAAAAGTTGCAGACAGCTCACAGTCACGGGTGCCGGAGGGGGAGGCAAGGCCGACGACCACAGGGGACGACATTGGAGCCAGGGGCACATGTGCGGCGACAGCAGCAACCGCAGATCCCACTCTTTCACCGCAGTCGGCCGGGCAGCACTGCGTCATCCCGTTGCGTAATTTGCAGTAGGCCTCCCGTCAGCGGGCCGACCACTCGCTCTTGGCTTGCCTCTTTTCCCTTATGTTGCCGACGCAGTCGAGGGTGAGCGCAATGGGGGGTCAAGCTGCTCCCTCTGATGAAGCTGCGACGGCGGCCTCTTTGCTGCAGGTTTCGCTGTTGGTAGACGCAGGGGCCCGTTCCACGAAATCCGGCTCGCCCGCTCCGTGGCCGACCGGAAACCATTTTTCTTGGTGGCCTGGCTGACGGTGACAGCAGGCTTTGGGTGCAGGAACGCGGCCACTCCCTGGATGGCTTCCCTTCCATGCCGCAACAGTCGTCGTGGCCTCCGCCGGCTCCCCTCCTTGCTAGCTGGAATGCTCTTTTTTCATTAGTTACTTTTTTTTTTTTTTTTTTTCAAATCTACCTCCACTCTTTCTTTTCCAAAGAGAAAGCGCGTGCTTGTTCTGGAAGCAAAATGCACTGAATACGGACAGAGCGTCTCATCCGTACTCAAAAATTACTCCCTGCGCGTTGGTCAGAGTTACGTCTGCCATAGGCTCAAGTCGTTAACGAGGCGCAATGCTCGAAATCCCAAGCCTTGCCTCTAGCTGCAACTGCCTGCTGGTGGGGGGTGCGTCCTCCGATCGGGCCATGCAGCGGGGCTTGAATTGCGGTGCGCTTTGTGTAAAGTCTAGCTCCGCCACCTTCGCTTGCAGCTCTGTAGCGCGTCGGCGTGTGCCCAATGCAGCAACCGTGGCGTTGTTGTGAACTTATAAAATTTTACCCGTTCGACAACGTCATCATGCACATCATTAGGCAGCGAAATGAGACAACTTGAAGAGGTCTTAGGCGGCTCGCATGCTCAGCGATGCACATGTGCGATATAGCTCGTCTCAGCGTGGCGTGACCAACCTCGGACTCACGTGTGTCCCTCGCGTGGGGAAAAACGATTGCGCAAGGTGCTATAGGCACCGCGCTTACAGCAATACAAACTGTGTAGCGCCCGCACAGGCAGCAATACCAGCGTGCCCTTATATGTGCGCCGCGGCCGTGCCGCTCGGCTCCCAGAGCCCGTTGAACACTAGTCGACAAAAATAAAGAAGGATCCTATCACTTTCCTAAAGCTCTCTTTGGCTGACTAGGCTCCCCACTGCACTGATGCACTTAAAACGGTCACCACTCAGAGAAGCCGGGTTGGCCGGCCCTTCTCTGAGGCTGCGAGCTATCGCGACGTTACTGGCTAACAGGCGCGGCAGAAAGGATATTAATAACACTTCTCATGCCATCAACCTGCGCGCGTAAAAATGCATACGTTACAACATTTCCCGTTCTCCCGTATGTGCGATGTCAGTGCACGTTAAAGATCCCCAGGTGGTCGAAATTACTCCGTAGCCCTCCACTACGGCTCCTCTTTCCACTTTCACTCCCATCTTCCTCCCTTCCCTTACGGCGCGGTGTCCACAGAAAACAAGTGCGACAGTTACCGCGCCTTTCCCTTCCATAAATAAATAAATGTTTCCCGTTCTCCCGTAGAGCATGGCAAGTCAAAACACTACGAGCGAATGCCCGTCACACCAGCATCCGCGCGTCACCCTGCTGCAGAGCGGTGGGGTCGTGTGACCACCTGCTCTCGCAGAAAATTGCAAAGATTACAGTGGCTAGCGTCAGCTCCTGAGCTCTCGCGGTAATGAAAGGTTATGGTGGTTTTGCTTTCTTGCCGTTGTGCAATCACCACTGCAGTATTAGAAGAGACTGGAAAGTAAGCCCTGCTCACTGCCATATGGCTTGTCTGTGTCGGTAGTCGTACACACACAGACACTCGATTTGTCACACCTCTGGCCCCACGTTCGAGCGCAAGAATATGGGAGTTATTCTCGCAGGAATGTGCCACGGGAGGGGTGGCTAGACGCTACAGTCGCCTTCTAGCCCCGACGTGCCAATCCTATCAGACAGAGCTGTGACCCCCAACCCGCGGTGCGAGAAGTCGCTACTGCGGCAGGTTCGAGCCAGAGGGGACAAACACCGAGTTACCTACTCGAAGTTTATTATGCTTGAGTACACGGCAAAAGACGCTCAAGAACCGCAATGTAGCGAGCGAACGCCGTGTACGGGGGTGAAATAAAAACCGCCTAATAGGGAAGCACGCGCAAGGAGGTGAGGAAGTCTCCTCACCTGGCGCGGCTTCGCGCTCACATCCCGTTGCTGTAAGTGCGTACGGTGAGTGGGCGATTCTCGGTGACGGCGGTGGTCTCTTCGGCGGAAATTGTGAACCGCGCGCGTGCGCGCTCAACCGCTGAACCCCGAGCGATTTACTACAGCCGAGCTCCTCCAGGTCTCCGGGTTACGCCGGGAGGAAAGAGGAAAGGCAGCGTCGCCGTGGGAGACTCGGAGGCGGTGGCCAGTGTGCCCTCCTCCGCCAACCTCCTTAGCACGAGCGTATTCACGCGTTATTTACGCGCGGTAGTTATAATGGAGGTAGGAGATTGTGAACCCCCACAATGTCAGTGCACATTAGAGATCCCCAGGTGGTAGAAATTATTCCGTAGCACTCCACTACGGCTCCTCTTTCCACTTTGTCCCACCTTCCTCCCTTTCCTTAAAGGCCCACTGTCCACCCTCCGGTCGAAAATATTTTCTTCCCCGGTGACTGTGAGACTTCGCCCCTAGAACGCAAGGCCGCAAAATGTTTTTGAAAAAAGTAACTAATAACGCAGTTACAGCCACCGCAATCACCCGATTCTGTCATGCTTCTCTCCTTCCGTTCCCTCGCAAAGGTTTTTCACTCTCCTGCCCGAGGTCGTCTAGCCTCCGCAAGACAAATTCCCCTTCCTCCTCCGCGTTTGGCGGGAGGTGGGGCGTGGCACTCCGCGAGCGCGAAAAAAATAAAAAAACGGCCGAGGGAGCACGCGCCGCTGGATTCAGTCTGGCCGTGGCGAGGGAAAAGCGAGGAGCGAGCGGTAGACACCCATCCTTCTTCCGTCAGTCAGCGAGACAGACCAATGGACGTCGTTCGCGGTACGTACGTCATTACTGTGGCCCGTCGGGCCAGCGCAGGAAAAGGGGAAGCTGGCTTCCGAAAGGAGAGCATGGGAGAGCTTTGAATTGTGTTTTCGATGCTTTGCGGCGCGCGTGTCACTGTAGCATTTTGCACAGACTATCCCCGGTACCTGATCGAAACACTGGGCTCCTTTGCTTAAAAGGGCCTTCTCTGGACAGTGGCCCTTTAAGGTGCGGTTCAGGTGCCCACACAAACAAGTGTGACAGATACTGTACCTTCCTTTCCTGTGAACCTATTATTATGGTGACAATAGACTTGCAGCACAAGGGTAGCCATAGCGCACCAAGGCACAAGGCATTTTTCATTGCACAAGGTGGTGTCAAGGACCCATCCCTCAAGAATTTCATCCTTAAAGAGCACCAGGCCAAGGGGAAAGAGTCTACCTATTGTGTCATGAGTGGCTACCCTTCAGCACTTGGGACTAAACCTCACACCTCCTGCATACAAGGTGGATATTCACACCATTAGGCCACCGCAGCAATATTTTTCTTCAAGGTGACACAGAATGAAAGTGATCACCCATGTGCTGAAACACTGATACTCTACTGCACATACCTTGCAGCTGGTTAATTAGCATCAGCGATACTCCAAGTAGTCCACGGAATGCAGCATTAGCAATTTACTTACCGCTTGTACCATAGCCTATGGTCTCCTGCAGCACTTCAGTGCCAATCCCTTTAACACATCAGCGCTAAAGAAACATAATCACGCCACAACTTGGGCTATAATTTAGTTTTCGTGGCTCAAGGCAACAGAGAATGTACAGATGTGGACATAAGTAAATGGAGCACGCTCTTCCGTTCAAATTAAAATCATATCTTCTGCACTGGAGGCAAGAAAATATTTGTCCAACTGAAAGGGCGCAGGAGTCTACTACCGGTTGACACATACTACGACTGCCAGTTTCATTTCGACAATGCGTGAAAGAATTTAGAAGAAAATAGCGTGCTCCGTTTACTTTTGCCCGCAGGTACTATAGAATGACAAATACTCGTGCTACAGTCTTGGCAAAGCAGCAAAGGCTAGGCACCGTCTCTTATTTTAGCTAACAAGGGCAACTTCCCAACCTACTTGGTGTGAAATTGACCTTGAGTGAAGAGATAATTTGCCTTACTTTCCTGAAAACCAACTTAACAAAGTAAGTTAAAAAATCATGGAATGAAAATGTGATGTGACCTTGACCTATTAAGTGTAGGTAACCATCAAAAAGTAAAATAGATGCTGCACCTTCCTTTGCCAAAAAATCAACTTAAACAAAAATATTTTAAATATTGCAGAATGAAACGGTGGTGCTAAAGGCACAATTGCATCTATTCGTAACGAAAAACTTCAGCATCCCCTAATTCAAACTATCAAACCATGTACAACCTCGCTAAACCATGCTTAACAGAGCTTTTGCTTATATAACTAGGTTCAAGCCAAGCTTCAACCCCTAAAATTTTCAAATGAATTGTGTACAAGCGTGTACAAGCAATGAATTTCTGGTAAGAAATTCTCACGTGCAAACAAAAATGAGTGTGCTTGCTACGATCTTGTTCCAGTAAACCTGGAATGCCTTCTGGTTGCAACATATGCACGTTGTGATTGCAGCCCAGTATGGGGTGCCATTTTTTGCCACTTATCACAATGCTTCAACTGTGTACAATATTTCTAATGCTACAGCTGAGTCTAAGCACAAAGGCAAAAAGAACAAAGGTGCAACACCAATTTAACACAAATAAACTGACAACAGAAAGGCAAGCTACTAAGCTTTGAAACCTGTTGAAGGTCGAATTTGTCTAAGTCTGTTGCCTTCTCACTGTAGCTGGTGTTTGGTGCTGCTGCTATCCATTGTAATTGACATCAACCGTTCATCTGGTTATCAACACTTTTAACAGCCCAACAATAGCTTAAGGTTAAGGGTCGGACTTTCCCTGTTTTAACACAAAAATAAAATGTGTGAAATCTGACACTCAAAATTTCATTTTACCCGAAAATGGTCAACATTCTTGAAATGCAAGACAACACTTTGCTGGCTGCTCAGTAAAAGTTACTCAGCCAATGGAGATAGTAACATAAACGTGTTGAGTGCGAGGCAGGGCAGAAACAGTGCTGCGTGTGCACACTTGGGCGTGCACGCATCGGCCACGTGTTACTGCCGCTATATGCGCTGCAGAGCTCTTTGATCTTTGAACTTTGAACAGCGACAGGGTCGGCAAGTTGGCGCTAGCCGAATGACTAGCAGCAGAGGAGGGACCCTGAATGCGAGACAGTGTGCCACCCTTTAAAAGGACACCTGAAGCTCCCGTAGTCATCCCTGATGAGGCCAGTTCGTTAGCTGAGCGAGTGGTCTGTATAATGCCTGCAGTTTTCAGAGAACTTTACATGCACCTGTTGCCGTCTGCAAAAGCAACGACAGTAAAAGAACTGTTGGCCAAGGGGGACCTAAAAGGAAAAGAACTTCAAGAAGATGCAGTGTAGTCGGGGAGACAACAGGATAGAATGGACACCCACAGTGAACTGTTGTGTCACAATTGCAGACGGATACTAATAAAATTTGTATTTAACAATCTTTGTTGTGTTCCCGCTGTTGGGAAAGCAATAAGAAAAAACAGTATGGATGTCAGAGGCAGGCTGTGTGCTAGTCTTTCCTGTGCATTGTGCGCATTCAGAAAGATCTGCCACTCTTCTTTAGATCCCATTTAAGATTCAACCTCATTGCCTAAATTGCGATCTTTTGAGAAAAAGAATTAAATTTTTGCAAATTACTGTGAGAAAACCACTGTGCATGACGAGAAATGTGATTTTAAAGTGTATGTCAACGGAGCTTTACCACACAATGCCAATTAACGAATTTGCCTGGTATCCCACATAGTAGGACGACTCAAAAGTCAATGTTGACAAAAATATTTTTACCAATAAATGGATAATATAAAAGCTTGACGCAAAGGTAATATATTTTATATGAAAATATATATTAATTTCCTCAAAATACTAAATTTTGGCATATTGATTAAATATACTGCAGCTATATTTTTGACATTTCTCCCCTATAGCCCAATGATAACACGAAAACAAGCTTCTTAAGACTAAAATCAAATTTGCATTTGTGCTTAATTCCATCATTATCACTGTTTGTTTTTAATGGCAGTATCATTTGATTTCCTAACAAGCCCAAGTGTATGTATGGCCATTTGTAACATGCACTTGTTAATCTAATGCTAGCGCGGAAAAAAATTGCTGAAATAACTACAGGTCTCGTCTGTCACAAGGAAAAAAAAAAGTTATCCATAAAAATCATGATAAAAAAAAAAAACCTGAACTCAACACACACAAAAAAAAAAAAAAAAGTCTGCTGAAAATGAACTAAACAGCCCGCCCCTACTGACGGTGCAGGAAGAAATATTAATGATATTGAGTAGGGCCTAAATAAAGTACACTAGTAAAAATTGCTGTTTCTTCCAACTTTTGAACGAAAACACTGCGAGAGGAACACGGATCTGATATGCAACATCTTTTTTAAGTACTCCAAAACTACAAGAGAGTCGCACAAAGTGGGAAACCTGAAAAAGTCTGCAAAGGCCCTCTTAAAGATATGATGTAAATTAAATGCAGCTCCACCAAACACAGTTGCAGGTCATGTTTGAAGCAGAGCTAAAAAAAATACACTTTGCTTAACAAATTTCAGTTGCCGCACAACAAGTTTAAAAATGTTTCTGTTCCTTTTTCTTATTAATTTCACAGTAGTACAGCTGTTTAAGCAAGACAACCTACTGTTGATGATGGGGACAGCTCTCCAGCAGTCTTCAATGATACCGACTATAAGGCAATTAAGAATGTTTTCTTGAGAATATTACTTACAATTACCTTTCAGTGGCTAGCTGGCACTCACGCCATCCATTCTTCTCACCCATCTTTCTGTGCCACACGATTGCACAAGACTGTAAGCCGACACCTTCACTTCTGCAACCTTCCTGTCACAATTTCGCTCCTGAAGTGAGAGCATGTAAGAACATGGTTGTGAGGCACTACAGTCATTTTCTGTTAAACTTCTCAACTGAACCTTTGCTAGCAACTGTCCCAATACTTAGAGGTATGCACCAGTTTAAAGTTCTATGGCAACCTAAACCATATTTTTCTTCCATTTGTTTTAAGAATTGCTTGATTCCTCATTTCCACCATGCACAACTGAACTGCAGACACCAAAAACGTTTGAAAAATGAACATGTAATTCCGAATGTTGACACCCGGGGTACACCACTGCACATACATGACTCCGAGCCAGCACTCCTTTGAATGGGAGCTTGAAATTTCTTCCCCATCCCCCCAAGGTGCCTGTAATGTTGACAGTGCCCAGCAGTTCCTCTACCTAGCACAAACAGCAGAGCTGCGAGAGAGGACTAGAGGTGCTCAAAGGCACAAATGTATTTGCCTTTCGTAAAAATACAGTCACTAGGACACCAACAGAATAGTGGGGATGGGAGAGGAGGGAGAGAACTGCTGCTGCTGCTGCAAACCAGGCACAGCAGGATGGGTGAGGAAACAAGTAGAAAATAAAGAGTGGGTAATATGAAACTATAGCTTACAATGAAACAGTAGCACGAAATATTTAACACTTTGTACAGCCTCCCAGATGGAGAGGGTTGAACAGGGTGAGGGAAAGAGGTAGAGGCCCATAAGAGCAAAGTGAAAGGGGGGGAATAGGGATGCCAGAGGAGGACCCCGCCTCCTTATAAAACACTCAACAGCAGCACATTCCTTCTCGTGTCGTTGGGAGAAATGTGCCTACCTGGTGCACAAGGGCACATCTTTATGCGCGTCAACATTGAGAGGGAAAGAGAAGCACAGGGAAAACCTCGTCCGCAATGTCTAGCAGGTTGGAGGCTCTGGCGAACGATCCGAGAAGCAGCGGGCGGGTAGGTAGGTGGCAGCCGTCCTCACAGAAGACGGCTCTGTCGTCATGGCAGTGTCAGAGGGGATGATGAGAGAGCACGCGTCTAAAACCATTGCTGGGAGCATGGGAATGGGGGGTGGGGGGAGGGGCAGTCTTGTTGCACTATTTACACGGGGAGGGGAGCTGGGTTCACACATGGCTGCACATGAGAGGCACCGGCACACACACACTTCCACACACACTTGCACACACCGCACTACACGCAAGGGCAGGCAAGCTGACGGGGGCCAGACAGGGTGAGGGGAAGGGCCGTCTTGCACACGTCATAGGTGGTCCAGTTCGGCCCCGCACACAGCGGTTATTTACACATCGGGGTGGTCGTTGTCGCACCTCCCCGCCAGGTACTGTGGGGAAGCCTCACTTGGGCACAAACGGGTGCAGGTTTGATGAGGCTGCCACGGCGCACGCAGCTGCCTGCTGGCTTGCTATCATGGCTGTAAGGGAACAAAGCAAAGAATGTTGTGTACCCTCCACTTTGGAAATTCTAGGAAAGCAATACTGGAACAGAATGTCCAGTGATGATCTCTCCTGTTCAAAAACAGCTGTGGCATCTGAACTGTAAGTTGCCACTAAACCCCTCACAATTTCAAGAGCTAAATTCTTTTTTGCAGCAATTTCAAAGATGAACTTTTATTTCTGCCACTAACAAAAGTGAACCACTACAGCTTGCTGCCTAACTGTTTAGCACATTTGCTTTTGCAAGCTCATAAACAATGTAAAAGTAACAGAGCTTGATTGGGGGACTACGAAAAGCAACACCAAGCTAAGTGGGCAGCAAATGCCTGAACTTGAAAATCAATATTTCAACTTGAATGTGTGCCATACCTGAAGGAGTGCAAAAATGCTTGCAAAGCATGAAACCTGCTGTAACACCAAGAGTTTGCAAAGCAAAAAGCAAAATTTACTAAAATAGTCTGGCCACTCGAATCAGGAATAGGACAGTATACATACGTACAAAACACTCTCGACACCAAAAAGTATCACGCTTTTCAAACTAATATCAGGGAGGAACTTGTTTCACAACACCACTAGACAATGCTTTAACATCAGTCAAACGCTGCAATTCTCAATACATAATAACAAAAGAAAAAAAAATGGCTGATTTGTTTAGGGGAGTAATCAAGAAAAGTAAAATACTCTGAAAAAGTTTGATGGGGCAGAAATGGGCCAGAAGCTGACAAGAGGGTAAAATAAACACCTTATCCGGCTCGCCTCCTAACAAAAAGAAAAAAGAAAAAGAAAAGAAATCATGGCTTCATCATTCATTAGCACATTAGTTCATTAGCGTCTCAACTTTCATTCGACACCAGAGAGCGTAACTCATGTAGCAGGCCACAGTGCAGTCTAAAGAGTGCCGAACTGTAGTCCTCGATAGCTTTCTGCAGCTCTGAAGCTAAGGCTACGCAGGAATAGGAAGGAGACGAAGCTTTGTCCCAGTGCCACGGGGAGTGGGTTGCTCATTGTTACACTTTAGGGGTGCAGAGGTATGAAAGGGAGGTTTGAGAACCAAAGCAGGGTTATTAGTGCTTTTCATAGGCCACTTCCCACAGCACAGGGACAAAGAACCATCTCATTCCCTTTCCTGCGTAGCCTTGTCTGCAGAGCCACAGAAAGTAGTCCGAGAGTAGAGCTTGCTGTGGTTAAATGCCCAGCTTTAAGTATGAAGCTAAAGTACAAAAAGGGCTACATCCCACAATTTGGCAGACCAAACCCTTTGTGATGGCTCAGTAGTGAAGGCACTTAACTTCTGAAACCAGGAACACAGGATGAAATCCTGGCCGCGGCTGCCGCTTTTCGATGGAGGTGAAAAGCAAGGTGCCCGTGTACTGCACAATGTCAGTGCATGCTTAAAGAACCCCAAGTGACCAAAATTTCCCGAGCTCTCCACTTCGGTGTCCCTCATAGCCTGAATTGCTTTGGGATGTTAAACCCTATAAACTACACAAAACCAGAGAAACCTTTTATGACTAGGCCTATTTTCTCTAGGTTCTTGAAATCTCCGTGAAGCAGTCTAATCAGCTGTCCATTCAATAGGTTGTGGTACCATAGTCCCGATGTTAAACAAATAGAGCGCTGCAGTAAAGCACAGTTGTGTCAGTGTCCAAAACGAACACTCACTAGCACCCACCATCATCAGACTACAAGCCAGAAAGTTAAGTAGTGCATTTAAATAAGAGATGGAAAAAAATTTGCACTTTTTCGACAGCTAAAGTGAAGAGTGCATCATGGTACGTCATGTACACCTCAAGCAAAGAATGGCATCTGGTTTATACAGTAAGTGTCCAACTGTCGAATCATCAGACAGGCATTGACACAAGTGAGAGCGTCCAACACCCCCCCCCCCCCCCAAGTGTCACACCAAATATTACAGAACAGCTGAATACTTGATGAGGGGAAGGAACTTGCAATGTGTTCGGAACACATGAAAAGGGTACAGAGCCAACAGATCCGACGCTTGAGGGCAACTGAGCATAAAAAGGCAGCATGGGATTGGAGGGTTAGCAGCATGCACCTGTCTTTATGCCAGCCTCTTAAGAACACTAAGAATAGTAATGGCACAACCTTCTAGTACATTAGCAACAAGCTGTACTAGCACACACGATAGTCCCATCCATCTTGCCATCCATGTCTGCTTCGTACGCTAGCACAATATGTTATTAATTGAATAGTGAACTAACTTGCTTTACAACAAGAACTTCGACGATATTTTCTAGAACATGCCTGCACGAACATCCTGCCAGCAATAGTATGCAATATAAAGTGTGTACGAAAAACTAAGGTCTGCTCAGCTTCTTTTTTCATTTGCAACAGATATGAAATTTCTTTAGCTTACACTTACTGTGGCATTTTGGAACACAAAAAGAAAGCCTAGCTCGAGTTTTTTGCATGTTGCAAAACATAAAACATTAGAATAAATCTTGAAATTTCCTTTTCTTTTCTGACCCACATGGTCTATATTACATCTTGAATCCCACTAACCCTGTGTCATCACACAACCACTGGTAATAAAACATTTTTTACCGCTACCGCCACCCACCCTGCCACTGGGGAGATGTTGCTGGGATGTAGTAACTGAATAATCGACATTACTAAATAAAAAAACTTTTCTGAAGCTGTATGGCTCCTCTTTCTCCCTTTTCACTTTCACTCCCACCGTCCTCCCTCCCTTTACAGTGTGGGTTCAGGTGTAAACAGAGCGTGACAGATACTGCGCCTTTCCTTTCCTGAGAACCAATTAAATATATATATATATAGTAAAACACCAAAAACAGTAAAAGTGCCTTGCTGCCTTATCTACACATGAAACAGCAACTTGTAAGCTGTTTGCAGTGAGCTGACTGCACAAAGTAAACAGGTGCAGGCTGCTTTCAATATCTTTCCCTGAAAACAGCAGAAATCCTTCTCTTTTTTTTTTTTCAGCCATTCAATCCCACCCCAATAGGAAGCACTACTGCTTGTAGTCAGCACTGCAATGGTGTGACTGCATTAAGCGGAAAATGGGAAGTCCTATTTACCATCACACGGTAGGGTCTCTGTGGCGGCGCCTGCTTCCATGGGCTCGGGGGCACTACAAACCAAGGGCGCCACGAGATTAGGGGCCAAAGGGGCGCAAAGCTGTGCAGCCAGATCGGTTGGCTCTGAAGCTCCCTCTTTTAAGAGCAAGGGAACGAATGTCTTGCAAATTACAAGGGGCACTCTCAACTGCCACATAGTGGCTCACATGTGAGAAAACCACTGCCCCCCAAGGGGCAGTGACAAAAGAAACACTAATGACAGCGCACTACAAACTGTGACTGCACGGAAGCATGCGACACACAAACAAGCAAGCAAATAAATCAGCAGAACTGCACACAGGGCAACCCGGTGCAGCCTGTTCGGGACCGGAAACATTCATGCCACAGCACCTAACAGCTACAGCATGCTTTGATATGAAGATGTTAAACTATCCCTATTTATGCGGAATTGATGAAAACATACAAATGTGTAAACCATTAAATAGCTAGGCCTCGGTACCAGAATTCAGTTGACAGATAAAGGCTGGCAGAGCATAAGTATGATGCTTGTAAAAATAGAAACTATAGAAACAGGATGAGAGCTGAAAATGCACTGAAAGATGCTCAATAGTAGCATTTTTCAAAAAGAATGGTGCTAGAAGAGTTGAAGTTTGTGTAGCAACTGCATAATTGTACAAGTAAAATTAGGCAGCAATAGTCAGATCATTAGAAAAAGTCACTGCCTGACTATGCAAAAATAGAACACAAGTGTGCCAAAATAATTAAAAAATCAACCCCCTCTGTCAGTAGCCAACCATGCTCACAATGACAAGTGCTGATACAGCAAAACCTTGGTAAAGTCCTCAATTAAGAGGATGTTTTGCTTAGGAAGAAGCTGCACGAAATCCTCGACTCTGCACCCATCAAAGCTCATGCATTGGTTGCCTGCTCACAGCACAGTGGCCTATAATGAACCTCCCTATCCCGTGCTGAAGGGGTATCTTGTAAAGCAGCCATGCGCTATGCTACACGCCACAAAGAAAGGTTTGACCAGTGCTTTTAACATGTAGGTAGTTGCGACACATTGACAGTGATACAGCAGAGCACGTGACAAACACCTAGAGAAAGCATTGTTGCAACCTTACAGAACATACTCTCGCCGCTCATTGCTGAAGGGAGGAAGGAAGGGGGGGAGGGGGGGCATTGTAACCCTATCTGCCACCCTCGCTGCCCCACCACCCCTGCTTTCCAAGTAGAGTGCATTGAAGCGAGCCTGGTCTGAGTTCCAAATATTCCCCACACTGCAGCTACTGCCTATCATTGCCACATGACTTGGATTCTGCAAGAAACCCATTTTCCTTCATGGGCCGCAGCTACCACCACTGTCATGCCACTGGCTGACAGATGTCACTGCATGGTTGCGATATGGCCCGGTTTTGTTGCAGTGTTGCTGCATTCTAGGTGCTAACACCAATCACAAACTCTCCATGTGTAGTGTTTTCCTAGTGACACTGTCAGCACCGCACCTCTGTGTGTCCGTCCATAGTCAGGGAGAAGCTCTGAGTATTGACCACCACTGACAATGACACCTACCAAGGGCTCCTCCCAAGGGCTCTTTGTATAGTTTTGCAGTGGGAAGGCACTGTAGAAACCGGCACCTTTTGTATGTTCAGAGACACAGACAGTACAGTTCGACTTCGTTCGCGCGATTCAGTAGAGACATTGGTGCTTCTATCACCAAAAAATTACAACCAATGAAAGCGACATTAACGAGAAAGATAGCTCAGGATCTACTGCTAGAGAAACGATGTGCACTAGACATGCTTTGCCTGCTTGCTCTAAAACGGTACCTCAAGAAAAGGTTGGAACCCGGTTTCAACTTTGCTGTGTACCTATGTTCACAGGATACTTTACGTACAAAAATACCTTGTTCTGTCAGGGCACATTCCCTCTTTGTGCGTAGTTTTTCTGCAGTCCCGCGAGGTAAGCCTTAACGAGGTTTCACTATACAAAGGCTGAGTAAATGCAGTAAGAGGGGCACATGACTCATGCCTAACAACACAAAATTTGGCTCATGCTGCCATTGGAAAGCAAAAGCACATAAAAAACACAGAGAGCCAAAGGCCATAATAGCAAAGTGAGCATGCTCCCCAGCCACCGTTTAGTCAAAAGTGGTCACAGGCGTTTCAAGAAGCCAATGTAAAACAGTGGCTATATGTGGCAATACATAGAACTTCGAGGATACGAACTTATCTGATACTAATTTTGAGATTATATGATTTCCTTAAGTTCTCTGGCAAATGCATTGTATACAATGTGCACAATACTGGATGTTCCAAACACTCTCTCAAGCCAATATGAATGATACGAATGTGCAAGCCGCGACTGCAGATTTGAGCAGTATGCACTGCCCGCAAACACTCCATGATCGCTAGCTGCTTTGCACAAGATGCAGTTCGTGATGGCATGAGGCCCGCATATCGCAGCTGCCGCAATCGCTTGTCAAACGGCACACACAAAGAGCATGTTTCTAGTGGCGCGTGGCCCCCACATCACTGCTGTTGCAATCACATGCCACGTTACAGACTGCAAGCAGTTTGTAGCCGCACATGGCCTGCACATCGTCGCAACTGCACGGCCCGCATACTGCCAATGCCGCAATCTCCTTTGCATTGTACGTACAGTGGGAAGCTTGCGGAGGCACGTGGTCTGCAGAAGTAAATAAATCCCCACAAACATAAACAGATTTATGTGAATGCCTTTCCTACACTTCTGCGTATGAATTCTCATTCGTTCTGACGACACAAACTATCAAATACAAGTTTTCTCGCGGCCCCGTGAGGTTCATATTACCGAGATCTGTTCTATCCCAGTTTTAAATGTGAACTGAGGTAAATAACTTCACACAAAGTTCAGCAGCGCACATTATTGAGCAAGTATGGTGCACTAGAATTCAGGGAGGTATGATGCGTATTTGAGACTATTTCACGAAAGGCCAAATGAAACCCCCCGTCACATCTTTTCTCTCTTGTGTGGGGATACACATAGATCACCTGCCCCATTATAATGGCCGCGCATAATTAACACGCAAGATTATGCGTGCCGTTAGGGAGGACTGCGAGGAGAGGGTACACTGGCCACCCCTCACAGCCTCCCAGTCTCCGCGTGGGTTTCCCTCTCTCCTTCCAGCCTAGCCGGGACACCTCCTCTCCCCAGTCAGAGTCGAGGAGCGCGCATATCGCGACTCACTGGGGGCTTTTCAGCGGTTGAGCTTGCACGCCAGGTGAGCGGAGCACTCCTCTCACCTCATTACGTGTGCTTCCCCCTTTGGTGGGTTTTTATTCACCCCCGTACGCAAGTGGGATGTTCGCTCGCTATGGCAGTTGTATTTGAGTGTTGATTTGCCGTGTATAATTACTTGGGCAGATTACAGCTTGTTCGAGTGCGCAGCTCGGTGTTTGTCTCCTCACTCCTCTGACCTGAACCTGCTGCAAAGCCGACTTCTCGCACCGCGGGTTGGGGCTCACAGCCCTGTCTGTTGGGGCTGGCACTCCGAGGCTAGAAGACGACTAGCGTCTCGTATTCTTGCGAGAATAACCCCCATAGAACCTACAACCAATCAGCGCCTATCAATAATTTTTTTGCTCACAATGTTGATAATGGATTTTTTGCAAATTGGGCCTTTGATGCTATTGCTATCACGTTCAAATTTGCTAGGTCAGCCCCAATTTCCTGTTCACCATCGTAACATAATGGTTCCATCACACCTGCCTGTGACAGAATTCACTAGACATGCAAGCAAATTTTTTCGGGCAGCAGTAGCATCGTAAACATTGGAAGACAAGGCAGTGTCACGTCCAGGAATCTGCGAACTTTGGTAGGTTTGTCTTCATTTCCATTTTTACACTGCTAGCAGATGGACTGCAACCTTGTCACTGTGTGGTCCTATAAGGCTATGCTGCCCGAGGTTTTACAGAAAATAATGACCAATACCTAACAGTGAATATGAAAGGTTGTAGAAAAAAATACACGAGTACTTCTAATAAACTTCTTGCACGAGGTTTGCAAGGCTGACATGCGTAGGGTGTACATCTTTCCACAAACTCTTGACAGGCTTCACGTGACAACTTAAAATTATACCTATCATGCATGTTCACCTTAATGCTTATACCTATCATGCTGTTCACATCCTTAAATTCACCAATCCTCAGTATAGAAACGAGACTTTCACAGCACCACCTATCGTTCCTGACATCTTTTGCTTCAAACAAATAAGCACCAATTTCCTCAAGGTCCAAGCATGCCATAGGTGCAACCACAACCAAAAAAGCCAAGGCCGAGGACTCACTGTGCCCCACTAATTGCACAGGGTGTGGGACTGGTAAGGTTTAATATTTAAAAAGGACTCACACACTAATGCTCATCAGTTGTGAGAAATTTTCTGAAATAAGCTGAAACAGTGCCTGCACCTGAAAAAGCCCTGTCAAGGCTTTACCAAGCCTTTGGGGCCCCCAATGAGCAGCCTACAAATACCCAATAAAGGTGCAGATGGGCTTGTTTCACAGCTGAAAAAACGCCCATGAAAAAGTTTTTCTCTATCCAAGCCGGATGTGAATGTTTGGAAGCAGTTGTGGCAGTCAATTCAGACTGCGCACAGCCTTTTGCACCGCTGCCTCAGTTCCCTTAGGAACTGCTTTGTTCTGTGCAGAAATCCTTAATAAAATTTAATGAAAATAAAAATTTATTCATTAAGTGACAGAATTAGTTTGACAGAAAAGAAAAGGAAAAAAAGTTTGTAATTTTTTCCATACCAGGTACGAGCAATGAAGCAATGTTTACATTTTTGCTGCTATTTGCTTCCCTCTTACAGGTAATTATAACCCCTCATTTTCCCAGTATTTGTTTGCTCATAGCTTAACAAGGGCTTCAAATGTGATGGCCCGATGACATTCTATGTGACACTCGTGGTAGCACAGGACGCTCCACGTGCACTGCTGTGGAGGAGTACACTCTCAAGGATAGGTTACACACAACATAAATTACTGAGAAAGAGGAAGATTAAACTCCCATCGCCAAAGCTCAGTGGCAGAGTATCGGACATGAAATATGGAGATTAATGGTTCGGATCCCACCAGTGGCATGCGATTTTTTTCTTCAACTTTCTAGTCAATTACCTCCATGTTTAATTAACACTTCATATTAATAAAAAGTTAGTTGTGGTTTAGTTCTGGTTAAACAGAGGGTTAGCGAAAGCTAGGGAGCTATGGTTACGCTTGGAAATTGGCGGTGGCTTAGCTCAGCTAGGCCAGGATATACGTAGTGGAAGCATGTGCGTCTGGCGCTGGGCTGCTTACTCCTCTCCAATCCAGTGTAAACCTATCCAGTCCAATGACGTACAGTTCATTCCAGTCAAATACAATCCAATTCAATCAAAACCAGTTCAATCCAATACAATTCAATCTAATGTAGTTCAATCCAATCATGTCCAATGCTGAGTACACGCTCGCCCGAAATGCACCGCTGACTAGCCTATCATCATCACTACTATCACCCTCACTCTAGAGAAGGAGAATTAAGATGCACTATTCACGATCCTGGGCGTGGCTCAGTTGGTTAAAGCGCTCGGCTGGGGATCCGAGGGATGAAGGTTCAATTCCAGGTGGAGCCAAAATGTATCCTTTTTTTATAAGGAGACCGTAGCTCTTCTTTACCGCGTAGCTGCGGCCACCCAAGGTCTCGCTTTGGCTGTCAGTGCTGCTTTCTCAACAAAAATTAATCCCCTTTGTCTTCCATTGTGTCAGTGGCTCTTGGATCTGTTCTTATGACCCCCTATAGTAAAGTCGCAGGAACCAGCAAAAAGCCTCACATATTAATGTGTTTACTGCGCAGGCTGTTGATGGGCCCTGAGAATGGTGTCTGGTAAATGCTATAAAAGAACCTGCATAAGAGTTTTTAAAGCAAAAGTTTACCAGCACCGTTACGCGAAAATCCAGTCTCCAGCGAGTGAGCTTGATGGACCTCAAAAAGACTTCAAGGGCCATACTTCGAGTTCGCGTCATTATCGAAAGTGTCGCTATCTCCGCGACCTCGAGACACCTGATTGGTGGGAACACCGGAACCAGATATCAGTTTGATTGCCACCACTTCCGGTTCTGGCGCTTCTATGAACTGGATGACTCACGGTCAGGGAGACAGCCACAGAAACAAGTTTCACAGGTACTGCACCCTTCCCTTCCTGCGGACCAATTATTAAGCTTCCTAGGCTCATGATGAAGGTCTGGCGTCGGCGACATTTGTCTGCAAGATGTGTCAGCAGGGTTCTGCGAGTGATAGATATGGTGCCTTTCCTTTCCTGTAAACCAATTATAGAACGCCAGTGACCTCTGATGCGTTCAACGAAATGCTGGTTGTGTTCGACAAGGGGTACGCGATGTACGGTGTGCAGCAGCAGCACTCGGGCTTTCGCATTCCTGCACTGCACGTTCCGCAGTGCTCTCGGAACTTTCTTTCCCAGTTTTATCATGTCAGATTTACACTTTGTATTATGTATTTGAACAATTTTCAGCCTAAATCCAGTTCCAGTCTCATTATTCAATGCTACTGGAATCGGGCTTCCAGTAAACGGAAGCGCTATCTAACAATGGCGCCTGCTGATTGCTTCCGATGGTTTCGACGGCATTTCACCACACTGACCTCGCGATCATCGCAACCACAGTGCTCGCGACTCACAAAAGACCGGAAACAGGCCGAGCACACCTAGCACAATGTCGAGACTGCGAACGTTGCAAAAACATCACTCAGTGTTTTAAACCCGTCTCTCATGAGCCCCTCCAGCCATGCTAGCCATGCCCTACAGCTGTACTGCGAACACTTGAGCAGCATTAAGGAGCTCTTCGGTTGCGCTCTGAAGAAGTGCGAGATACCAAATATGTTTAGATGTGCCAAAGAGTTTCCTACTCAAATATGTCTCTAGGAAAGAACTCTCAGCAGACGATACACCAGATGACAATGATCGCTAAGGCCCAGAATCTGAGAACACTTACTGGTTACACATGTGCTGCACACCAGCCCACGCTGCTAGACACAAACAGGTGTGAGAGCAGTGCATGCTAGCCAGCAATTTGTGCGCTGCCGTTCCACACCCGAACTGGACACGGCACACCGGCTTACAACCGGAGGATCGCGCGGCTGCCAGGGCAAATGAGAGCTGCTCTTCACATGATGCGTGAAATTCTCTGATCAAGCGTGGCTGCGTAAGAAGGGAAGCGAGCCAGCACTGGCACATACAGGTGCACGGCTCCATTTGACGACTAGCATGGGGTGGCATTGGATGCGAACACGCAGAGTGTGGTCGCCTCATGGGACGACCGCAAAATGCAGCGCAAATAAATGCTTTTAGTCAGCTTTCCTCGCTAGCATTATACACGGACGAAAAAACTTTGTTCCCGTTTCTGCTATCCCGAGATTACAACCCGTATTATATGCAAGTTTTTACGGTAACTCGCTAATTACTGAACATATTGCGTTGATTTATAAGGAAAAACAAACACCCTCCATTCTCTCCTTATCACCACTTTATGTGATATTTATTCTTAGTCACCATATTTGCGATTTTTTTCTTTAATGCCTTGTGGGGCGACAACTTCACATGAATAGAACGAGAGTAATCACATATGGAAACCAATGCTTTGTGTGAATCCCATGTTAGACTTGTGCGGTCTCGGGGTCGTCTAAGAGGTAACAGTTAAGAACCGCGGCACACAGTCAAGCACGCCAAAACCATCCACACAGTGCTGCTGCACTCTGCTTTTTGCCACCCTGAATTGCGCTTCATGCTGCCTGCCCAAGCCTTTCCCTAGCCCTTAATGCATTTTTACTGTCTTTCCTTTCTCAGCACCGCACGTCGCCTTGTTTCTATGTCCAGAGCAACCATTACGAATTTTTTCCTTTTTTTTTTCTTGTGGCATGCTTTGCCACACAGCTGTAAGGCGTATAAAAGGTTGGCTTCCTCCCACAGCTCATGAGCCTGGAGGTTAAACTATCTACAAGAGAGCTACTTCATTTTTTTCGCTATATTTTTCACATTTACACAGTCACGTGTGTCAATTGCTCTGATATGTCCTAGGCTGCGCAACATATGCTGCTATGTCATCCTTCCTCGAAAGGCATGCCAGCCATGCCTAGACGATCTTTCTTGTAACCCTCTTGATTAATGATGCCTTTAGTATAAAGGAAAATAAGGGGAAAATGATTACAGCCAAAATGCAAGCCCATCAACTCCTTCCATAGCCACAAGCCTTCCTTTTCTAATAAACGACTTTCAACTCAACAAATCTTGCCCACAAACTATAATGCAGAGGGCAAAATAACTGTTCAAAATATTCAAGCTCCACCTATGGACTGCATACGCATCTAGTGATGACGTCTGGCTCGTAACTGCTCATGCTTACATGCACGAGTTCTACTGACTCACCCCGTCGCTTACTTTATGCAATCTAACAGCCTAAGTGAACTTGAAAGCTAGTTTCTTACCTGACAGACAAACTCAACATGGTCATGTGGAGTGTGCAAATGCATCACCTACGATGACAAATTTCTTACTGCACCGGTGCTGCTCTAGCATGCATTACACTGAGCTGGTTGCCATAGTCGAATATCTGAAGCCTGGTGCTTTTATTGCTTAACCGGCGTTTCAGCTTTTCTTCCCCATTTCTCTCACCCTAAGCTTTGAGGGTGAATTGCATAACATACCAGCAACTATGGCAATAAAAATATGACCCAGTGTGCGCTGGTCTCTGCATAACAAGCAATTCTTATGCAGGGGGCAAGTTCTTACTTATACTTTTAATTAAAAAAAAAATTCTTGCGGTGTAACTCTGGTTAACCCTAGTTGAATTGCAAAAGCAATGACGGAAGCTTCTTTTGCCTGCTACATTATTCCTCTATCGTGCCCTATCAGTGTAAGGTGCTACATTATTGGGGAAACTTAAGCTCATCCTTTAAGGGTATGATGTGAGAGTAAGCCGCCAGCCCACATATAATGTCATGCTTCAACCAAGCCGTATAGACGTGCCTGTGTGTCGTATGGGGCAATGAGAATGCAAACGGTTCTGGTAGGCTGATTCTGATATCACTCTCCCATATGAAAGGAGCGACCCGAGTTTGCAGCTCCTGCCCATGGCATAGGGGCAACATGAATTCTTATTTTTTTATGAGGAGACCGTAGCTATGCCTCTTCGCGGCGTAGCTACGGGCACTAGAGATCCCGCTTTAAACTTGCATTACACCTGACTAAATATGGTATAGTTCATCAGCATGATCCCTTCCTTGTGAAAATATTCACCTATCAAAGGCCATGTAAGAATCTGGACGTACAAAAAAAAAAGAGAAGAGGTTCCTGAAGCAACGATGATGGACACAGTAGATCAAACATGAAGGCAGTGCTGCCGTAAGCAGAAATGTACGGGATATGCATGCAGACCTACCTCCGTAAGGATCGTAGAGGGGATATCCAACGCCAACATGGGTGTGGTGATGCGTGTGAAGGTGCCTCTGGGGTGGTGGTGACCGGGACCCCTCAGTGGCAGTGCTGGGTGCCCCAGCCACAGCCCCCGGGGGAACTGCAACCCCTGGTGGGAGGCCAGCAGGGCCTTGCGGTCCCATGGGCCCGCTCCCGGGCCCCAGCACTCCCTTGGCCAAGTCAGCAGCACCCCCCATTACCACAGGGGGCCCCACAGAGGAGGTCCCCTCACTTCCAACCCCCCGTGAAGAAGGGGGCCCCTTCTCGGGGGGACCCCCTTTTGGAGGGCGCTCCCCAGCTACGTGAGGCGATGGCGATGGTGCCGCACGCTCTTGTAGCTCATGGATCTTGTGGTTGCTGAAAAAAAAAAAAAAAAAAAGACGGACAGGTGCATAGGTCAGGCTTATATCTGCAAGCAGGCATACACCGAAATAGTCTTGCCACCTCTACACAACAAGTCATAGCACATGTTGCTCTGCCATATCACAACTACCAGCGGAAACAGATAGCCCAAACGGCTATGGATAACTTCACTGAACCCATGCAGAAAATGGGAAAGAAGAGCGCCAAGCACTGTCAAATGGTCCCCCCTGCCTTTGTTACAAGCAGTCATGTACTGAGAACATGACAGCTTGGCTTGCAGACTGTTTCATAAAATCAAAGAATGCAACAGTGCAGCTTTACCTTGCGTTAACGAGAACAAGCTTTGAGCAAAAAATAAAACAAAAATAAAAGAGGGCGATGCATGTGTTTGGGGACAAGTACAAATAAGGACTGTACTCAAATAGCAGAAAACCTACATCAGTGTGTTCACAGCTTAACAGACAACACATTACCAAATAGCTTGCTAAAAGAATTAATGTTGTGGAATTATTATTGTGCATGAGGAACACCTGTACATTTCTAACCCAAATGGACTCCCTCATTAAAGAACCAACAATATAAAAATTAACAGGTAAGAAAATTAAACCAAGATGTGCTCTAATATGCAGACATCGCTGTGCAGCCGATGTACAGCCGTCATGATTATTAATATAGTGCAAGCGTCGACCACACTGCCGGTCAGCGCCTTATAACGGCTATAAGCGTGCAACAAGACGAGAGTTTGCGCACGCACACGAAGGTAGAGTGCCATCTGGTACACTTCCGATCACGAGGAGACACGCCCTGCCACTATCAGTTCAGTTCAGTCGTTCAGTCGTGTCAGACTCTTCGTGACCCTATGGACCATATCATGCCACGCTTTCCGGTCTCTCACTATCTTCCTAACATCACATAACTTCATCTGCAGCGCCTCGAGGATGCCATCTAACCATCGCGTTCGCTGCCTACCCCTTCTCCGGTGACCCTCAACCTTTCCCAACATCAAATCTTTCTCCAGCGACTCCTCTCTTCTCATCAGATGACCAAAGTAGCTGAACTTTAACTTTAGAATTTGACCCTCCAATGAGCAGTCAGGGTTTAGAGTCGACAATATAGACTGATTTGATCTTCTGACCGCCCAAGGAACTCTCAAGAGTCTTCGCCAGCACCACAATTCAAACGCGTCAATTCTTCGGCGGTTAGCCTTTTTCACAGTCCAACTCTCGCATCCATACATCACAACTGGAAAGACCATAGCATGAGTTATACGGATCTACCAGACTGCAAAATAGAACAGTAAAATATGTGGCCAGTAGAGCACACCTGCTTTGCTTGATGCATCTTTCATCGTGTACCCAGCTCACAGAGGGCTGCTTAAATCAGAAGGTTCGCATTCCAGTCAATGCTTTCCATATGCTCCTGTATTTCCTTTCTTTTATTATTCCTATCAAAAATCTGTTTCGCCAGAGCAGTCTCCCGTAATACGAAAAAGGAGGAAAATCATGTTTATCACATCTTATTCACGCACATGCGTTCTGCTGTCTGTCAAGTTTTGGCGAATAATATTGCGTCGGGGCGTGCAACCTAGTGATAGGAAGAGCTTAGCCTACGGCGATATCCCAAGCAGTGTTGCACGCTTGTCGCCGTTACGAGGCGCTGACCCGCAATTTGGTCGACGCTTGTGCTATATTGTTGAAAATCATGACGGCTGTACTTTCAAGATAAGAAGAGATGTGAATAGCGTGGCACTTACACGCTTTTCTTTTCGAATTTTTTGTTGTTGTACTTGTATCTGGGCAATAATAAAAGTTCACTTCAATATCCATGACTGAATCAAGGAAAATTTTGGCACGCTTTTGTTATCACCCACATACAATTGCGATATCAAGAAATTTGAGCAGTCGGACTCATAGGTGCAACACTGTTCACATTTTTTATTATTTTTTTTATCACCCCCATACAAATACACCGCAGGGTCAATTGAGCAGACCGTGTCTACTTTGCCTCAAATGCAGCTAAAGCAAGCCACTACATTTCCACTCAAGTGGAAGATTTTTCATTATCTCAACCAGATTCAACTTGCACCACACAATGTTATGAAATAAGCAAGAAGCAATAATGTAAGTATGTAAGCAGAACAAGAATGACAAGGTACTGTCGAGGGCAAAGCGGCTTAGCAAGCTGTGCTTGCTGCAGCAAGCTAAACCTTAGCTTAGTAGAGCTAGAAACCATTAATTACTGCACATTGATAGAATGTTCAAGAAAGCACTGATGAACATTTTTTTCTTTACGAGGTGTTGTGACACAAATGCATGGAAAAGGGACAGACTGCAGCAGTGTCAAACTGAGCTACTGAGCAAGCAGGCACAGCTGTGCACATAGATCCAATGATATATAGAAACACAATTAATACCGGTTTAGTCCAATGAGTTTAGGTTGCAACGGAGTAATTACTTCCTTACTATAGGCTGATATTACATGGAGATGTCACCAAGTCCTAGGATGTACAAAAAATGCAAGGAACATACTACTACAGAATCATAAAAGCCTGTGTCAATGATCCATGCATTGCATTGGGCTATAAGAAATACTTGACGGCATGCATATAGTGATTGGTGAGGTTTTCATTCTTTTCCTTCCATGTTGGAATTCCACACTTTCATTGACCAAGCATACTGCTTTGCACATACACACAAATTTTGTCAATGAATTTAGCTGAAAGCCAGTGCTGTGCGCCGCTGCCCCTGCATTGTTCTTAGGCGACAGAATAGAATCAACTAGCTCACAACTCATTTTTAGCTCTTTCCTTACCCTGAGAAAACGGCCATTTTTCATAGGTCTCGGAAGATATGTTTTTGCCAGTACAAATAATATTCCAGCACACAATACAGCATACAAAATTGCACGTAATGGAATGCTTTTTCCAAAAACGTAAGTTAGAAAGCAAAATCACTATTAAAGAACTAAAAAAAAAAAATCAGAAAATTGCCATTTTTGTGGCAAGTTCATAAAAATAAGATAAAAAAGGCACGATATCTACAGGTGCATTGTTAACAAAGAAAATTTACAATATACATTTTGATGGTCAATGACCCAGGAACACTGTGTAAAAAAATGAACTATCTGTACCGCCGTTCTTGAGCTACATGAAAAAAACTACAGATGGAAACAGCCTCATTTCTCATGCCATGTGGTGAAGCAGTTCCTGGTTTTCGTGAGGCCCCAAACAAAACCATTGCAAACTGGCTGTAAAGTCATGGGAAAAAAACAGCGCACTCTTGAGACATGGTCCATGTTTCAAGAATGCGCTGTTTTTTTTTTTTTTTTCCAAGATGAACTACCAACCAGCCTGTTCTTCCACCCTAGCTGTAAAGGCCGTGTATGTATGTTGGACGTGCGGCGGACCTTCAGGAAAGCGTTTTCGTAGAATAAAACCACCCATACTCAGAATCAAAGCTCACTAGTGAATAGCTGGTGCCATTTTTGGGTAATTATCACCACTCAACGCGTCAGATAACAAAGCTGACAATATGATTCGATATTTGACTTACTGGAGGTCTTTTGACCACAAAAAATTTTGATGTTAATGCTGCATTACCCCGAGTGGGACATTTATTTTTCAAGCGCAGCCGCTACGCCCTCTTTCGAAACAACACATGCACATTAGTTCTCAACCAGAGGTTATTTGAGGCCAAACCATGTGGCAGACACGCAAGAGAAAGCTTAAGAAAAACCAATTAGAAGAAAAAGAAAAAAATGACACAATTGACAGGTGCAAAAAGTAGTTTCAAGGGCTTAACGCTAATATTAGGGAATTACTAAGTAAAAAACACAAGGCTGGATCCAGCGTGCTCAAAGCTTTCCTCTTTTGCCTTCCATTGTCCTCTGTATGTTTACTGAACTGTTTTCGGAAATTCACTATAAGAAAGCTGCAATGGAGAGCCTTTTAATGAAAGCAGTGCAGCACAGGAACAAGGGGTGTGGGTAACATACCCATAGTGCTGGGACACCTGATGCAGGAGGTCAAGTGCCTTGGGCGGTCCCTGTGGTGGTGCTACAGGGGGCCCCGGTGCCTGTGGAGGTACCTCAGGGGGAGGCACATGGAAGCGCAGGTATGGAGATGCACCGTATGGTGGAGGCAGGCCCCGGTAGACCGACTCGAAGGCCATGTGTGGAGAGAAGTGTGAGGGCAGGTAACCAGGGTGCAGGTAGGCATAGTTGGCTGGCGGGGGTGGCCCTGTCGTCTCCATCGTGGGTTTCTGACCTCCTGTTTCCTTCTCCTTGTGTTCCTTCGGAGCACGTGATGACTTGTGCGGCACCACACTCTTGGGAGGATGCACGACCTCCTTAGGCACCACCTCAGCAGGAGGGGCAGGTGGAGGGGCTGCCTGCTCAGGCGAAATGTAGAGGAAACGCCGTTCGTACAGCGAATCGTAAGGGCTGAACTTGGGCTCTGGCTTGGCTTCCTCCTTGCACTCTAGCTGGTCCTTGGTTAATGCAGGAGGCGGTTCTGGAGATGACCGACGTGGGTTCAGGGGTGGTCTCGGAGGAGGGGGAGCCTTCTCCGGTGGCGGGGCTTTCTCTATAGGAGGTTCTTTGCTAGAAGCAGCAGCTGTTTTGTCCTCCTTGAAAGTTGGTTCCACCAAATGTACATGATAAGGATCATAGGTGAATCCAGGAGCGCCCTGAACAAAAGGGCTCGCAGCACAAAGGGAATATGGAGGAAATTGGGGAAAATCAGTCTCTGGCTTTTTCCCTTCCTGGGGACGAGAAGTGCCAGCTTCCTTGGTTGCTTTGTCCCGGCCACTGGAGTCTTTCTTGGAGTCTTCCTCAACCGAAGATCCTGGTCCAGCTATGGACACGGGCTTTCCCTCGGGTGCCTGCACCCCGGGAAGGAGGTATGGGGGCTGCCCAAAGTAAGGGTACACACCATACAGTTCAGAAGATGTACGCGGGGGCTCCTTGTCTTTCGCTGCCTCAAGCAAAGGCGCAGCATCATCGGAAATGTCTGAATATGCTGGACTTTGAACACTCTCTTCAAGATGTGGTGGTGCCTGCTCCTGCGGAGGCCCCGACTCTGCGAGGGAAGGCGGGGCCCCTTCAGGCGCTGCTTCATCCTGCAAAACCACCGAGCCATTGCCTTCCAATTTGCGGCTCTTGTTCTTCTTGTGAGGCCGCTTGTGGGGCCGGTTGGGATCAGACTGAGGAGGAGGCGTTTCTGTAATCGCTGGGAGTGCCTTAGCTGGACTGGGAGGTGCCACACTCGCATGGGGAGACTCGGGGGAACACGGGAGTGCGGGACCACACACAACAGAAGGGCGCGGGGGAGTGGAAGCTCGCGGTGCACCTGCTGGCACAAATGAAAACACTTGTGAAGTGGGGATGCTGACAGTAACGGACACAGGAGAACTGGGAGGCAAGGGGGGTGCAGGGGAAGGCGCTGCCGCTGTAGCAGCCACCACTGCCGTTGCTGCTGCTGCTGCTGCTGCTGCCGCCGCTGGTGGTGTTGGAGCTGCCACTGGCGTTGCTGGGGCCTCCTCAGCCTGTGGCGGCAAGTCTGGGCTGGGAGGCCGGCTGCCTTCTTCTCCGCCGTCCGAAGTCTCCTCCTCACCCCCCTTTGCATCCCCACAGCCATGTGCATGACTTTGGTGGTAGCGCAGGCCATTAATGTGTTTGTACTTCTTGCCACAGTTGGGCTCCGGGCAGAGGATGAGGGCTGGGGAGCAGGGAGCCTCGGGAGTGGGAGTGCTGCGGGCCCGCGCCCGCTTCTTGTCGGGGGGACTGAGCTCCAGCTCAGGAGGCTTGTTTCGGCGGCGGCCCTCATTTTTGGCAGGACTGCAGGGGACTGCGAATCGCCGGCCCTTCCCGTTGCGAAGCTTTCCCTGGACAGGAGCTGCGCGGGCCGAGGCTTCGGCGTCACCCCGAGCCCTCTTGGGACGTCCCCCTTTGGGGAGGCCACCCTTAGCATCCAAGTCGCTAGTGGGAGACTCACAAAACCGTGGAGGGGCCCAGTCGTGCCGCGTGCAATCCAGCAGGGTGCCCACGTAAGTCTTGCCTCGCCATGTCACGTTCACCACCAGCACACCTGCACCAAAGAATGGTCTTGCAAGCTGCTCTCCCTGTTCGGCAAGGTTTCAGTGGCCTAAGCAGACATTAACATAATTTCAGTGCTTCACAAGAGACGTCTCAAGAGACTCACAAGCGAGAAAAGACACCTGAGCCAAATTCAAAGGTACCCCAAGAAAACTTGCACACAATACCCATCACCAGCCCCCTTGATGGGCTGAAAATAGCGGAGGCGGGGGGAAGGGGGGGGGGGGGGGGGGGGGGGGGGAAGAGATTTTTTTTAAATGACATTTTGAAAACCTACAGCCTATCTTCTACCTAACAACTAATTTATTCACTCCCTGGGCCATTATTTCAACCTTATATGGCACAAACGAGCTGAATAAATCCCATCTCTGTACATTTTTTCGCCTTTTGTCAAAACACAAATTTTTGACGGTTTGCTAGTAAAGGAAGAATATCTCCGCATCTAGAGCGGTGACACGGCAAAGAAAGTGCCGAAATGAAAAAAAAGGAAGCTAGTCAAGCATAGAGAGCCTCCCTAGGCAATCCTAGCACATGTGAGCCACGTGAACACGCAGGTCGAGGGAAAGGACCGAGGGCAACATCTCATTTGCCATGGAACCACGAGAACGTCGGAGCAACGGTCAAGTTTGCTATCGATCGACAAATCCCCCTCACCCCTTCCCTCTATTCCCGCGTCTCACATGACTGACGGTGGCGCAGTGTGTAGTCATTTACTTGTCTCTCTTGCTTGCGGTTGTGCTGGTGCGTTGTTTCCTAGTGGTGTGAAGCCTATATTCAAGATGGCGGGCTCGCCAGCATCTACTTCGACAGTGAAGCGTAAAGCTTTGAACTTGGGCACAAAACTTCTAGTATTCAAAAATCTTTCTCAAGGCACAAAGAATCACGAACTGGTTAAAAAGTACGGTTTGTCAAAGTCGGCAATATTCACAATACTGAAAGAGAAAGATAAAATCTACAAGTGTGCTGCCACGGACTCCGCGACGAGAAAGCGCCTACGGAAGGCCAAATACGCAGAGGGTTAAAGAAGCACTCCTTAAGTGGTTTCTTGACGCTCGGGCACGCAATGTGCCTATCAGTGGGCCGCTGATGTTGTCCAAGGCAAACGACCTTGCATTCCTCCATTCCTCCTGGACTTCCCAGGGCTGGCTCCATTGCTTCAAGCTCCCCCACGGGATAATTTTCAAGTGCATCAATGGCGAATCGGCAGCAGTAAATGACGAAGACGTCAGTGTGTGGCTGTCAACAAATTTGGCTTATGTATCAAGGTATGCTGAAAGGGACGTCTATAACGCCGATGAAGCTGCCCTACTCTACCAAATGCTGCCTGGCAAAACGCAGGTTATGAAGGGCGACAAATGTGCTGGCGGTAAGCACAGCAAAGTGCGGATAACTATACTGCTCTGCACGAATATGGATGGAAGCGATCAGTGCTTGCCATTTGTCATCGGCAAGTCAAAGAGGCCACGTTGCTTCCGCACTTATGTACCTGTTGCGGTACAGACACAACTCAAAGCGAGTTGTTTACGGAATGGCTCATCGATTTTGACAGCAGCATGGTAAAGAAAGGGAGCAAAGTTCTCATTCTTGACAACTGTACTGCCCACCATGTGCAGGCTCCATTGACAGCAGTCGAGCTGCTTTTTCTGCCCCCAAGCGTGACATCAAAAGCCCAATCGCTGGACATGGGCATAATACGGCCGTTTAAGCTGATTGCAGTTGATCGTCCTGCTGCCAATGTGCCTCTCCAGATCTCGCTGTACTCGGCGGTGGAAATGGTCAAAGCAACGTGGATGAAGTGACACTCGATTCCATCCGGAATTGTTTTCGCAAGGCCTACTTCGCCAATGCAACTGAAGCGGGCATTGAAGACATTGAACAAAGCCAGCTTGATGACGACTTGTGGCGACGCATTGTTGACACTGACCTGGCCGGTCGCGATATCGATTGGCAAGATTTTGTTGATGCGGACAACGCTAAGTCGCAGAGTCTTTTTGCTATGAGACGGCCATCCGAGAAGTGCGGACATTAAGCGACGCCGAAGCATCGGGCGACGACGCCAGCAAGCCATTGGAGCCAGCGCCCATTAGTGCGAGCACAGCAGTGAACCATATTAAGGAACTTGAAAATTTTGTATATTTTAAGGCCTTGGGGGACGAACACATCTCAGCTTTGAACAAGCTTGAAACCGCCGTCATCGGATGCGCGCTTGAGGCAGACAACGATCACCGACTTTATTTCTGAATATTTTTATTTTTTTTTCATTGATGTCAATTTTTTTGCGAGCGGCCCACATATCACAAACTTCTGGATACAACGAACGAATTCCACATGTCGCTCAGGTTCGTTATAAGCGGGCTCAACTGTATATATATATATTAAATGTTTTCACCACCAACACCTTTTTGTTTTAGAAACAGCTTCAGATCTAAAGGCAATGAAAATAACTAGACATAGATGCACTTTTTGGTGCATCGGACATAAATTCACTAGGTTTTAGAGCAATTTCTGTTATTTTCGTAAATTAGAGGGCTCCAAAGATACAGAAACAAAGTGTCATGTTCTCGGCTGCAGAACACTATTTGCAGCAAGGGAAGTTCATTTCGGCCCCTCGCAAGATAGTTTAGGCTATGTGGTGCTCAACACTGAAGCAAAGGTTTGCTCATACTATCAAAATGGCGACAGATAAAATAGACAGACCGACAGACAGAGTAGGATTCCTGAAAACTTAAATAAAGTGAAGACTTCTGAAAATTTATTAACAAAATTAAGAACAAACTTGGGCATTTTTTATCGAAAAAAAAAATAAAATAAATGGTTTATGCTGTTAAGGTACTGCAAGAAAAAAACCAATGAAAACAGTTCCATGCCTATCCACTATCCTGACAACAAACAACATGTCGGCATTGCATATGACCTCGTTTCTCTGGTCTTCTGTTTCACTGATTTGTATAAAAAAGTAAAAAGAAATGTTGCACGAGACAAATTAAACTTGTGCCTTTTTTATATACTGCATTTTATGCCCCTGAAATTGCTGCCAGCAATTCTACATGTTTGGCCAGCGGAGTCTGTTCAGTAAGCACCCTCCAACCGGAATGCGTTATTCTGCAAGTGACATTCCACTTGTACCGTGTGCTTTGTTAGAGCACACTTATAGCAAGCGGCGCTCCCTGTAAGTGGCATTAGAAGAGAATGAGCTTACCACCCTCCGTCTCCTGCCAGACAATGCCTTCGAGGGTGACACTGGTGCCTGGCTCACAAGGTCCTAGACAATCGGGCTCTGTGATGGTGCCTACCGACGTGCACAGCACGCCACTGTCCTTTCGCTCTACACTGGTACTTGCCGCCACAACCTTTGCAGGACTGTCTGGGCACTCCGCCTGCAAGGATGTCAATGTACCCACAAGGTTCAGTTCAACCACAAAGCCACAAATGAGCCAACAAGTAGCTGGCTGAATGAGATGAAGTTGATGGGGAAAAATTTACCATAATGCAAAGTGAACTGCTACCATTCCTCACACAAGTGGCGCCACCTGTTGCAAACTTTGTGAAGCAGTGAGTTATAGGCTGCAACGCTAAACAATGCAACATGTTGAGCGGTTACCACCGAATGCGGCCATAACACGCTCGTCCATCAAAAATCCCCGTTTTAATTTTCCACACTATATTTGTGGTATGGTATCCCCAAATTCCTTTATGTAGCACACAACAGATAGCAGTATGTGTGCTTTCAGGGCTAGCAAGACTGTGATTACAATGTTCTTTCATTGTAACTCTGTGTTACGGTGAAAATAAACACTAGTCGCAGATTTCAGATTAGCGCCAGTCACGGACCATTTAATTCCCCTCCCATCAAACTGTCTGTCTATTGCCAGCTTCCCATCCTCTATTGCAAGAGGTCTCCAAGCATTCTGTCCAGAAAAATAAATATATTGAAATAAATACTTTGAATATGTAAAACAATACAAAATAATGAATCGCTACGAGTAAAAAAAAAATCACTTCTCTGCTTTATTTTAAACACCTACATTAAACTTGTCAGTGGCTTGAGCGCTCAAGGTTGCCAGGACAATAACTCAATCGCGTGAAGTCTATTATTTAGCACTGCAACCCCATCTTCAAGTATTCAATTATTCAAGTACAGTGTTTTCTCATTGTGCTATAGCTTTGTTTACATGCACCCAACAGCAGCTGGTCAAGTCAGGTGTCAGGCCGTACAAGGTCCCCTAGGTCCCCTAGGTCCCCTAGACTCAAATGACTGCGCATTTGCATGAACTCTGTCTTGGCGAGTGAACAAGTCGATGTGCACCCTTGGAGATAGCATGCCAGAAGCAAACTGGCTCTTGTTCTCATCTTTGTGCAATTCTACTCCCGAATGTGAAAGAGGCTGATTGCCACCTGAGAATAACGACTGGTAGGTCTACTGATGTTGGGCTGACTCAGTCCAACGCGATGAGTGTCAAGCCCGATACGCAAGCATTTATATGAGCCCAACAGGAAAATTTCAGCCCGAAAAGGCAACTCGACGCAACGCTATTGAATTTATGTAAACACCCAGCACGATAAGCATTGGCAAACACAAGTTCTTGCTTGCTGTAGTTATGCTGACAGTTCTTTGTACGGATAGTTGTTTGCAAATTTGGCGTCTCCAAAATTCATTAGGTTCTCACGCCTCTAGCAAAACTGCATTCTGCCTTGTCTTCACCTAGGCCCAGACAGCCATACATTAGCCATTGAGAGGGCTTATAAATGCAGGTGCACTCTGTGCTAATAGCAGATTAATTTTAAAATAAACGACAGGTAGTTACAATCTAGAACGAATCTTTGAGAGCTAGCAATTGTGTGAGAACAAATAATTTTTCAGGTATATTCTGTTTTTTTGTTTGCAAAGTCAGACAGGTGGAGATGAATTCTGATGTGCCTAGGACCGCGACACTACTCAGAAGTGAATCTCTTGCAAACGATCGTTTACATTAGTAGCAGGTAACATTTCTTTAGACACTCTGCTAAGGCTCCATCCCATTAAATTCAGCTTCCCTTTTAAGCATGGCTTCCTTAGTTAGCCTAACCACCTAACCATTTTCGTCAATGGCATAACCGGAGCGCACGGCAGAGCTAGGGAGAGCAGGTTTCCATACATCTCAAGGAAGTCATAGCATTCGAACGTTTCAGCACGGCTCCACTCTATCCCAGAACAAATCCTCACGGAAACACATCCCACGAGCTCACCCCATCTGGCTTCAGAGTCTCCCCTGTCCTACCGTGGGCCAACACACATTTGTAACCTTGCTGGTGAGTCTTATGTCCTTTATTTCTTAACAGTTCATCACTAGCCGGCATTGTTGTATGTCTGTGTGAGTCACCCCGTATTGTTCTTAAAGGGACACTAAGACACCCAAATATGCTATCAAAATCTAATAAATGGCATTTGGTGACATTATCACCGCATATCCAGCAGCAAAAAATCAAATTAATGCCGAGATATTGCGATTAGAAGTTCAGGTTTTTTTTTTGTTCCCGCCAGTCGAATTCGAACCGGTTTTTCCTAATACGTAGTAGGGTAGGATGACGCACACTATGACGCGAGAGGAGACTCCGTGATTGCTGGCGCGTGGGGAGAGGAGAATACTTAGCAGGTGCATGCAGAGTCATGATCCTCATTCGATACGCACTTAGGGTAGGCGCATCTGCTGCTCCGAGCTCGTATTTCGTATACTCATACTCGTGAGTATAATATAAAAATATACTCATTTCGTCTGTTATCATATTCGAGACAAAACCGACTATCGCATTCAAACGGTCAACGTAATTTGCATTTGTCAGCCTCCAGGATCCCTAGCGCGTCACGTGATTTGTAGTTGCAAGCCTCGGCCGTTTCGGCTGTGGCGGCGATACCTGTATTCCTGTTCTTCCTCCTTACTACCTTATAACAGCTCTGTTTTCAGTAAGAGTGGCTTTTTTTTAACCAGGAACTGGCATTCTATTGATGCAAGCCTGCTTTATTTTTCTCTTTAGTGTCCCTTTAAGAGAATGACCTACCATAGCTTGCGCTCTCCAGTGCCCGCAATCAAAGGGTGGCCAATCTAAACTGTCAGCCGCGAATAAGTGGGAAAAACAAAGATCCCTCTGTAATTATCGCAGATTTTGCCGGCTCTGGCGCTTGAAACCTATTACTCTTCGTGTTTAGCTTGATCCGATAGCACAAGGCTGTACGAAACTCATCTCAACACCCATTCAGTCAACGTGTCCCCTCTCCCTGCTCTTGGCGGCCATGAAACCCTCGTCAATTTTCCCACGAAAAAATATGTGGCAAGTGTAGCAGCGGCAGCTATTCCAAAATTTTACTTAAAGGGCCACCTTTTAAGCAAAGGAGCCCAGTGCTTCGATTAGGTACCGGAGATAGTCTGTGCAAAATGCTAGGCTGACGTTGGACTAGCAAATGACATCCATTGGTCCGTCTCGCTGACTGACGGGTGAAGGATGGGCGTACACCACTAATTGTGTCCACCGCTCGCTGCGTGCTTTTCTCTCGCCACGGTCGGACTGAATGCAGCGGCTCGCAATCCCTCGCCTGTTTTTTTTTTTTTTTCGCACACCAGAGTACCACGCCCAACCTCCTGCCAAACGTGGAGGAGGAAGGAATTTGGCTTGCGGAGGATAGGCGACCGATCAGGAGAGCGAAAAACCTTTGCGAGGTAACGAGAGGAGAGAAACATGACAGAATCGGGTGATTGCGGTGGCTGTAACTGCGTTATTAATTACTCTTTTCAAAAACATTTTGCGGTCTTGCGTTCTGGGGGCGAAGACTCACAGTCACCGGGGAAAAAAATATTTTTGACCGGAGGGTGGATAGTGGCTCTTTAACCAAAGCCAGCTTATTGCAATAACCTTAGCAAACCCCAGAAGGAATTGCCATGGCGGAAACCAAACCTTCGTGACTCGTTTTGTTGCATCAGCAGCAGCTTCCTCCGGTACTGGCAGGGCGGCTGTGGAGGGAAGGACACTGTTCTCCTCCGAAGGCGAAGCAGGCACGCCGTTGGCAGCTGTCTGCTCCATGGGGACAAGGGGCACAGCGGCAGCAGGGGGTGCCTGAGGTAGGGGAACAGCAGGGGGAGGGGGTGGGGACAAAGAAGGAGGAGGAGGAGCAGGGGGAGGAAGGGGCGCTCCCAAGGAACACTGGAGGCGTGGGGGTGAGGCCCCGTTCTCAATCCGCTTTTTCTTGTGAGATCCACTGCGGCTGCTGCTTTTGGACGACGACGATGACGACGACACGGATGATGATGAGTGCTTAGTGCTTGGCAGTGATGCCAGAGGTGGTGGTGATGCACCAGTGTCTTGCGCCTTCACTATCTCGTGCTTGGCCAGGTTCTTGCGCTTGATCTTCATCTTAAGACCCTTGTCCACGGTTGCCTGGGACAAAGGAGATTGTGCAATGGGCAGGAGACTAGGCCACAGGCTAGGCTAGATGGGCTGCATAGTCTGGTTTTAGACAGCCTTGCTTCACAAATGCACCTTTCTGCCTTGCCTTGTCTCTGCCACAAACTTGAATATGCACTGGCTGTTTGTACTCACCTTTTGGGAAATGCTACACAAAGTAGAGGGAGCTGGTTAATCTACACCTTGCAATAGGCAAGCATATAGGCATTATCTACCATTGCCTCATTCACATGAGGTGCGGTGGATGTGAGCTTGCTCACACAGCCCTCAGGAAAGAAGCGCCAACTGAACAGAAAAGAGGCAGACCACTGCTTTTCCCAGAAGGCAGCTGAATGGCTTGCCCTAGAGAAAGGCTCACCTACCTGGTGCTCGACGGGCGGGGAGGCCGCGGCCGAGGAGGAGGCCATGGGGTCGTTGCTCTTCTCTATGTCAGCGTCCAGGTCGATGATGAGGTCCCCGATGCCCAACTCCCACTCGTTGTAGTCGTCATCGAAGCCGCCGCCAGAGGGCGCTGCCGCCCCGGTCAAGGCCCCCTGGTGGCCACCGCCCGGCTGGCCATCCACCGCCGACGACGCACAGCAGGCCCCCGGGGGAGGGTCTTTCATTGGGCGCCACTCAACCAGCTACGCATCCCGCCTCTGCAACACAGTAGTATGAGCCTACGCTGTCACTTTGGAACAGCAAATGACGCATACAAATGACAACAGCCATCCCAAGGACAACAGCAACAAGGAAGTCCACGTGCATGGTGTCATGTCATCAACTGATTCAACGAACTGCCAGCACTTGCAAACAGGTGTCACGCAAAATGATCTGCAAAGCAACAAAGCCAGCTGGCTTCAATGTAGAACACTACCTTCACTCATTTTTCTACAAGAATAAGACATCCCACAAGTAATGAGCTGTAAGGAACACTCATGCACCCCCTTTCAGAATATGTGGCGAACAGAGTCCCATAATGTCTGCGTACCTGAACTGCCACATGCATTCATGCAAGTGTCAAGCAGTGAGACACAAACGAACAGCTGTAGTTGTGCAGAACTACTTGCAGCTGAGCATTGAGGCAGGTTTATAGAGAGGTTCACAGCCTCATGAGAGTTACAAAGCAGACAAGCATCTGATGCATCACGCTGTTCAGGAACTCGCAAATATAAGGTGAAACGCCACCTAAACCGAGTAACGCCCAGACACTGAAAACGCTCAACTGAGGATACTGACATTCTGGGATTTCACCACAAATGTCCTTCATTGTAAAATGTAAAAGAAAAAGTATATGAGAAGAGGTTCATTAGGGCATGAATAAATTATAAATTTAACTCACTTCTGAATGCTTAAGGATGATAACATTGAGACAAATATGCATGTACCAAGAGTAAATCACATACGAAGACATATATTTGGTTTTTCCATCATTAGGGGTAGTTTACACCTGAATTCACCTTTTTCTGCATTTCTGACAGCTGACACTCTGCCCTTAAGCACATTGGAAATAACAGTTTTGTAATATGTATATTTATTCCTTAATCCAACTAATATGAATGATCACGGCAATCACAGTATATAACAAAAACAGAAACACACAATCTTACATTTTAATTACGGCTTTCCAGTTCAGGGCAATCCCTGCGTTAAATACATAAACTCATTCTCTCTCAGCACATTGGAGAAGGCTCTGTTCACATGGGCAGCCCTCGCCAAAATGAGCAGCTCGGTGGGTTAGCTTCCAGGTCATGCAGCGAAGCTTGTCTTGCACCACTAATGTTGCAAACTTTTTGAAAGCGAGAGGAATTCTCATTCTCGTTTCCTATGAGCTTAAAGGTGCTAGAGGATCGGTACCTGACTTTTAGAGCAAACCACTTGGGATGCATATTTCTGAAAGACTGATTTCCGCCTACTGACACACCTGCTGTCTTGCGACTGACCATCAGGTTCGAAAAATTCCCTTCAGAACCATGGCTGTGTGGTACGTTGTACTGTGGTTCCAAGACGTAGTCTTAAGGTTTCACAAAGCTACAGTGAGCTAGAATACGGTAATGGGCTCGCAGGGGCTCCTTTCCTGGCGCAATGCAATGTTACTTGCACAAGGTGGCGCTACCGACAACTTCAATACAACATTTTTCTGGTCGGGCGGCTGTGTTCCTGCGATTGTGGCCTTCTCACTTTGGAAAAACATGCCGCCTCCATCCACATTTCCTAGATTTGAAAGGGAAAGGTAACAGACATCGGATATATTAATTGTGCTGCCACTGGTACTACAAAACGAACTGAGGTGTCAGACTGTTAAAACTGCAAACGCGTGTCCTTTAGTGTAACTGGCGCAAGTTAGTCCGGAAAAGTGGATCCATGCATGTATAAAAATGACTGCGGCGCCCAACAGCCACGTTTTCGGAGGATTATGATTAACGGCTGCGATGATCTGATGCGTATAGGGATACATAGCTTTGCGCGGGTAACATGTGAAGCTTTATCCTTTTTTCAGTATTCCTTCGGCTGCAGCTGTCAGGACTAGTTTGTCACGCATCTTCTGGATTGTGAAATTACTGCCAACGCTATTTCTGAAACAAAGGCACTTAAAATTGGCCACAAGTCATTATTAACACATCTTAAAAGCTTGCAGCTGCACACCATCCACTCCTAGCAGTTAATTAAGTTACTCAAATAAGTGCACAATGAACTAGCTATTCGTTTGCATGGTGGTGTTATGTGCGCTATGAGACCGACTGGAAGGAAAGGAGACTACATTCAGGAGTTCTAGGAACGTGAAAACCAGCAGTTTTAGGGCAACTCTGGTTCATGAACAGCGACTCAACTTTGAATGTTTAGCCTCTTCTCACTTTCCTAATTCTTCAGCATTTCTTCCTTGACAAAAAAGTGCAACCCTGCCGTAATATAAAAGCTGATAATGCTAGCTGAGAGACATTAGGCATTGACGCTTGTAAAGAGAGTAAGCTGAAAGCTTTCGCTTTGCAATGCCACAGTTAGCAGGCTTGTACAAGCTTTGCAATTTATTTTCAGCCTAGAATCGCTTCTAGCTATATGCTGGCTGTGGTCAACAAATGCCAGTGCAGTAACTGGTTAATCAGTGTTTGCGCTAGTGACTGGCTTAGTGCTTCCTTGATGTGGCAGTGTGTCAGCACAGGCCTCTGTACCTAGCAATGAAGCTAGATCGCCCTGCTTGCAGTTCCCTTGCCTTATTGTTTTCACAAGACCATACATGAAAGACAGCAAATAACGATTAAAAACTAGGTTGGAGTGGGGCAATCACTGCTTGTCGGATAATACCAAATAAATTTCCTAAGGAGTCGTGGTTTTAAAGGTCATCATATATTTATATCCACTGGAGAGGATTTATATCCTCTCCCATTGTTTTCTGAAAGCCGATCTTCCGGAACGGCAGAGAGAGACAGCTTCGTACTGCCTTTCACGTATGCATAGCCTGTCCAGCAGCCTGGTGCAAAACAGTGGTTTTGTCGTCAGGGTGGCATCTTCGTAGCAAAGGTCACAATTTGTCGGGTCATATTCCCACTGCAAAACAAAGCTCTCAGAATGCCGAAAATACAGAGTTTGCAGAAAATTAACATCCCAAAAAGAAGGGCAAAAGGCAGGCAAAGGGAAACTGCAGCGCGGCACAGCTTCTCCAACACGCACTGCTATATTGAAGGCGGCGGCGCCTTGCTGCTAGAATCTACTGAGACAGGTGGTGTCATCACAATGTACTGCACTGGCTGAGTGCACTTCCCTGTTCTAGCTCACTTTAACAAAGCACTTCCCAGTCTTCTCTCAGCAACCCAAAGCAGCATGGTAACAAGACTGCTTAAAGAGAGAAAAACAAAGACTGGGAGATGTATACGCTCACATCTATTTATAAGCCCACATACTGTATAACAAAGGTCCATAGCCATAAAAAATGTGGAGGCATAATTGCTGGAAACCGGTATTGCCTATGTAAATGAACAAAACCAAATGAAGTGATGGTCCAAAGGAAAAAAAAAATAAATGTAAAAAGTGTTCTGTTGTCAGGTGCACTGCTTCAGGTTTAAATCAAGGCCAATCTGTCAAGTCTGTACTGCCACCGTAGAAAGTGCACAGTTTGCATACGGCTTAAGATGCATGCACTCTATGCTCTCTGGCTTTTTTTTTTTTCACTTCGAAAATGATAATGTATAAATGAACTTGAAGAGAAACACCATATAAAGCAAGGAAAATTAGACTGCTTCATCATGGCCATAAAAGAAGAGTTGCAATGTAAACAGCTTCACAATGTTTGTACAATGGTAAGAGTTTTTTTAATCATAATTTGAGAAGACCACATCTTTAAAAACACTAAAAATGTTGCAGGTGCTGAAAGCCCACACTTACAATTTCACTTTTTGGAGCCAAACATCAAAAATCAGCTACTATACATTTCACAAAAAATCAAGAAAGATTTCTTGTTGAAAAATTCTTGGATTTTGTCAGTATTCATATCCCGAGTTAATGAAGTTAAAAAACCAGCTTGCAACGCCTAGAAGTAGCCAATCACACAAGTGGAAATATCCATTAACACTTTGGAGCACACTTTGACTTTGTAGCAGGTAACAATAATGCTAACTTTGAGCAGCGATGCATTTCTGTTTTCATTACAGGAGTTTAGTATCAAGGATTAAAGCATTTAATTAAATTTATTCGCTTCAAAGAAAGGGTGCCCCTCAAGTAGAAACAGGAATACCCCAAAACTACACAGGTAAACATTAAAACTGCAAGGGAAATAAAAATTATATTTAGACATTGGACCTTCTTGTGCAAGTAATACTACAATAATTATTTTGCTTTTGTACAGTCCCTTACAGACACTTGCAGCAATTGTGTTTCACTTTCCGTACATATTGCTTCCTGTTCTCTAACATTCTGTTTTTATATACTGTCCTACTAGCAGGCCCAAAGGGACTATTTCCGAGAGTAGGTCGATGCCACTGGCTGCAGGAGGGTCTTTTGAAGGGGCTAAAGGTGCATTTTTTTCTTGAGTAGTATCCCAATATGGCAATGTTTACAACACATAACAATGTGTTAAAGGGAAGGTGAAGTTGGCAGCTGCTCCTTAAGCAATAAGCAAAACATAAGACGGCACTCTCAGTGCAGCACTAAGTTAATTCACATGTACATTTAGTGTACCCTGCTAGAACTTCCACCTCCGCACAAACAACACACATTACCAGGATGTGCAACAGGACTTGTAAATATAGTGAACACTCTGGAAGGAAGCGGCCCTGGAACAGCTTTTATTTGCTGCTATTCAAGCAACTCGAGGACTCTCGGTCAGTCCTTACAATGCAATGTTAAAAGCATTTACACAGCCATGTATTATGCCATTTTCAAGCTACAAAAGAGCAAGAGAGCTACGCACAGAAATCAAATAAGTCCTGGCTTTGAAAAACAACCCTATCTAGTGACTCCAAACAATATATTAATGCATTTATCCTGTTTGTAACTTGAAGCTGTTCAGCTAGGAACCATCAAAAAAATATATATACTGCGCAACTTAAGCCTTCAGTCATAATGAAAGGTTCAACCTTGCCCTTACCACAGGTAATGAGTATCAGAATCTCTATGCAATGGCTGAAAATAAATTTTGACAAAATTTACAGGAATATTGTGACACAAGAAAGAGCAATTACATGACCACCTAAGTAGGCGTGGCTTGACGACCGAGGAATACTACTGACCTCTATGCTAGCCATGAAAACAGTACTAGTCGGGATTACCTAATCCTACCTGCATAACAAATAAAACAGTGTATAACTAGTGCACGTTACCTGTAAGCTCGCATAACTAGTCAATGGAGCATTTTCGTAATGACACGTGGGCAAATAGCACAAAGATCCCTGATGATAGTGGCCTCCTATTCCTTCACAAGTGAACACAATGGGCCTAACCTCTCTGGTATGCCCGTCGCACTTGATGTGACCTTTCTGAAAATCTTTCGGGATGTTTGAGTTCCAAGAAAAAAATTCAAAAGTGACGTTCACTTGGCAAGAAGAAAGCAACGCTCCTCACAACGAAAATGTAAAGTTGAGGATATGCCTGCACAAAGCTCTTACAGCAATTTTTATCGTCAGCCAATGTAATTAGCGCTCAAAGAGCACAATGACAGATGCAAAGGACATCGTCTATAGTCAGACATAATACCTCCAGAATGAAAATAAGGTGAGGTTGCCTCAAAAGATGGAAACGATCCAAATCACATTCTTACAGATAAATCGTAAAATGCATTAAATGTGCCGCATCCTCTTCCAACAGCTAACAAAGCTACATAAACCATCAGTATCTGCTGAAACGCAAAAAGGAAAAGAATTTTCATGATGTTCCCCCATAACGTCAAAACTAGTGTCCTTTGCAAAGGCTGAGGAAAAGCCCATTTTCCAAATCACTAATATCTAAATGGAACAGTGGTAAATATATATATATTTTTCCTTGCATTTAACATTTTTATAACACACACACAAGACAAGCAACTTACTGCAGTCAATGACAGAGACTTATGCTGTCAGGCATAGGGTCAGTGTTAAAAACTGGGCTGGTCCGCAAAACCCAGGCAAATGTATACAAAAAAAAATGTACACAGTTCCATGAGCAGCAAGCCTGCAGCGCGTACATGCGCCCATCAATATCATCAAATGAAATTATTTTCACAGTTGCCCCCCCCCCCCCCCCCCCCCCCCCCCTTATTACGGTTCCCATTTAATTACATTTCATCCCTCTCTAAAGAAAGCTCAGTCCATGAACACTTCAGAGGCAAAATGCATCAACTAAAAAAGAAAGAAAATTTACCATGCGCTGCTTCACATACCACCAGAATACTGTTAAAACGTAATGAAACAATGCTACATCAGTTAGGCCCTTTTACTAGCTATTAAGCAAGAAACTGCCAGCTATCCAAAGTGCAGTGGTTTGATGAATGCACAAATGAAGGAGAAGCAGAGGTTCACTGAACTGACAAAATAAAAATAAAGGACTTGCTTTGTTCACGCTTTTTGTCCGACCAATGAAAGACTGAGAAAGAAATAATAAACACTGTCAAAAAGATGTGTGGAACAAGGGCTTCCGGCGCACAAGAAAAGCTATTTCGGCATGCAAGTGCCACATTCTTTGCCGATCACTTCGATTCTCTAGCTCGCGGCTAAGCACACGAGTCTTGACTTTAATCTCAATCTGAAGTGCTCGCATCCCAGCATGCAAGTCCGACTTTCGCCTAGATAAGTCTGGTCTCTAGACAGTGTCTAAAGACGAATTCCTGATGACATATCCTGGATACGTTTGTTCCTTACAGTATTTGCATATACTATGGTACCAAGCCTGCTTCCCGTGGAGCACATTTCCTTGCAAATATGCTCGGGCGATGTCACATGCACGATAAAAAGGCGCAGTCATTCCATGCATGTAATTATTTATGCAAGGAAGCACCGAACGATCATGAAGAATGGCTCATATGGTATCAACAGACAGGTAAAATATTGCCTACACCTCTGTCACGACCCTATAATGCATGCTTTCTGTTTTTCTTCCATTGGAATCTGTTTTTTTCTTAAATGTATTTTGAGCAGAGTCATAACTTCTTTAAGGTTTCGTTTTTCTGTCAAAATAATAAATGGCTAAGTTTGCCAGAGTGCAAAATGATAAATGCAAAACTGAAGAGTTCAAATCATCACACTGCTAGAAATAGAAGCAGAAAAATGATTCTCAGTGAAAATAACTAGAAACCAGGCTGCTTTCAGTCGTACCTAACAGTAGAAATCCAAACCTAGAAATGAGGGCATAATACCCATAGTAGCTTAGCCCAACACTTTTTCTATTGCTTCGTTTCTCAACTCATGTTATACAAAATAGGCTTAGCACAAAAAATACCTCTCAGTCTTCTGGTATTGAAAGACTAAACATTTGTTGCAACATACAGAGGAAAGCAGAGTGGTGTTTAGTAAACAGAACTGTCACCTACAATATATAGCTTTCTTGGTGAATTAGCACAATTCTAGTAAGAAATATTAACAAGTGGGTTGTCTTTATAGCATACTATAACTCCACCACAAATGGCTAGCTATAAATCTCATTTTATTATTAGCACCAAACTGAAGACTGATATTTTGCATCAGTACGCTGCTCATAGTTCCAATTTTCCAAATAAACAGTACCAAGAGCATCGCTATTTTTGGAGATGTGAACCAGAAACCAATTTCCTCCTAAATAAGGAAGCAGTAAGAAATTTCCGTGGCCCTGGCTCCGAGCTTAGTAATTCATTACTTGGACACCCACTGGACATGATGCATCGAGAGGTGTCATTACAAATAAAGACACATTAACAACAGTGCTAATTAATGATGATACATGCAATACAAGGACGTCAGACTTGCCTCTTGGGTGTGACCACACACACCTAAAGTCTTTTCTGGCAATAAGACAACTATATAGCTATAGACATGCTCAATGTGTTCTAAATTCCATTTACCAAATTCAATGTTACTGCAACTCCTTGTGTCTTCTAAAGGTTCAGTGCATGTCCCCACAATCAGTTTACTACCATTCTATTTTTTTTTTTTTTTTACATTTAAAATGATCAATTCTGGCCAAAAAATACTGCCTTTTGAAACTCACCAGCTGAAAGCCCTTGAGCAGCAGCTTGGCACCTCTACAAGATTCAAAAATAATTCCTAGTCTTTGCAAAGCTTTTGCATTGCAAGCACTATGTGACCTTTAGAGCCACACAAAAATGTCAGATAAGCTGTATGAGCCATAAGTCTCCACGTACAAAATTGAATCATGTCCATCAACTTTCATATTCCAAGAGCAACTGCTAAAAATTTGGCATTATCGCAATGACAATACTCATGAATCAACTAGCAACATAAAGTAACACATTTTACAAGATTTCTTTCATAAATGAAAAAAAAAAAAAAAGTTCCCCCACATAAATGCACAGATCCCGGGGGCACTGAACAGTTTCGCCAAACATTGCTAACACAAATTGTGGTCAGCCAACCTCTTGCACTGCCCTGGCACAAGTAAAACAGTCAAAATTATTCTGCATGGTTAGTTTTTCCCAATTTCAAGGTGCACACGACATAATGGTGACAATGATGTCTTGAGAACACCTAACTAGTTGCTTATGAGCCTCCAACAAATGCATATACCATTCTATATAACTCCAACGTATCTAACATATGACTTCATAAATTCACCTCCAATCAACAAACAAACAACATTCTCTTTAGTGTCAACAGAAAGTTCATTCTCATCTTCAGCAGCTGCTTCCAATATTTCACACGAAACAAACATCCTCATTTTGGAAACAATGCAAATACACTTGAACCGTGTTTGACTTTTTAACTCGATTACAAATGCAATAATGATCATATTCATGATGTAACATGAAGCCCAGTAAAAATTTGCTGGTAAAATATATGCTAAGGATACACTGCACATATTAAAAAGCAAAAATACAGGAACTGCTGCTATCTTGGGCTGACAACAAGCAACAGTTATTGATGACGTATGAAAGTAAAGATTCAAAGTTGAAAAAAAAACAACCTGAAATTATAGGCAGGTTAAAGAGCATCTCCTGAACTCTCCATGCAAACAAGCAAGCAGTGGCAAAAGTAATGAAGAAGAAAAAAATAAATGAGAACGTTTTTAGATAATAAACATATTCGAACTAAAGACCTAAGGTAATTGACAATGAGATACTGCACTAGCAAACAAAATGCAAAAAAAAAAAAAGGAAAAATGAAAACCAATCAGCAATTACGCTCACAAATTATACCTCAGCACTCGACACATGAAGCAAGCAGTAACAACGCTTTTCTCTCAAAATTTGAGCAAAAATTATGATCCCTGCCGATATAATGGAATGCAGATTGCCCTTCATAAATAGTCTTGAATTTCAATTTTCATTTTTAAAGCTAATATTGTTTTATAGGTGAAGCTGCCCACACCCACAAATGTCATCACTTAAAATCATGAATTTGAAGAAGCTGCAGCAGCACTTCAAGGCGCAATTCAAACGAAGCTAGCAATTCTGAAATTTAGAATATATATGAGTTGAAGTTCCTGTCCCCAACCGCATGTGACATCCGAGAACTCGGCTGGTAATTCACAATGCTTGGCCTACAGTGCTAGGCTCCAGGGCTTTAAAGTTAGTATAAGCTCACAGGTGAAAAAGAACTAAAAGAGTCATTATTTAAGGCATTCATTCCATTAAAATGTTTTCAAAATGTAGTCAATGCTCTTTTCTAACTTTTCAATGCTGAGGAACAGCAAGAACTTATCAGAATGCATGAAAAATAGAACTAGAAATTAAGCAAACAGCATAGCTGCAATTTTATGTATAGCAAATTATTCTGGCAATTTGACAGTGTCTTAAGTAGGTTGCTATCATTCTAAAGATAAACCCAACCACAGCTGAAAAGCCGATTCCTTAACTATAAACACTGACCTATAAGATAAACCTGCAATGTCTTCTGCACTTACATACTTCGACAATAAACGCAATTGTTTACTCCGTTCGCATGCTCTCTGCGACACACAGCGACGTGTGTACCGCTTCCCTCTGTTTAAATTGCAACACAAAATGGCATCGAACATCAAAAGGCAGTAACTACTTCTTCTTATCCCCCCTCTTTATAATGGCACATACAGTAACTACTCGTTCCATCAGTTCTCTTGCCTTCGTTCCTTCATCATCGTTTAATGCCAAAAAGGCAGCAATCGGGTGGAAAAAGGTTTCTTTAACACTGTTCTGAAATTCTTGTGATTAGGCTTTTTTACAGCTATCTCGTATACCTGACTGCATGCAGATCTACTTCAGCGTATAATTGTAAACTATGAAATAAAAAATTCTGCCACTACATCCTCCCCGTTTCTTTGCAATATTTAAAGCTTTAATTGCCCATCAGTGGAAAACAGAAACAAAAAGCGATGGCTCTCGCGTTATAATCGCTCAGCGGAAGCACCACAGCACCGCTGTAGACGACTACAATGAGGAAAGTTAACAGTGCTGCAACGTCGGTGAAAAACAAGGCGGAGAAGAAAATAGAAGTAAAACTTTGAGGAAAGGCTGAAGGCAAGTTAAAATGGATGCGAACTGCGTGCTGCACAGGCCGCCACTGCGGCGACCCCCCAAGGAACGCAAGCGAACGCGCAGCCGTTCCTCACAAGTAGCGCCTTGGGTGACCACGGCCGCCGTAATTAAACGATAAAGACGAAGAATGAACACTGTAGGCGGCCGACCCGCAGCAGGCGTTGCTATTCATTTCCTTTTTTTTTATTTTTTATTATTTTTTTTTTTGCCTTCCGCAAAGAACACAAGGCGGTTGGAGGGCGGTAGCCGACGGCCCATTCGGAAGACGATCAACCGTGAAAGCAAACAAAACAAAAACATCGAAAACTTTAAGGGGCCTTGGGTGGCTGGCACCGGCTCAGCAGCTATCACACGGAGCAAGGGGATCAAATGAAATCTGAGGCATGCACTCGAAACACGCGCCAGACAGAGCTGCGATGCTCGAAGAAGCGTCCGTGAAGTCGGCCGCTGGACCGCAAAATGGTACTCGTGCTTGTGACAAAGACACCGCAGTGAACGGGACAAAGAGGAGGAATAAACTTTCCGACGGCTTAACGGGAGCACAAGCGATACTCTAAGTCATTCAAAAATACACCGATATTACGGGGATATTTATAATTGGCCTTAATGCGAATTCCCGTCATAGGAGAAAGTAAAATAAATACAAAGCAGGTCCGGGGTAAGAGAAAAGGCTTGACAGACAGCTCTCCCTCGGCGGGGAATCGGGCATCGCTGAGCACCCCTCGATTAAAAGGCGCGTTTACATGACTGGCTGGGTTGACAAGAATCGGCACAGCGGGGTACTCACGCAAGCACTAGCGGAGTTTGCAACAATAGCATCCAAGCCAACGCATCCTGAAGAGTCGTTTTTTTTTCAGCAGCCAGAACACACAACAAAACGATCCTGGCCCGCCATTTTGAACGGCAACGTCGGTGACCGTAGATCCGCCTGGCGTCGGAATGCCCAAGCTTCCATTTGCGAAAAACTGCGCGCGGGACAGTCGCATTTAGTCGCGCGTGCTGTCGAGGAGCCAGCGAGGAGCCGGCTCGCTTCCTGCCCTAGAAATTAAAGTGGTTAAATGATCAGTGACTCAAACATGAAGGAAAGCAAAAACAAGACAAGATATGTGGGCTGAAGCGATGGGGTTCTCTTTCTCCGTAAATTTTGTTTCAACTAGTTCGCATGAATGCGCAAGGTCCAGATGCTTTAGTGGAAATGCAGAGTCCCGAGTGCGACAGCAATGGCGAAGACAGCAGTTCGTTACTTGAACTTGAAGACTCCGACAGCCACTCCGGATATGGAGACGAAGCCTCCGCGGTTCATCTCGCAGGTGCCCGTGATGCCAAAGTCTTTGCCCACGACGCAGAACCAGGTTGGCCCGTACTTGGTCTCGAAGGCGGTCTTGATGGTGGTGGCAATGTCGGCCCAGTCCTTGGACTCCTTCATGGCCTTGGTTGCCACGTCACGAAGTTCGTTGATCATCTCCTGTGGCAGGTCCCCGTAGTGGACCTCGACGTCCATCGCGGCGTTGGAGTCCGCGCCCGCCAGAGGAGCCGCCGTGGGCGCCGCAGTAGCCGCCGCAGCCATGTCTCAGGTCGTCGAGGGCGGAAACGTTCCAAGCTCAGTCCTGAACGCTTCGGAGGGCGGTGGTCTGCAGCTAGCGTAGCTCGTGACCAGCGACAACGAGCTCTCGTGGCGACTGATCAGGCACGGCCCGGGGCTCCAGCACGTGCACGCTGCTGGAATTGGCTCTTTGTCTTCTTCTCATAGCACGCTGCTGCATCTAGCGCCCTCGGCCGCTCGTACATCTTTTCTAGCCACATATGAAGGGGATATGCAGCATATTAGAAGACAACTACTGCACTCGCTAGGACTGGACTCCGCGAATGGACTGCACTGAGAGGGCAACGTGGCGTGGCACGTTACCCCAAAGCACACCAATCTCGTGGAATTAAAGTTGGTCCTACGATAGCCCATTGGCTTATTTAAATGCTCTCGCAAGTTCTGGGAATAAAAATGCAATGTTAATTTTCATAATAAGGAAGCGCCGGGAAATGTTTATTTTTTATAACATTTTGTTGGACCGACGTCAGAGTTTATAAGCATGCGTACGTAGTGTGTCCTAGAGGAAAAATGGCAAGGTGTCAATAAGCTCAAATCAAACTTTTTCCTTCCTCTCCCTTCATTCTTCTTTCTCTTTTGCAAATGCAAATTTGTGGACCACGAAAGAGTTTTTCTTATCAGGCAAAATGAGAAGGTTTCGCATTGCCATCCTGTCAGCCCTTGATGTTACCCTCCACTTGTGCATCTCTGTATAAGGACACAAAATGCTGAAAAAAATAGTATCCGTTTAGAGTAAAACATGAAAGAAATTGCATATTTCGTAGCCGCTCGTGTCATAAAAAAAAAAGGGGGGGGAGGGGGGATGACGTCTCATCGATCGACTTTCTGTACATATTGAAATGTGCTGAAGAGAAGCGTCGAACATACCGTCTTTATATATTTTTTTATTATTTTTTGGGTCGCTTGTAATTAGTAATTTAAGTTAGGAAGTACTACCATGTGTGGAAGTGGGCTGTAAGCTTATGGCCTCACACTCTGTTTCATTGGAGAGAGCCTTGCGACAACACTCTTTTAATATGATCGTATGAAAAAAAAAAATCAACAGTTCAAACATCCGCTCATGCGGAGCATAGAAAGTGCGAACACAACCCAAGCATAACCCACGAAACCGCTCGATCCACCAGGGTCCGTCATCTGAGAGCACGCGCCCCGAGAGCCTTGAGCCACTCTTGCTGGCTAGCGGTCATTTTAATTAGGCCTAAGAGGCCCATAAAAAGTGAAAGTGAAAGAGGGCTCCGGAGCGTTGTCGCCGCTCGGAAGAGAAGAATGAAGTTAAAAAAGGACTGCCGCATGGCAGCAACTATGGCGCGGCGATCAATATCAAGTACAGGGAGGAAAAAAGAAGAAAAAAAACGAGAGAGAGAGAGAGAGAGAGAGATGAAGCGGAGAGAAAAGAGGGAAAGGTCCAGAGAGAGAATTGAGCGAGACACTCTTGAGGCCCCGCTGCCATCACCACGAAGGAAGAACGTGGTGTAGTCATGTGTGTGTGAGTGCGTGTCAGGAGGCGGCTGTCGGCTTCGGTGAAGGTGGTACATGTCCGTGAGGAAATAATTAGAACGGCAATGACGCGTACCACGACCTGAGCCGTGCACAGGCTTTTGAGCTTGGATAAGGCTCGACCGCTCTCGGATGATCCACTATACTACTATTCTGCCAAGTGCGAAACCATTCTGCAGCAACAGCGGTCCGAGCCGCAGTGGCTGGCGGGCGCGGCGGCGCCAGCATGAACAGCAGCGGTAGCAGACGACGCGTACTGCGTCATTCGCCCACTACTGCTGCCGCGTTCGAGACTGCGCGTCTGCTTCTGCTTTCACTCTGCCCTCTCGGGACTCTCTCCCACTTAAGCCTCTCTCTCTTTTGGTCTCCTCTCTTTTTGTTTCTCGTCCTTTCTCTCTCTTGCTCACGCGCTGTTGGCAGTTTCTCTCAAAGTTTTCTTTTTATCCCTGTTGCCCCCATCATTCTCCCTTTCTTTTCTTTTAACCGGTCGCAGCTTTCGACCTCTTTCTTTGCCCCGAGAGATCGTTCATTTATCGAGCTTTCCCCTCCTCAGCGTGTCGTTGGGTCTTCCGAGCCTGTCTGCCCTCCCTGAACTCCCTCCTGCAGATTTATCTCTCTCCAGGTTGGAGGCTGGCTGCCAGCTCTTTTCAATCCCCTGTTTTCCGCCGTCGACGGAGGCAACTCACGCATGGATTGCGTGCCTTCATGTTTCACCGCAAAAGCAAAACAAAAAAGAAATCGGAAAGTAAACGAAGCCATTTAATCCCGCACTCAGTTCTGCTAGAATGCAATCGCAGTTATCTTCCTTGTACTTTTTCTCGGACGAAAGGGCGCAATTAAAATGTGTATAATTACGCCTTTCTGAGATGCTCTCACTCCGGCTCATTTTAAAAAAGGAAGGCAGCATTTCTCGCTCATACATGGCGTTCTCCTGTAATGGTAATGCAATATCCCGCGCTGCTCCGATGTCAACATGCGCCCGAATCGAAAACGGGGAAGGGCTTTGCGGAAGGCAGTTATAATTGGAACCCAACGCTGGGGGGCGCCAGGAATAGTTGCCACCAGAGCGTTTTTATCACCTCTACCTCTTTGAAAGAGCTCTGACTTACGAAATGCGCCCGAAATGCAACATTCAGATACTCGAATTTCTCGGCGTAACAAAATCCCTGAATGTTCATGCTGTTGAGATCTGAAACGTGTTCGCAGCAAGCACGAATGTTCAAGAAGAGAAAGCGAAATATCATTGACCTAACAATATTTCTTCTTTTTTTTTTTTTTCGGAATGAGCCAAAAAGAGGAAATGAGGAAAAGACGAATGCTTATTGTCCGCATAAACAGAAGCACTATCCCAGTCGTTATGTGACATGCTTTATATGTTGCATCAATTCTGAATTTAACTGCCATGTGTACAAAAAATATCCGAAGCTGTTCAGTCATCATCAATCTGACTATACCCACGACAGAGCGAAGGCCTCTCCCATATTTCTCCAATTAACCCGGTTCTGTGCTAGCTGCATCCACTTGACCCCTGCGAACTTCTTGACCTCATCCGTCCACCTAACTTTCTGCCTGCCCCTGCTACGCTTTCCTTGCCTTGTACAATTTGTCTTAGTTTTGGCTCCTGGATATGGCTCATTTTGAAGGAAAAAAAAAAAATCGAAAATTATTAAGCATTGTCATCTATTTATATTTCTTACTTGGGTGTCCTTCATTAGCACAGTACTTGGTCGTAATTTAATTAACTTTTTGTCATTTCGGGATATGGTAAATTTCAGGGTTTTGTACGAAGCAGGCATTCATGTGGCAATGAAACAAAAATAAGTGGCAACTACGTATGAAACAAAAACAACAAAACAGTGCACAGGTGGCTACGGTACGCAATAAAAAAAAAAAAAAGGAACAACCCTTCATTTTGCCCTCTTCCTAATGTTATAGTGCATATAAAAACGAATAAATGTGTCGCAGTTCATCTCGTCCCCCATGTTTCTCTAGCGGACAACCCATGTAGTGAACATACTACCTCCATAGACATGGCAATCGGACCCATACACAAATTACCTGCTCAGCACGCAAAGCATAGAATTTGCTTCAATAAAACACTGGACAATGAGTAAGAATGAGTAAGAGAACAGTGACAATAAAAACGACGAACACGCATATTTATTACGTGCGAAAGGGGAACTTGCCACGCATGAAACGCAGAACTTTAGAAAATAATACACACTTTATTTGTTTCATTTTCATTCAGTAACGTGTATTGTTACCGAGTGTGCACTTACTTGTGTTTGTGAACCGAGTTCACTGTCACTGATAATGTGCCGGGGACCGGCGTGTCCGCCAATATTTCGTGGCATACACTTTTCGTGTCGGTTGTTTCGGGTATATTATAGCTTGGCTGCTGTACGTATGAGCTACGTTTAATTTTCCATTCCGGTAAATTCAGGGCCTCCAAAAGGGCGATGACAGCCATTGCCAACGTCTCCAGCCAAAAGTATAACTTATTATTTCATTCAATACGCAACCCAAGAGAAAAAAATATCGCTCTAACGGCACATGTACAACACTGTTTCTCAAAGCTGCTCTTTGGCTAAATATATTCATGGTGCGACCAGAGTTCGATCCCAGTCGCGGCGTCCGCTTTTCGATAGATGCGAAGAGCAAGCCGGCGGTACACTGCGCGTTGTCAGTGCATGTTAGAGAATTCAAGACGGTCGAAATTATCCGCAGCCCTCCATACGGCGCCTCTCAGCCCGAATCTCTTGAGACACTACGAAAACAAACAAATAAACAATTAATCAAACGTTCTGTTTTTTGTTTTTTTTTTCTTTTTGTTGTTGTTTTTTACATCGTGACACTGCTGATCAAATTCGGAAGCTCGAGGTCATTTACATATCTCCCTCCCTTGAGTAATCAGCTAATCAGCCCACATACAGCACAAGGCGAGAACTGCTGTCAAACGGCAGTCCATCCAGTCCTGTGCATGCATCGACACGGCTGCCTACCTGTGTCATTCACCGCGCGAAAGAAGCGCGACCGACAAGCTCATACTCGCACACAAAAAAGAAACGCCTTCCTCCAACCCCCGCCTTTTACCCTCTTTCGCGATGTGTAATAGCTTGTCGCGCTCGGCGCGTGTTGTACAAAAACCAGTTTTTCCTTCTCAGCCGGCCGCAATCTCGAGAGGGAAGCTCGCACCCACTTGCCCCTCCCCCTGGTCAACGTGTTTCTTTTCGCACCAGCACGCACGCACGACGCAGCTGATCACACATAGCGAGCGGATACTTCTTTTGCCGGCATCAACGCGCAAACACATTGCTCAGACGGTGTGTATATATGCATACACAGGCACCTCGCTGTGGTTGTGCGACACGAAGCGCGATACACAACGCTAGGAGCATTTTTGTGGAAGCATTCGCGACCGCACTCTGCGCGGTGTGCGTGCGTGCTGTGTGTGCAAACGCTGTCCCGGCAGCGGAACAACACGGGAGCGCCGCGCTCGATTGCGACAGCCTTAGTGGGCGGAAGGAGTGTAGGCGGCTCATCAAGCGAGGAGAAGAAAGGGCTACAAGAAGAAACGATCGGTTGCAGGGTTGATGCGCAAAAGTTGGCGTCCAATTATCCGCTGTCATTAGCAGGCAACAATGGGGAAATTTTCGGATATGTTTCCATGCCATGTTATAGCGTGAGAGCTAAAGTTTGTATGACGGCCGAAACTGTACGTGTGCTCGGCCTGCACAGGTTGCGCAAGAAGTTCCGCCCTTCTGCATGCCGCCGCAGAGTGCAGTCATATACAAACAGAGAATGATGGCTGGTAAAACGAAACTTCGGAAGAGGAATACTAACGAAGAAATTAAGAGCTGAGCAATTAAGAGAACTGAATCGAGGGCATTGCAATAAAACCGTAGACCTTTCTCTAAGTCAGAACGATCCGGAGCCACTTAAAATTTCAGGGTTCTAAATTACTCTTAACGCCAGGAACACTCCCATGAGAGTGTAGATTTACCCGCTCATCACAATTCGAGCGACACTCATCGAGCGCGAAGCTGGGTGAAGTATGAAAGCAACTGACAGGATAGCAAAGAAAACGAAGCAAAGGCCCTTCAAGCTTCCAGAGCATTGAGGAAAATATGAAATCAAATGACGAGAACATGAAAGTTAGGTTTAACAAATATATGCGAAGCCATGATAGAAATGCCGTCTTCGTTGCTCCGTTATGGCGTAGAGTGTAAACCCGGGCTGTATCCTATAATCGCGTTTCGAGTGCGACACCTAAGCACGTTTGCTGATGTTGCAGAAGTAATACGACGGTATAAAAATTCCTTTGGGAAATAAATTTGAAGTTAGCGCTGTGTATGTCTGCCTTTCTTACTCCTTGTCTTCTTGAGGTGATTTTTTTACTTTGAATCAAGAACCAATGAGCCCACGCTTCTACCCCTCTGAATTACGTCTGCCAAGTTACACAGTCCACTGCGTGGGATACAGAACCTTGCTTAACCGGACAAGGTTTGGATACTAACTGGTATCCGACACTTTATAGCACCTGCCTTTAATCAACACAGAAAGTGGCCCTGACTGGCATAATCGCAGAGAGAGATTGAATTCCTGCCCCTTTATATACAGTCTTTTTGACACACACACACACACACACACACACACACACACACACACACACACACACACACACACACACACACACACACACACACACACACACACACACACACACACACACACACACACACACACACACACACACACACACACACACACACACACACACACACACACAAATATATATATATATATATATATATATATCGACATGATGCACGAGAGTATGAAATATTCTCGAGGCGATCGGTGCGCGGTACTCAATACAACCTGCATGGCGCGATATGATTTAACGGTATCAAGAACCGTATGCAATCACCTTCCCGCTTCGTCTTGTACCCCGTCGCGGCGGCGCAGAGGTTAGGCCACTCGACTGTTGCCCCCCAAGGATGCGGGATCGAATCACTGCCGCGGCGGCATCTTTTCGATGGAGCCAAAAAGCAAGGTGCCCGTGTGCTGTACGATGTGAGTGCCCGGTAAATAACCCCGGGTGGTTGAAATTTCCGGAGTTCTTCACTACGGCGTCTCTCAAAGCCTGAGTAGCTTTGAGATGTTAAACCCCCTGTAAACGAGAGCTCCGTCTTATCCTTTCTGGTAAAATTATTGCGTTGTCGGATGCGCGCGAAAACTGAAAAGGCGGCTTTGCACGGCGCGTTTCAACTCTGCCTTACATCCACAACTAACTTCGGATTCCACCAAATGTCTTTACTGCCGAAAAAAAAAAAAATTAGCTGGAGTTTAGCTTCAGTTAAACTCGGTAGGTTGCGTAAGCAAAGCCGAGGTAGCTTCCCTGTCTGTTCTTTCTTCTTCTTCTGCGGCGCGGCGTGGCTACCGACCGGGTTTACCCGACGGCGGTCACTCTAAAGGTCAAACATGGTATACCGGCCGGGTTTACGCGACAAGATGGAACCTGGCGTGATTGTTTATCTCGATGTTCACAACAGTCTAGAATAAAACAGGCCCTCAGATATCACACTTGGCGCAGGTCACCGCGCCTCGGGGCCGGAAGGCCGCCTTGAAAAACGACGTTTTCCCTAAAGGATGCATTTCTTAAATACGCTACAAATGCGCAGTATAATTAATTACATGCACTATAGCTTAGCGCTCGCAGCCTTTTCCTCAACTCGTATACCTTTCGACTCGAGCCTCCGAGAGCAACGTCTCGCCTCCAAGGCACCGTCCGATTTCCGCTGCCCACGGTAATCGTGCAGTCGAGCAGGGCAGGCGGTAATGTCACATGGTGGCCGTTCTGTGACCACAAACGAGGCAAATGGAAAAACCGCTGTGAGAAACTGAAAAGAACTTACTCTGAACTTTTGCCTTCGTTGCTGAAATTTTCGCGACAACGTTCTCTACACATCATGCATGTATGCGTGCATGTTATAATGACGAGGCAGTGCTGTAGTATACGTAAGAATTTTAAATGACCGCGGTACAACGAACAGCAACGCTTAAATCACCGGTGTGCGTGTGTTTGTGTCGCTGTGGCCTCAACGACTTGCATTTCCAGTCCTGGTGAAGAGATCCCCCCGTCTCCATCTGAGATGGCCTTTGGTCATGTAATCGCTTATGCGATTATACGATGACTATGGGTGCAGGGTTACATTTATGGGCTTTTCGCTTACCTTCGTCATTTTTGTTATGTAATGGTTTCACTTCATCATCCACTTCCGCTGTGTTCCTTTGGTGTCTGCATTTTATTTTATCCATGTAAACAGATTCAAGGCGCATATTATTCCGTTCTCTCAACGGTATAGGATCAGTAGGGTCCTCTGAACAGCGTTACCTGGCGATAAAATAGTAGCAGTAATAACACGACCAAAAGAGCAATTAAAGCTCGTTGTCCTCGTCGGTTTTAGACGCTTGTAATAAAGAAATACGACAGATAAGACTGAAATGGTGTTTCGGCGGACAGGGCTGTTATAAACCACGTCATCAGCGATCCCTTCAAAGAACTGCTGGGACATGCGCAAAGAGCACACGATGGCTTTCAGGCTGAGTTCTTACCGTTAATGCCAAAGCTCGAAGAAGCAGTCAAAGCCTCTTCTGGAACAACCAATATCTGTGCTAGAAATAGAGAAAGCAATAGGTGAACTGAAGCAAGGTAAAGCCCCTGACTCCGATGGTCTAAGGGCAATCTTTTACAAAACATTCAAAACTACTTTAGCCGAGATCCTTTTGAGAGGAGCCAGTATGCGGTGCAGAAACCCCGGATAACTTGAGTAGATGCAATCTACGACAGGCCTCATTGGCACGCCGGGTTTGTGTATCTTAAGAAAGCCATGTAACGCAGATGCTGAGCTGTTGTGGCAGAGTATAGGTGAAGTAGAGAGACTTGTGTTGGGGCGGCACCACGCGGAAGGCGTCCGCAAGAAGCTTTTGCAATCCTGTCTCAACTTTTTGCTTCTCCTTAATGTACATCCCCGACCGGACGAGTTTCTGTCGAACTCTCGACTTCAACATTCTACTGAGCTCGATTCTCACTCATCAAGAAGTTCACACGTATGTCTATGCGGATGACATTGCGTTTTTTACGGCTGCACCTGACATTCAATCCCCCAATGTGCGCTTGCAATCTTTCCCTTGATAATTGGTTGGGGGACCATTGCGACTTAGGTTAAAAAGAGTACGCTGTCGTTGTTTTCCAAGTTAAGAATTCTATAAAATTTTTCTAACATTTCAGCAAGGAATTATTCCTCAAGTCTTCAAAATATATGGGTGTCATTTATGACGATATATATTCTCGCATGGCGGGCCATGTTGTAGCGAAAGGGGGCTCGTGCCGTGGGCATGCTGCTCAGGTAAAATAATCCCCGGTGTGGAATGCGGTAAGACGCGCTTTTAATGATCTGTGTTATGTATGTCCGACCTAATATTAAAACTATCAGCGCTACACTTACATTCTCTAATTATCTCTTGGGCACGTAATTTTTTGTCATTTCGTAAGCAGTTCAAGGTCGCTGACGGTCCGCCCTAACTGATGTATCCTCCAGTGTCCCCTAGGGCAGTGTCTCGGGTGCATTATTGTTTTTAATCTGCATCAGCGATCTGCCATTCAATATACTTCAACCATTCGACGTTTCGCTGACGACTGCGTATTATACCGGAAAATTCGCTCACCTTCTGATCACCTTAAACTTCATAAAGACCTGGATAAGATCACTAACTGGTGCACGTCATGAAAAATGAAGCTGAAATGCGGTTAAGTGTAAAGCTGTGACTTTTATCCGCAAAAAGACGCTTCAGCTTTCACCTACCCGACATTCCTTGTGCGAAAGCATCCTCATATAAGTACCTAGGCGTGCACTTGATTTTCAGTCTTTGCTGGAAGTCCCACATAATAATATCGCTGCCAAGGCATCACTTACTCTCGGCTATTCGTTGGAGCATCGAGAAGATTCCAGATGTCTGGTACGCTGTAATTTTCCAACAGTTAACTATTCAAAAATTACAGCATACCAGACATTTTTTCGCCCCCAACTTGAATTCGCCTCATCCATATCTGGTCACCGCATCAAGCCTATTCAATACAATCGCGCTGCACGTTTTATAACCAGGAAATATGAACGACAAACAAGCGTTATTAATCTCAAGTTGTCGCTATCACTCCCGACTCTAGAGATACGTAGGAAGGTCGCTTTTCTTTGTCTCTTTCATAAAATAACCCATAGTCAGCATTCTAGTATCCTCCCTCTTGCCAAACCCCATCGCACATTCCATCGTCTTTGTAATTACCAGAGCTTTAGGCGCATATTCGGTCGAATCATAGCTTTTAATTCATCAGCTCTACCACGCTATAAGTTACATGGAATGATCTTCCTGATCGCATTGCTACCATTCGTGACACTGCAGTCTTCAAAGAGCAAGTAATGCTATGGTTTTCCTAGTTGGTTTATAAATTCATTGCATTTTGTTATTCTACCTCAGTCATACTTGATTGTCACATTTGATTGTCACTCGTTATGTCATGACGCATGACCTGCTTTATGCATTTTCGATTCCTGTACTCGCCCCCCTCACACAATACTCATGTTTCTAGCCTGTGAGTATCATGAATAAATAAATAAATAAATAAATAAATAAATTTTAGAATTCGGATCTGTGTTGTTTTCTGGTTCACCTGCTAGCGAAATTCGCCCGCTTGTTCTCTTGGTGCGGGAGGCGCTTAGGTCGTGCCTTGGGCTCTTTAAATTTGTTGCTAACAACGTACTTTACCTTAAAGCCAGAATTCCACCTTTGTTATCTGGATTACAGTTTCTGAACCGTTCAGACGTATCTAAAACTTTACGAATCACAATTCCACCACTCCCTGCCGTTTATTATTATTTTTATTATTATTTTTTTTGCAACCGACCTCCTTTTTTGAAGTACACAGACTAAGTTACATGCAAAATTTGCTTGAACCTTTAAATGTAATCATTCCTAACATCATTCCTTCAAAAATCACTCGGTCTTGAGTTGAATTTGTCTCCGATGACATTTTTCCCAATAATGCAAAATATTGTTACGGACTTTTTCTCAAGCAGAACACGGAGGAGGGAAGAAGGAAGAGGAAGAAGTGTGCTCGCCCGTTCGATCTTTGTCTTGTGGCATCTATGTTGCCCCCCCGCTGGCCGTGTGTAGCGCCAGGGATCGTTCCCCGGCTCCTCCACCACAATTTTACGCCCTTAGCGTCGCGAACGAGACGTTCTAGCCTGTTCAGTACGCCAGGTATACACGGCCAGCGGGGAGCAACACAGATGCCACAAGACAAAGGTCGAACGGGCGCGCACACTTCTTTTTCTTCTTCCTTCTTCCGTCCTCCGTGTTCTGCTTGAGAACAAGTCCGTAACAATATTTATCACTCCGCATTTAAATTGATTATCAGAAGATCATTTACAAAGCCTTCCAATCAGCATAACGATAGATAGCTATTGATGCCTCTCAATATGTCATGAAAAGGAGACATGGTAATATACTGTCCGCTTCTAAACTTGGCTTTTTCTGCTCGACCCCTGGATTTCATCGCAATTTTCCAGACGGAATTTCTAGCGGTGGTGCTTGCTCACCGCAAACTATGACCCCTGACTCAGCAGTGCTGTCATTCGTCGCTTGCTTCGAATATGGACTTTCCAATCTTAAAACACCTTCCTATCATTGCTCCCTTCACATTTGAGCCTTGTACATATGATGTGCATGGATACCAGATAGCAATGTGACACTAAATGAGATTGCTGATAGCCTGGCTGAGGAGTCTCTCAATGGCCCCGTGTTACCTATCATCCCCGACAGCGTACATAAGAGCAGCGCGGTTTGGTAGGCGCGCCTTATTAAGCACGCAAACTGGATCTCTTTTAACGTCTGATGACTACCTGTGTTTCAGGTATTCATGGAGCAGGAAATAATGCCACTCACGGCAGACTGAGGTGTCCTTAACAAGGCTGCGCTGCCGTATCCCACCCCTAAATTTCTATATACACAGGACTGATTTGGCGCTTAATCCCGCCATCGCATTCTGCAGGAAACCAGAATCAATAGAACATTTTTTTGTTTTGTTTTGCCACTGCTTCACCATGATGAGAAGACGATTTTTGGAGAAGCCGTTGCAACAGCATGGACTTACCTTGAGCAGCCAGATCTTATTGCCGTTTGGAGCCACCATACTTGAGTACAGCCACAGGTCTCTTCTTACTGTCATGTCTGCTTTGCTAATATACATTTTATAATTGCTGGCTACAAATCTCACAGTGTTCACTTCCTGCTTGCATATTATTTCTATTTTTTTTTCTTCGGCGTTGCATCTTTTCGTTTCCTTCTCTCTTCTCTAGCGATCATTTTATTTTTGGCGATGCATCTCTAAAAATATCTGTGCACCCAAATTCTTGGTCACTCCTCCTTTGCGGGTATATGTGACACCGTTCAGAGGACAACCACTAATACTACGCCTTCACGACGGCACACCCTTGTGGCCCCCTTTTATTAGCTAATTCTGGTAAAGCGCTCACCTTCTGAATTGTACAGAGAAAATAGCTGCAAAAAACAGCCTCTTGCCTCTTATTTGATGGGCCCGCACACATCTGTGGTTCGCGGTGGTTGTTTGTGAGTGGTAACATGGTATTCCATCCGACTTGCCCATGCTAACTGGAGGCGTACATTCGTCAGTAAAACGAGTTTATGCCTTTCTTTGTACGCCACATGACGAAAAAAAAAAAAAAAAAAAAAAAAGAAGGCTAACGTTTTTAAGCAGAGACTCCCATCACGGGGCTTCCGCGGTGTCTCAATGACTGACATAGTCCAGTAAATGCGAGCTCGAAATTTTACATGTAATATATCCGATGCATAAAGCCATTGTCCGGTATTCAATCCCCTATTCCACAGCTGCTTTATATTCCCGCTGTCCAATCTGCCAGGCAATAATCTATTACTGCAGTTTTTTTCTCCCCTCAAAATGCCTCTGACACATTTCATTATCATTTGTGCCTTGGTCATTCCTTCGTATAGTATGTATGTGTCGTCTTTATTTCAACAATTTGCAGCAGAACAGAACCCCTTCGCTACTGCGCACGAAATTTGCTTAGTGTTGTCGTGACGCTGGGGCTACGTCGACCCGGCCTTCACTTGGTAGCGTGCAGAGACTCGGGGTTGAAGTAGGATTGAATCTTCGAAGTTGGTGGAATATGTACAAGCAGGTTTACTGGCACTTTGAGAAAACTTATTTACAATATTTACACGAAAAAGAAGGGTACATCAGCAAAATGGCAAGCGTTAAGAGTTCATAGCGAGAAGCGACTGGATGAGCCGTTTACCCAGGGCCCAGAGCGACATTTCGTGCTCTGCAGCGTCCTTAAAACCCCCCTATGTCCAGCCCCTCTCTGAAGATGCTGACCAACCAAATCCAGGGCACGCCCCTCAGGTATCGGCATCCAATCGAACACATCACTGCACTGATGGTCTGAAGCACTGACTGGTCCGGCATTCATTCGTTGGGCGTGATCACTTGTTGGCGGGAAAAGCTTGGGAACGGCGAGGAGAGGAGGTACATTTCTATTCTTCAGCAAAGAAACCACAGGCTGGTTCTGACAAGGGGTTTTACTTCTCAGAAACCCGAGTGCACGTGGCGCCGCATAGGGCTCCCAACATTGGCCCTTTTCGACAATTGCAAATCTTTCCTGCATTCACGGGAAATCACTTAATGGCCGTATGAGTCATGCTCCTTTCTTGTCCTGCCCGTCAGCGGACATGTCACTCTGTCGTCTCCTTTGGATAGGAGGCATTCATCACTGGAGGATAGCACTTCTCGACTGGAAGGGTGAACAAAAGAAAGAAAGCACTTCCTGCTATTTCCCGCAGGGGGACGTTTCTTTGTGTTTTTCCAGACGTTCTCTTGACAAGGTCAATTTGGCATTTGCAGGTTGTCCACAAAGCAAAACATGCTTACAAAACAGGATTCCTGGAAACAGGCTCACTTAGAGCCATTGGACCATCACCACATATTCACAAAACTTATCCATGCCCACAGGCGAACAATAGAGCGCGCAAATGCGGATGCTTGGTCGTAACAGCCTCCTCCCCCGCCAGAAGAGTCTCGGAGGGCAGCAGTCCCAGCTGCTGCATGAAGAGACGACTTAATGGCCTGCACGTGAACGCTTGAAGCTCGCTGTTGCTTGTCGCGTTGTCTTGATTGTTGTAGGCCAAATTGCTCGAGCTGTCTGAAACTCAACCACATGTCGAAGCAAGCACTCGGCTCCCGTCTGAAGAGACCAGGTTAAAAGAAAACTGCCATTGTTGTTCGAGAAAAGCCCACTCTCAAGACGTTCAGGACCCACGTATTCCTAGAAAACCAAACGTGCTGCTTTACATAGCCACACATATACAAGCGCACGAAAAAAAAAAAAAAAAAACCTGATTATCAATTTGGATACATGGTGAGGAACATCTCGGACCGCTTAGAAAGAGCGGCTAAGCGCGTCCGCATTCCCATTTAACTTCCCCTTTTTGTATCTTATTTCAAAATTGTACTGCTGTAAAATCAAGCTCCACCTAAGAAGGCGACTGTTCTTCGATGTCGCAGTTTGCAGCCAAGCCAGGGGACAATGGTCCGTCTCTACGGTGAATTTGACCCCTCCAAGATAGCACTGCAATTTTTGAATGGCCCATACAATGCAAGCGCACTCTTTCTCTGACGCGCAATAAGCCCTCTCTCTAGAACTCAGTTTTCTGCTCAGGTAGAGCACCGGGTGCTCATTACCGTCGTCATCTCTCTGGCAGAGAACAGCACCTAGCCCTCGATCACTGGCATCACACTGGACCGTGAATTCTCGGCCATAGTCTGGAGCTCGCAATACCGGACGGCTAATCAGCACAGCCTTCAGGTTTACGAAGGAGGCTTCCTTTTGTTCGTCCAGACTACATTTGTCGGTTCTGTCTTGCGGAGAGCGTCGGTCAGAGGGCTAGCCAAAGCTGAATAGTTAGGGATGTAGTGATTGTAGTACCCAGTCAGACCCAGGAATGCTCGAATTTCCGTCTTCGTGCTCGGCCGCGGGTAGTCCTGCTACCGCAGAAATCTTAATCTCGCTGGGTTTCCTGAAACTTGACCTACATTGTGACCAAAGTAGTCCACGGTCGCCCTTGCCAGGCAACATTTCTCGGCCTTTACGGTTAGTCCAGCTTGACGCAAAAGGCTCAGTACAGCTCTTAGATGTACCATATGGTCCGCCCATGAGTCGGAAAAAACCGCAATGTCATCTAAATAAGGCACCGCGAATGTTTCACACCCATTTAAAACCCTATCCATGAGTCGTGAAAAACAAAATGGAGCATTTTTGAGCCCGAAACTCATCATTGTTGGCTGGTAGCTGCCCGTCGGAGTGACGAAAGCCGCGTATCTGCTGGCGCGTTCAGTGAGCGGTACTTGCCAGTATCCTCGAGTAAGGTCCAGCGTAGTCACATATGCCGCTCTACTGACCTGTTCTACTCTCTCCTCAATATTCGGAATAGGATACACTTGATCCCTGGTGAGAGAATTTAGCTTTCGGTAGTCTACCACAGGCCTAGGGTCTTTACCTGGAGCTTCTACTAAGATCATAGGCGAAGCATAATCGCTTTCCGAGGGTTTTATTACTCCCAATTCCAGCATGCGAGTTACTTCCCTATCCAGAATTTCTCTTTGCCTTGGAGAGAATCGGTAGCACCTTGATCGCACTGGCACGTCTGAAGTCAGCTCAATATCGTGCTCAGTCAAATCAGTCCTGCCTGGCCTGTCCACGAAGCAGGCCTCAAACTCTGTTATTATTTCGCCCAGATCGGACAGCTGGGATTTCTTTAGTTCTCCTCTCTGCTTTGTCTTTTTGAGAAGCTCCTGAGCGTTGCTTCCTTTTCCGCTGAGACAAATCAAGTTGTCCCCAATCTCCTCAGGAAGGTTTAACGTTAGATTTACCATGGTTTCCCTCTGCTCATAGGGCTTCATAAGATTGCAATGATAAATGCGCACTGCTTTACGCCTATCGGGGATTTTCACTGCGTAGTTAGTGTCAGAAAGCTTTGCAACGACTTCAGCAGGTCCTTCCCACTGTACTTCGAGCTTATTCTTGGGATCATTGGCTTGCTCCATAGTTAAGTCCTCTCGGGTTCCACTTAAAAGTCTCGTGAGATTCCTAGACACTGGCGGCAAGACGTTATTCTCAAGAACGTCCTTATTCCGCGTCTCATCAAATTCACTTTCAAGTTGACTTATTTGAGATGCCTCACTCTCAAAGTTTTCTGACCCGCTATCTTCCACATAGACCACTGTTTTAACTGCCGTTTCCTCCGCTGTGGAATTTTCTGGTATGAGCAGTGTAGCTAGTTCTCGCGCCTTTGAACGTGTTAATGCTTGCACAACACTGTCTCCGAAAAGGATGCCCCTCTTTCGCAGTAGCATGTCCGATTTGTTGGAAAACAAATACGGATAGCACTTAGGCAGCTTTTCTGAAACGGCAGCCTCGGTTGTTAACTCGCCGAAAGGGCACTCGATGACCACGTTCGCGATTGGCAAGCACACACTCTGTTCCTCCACTACCTGGCGGATCCACGCACACTGTCCTGTATAGTCGGAAGGCGATACATACGCCGGATGGACAACATCCATCGTTGCGGCCGAATCGCGCAGTACCTTGCAAGGCTTCCCGTTGACTACTAGGTCATGCAGGTAGGGTTCCAAAAGCTGCATATTTTCATCGCAGTCACTGACATACGAGAAAGCAATCTTTTCTTTCCGGCAGTTGACGGCAATGTGACCCTGCTCATTACACCTAAAGCATGTGAGCGGCTTCCTAGCCCCAAGCTTGTTCTTTGTGTTCTGCGCGTTGGTCACTTCCCCATTTTTCTCACTGCCGTCCTTTCTAGGGCGTTTGCCTGAAGAAGCCTTCCTTTCTTCGTTTGCAAATCTAGCAAAGTGCCTTTTCTGACGGTTATTTACACTGAACTTGGGATTGCGGGGCCTATCCACTGCTGGGTTTCTGAATTGTCGGCGCGAAGCATACTCCTCAATAAGTTCGGCAGCTTCAGTTGCCGACTTAATGTCGCCTCGGTCCTGTAACCAATTTCTTTCTTTTTCTGGGAGGCAGTTATAAAACTGCTCCAAAAGAATTCGCTCGACTACAGCGTCCCTATCACTGTAGGAATCTGTGCTCTTTAGCCACTCGCCCAAATTTACTCTTAAATTGTACAGGAATTCAGGGTAACTCTCGTCTCTGGACTTAGTAGCGTTCCGAAAACGTTGTCTGAACGCCTCGGCGCTAAGCCTATACTTTCTCAGAAGGCAAGCTTTGACCTTCTCGTAGTTGTCCGCGTCCTCCTTGCTTAGCCGCGCGACAACCTCCGCTGCCTCGCAGGGCAGAACCGTCAATAATCTCTGAGACCAAGTGTCTCGCTGGAAGGACAGTTTTTCGCAGGTTCGCTCAAAGTTAGCCAGATACAGACCGATATCCCCTGATATCACATATGGCTGCATGTACTTTGACATCTTGAAATCTGCCTCTTTGTTGAGAAGAGGTACCGCTAGCTGGGGACAATTGCCCGACCTCTTGCTCAACTCTAGTTCTACTTTCCGGAGCTCAAGTTCTTGCTCCAGCCTTTTTGCTTCTCTCTCAATGTCACGCTCACGCCTCTTTTCCTCTTTTTCCCGCTCTTTCTGCTGTCTGAGCTGCTCCTCCTTTTTTTGTCCGATGAGGTTCCATGCTTCACTGAGCTCCTCATCATCGGTTCCCAGATCAGTGATTGCCTTTATAATCAAGGGTTTTCGTGCCAAACCACTTGTATCAATTCCCAATTCCTCACACAATAGCAACAGGTCCGGTTTCTGCAGCTTTTGTAGGTCCATGATCGCTCCGAGTGTCGGCTACTTCCAAAACAACTGTGCAAACTACCAAACCTAAAGGCGTTTCAACACTTTTTACCAGTTCTAAAATCTAACCCTGTTCTAGAACCTGGTCCACATCAGAAGAAAAGCCAAGCACTCACCCACACATGCGATCGATGTTCCGAGCTGCTCTCTTGTTGGCCGATTGTTGCGCCTGCTTGTTGCTTGAGATGCCACCTCCGATCACCAGATGTTGTGGCTTGTAGCTTCAGATCCACCTCCAATCACCAGATGTTGTAGCTTGTAGATTCAGATCCCAACGCTGGTCACCAGTTGTCGTGACGCTGGGGCTACGTCGACCCGGCCTTCACTTGGTAGCGTGCAGAGACTCGGGGTTGAAGTAGGATTGAATCTTCGAAGTTGGTGGAATATGTACAAGCAGGTTTACTGGCACTTTGAGAAAACTTATTTACAATATTTACACGAAAAAGAAGGGTACATCAGCAAAATGGCAAGCGTTAAGAGTTCATAGCGAGAAGCGACTGGATGAGCCGTTTACCCAGGGCCCAGAGCGACATTTCGTGCTCTGCAGCGTCCTTAAAACCCCCCTATGTCCAGCCCCTCTCTGAAGATGCTGACCAACCAAATCCAGGGCACGCCCCTCAGGTATCGGCATCCAATCGAACACATCACTGCACTGATGGTCTGAAGCACTGACTGGTCCGGCATTCATTCGTTGGGCGTGATCACTTGTTGGCGGAAAAGCTTGGGAACGGCGAGGAGAGGAGGTACATTTCTATTCTTCAGCAAAGAAACCACAGGCTGGTTCTGACAAGGGGTTTTACTTCTCAGAAACCCGAGTGCACGTGGCGCCGCATAGGGCTCCCAACATTGGCCCTTTTCGACAATTGCAAATCTTTCCTGCATTCACGGGAAATCACTTAATGGCCGTATGAGTCATGCTCCTTTCTTGTCCTGCCCGTCAGCGGACATGTCACTCTGTCGTCTCCTTTGGATAGGAGGCATTCATCACTGGAGGATAGCACTTCTCGACTGGAAGGGTGAACAAAAGAAAGAAAGCACTTCCTGCTATTTCCCGCAGGGGGACGTTTCTTTGTGTTTTTCCAGACGTTCTCTTGACAAGGTCAATTTGGCATTTGCAGGTTGTCCACAAAGCAAAACATGCTTACAAAACAGGATTCCTGGAAACAGGCTCACTTAGAGCCATTGGACCATCACCACATATTCACAAAACTTATCCATGCCCACAGGCGAACAATAGAGCGCGCAAATGCGGATGCTTGGTCGTAACAGTGTGTTAAATGTCAGCATTTCCGTCGAGTGTGTTCCTGTTTTCGAGATGAGCGTGAAACGCTACGTTCACTCGGACAGCGTATAGTTCATGCATCGGCATGCCCATGCAGTACATCATCGGTAACGAAGTTGTTTGTAAACTAGACACTGGTCTTGCGGCGCAGCTGTTAGAAATGCAATAGTTTCTTGCTCAGAAATGTGTTTAGCATTCATATTCGCCATTTTGTGCGCCTGCGTTTTTTTTTTTTTTTTTCTTGGAGAGAGTTTGGGGGAGCAGGGGGGTTAAGAAGGTCCAGGCTTTCCTATAACAATATAAAGAGCAAACATGCAGCATTTATAATAGTAGATACGGTATTATATGGCCATGCACAGCTTACATTGGGCACATAACCGCGCTGTGGCCACTTCCTCGTGTTAGAGAACAGCACACTCTCGGAAGACCTTGTTTACAAGGCGCTCAGTGAGTGAATAAACTTTATTGAATTAAGACAAAAACGCAGATAACGTTGTGTTCCCTTAGTTCCAGAGCCACAAAAATAATAATAAAAAAAGATTAAGCATCCGGAAGGATCCTGTTGATATGGGACACGAGGGCCCTCCAAGATGCCACCTTGAGTGGTGGTGGTGAAAAACATTTAATTAGAAAAGAGTGTGCATGCCCAAAAAGGACCCTTTACATGAGTGGAGTCCTTAGTCCGGGACCCTGCTGGACAAAGCCGCTGCCCTTGGCCGGAGAGCGCTCCGAGCAACGCATGGAGCTCCTCTGTTTCGTGCGCAGCATTAGCTCCGACTTGCAGTTGCGATCAGGTGTGCTCGTGACGCTTGCAGGTATCCAAATCTATGTACGATGCACCCGCATAGTCATTTGTCGTTACTTTATTTTTTTCTCGTCTTTCCTTTTCTCTCACTCTAGGGCCTGTGCCCTTGGAGAATGGCACATAGGGTATCCGCCGCGCATGTTAGGGCACTCGACTGCTGTGCCCAAGGATGCGGGATCGAATCCCGGCCGCGGCGGCCGCTTTTCGATCGAGGTGAAAAGGAACGCACCCGTGTCCTGTGTGATGTCAGAGTACTTTAAAAATCCCCAGGTGGTCGAAATTTCCGGAGCATTCCACTACGGCGTCTCTTATAGCTTGAGTCACTTTGGAACGCCCCCCCCCCCCCCCCCTCATACACACACACACACACACACACACACACACACACACACACACACACACACACAAGCCAAACCAAACCAGATTAATTTCAAACCGACAAGAAACGGAAATGGAGGGAGAAGAATCGATGTATCTAGTAGGGATCGAATCTTTCGAGGGGTATCTTTCCAGCAGTGGTGCAAAGTGTTCAATTGCTAAAGCCCAGATGAGTAGCGCCAAGAGAGAGTACAGTCGCAATTTTAGCACAGGTGACTGTCGTCTAGAGCTGTGATATCTCACTACGCGGCATTGAAATGAACAGTGGCCAGGAACTAGTTTTCTGCACGTTATAGAAAATAAGTAAACGATTACAATTACGATTTCTCCATTTGAACCGTAACGAATTACGGCGGTCAAATACAGCCCCAGGAAATAAGTAACTGGTAATTAAAATAACAGAAATCGATTACATTGTGTTATGTTTCTTCGAACTAGTGCGGCTTGCTCGAACTTTTTTTGCAAGCAGTTAATTTTGTTTTTCAAAGTTGTCACTGATTTTGCAACGTTCCTCGTGAAGACGTCAGCCACTATGCTGGACACTCTCTATATGTAAGCGTCAGTGTGTAGGGCGGTGTTATACCGTATGAATACATTGCGTACCCGCTTCTAGCTGCGCATTGCTTGGATGCCAGTCACCCTCTACCCGCAGCTGTGACAGGCGTTAGGGCGCTCGAGTGGTGAATTCAAGGATGCGGGACCGAATCCCGACCTCGGCGGCCGCTTTTCCATGGAGGCGGAAAGCAATTGAGGCGCCCGTGTACTACGCGATGTCAGCATGCATGTGAAAGAACCCAAACTGGTCGAAATTTCCGGAGCACTCCACTGCGGCATCTTTCGTAGCCTGAGTTGCTTTGGGACGTTAAACCCTACAAACCACACCGAGCAAAACTAAACATCCTCTGTAGTTACAGCGCGAAAGATGGAATACATCTGATTCGCAACTAAAGTCTTTATTGGCAGACCAGTCAGTATAAATGCTCAGCTGGTAATCAGAAACGGAAACGACAAGGTACAATTCATGCATACGAGATAGGGACCTCCAAAAAAATAAAAACAAAAACGACTGACACGTGTCAACGTTCGCATTCAAGATAGGATCTTTATTTCTCTGACAAAGCTATCGAGGGCATGCTTATGCATTCCTCCTGAGCCATGTTATTATCATAATGCTTCGACAATTTCTCTTGACAGCGTATCACTGTTTCTTCCTATCGCAGTGCTGCAGTCCAGATACAGTGGGTGGCAATGATGTATTCGTCGTCACTTTAATCTTTCTTGTACTCTCTGCGTAGCTTTGTCACGTCCCCTGTGGTGGCAACGTGTTAAGCGTTGTGATCGTATTGTTTTAATCTTTAATTATGGCAACAGCCAGTTTGGCCGATCTATAGTTCTTCCCACAGGGCACTGGCAAGGAATAAATTACTCCTTCCAGCACACTAAATGTTTCGTCCCTTGCTATAGCAAGGGACGAAACATTTCGCGCGCTCTTTTGAGGAGTCTTCAGGTTCACTGTTCGAGGACTAGACAGTTACTTAGACGTCGAGAAAACAACGTCCGCTCCCGCACGCTTCCCAATTCTCCTTAGGTTGTGTGATACCTGCATGGTGCAGATATGGCATGACAGCAACCTTTCTTTTCTTTTTGCCAGTATTAGCGTTTCCAATTATTGCTCTCCTCAACTTTCATGCAGTTATTCTGCCACGGAAACTATAACTTCCGAAGGGTACGCGTCCTGCGTCCGGCGACCTACTTGGTTTTGGAAACTTTTCTCCAGCCTGTGTTTGCTTGTCTTTTGTATTGCGTTGTTAAAAAAAAAAGGAAGAAAAAACAAACAGATATAACAATTACAAGTATGGCAGGATAGGAATTGAAGCTAATTACACTATTTCACCTCGGACCAAGGTCATCGTGGGCTAGCAAATGACCGTCAAAGAGACATTCAGCAGCTCGGGAGCTGCGCTTGCCCAACCATAGGGATAGCCACGTTAGTCACCGTGGTAGTTCCGCCGCCTGCGCGGGCGCTCTCTCCCTGCCGCCGCAGCTGGAGTCGCCGCACATGCGCCCTCCTGCTGTCAGACCACGTGGAGCGCACAACTCGCCAGACAGTGCACGCTTCGCCAAGGATCCGAGCGAAACTGGGCCGTCTCAGAAGGTTACGCAGAGAGCCTTCCAACTTCGTCAGCCAGCGACGTGCTTTCGCTTTGTATAACTAGGTTTAGAAGAGCTAAACCTTCAGCACTGTTTTTACCATGGGGCTCAAAAGCCCCATGGCCCAACACACGCGGGATGAAGTGAAATGAAGGGATATATCTAAATACCTGATGAAATCATCAACTGGAACTTCGTGTGTTAAAACCATTGTTTTGAGGCTCTCGGAGAACTTAGAAAAGACAAAGTGATCACTGCTGCTCGAATTCGAGGTTGTCACATTCTGAAAATACGAAGTAGTCCACAAATATAGGAACTGAGTAAACATCGGGCCCTTCAAGAAACTCTTTCAATCGCCTGTCGCATAGGCAAGGAACATTGTCGCTAAGAATTGGGCCTAATCATTATCCAATCCAGGTACCATCCCTCTGAAGGTAAATATAACTAGTAAATTCAGCAAAAGTTGTCTAGATAAATTGAGAGTAATTAGAGGAAACTACAGGTGGTGAATCTGCACTCATTCTGGAATGCCACGGTACCGTGCTTGTCAATAAGGTCATTCACTCACGACGTGATTTCTGCTTCGGGAATTGTGTAATACAGGCCTTTTACGTCTGTTGAAAATTCTCGGAACTTCTATTTGTAATTAAATTTTATAAACGATATTGCTTTTGAAATTTTTACTCTAGGGTCATCAAAAGTCCATACATACGTGCTTCTACCATGTTCCAGTTCCGGACACTATTACATGAAGCAACCACTCAGGTTTTTGAGTCCAGTGAAACACATTCCAAAAAAGCATTTCTTGCTGCTGACAATCAAATCCGACAGCCTGTTTAAATTCAGCTCATATGCTAACTTTTTCGCCTTAGTCTTGACTTTTGACATTGACACGGGATTGCGTTTCCCAAACACAGTGAGAACAGCATCCTAACATTTCGACACATATGCATCCTTGTTCAAAACAACAAAACCTCCATCTTTTTCTGTAGGAAACAAAGATAACGAGTTTTGATTCAGCCAAGTAACAGTCTTCTGCAGGTGAAGCTTTCTCCCGAGAATCTGTACTATCAGATATGCACTGCTCCGCCTCATTTCTATCAGCCTTCATATAGACCGGAACTCTTGGTCATGGTGAAATATGTTTCTAGGATAACTCGATAAAACGTGCGGGAGAGGGTGTTGTTTCATCAGCGCCTATGCGACTGTCTAGTCATGTCAAGAAACTGAATTCCTCGAATAGTGTAACTCAATACTGCTCGAAAAGGCCCGCTAAACATTTCGTCCTGTTCCAGGAAGGAGCGATTTATTTATTTACAGTGTGCTGCGGGAAGAATTACATCAGCCAAACTTGCCGTCGTCTTAATGAAAAATTCCTCTCACGTGTTGCCCCCACAGGGCACTGCAGTGACTAAGGATGAAAGTGACGATGAAGATAATCATTGCGAGCCACTGTATCAGGATTGCACTGTGATGCGTTGGCGAAAGAAACCATCGAAGCGCTGATGATAACATGGCTTCAGGAGGAATGTATTAGCTCGCCCTCGATAGCTTTGTCACAGAAAGAGCATAACCAAATTTAAATTCTTGCCTCTAAAGTCTATGCAACCGGAAGGCTCTGTACAAATTTATGCCGCTAAGTAAATCCCGGTATTGCGTATTTCTCAGTACAAGGAATTAGCATACCAGAGACGTACTTTGCTTTATTCATGCCCTCCTCTTGCTTAGACTATACCGAGATCGAAAAATTGGAGAACTGTTTTCTCAATGCATTTTTCAGGTCCGGAATATAATGTGTCACTGTTCGTATGCTCGAGATTTTAGAGAATAAAAACCAGCCAAGGGACGAGGACGAAGGAAGACGATGTACACACGGAAGCTGGAACTAACAACTGTGCTTTATTGAAATAATAACATTTCCCAAGAAACCTTGCAAGGCATGCGCAGCTCGACGTCCAACACACAGCATAAAAGTGACAAACAAAAAGCAACGCTTCGGAGATAGCCAAGATACTAGAGTCTTTGAGATAAATAACTTATTTCTTTCTGCATCAACGATATGGATGCTGTGCTAATACAATTATCTCCTTGCATACTTATGTAATACGCTTCAAGAACTTCGCGCTCTACCTTACCCTTGCCCCTACCAAGAAAAGTGACATTTGAAAACAGCGGATAACAACCGCAATCCCTACAATGGCGAGACAAAGTTTTAGCTCCACTGATGTGTGACAAAGAGTTGTGATGCTCTCGCAGCCTATCATTAATACACCGGCCAGTTTGGCCGACGTAAACTTTTTCGCATGTTAGAGGGATCTTATAAATGACACGTGTGGCACATGGAATATAACAATCATCATGTCGCGTCGAGCATACAGGGGCCTTAGATCTGCCATGAGCAACACGAGAACAAAGACTTGATAGCTTGCAAGGAGCAGAGAAGACAACTTTAACGCCTTGCCTCGCAGCAACTTTTTTGATATTATGGGAAAGTCCATGCACGTACGGCATCACCTCAAGATTCCGCCATTCAGCCTCAGTAAGCTTGGGCACTTTTTCATTGCCCCTCTTAACTCTTTGTAGCAGCGATTCTGCCACAGCATTCAGAAGTGCATTTGGGAATCCTGCGGCCAGCAGCCGGCCAACCTGGTTGTCAAAGCTACTCTTTATTTGGTGGTGGCAACTTTTCTTTAGAGCACTGCGAAAGCAATTCATAACCATACCTCTCTTAACGATTTTAGAGTGAGCGGAGGAGTACGGTAACAACGCTTTCTTGATTCTCGGTAAAAAAACACCAGCAGATATGCCCATCGTCAAGAAAAGTGAGTTGAAGTTCTAAAAATCTTATCTTTTGGTCATTGGGTAGTTCGCACGTAAAACGCGAAGTTCTTGAAGCGTATCACATAAGTATGCAAGGAGATAATTGTATTAGCACAGCATCCATATCGTTGATGCAGAAAGAAATAAGTTATTTATCTCAAAGACTCTAGTATCTTGGCTATCTCCGAAGCGTTGCTTTTTGTTTGTCACTTTTATGCTGTGTGTTGGACGTCGAGCTGCGCATGCCTTGCAAGGTTTCTTGGGAAATGTTATTATTTCAATAAAGCACAGTTAGTTCCAGCTTCCGTGTGTACATCGTCTTCCTTCGTCCTCGTCCCTTGGCTGGTTTTTATTCTCTGACTATGTACCAACTGACCCAGATTTCAACCCTCCTTCGAGATTTTAGCTCATGGTTTCACAAAAATGATCTTATGAATACTTCATTGCAAACTGCATGGATTCCTCACAGTTGGAAGATGGTCGAAATCATTTTAATGTAGAAACACACAGGGATGGAATTCGACCTGTACAATCGTAGGCCAACTATTTTAACCTCAAATTTAGTCATGTTAATAGATATGGTAGTATAAGCCGCCTCAAAGCATATTCATGTGCCTCGCTCCACAGAGATTGGCTTTTTTCGCGGTTTCTTCATATCATTCACGCCTGTGGATATGAAGAGAAACGAACACGACTTTCAGTGACGGAGAGGATGTTTCAGCCTTGGTGACATGCAAGGACAGGTGTCTGTACTTCGGAATGGTTTTCGAAGTTCTTGGTTTTTCGAAGATATTGATAAAGAGAGAGAAAAAAAAAGGATTTTAGGAGACTACTGTTAAACTCAAACCCGAATATTCCGCTAGATTTAATCCAACTGGCCGAAGGAAACTGGAAAATTTAGCCAAATTTATCGAGGAACCTAATTCGAGTATGCTCAATTCAGTGATGTCCTCCAAATTATAATGAGCCACACCTAAAATTTGGCTCCAAGACAACTTGACTTCGTCAGGATTTGACCAGAATCGACGTAGAACGTATATCTAATTCGGTATGTCCACTTCAGTGGTGACCTTCAAAATTAGGTGGGCCCTCTGTGGACCCCCAAAATTTGAATTCATCCGAATTTGACCAAAATTGGTGTCAACAAAATTTCAGTATGGCCAACTCAGTGGTGACTTTCAAATTTAGGTGAAAGTCACCTCTAAAATGCTGTTCCGTGGACCCCCAAAATTTGAATTCATCCGAATTTGACCAAAATTGGTGTCAACAAAATTTCAGTATGGCCAACTCAGTGGTGACTTTCAAATTTAGGTGAAAGTCACCTCTAAAATGCTGTTCCGTGGACCCCCAAAATTTGAATTCATCCGAATTTGACCAAAATTGGTGTCAACAAAATTTCAGTATGGCCAACTCAGTGGTGACTTTCAAATTTAGGTGAAAGTCACCTCTAAAATGCTGTTCCGTGGACCCCCAAAATTTGAATTCATCCGAATTTGACCAAAATTGGTGTCAACAAAATTCCAGTATGGCCAACTCAGTGGTGACTTTCAAATTTAGGTGAGGGTCACCTCTAAAATGCTGTTCTGTGCCCCCCAAAATTTGACTTCGCCCAAATTTGACCATTTGAAAGGGGAACCAATCAAGAATACTGAGCAACAAAACGCAGAACTCATAACGGAACTAGGCATGGAATTCGTAATGCTTTCGCATTTCTGCACGTGCACTCACGTAATTTTCTTTTTTTTTTTTGTTTTCTTTCTTTCTTTCTTTCTTTCTTTCTTTCTTTTTTTTTTTTTTTTTTTTTTTTGCGCATCGCACTGCGGGAATGGAATGTTCTACGGCTTCCAGTAAGATGATCTATCTCTTTCATACAGGATTCGTTGCTTGGTGGTTTATACCGTCCGCTTTGGCTTTCTGTGCATACTGGAAGATCCGAAAGAATATATAAAACCACTGAGACCTCCTAACGACAACTGCTTGCATTGAAAAAAAAAAAGTAAGAGCCCAACACCTCCTCGCCAAACTGTGCTGCAAAGTTTACAAACTTGCTGTATACATGCCACAAAAGCTCGACGTGTTACTATCCACTTTATTTGCCGGCAAGCACCCCTCGGCTCACTGGCACCGCAGCGAATAACAACTTCTATCCTTCGCGAACCCAGGAAGCGAAAACCGGACGTCTTACCTTACCCGCTTCCTTCGTTGGTGACCAGACGTGACATATAGCGTCGGCGTTTGCGTTTAGAAGCACGTTTTCGAGCTCCACTGCAATGTGCTATTTCTGGAGAGCCAGCGCTCGCCTTGTCAGCTCCGCGCAGAGTGGAGTGGTCAGAGCAAGACATTTCAGAGGAGTGCTGTCTGTAATAATAACAGTGCGCACTGAGCAGCTAAATGTCAAGCTTCCACAGTGCCCAAATGAAGGAGTATAGGCTTCCCTCTCAATATGAGCTCACTCTGACTCGGGCGGACTTATTTCTCACTCAGAAAAGAAATGGCACACACTTTCTCTTTGTCATCCAGCTGGACAGGCTCCGACGGCGTAACCTGGGGCATCAGTGGCCAGAATGAACTCTTTGTTGAGATCTCTATGGCGCATCCAGCGCTGTGGCATTCGCCAAGAATACCTTTACCTTTATAAAGCCTCCTCGGCGTCCGCCTTCTTTATTAGATTCTGAGGAACGCGTTTTCTTATCAGATTTGTTACTGCAAATACAACCTTTCAATGCTTGGGAACGTATAACCCTAGCCCCCAAAACCTACGCAGCTGCCTTTTTTTGCTTGAGGTACGGGAATTTTTTTAATGGCTATAAGGTTTTCTGGCTATGCACCATGCTATTCCGAGACCACAATGATACCGAAAAACCGCACCTCTCCGAGAGAAATTAGTTGTACGTCAACAGAGAGCCCTGCGGTATTCAGCGAGACGATTGCCTTTTTAACTGCACGATGTGCTCTTCACAAGTAGTTGATTATTATTTATTAAATGCTTACTGAATTTTTAAGTATAAATACTTTCCATGCATACCATCCATGGTGAGGTGACAAATGCTGCATCATACGCCAGGGCCGTTTCGTCCAAAGGAATATGCAAATACGCTTTTAGCTTTTCGGCAAGCAACCCCTGGACATGTTTTCAAGCCTGCTCGTCATGTGATATGACGTCGACGACGTCTCGGCGCATGGCCGGGTGTGGCGGTACACTCGCTTCGAAAAGTTGAACATCAAACAGGAAGCACCTGCACTCTACAGACGTGTGTTCTGCGTTCTACTCAAAAACAGGAAATTCACGGATGCAAAGAAACGCATGCTGCTGATGCACTGGCTTGACATCCATTTGGTGTTCATTTATTGAGCGGACGTCCCACAAAGAAACAGATTGTTATACCAGGAAACCTTTTGAAAAAGAGAGTGCACATTTCGTATGGCCTCAGAGAGGAGTGATTCGTACGTATTTAAATAAAAGGCAGAAATCACCAAGCAGAGGTATCCTGGTTTATTAGTTTATTCTGAGCATCACTCACGTGTGACACAAATGGTTGGCGAACTATTATAGTCTAGATGCCAATTTTACATTTTACAAATAAAAAATATATAAATGTGAAAGGATAAGGGAATACAAATTCTCCTCAGTGAATCAACAGCCGTATAACCAAAGAAGCAGAATAGGTATTTACATATATAACTCGGAGCTGAACTGCACGGTGTGTAAGACAGGCAAAATTTACTTTTCAACAAAAATGCTTACCTTCCTTCTTTTTAGCTTATGCGCTTGTGAAACGTGCTCAATATCATTTTGCTGCTTACACATATTACTGAGCAAAATATTTGCAGCGTAATTTGTCACTAACGATACCAGAAACTCTGATGTATGACCTTTTTCCCAAGTAGACATGCACTTTGCGTAGCGTGGGAGTGAATTCTTGGTCAGGTCACTTACTTAATTGTAGAAAGTGGTGTAAGTTCTTCGCACGACAATTAAGCTTCCGGACAACGGTTTCTGCCTGCATCACTACGTTGAGCACAAATGCTGATGGCAAATTCAGGCCGCTGCTATCGAGCTGAGCTATTTATGAATGGGCATCATCATCTCCAGACGCAGATTGTAAGTGGCAAACTTTGAACTCTACCAACGATCAGCTGTCTCGAAAGCGACCACATTTCAAGACATCCAATGAAGCATGCACGCATAGCCGCCGACATAAGCAATGAATGCGAATTTACAGCATCAAGGTCAGCGCCGGCAACTGTTATGCAAAAACTGCCCTCCAAGAGTTGAGAAGCAAGTTGTCGTTGGTTCCTCGTATGTTGTCACAAATTCCTCGAAAGCACGAGCTAGTTATGAAGCCTCCTGTACGTCGGCTTCTTTTTAACTCTGGCGCCTCTCTCGTGCTGTGAACTGTCCTTGACAGGTAAGGTAGGCATTCAGAGAACAAATTATGCACAGATCCGGGGCGTAAATGAAGCACTGGCAAGTCCACCTCAAGCACCCTTCCTGTCCTAGGATCGGTGTACACGTTATTTTCTTCTCGAAACATGAAAAATCAAAATGGTTCGCGCGTATCTGCGTAAATAAGCAATGCACGTTTAATTAATTCGGCAGTCACACCACGCACATTTACAGCTACTGATTATGCTGCGCCTCGTTGCATTCACAATTGACTATTTTATTAGAGCAGCATTAAACGCAGAAGTAATGGCACTAGAAAAGCTATAAGCATGCAAGAATGATCTCAACTTGGTTACGAAGACGGTACAAAATCCTTCCGACATGGCAAGTAAAGAAGCACATATTTGGGCATCGCACATACAACCTTCTGTAACACGTATAGAAAGTTAACAAAGTAGCAAGCGGTGAAACACTGGCTGCAGTAGCACGGAGAAAGTTCGACTGTCAAGACAGGGTCGAGGGTCACTTACCGCTGTCGCCGCTTACGTGAAGGCTCCATTTTAACTACATTCCTGACGGGAAGGGAGGCCGGAAGGCCGACGACCCACAGGCCATATCGTCAAAATTATGGGTACAGGCCCGAAAAGCCTGTTCAGGGGATGTTGGTCCAGCAGTGTTACACACATTGCTGTTAAATCATGGCACCTAGATGGCTGGTCCGAAACGCGTCATGTGCATGCGATATTCATACGACGCTGCCATCTTTCTTGCCGACACAGTCCACTGAATTTTTATATGAGCTTTCTAACGGATAGATCAAACCTCAAGACATAGACACCTTGTAGGGGTAAGGGTGAGTGAGCAGTCTTTATCAATAAATGTAGCTGGCACGAAGGCCTATTCAAGGGAGCGAAGGGCCTCTCGGCTGGCGGTATATACTTGGCCTCCGGATCCTCGCAGTCCACAATTAGTGCCTCTTCTTTCTAGGGTCTTTGAATACTCTGGCAAAGGTGAGCACGTCTCAGCTGCGCGCTCCCTCTTTCAGTTTTATCTCGTGCACTCCCAAGATGCATCGGCCAGGTTTGTCACTGAACACCTCATAGTGCTTACTGATTATTTCGTTTACCTGCTTCTGCTGCACAGGATCAAAATAGGATGCAGCTGCTCAACTGCTGTTGTTGTGTACGACCAAACAGGAAGATCTCCGAAATCCGCGTCACTATCGAATAGTATGCCAACAGCGCTGGCTCTCACGCTGTATGGCTTAATCTTATTCGTATGCGCAGATCGGTGTGTGCCATCGTTCAGCTCACGATCATATATATCTAGGCCACACTTCCACAACAATTGTTGCATGACTTTTCCAGTGCACCATTAATTTCCATCTTCTTTCTGCAGCCAAAGGACTTGTATGATCAATTGATGTAGACTGCCTATCTGTTGTCCTCAAGTTGTAGCTTCCCACATAAGCATGCTGTGTGCAGTCGCTGCTTCTCTCTCCTCCCCGAATGGCTTCCTCTAGGTCATATTTTATTTTTGAGATAGTATGTTGCTGGAACTGCCAGTGGGTCAGACACTACCCAGTCTCCCGAATCGAGACAACCTCTCTTGCAACATAATCTCGAACGGTATTTACGTGTTGGCGTGTGACACGTCTCTATATGTCCATAAGAAGAATGGTACCATTCGATCCCCCTCAGGTCTATAATGAGAAACAGCATCCTTTTAAAGGTGACTTTCCACCTCCAATCTATTACTTTGTGGATGATCTGGTGTGTAAAATCTGGTAGTAGCTCCTATTTTCTGCAACGTAATCTTGGTAGAATGTGACGTGATATTTGTGCCCTGGTCAGAGTATACGGTCTGTGGTATTTCCATTCGTGAAAATTTATGGATGAGCGCATCACAGCTACTTTTAGACGTCAAGGACATCAAGCAAATAAAGTGAAGCCTTGTGGTATATGCAAATCGACAATGCATAGTGTGTAAAGATGTCCCCTTGCTGATGATAGGTTATGTGGACCGATATAATCCATGTGCACCACACCAGGTATGGTCAGTTTGACATTTCAACCCATGCTCGACCAATAAAATGATGCCTTTATCTGCTGCAAGGCCTTGTGTTCTTCTAAATGACCTGACGGGCGAATCGTTTGCTCTCACTAGCAAGCACTTCCTGTAATTTATGCGATGGCAGTACTCATGACACATGCATCCCACTACGTGCTCATGGTGATAGAGTAGCTCATCCTGGATTGCTATTCCATGTGTGCCAGATCTGACCTGTTTCGAAGCCTTCTGCAGCGACGGGTCATTCTCTTGTGTATCGTAGTAAACTTGCAGCGCGCTCTGCTTTTGATAAGGTAATTTGTCTGTTACCCTGAACACCAAGGACACACCCCTTTGCTCACTTTTCTGTTACACCGCCTCTTTTTCGACGCGTTAGTATGTGTACCTCTGAAACAATAACAGTGCTTACAACTTCCATTTCGTTAAAACTGTCCGTAGCCAGTAGTAGTTATGAGCGCGTCTATTCCAGCCGGCAATTTTTTCTGTCGCAATGCACTCAGCAAAGCTGGTTGCGCACCGTTGAACGATACGTTTTCTCTCCCGATATACGTTATAAGCTCTTTCAGGAAATATATATGCCAGGACACTACGGCGTGCCTTCAAATATGGTGACTGATTTCTCAGCAATTTTAGAAATTAATAGACATGAAACTTCGGCGGTGATGCAGGCATTGCGAAATCAGGGGGTAGACGAGCCGTACGTGAAAGTGCCGGAAGATATATATAGTGGCTGCACAGCAACCATAGTTCTGCATAAAGAAACTAACAAAATTCCCATAAAGGAAGGTGTTAGGCAAGGAGACACGATCTCCCCAGTACTATTCACAGCTTGCTTAGAGTAAGCATTCAGAGACTTGGAATGAAAGCAGTTAGGGATAAGGGTCAAGACAATGTCATCAGCAAATCTGCGATTTGCTGATGACATTGCCTTGCTAAGTAACTCGGGGGATGAACTGCAAATAATGATTGATGACCTAGACAGGAAAAGTAGAAAGGTAGGCTTGAAAATCAATATGCAGTAGACTAAGGTAATGTTCAACAGCCTCGGGAAGGAACAGCAGTTTACGTTAGGTAGCGAAGCACTGGAAGTAGTAGGCGAATCATGTCTTCTTAGGACAGGTAGTAACCCCAGATCCGGACCATGAAAAGGAAATAACAAGAAGAATAAGATTGGGATGGAGCGCATTTGGCAAGCACTCGCAGATTATGACTAGCAGCTTACCGGTATCGCTCAAGAGGAAAGTATACAACAGTTGCATCTTACCTGTACTCACCTATGGGACTGAAACGTGAAGGCTAACTAAGCGGGTTCTACTTAAGTTGAGGACAACTCAGAGGGCTATGGAACGAAAAATGGTAGGGGTAACATTAAGAGATAGGAAGCGTGCAGAGTGGGTCACAGAAATAACTCAAGTTACCGTCATTCTAGTGGAAATTAAGAAGAAGAAGAAATGGGCATGGGCAGGACATGTAGTGCGAAGAGAGGATAACCGGTGGTCACTTAGGGTGACAAACTGGATTCCAATGGAAGGAAAGCGTAGCAAGGGTCGGCAGAAAGTTAGGTGGGCGGATGAGGTTAAGAAGTTCGCAGGGGTCAAGTGGATCCAGCTAGCACAGAACCAGGTTAATTGGAGAAATATGGGAGAGGCCTTCGCCCTGCAGTGGGTATAGTCAGGCTGATGATGATGATGATGATGAATAGACCTAATCAAGCTGTAGAGGATCGCCAGATGCACACGGGGCCGCTTAGGGCAATCGGTCTAAAATTATACAGTGCCGCATCGCTGTGTCACTCCGATACCCATCGGAGGTATAGGTGAGAAGAGGCTGAAAGGTATGCCGCCCAGCGGCCCAGACAGCGTCGTATTGTGTGATGGTCGGCAGCTTAATTCGCACCCAATTAAAAAAAAAAAAACGTGCAAGATGTATTACATCACGATAGGAGTCGCCGCTTGGCGATGCTCCAGCGGGCTAATTGAGAAGGAACCACCACTGGAGGGAACGATTCAAACGTTCGCTTTTCACGGATGCCAGTAGTGACGAGTCCTCAACGGTGGGCGACTGATTAAAGCCAATAAGAGCCCCCAAAATGCCGAGAACACGTATCGTCAAGGTGGTCGAATATTCAGGAGAATCGCCCAAGGTGGAGTAGATTTGTATTGACCGTCTCCATGTTTTGACAGTGTTCGGCTTTTAAGTTCATAGAAAGTTTCATATTACATGCACCAAGCCACCGCCATTCCCTCCAAAATTCGATAGAATATGAGATGTAGATTATGGGCGCGTTCCACTCGTGTCGTTTCTCGCTTGAGGGGGGAAAGGAGGAAATCATTTTCAATCGCCCATATGTTCGGTAGTAATGAAGCTAGATTAAATTTTTTTCCGTTGCGGAGATGATTGATGGGATATCTATTGCTCGTGCGCGCGTTTGATAATTTTAGTAACTGTCTTTTCATGGGTCCATCAAGAAGAGAACGCGCGTCTTTATTAAAAGGTCATGAAATGTCTTGCATGGAGAGCTTTATTGGATTCTAGATCCTGCTTGTACAGCAGCTACTTAAGTTATTGCACACTGCTTGTATCCACTTCTACAGCTGGTCCAGACTTGTGTTTCCCACACAAAGACAATACCGAGCTTTAGAAAAAGAAAAATGTTAAAGGTTACATTGTGTTTTGACTAGCAGCATAATAACTTCCACAATGAACTTTAAAATATATCGAAAGATGGATGCGGTAGAGCTTCAGCTTTAGAATTTTTGTACGACGCATCATAGCGAGCAAAAAAGCTCTATTAGGCACAACTGACAATCGAAAATCGCTGGAATTTCTCAAGTACACAAATGCTTTGTAGCGATTCCACTGTAGAATCGCCAGTGAGCAACGAGATTTCAGAACACCTGCTACATTTTTCAAATTAATTTTTCGCTCATGCGGACGTCTGCATAGCAGCCAGTGTTGCTGCCGAAGATGAGGCAAAAAGAATAACCACCATGAATGAAGCATGGAAAAACCATTCATGCTTGACAATGTCGCACGCGGAGTCTGGAGCCCACAGCAGAATTTGAGTTCTACAGTTATATTAGAACAGCAATGGTGTTTGCTTGTTTTGCAATCTTCAAGCTTTGCTGTACACGTAGATATAACATGTGTTTTCGTGTGTTTTCCATGCAAAACGTTCATATTCAATTCATATTCTAGTGATACTTTGCTAACTGATATTTGATTAGAAAGGTGCTTGGAATGACAACTTTTGTGTTTCTCGTGTTATAGTATAAGCGATTTGACGCTGATCGCCATGTGATGGGCAGATAGCACTTATTCAAAACTCTGCAGCGGAGCAGGTGCGGTGCAGTTATAGCGACTAAATAAGGGTCGTTTTTGTAGATCTTGAGGCTTGACCAAAAAATGCTTATGAGAAAGAGAAAGTTGCGGTTCCAGCTATCACAAAAGACAGACAACAGACACGGTTTGGCCGGGGAATCGCTAAAACAGTATCGCGAATGTATAGCGCGTCTACAAGGTATATAGCGAGCATCCAGGCAAGGGCAGGCTAAAATGGATAAGGTATTTATAAATATGGTATCGCACCGGAGATGCTCTTTTGCTAGTGCATGTAAGTTGTTACTAAATATACATGCCTCGATCCTTAATTCAGGCAAATAGCCTGAAAGCTATATCCAATTACGAAATAGTTTTCATTATTTAGTCTTATTTCTGGGTTATTTCATTTTATAATTAAATAACCCACTGGTGCACATACACATGTGTTGTGTGAAGTGTTGAAAACTTTTCATTATTTTAAAGCACGTTGAGTAAAAGGAAGCTGCATTGAGTGCATCCTATCCTTTACATTTCTTTTTCAGTGCAGTCAACACTGATGATACAAAACCTCCAGACATATACATCTATTGCTTGCGACTTTAACGCTCGCGTAATATTTTTCCCTGCAATGAATTACGCGGTCTGGACGCTCTGCGCGAAAATATTGTATTGATGCCGCAAAGCATCGCATCCAGGGAAATACACTGGTTTGTACGTGTTCCATTCTATTTAAATTTGTAATATATGTGCACGGCTTGTGACCTGGAAACAAAAACTTTTTTTTTTTTGCGTATTATTTGCCAATATTTGCGAATAATAAATCCAAAATTTCGGGCTTGATACTGCTGCCCGTCTCGGTCACGGTCACTCGTTCTGACACGTTTATATGCATTACACGCTCCACGGGCGCTGGTGCGAATGGAGGAGCCAGGCGAGCGTCCAGAACAATCCGTTACATATTTCCGGCTCTCATCCACTGATTCGCTGCGTGGCGCGCTTGACGTTACGGGAGATATTTTCGAAATGATAACGTCAACAGCTATTTGCGATCTCGTAATACATACTCAGCACCGAATAAGCGGGCGAGTGAATAGCTGTGAAGGTGATACGTATGCTATCGTCGATATACGCGCTGACGCATATGGGAATCAATGTGATAAACAGCCTTAGAAGTATTGTTTTCCGACCAAGTTTCACGAACGGCACATCACATCGCGTAGATGAAGTGCGAGTAGAATGTCGCGCCGTACGTGCGATCAACAATGCCAACTGCTTATTGCCTTCTTGGTACTTCTTGGTATCTATGGCACGAAAGGAGGCTTTCCAATGCCCTGCTGGCTGAATAAGCATGCGTCTTCACCTCTTCATGACGTGTATGGTAAAATTCTGCTGCCAGACGAATGTTATTGGTGTTGGATTTGTGGCATTTTCGTCCATAGTACACGTATAAGAAGGGTTTCTTGTTTGCTTGTGTATAATTTAAGCAAGCCTACTGGTGTTGGCTTATTGGCATCTTTAACCAGCAGTGTACCAGTAAGGATTCAATCTCTCATTCAAACCGCTCTGATGGATACAAGGATGAGTCAGGGACCTATATAAACATACATTTTTACCGGTAATTTCACACAACACGCTATAGAATAAATGCGATCGATAGAAAGAAGACACAGTCATCCATCCGTCCGAACAAAGCTGCTTGCCTGTTGTTCGGCATCGTGTCAGTCTCGATTTCTGCTGCTGTCGTCGTGCGTCACCGTGTCACACAGGCTGTTCAATCGTATACGTCAACTCATTTTATTTTTGACTCACCCTGCATTATGAAGTGACATTGCATGGGCGCGCACACACTTGCTTGGCACGGTCGGTTACGCATATAACAGGTGCCAAAAAAGCAGCTTGTGTCAGCCAACGTAGTCTCCGTTTTATAAAATGCACATAACAATAATACTGCGAACCAAGCAAGGAAAAACGACACAGCGGCTGCGTCGCGCTTCGTCTCGTTTTCGCGCTGCTCATTTCTGTCATAGCAAGTATTCACATGAGTTAAACTCGCGACAGGAACAGCCAAATCAGTAACATTCTGTTTTTAAGTGCATTGAATTCGTGTATATTGTGTGTAGTGATGCTGTGTACCGCAAGAAAAAAGTTCCAAGCGGGCGCTCCACTGGAGCGCGTCAATGTGGAGCTGTGTCGTATGAGTGATTACATCTATAATCTGTATATCAAAAAAACCGATTCTTGTTCAGTTGTATTATAATTTGCTCCGTCTGTAATAATGCCGCGCTTACATGTTCAGGGCTTTCTTTTCGCCGTCAGAGCAGCACAGTATTGTAATCGTGTCGCTAACTTTTCCTTTCAGCGCTGCTAAACTCCCTTGTAGTTAGTGTTCAGGCCACCTATCACGAGTTTTCACGAGGTGGATAATTGGCATCAAACGGGACGAAGGCCCTTTATTTCAGGTCAGCACGCGCATACGCAGTACTCTGACAGCATTTAAAAGCAAATGACCTTGTAGCATATGCGTAGCAAGGGGTAAAAGGATGCTTCGAGCTAAGTGAAGTGGTTGCCGCAGTGTTGCCGCGAAAAATATAAATAAAAGAAAGAAAGGCTCAGAAAGTGCGCATACATTTGCTTCCAAGAAAGGAGCCGTGAGAGACATAAAATTCAGCCTTACCACTCTAAATATTGGCGGACTAGGTTTATTCTGGCCTGAAACACGAATCGCGCGCCCAAAAGTGAACAGCCAAATGCTTATGGCAAGGGTATACCTACAAAACAGAATGATGAAGACGAAGCTGCATGTGCACAGGAAAGAAAGATGAAGCGTCATACAGCGCTTACAATATCTACAACTGAAGCAAATGACCAGGACGAAAGAGAAATTCAGAATGAAGCCTGTGTCAAAGACGAATAGCTCACATCCCGAACAGAACATAGTTCCTTTTCAGAAGTGCCAGTATTGGTAGAGAAACAGACCCGGGAAATTGAGCGACTGGAGTTGCACTGCAGTACTTCAAGGGACGAACTGTAGCAAGCAAAAGCTGCACTTTACGAGTTAAAGATGATAATCAGATTTTGCAGCGTCAGCTCAAAGCAGAGAGCGCGAGGACTGTCGCCTTGTACTTGGACTGTTTTAAGGGGCCAAATGGGACGTTCATGTTTACACGGGGTCTTCCTATTACGAGCACTTTGTTGCATTGGTGAAATATATCCACCCAGATGACTTTCTCTGGCGTGCACGTTAACGCAGAAGAATCTTCAATGGGAGAGGCTGTTGTCTGCCGAACGGGCAGTTGCGAGCGCAAAACGCCGCCAGTGTTGCATCAATCAGCTTCGGAAGCTGACTGAGCTCTGCTGTTGATTTTAGAATTAATACTGAAGGCTACTGTTACATGATGGAGAGCTAAAATCTTTCCCAGCTGGCACCTGTTCAGCATCGTTACGCACAGCTACACACAGCAACCAACAGCAAAAATCCGATTGTGCCTCGGACGACATGGCGGTCGCTACTACTGATGACAAAACAATTAGCATTTTGAATCTTCTTGGCATGTCTGCCAAACAAAGTACCAAAAAGGATCACTGAAGTCGTTCAAGTACCTACCGAGAACAAACAAGGAATCGGTGCTGAAATTTTCGATATGGCAGCAAGAAGGCATGAAGGGAAGAGGCCACGCCTGCGGCTTCCTGCAGTCCTATAGAATGTTGAAAGAAAATACCCGGTGTTTCGCCCACCCAAAAAACTCGGCATATTAGGCAAGGTAGACCCCTTGTATTGAGTGGTTAGAGCGAATGGGGACTTTGAAGCCATCGGTAAGACAAAACAATATCAGCTTTCGGACAGAAACAAAATCATTTTAAAGCCCTGTAGCTCTATGAAATCCATCTCTCTTTCTTTTTTTTTTTCGCACCGAAGCAAAACAATTAAAGCACACTAGACGCGCAATATATCCTCGATGGAAGCACTAGGTCCACTAATGACATGATGCGGTGACTATTGCGCCCAATTCGAACTGCTTTCTCTACTGAGCCTCGTCACTCACTACATTCTTCATTCGCCGCTTGGGGCAAGATAAAGGACACCGACAGCCATTGGCAACTGTGTGGTCGTTATTACTGAGAGCAACGAAGTTTTGCGTGGTTCGCCGCTGCTTAGTGCACCAGCCCACTTAAGACATAAACATTAGCGCGGCACTCGGCCACTGTTAAATAACGGCGCTGAGGGAAGTGCTTAGAGCGTGGGTTTTTCGAAAGTGCTCACCTTTTGGCGCGAGACAGGAAATATTTTTGAGTCGCAGCAACAACGGCAATCGCATTTCCGATATTTTAAAAGCTGCGTACATCATTATTGTCTTGTTTTCTGACGTCCGCCAACACTGCATAGTACGCTTTTACCACAGAAGCCTCCTTCGTACCTCAAAAAGTCTTTTAAATACAGTGGCGGACTTTCCTTGAAACACCAACTGCTTATATTTTATATATTGATCACTTAAGTCTTGAGCAGCGTGTTGTATATATGGCGAAATTAAAGATTTACTTAAAGTGTTTCTTGAGTGCTTGATGTCGTTTGATTTGTGTTCTCGAATATCGATGCCTACAAACATTGATAAAGCTTATAGCTCAGCTTAAGACTCTGAGGACACGTGATCTGTTGCATTAGGTAACGTCGAGCGCTACTGTACGAAAAAGGACTGCCCTCGCACTGATGCAAGCACTGACAGCGAAGCACGACATGCAGCGTTACATCACGAAGCATGAAGCATTCACGCCGAACTTCGTTGTCGCCTCGCCGTGGCGGTGCAGCGGTTAGGGCGCTCGACTACTGTGCCCAAGGATGCGGGATCGAATCTCAACCTTGGCGGCCGCTTTTCGATGGAGGCGAAATGCAAGGCGCCAGTGTGCTGTGCGATGTCAGCGCATATTAAAGAACTCCAGGTGGTCGAAATCTCCGGAGCTCTCTACTAAGGCCTTTATTATAGCATATTGTCACCGTCAAACAGCCAGAAGGTTAGAAGGTGGGTTTATTCACAGTGACGCGGCACTTGGACGCGGCAAGGCTGGAGGGAGCTCGAGAGAGAGGAAGACGAAGAAGGCCAGGGTCACTAGCGTGGTTAAGGCCAGCCAAAACGTTGGCAATCCAGTCTGGCCGCATGACGACGCCACGAGAATGAATAGTAATGCGGCAATATGAGTAGCTTTGCGACTTAAAACCCTCACATACCAAACCAAAACAAACTTCACTGCCAATATCGAAGCGCGCGTGTGGACCTCTAGCTAGTGACGACACATGTTCCCCTTTCCTTTATAGCCGTTGAGAATGAGGGCATCAAAATCCGGGCAGTCATAACTGACTCACAAGCGGCATGTGGGGAGTGCGCCTCTGCTGCACTATGAAAACATGCGTGATACATTCTTCAAGAGTGCTCCACGGACACTTTTTCTCACTCGATTTTTCACTGCAGGCCACGCTTCCTTTTCTATCAACGAGCCTACATTTGTCGCTAGCCCGAGACCCCGCTCGGTGGGGAGGGGCATCGGGCTGGGGATATACGAAGATAAATCAACATAAGAATCAAGCACCCCGTGTGTACAGAGGCGAGAAGAGGAAGAAGAAGGAGGCGCTGAGCTTACCCGAGCTTTTGAACGCATTTACATGTGGCAAGCCGCTGAATTTCAAATGCAATACTCAGTTATTGCGCAAAAGTAAACACCCCACCGTTGCACAAACGCATTTAAGAACGTATTAATGGGGGACGCTTAAGCTCCGCCATGACGCGATAGCGTAGCTTTACCACCCGACATATAAAATGGGGGACACTTAAGCTCCGCCATAACGCGATAGCGTAATTCTACCACCTGCCGTATAAACAGGCCTGCGTGGCAAGAAGTATAATACCTGACACTGCATCTAAGAGCACTGCAAGGTTGATTCTACCCCACCTCAACTGAGCTAGCCGAATTGGCAGTTCCTTCCAACTTTACGATATCACGTGGTCTCGTTAAGTAGCCTAAACCATCGAAGAATCAGTGTTTGGCCATGTTAGTGTTCCTGTATAGGAACACTAGGCCATGTAGGCTGCCAGCGCCACGCTCGTGATTTTTGGCTCACAACGTCGACCACGACGCCGACAACTCTGACGCCGGATTGTAACGCTATCGCGTTAATACTCGCCGAACAACGACCACGAGGCACTTTAACTCTGCCAAAAGAGCAAGCAGGAATGAACATAAAGCAAAACAGAACAACCATTCTGCGTTTCACACGTGAACTTTTCACGAGTACATATACTATCTCGCGGTTTAGACAACGCTTCACTCGCGGAGGCCGTCGAGCGCCAAGCCTTCAACGGGTGTTGTCTTATTCTTTTTTTATTTTTACGCGACGCCGTGGACGTCAGCAGGGTTGTGTTGTGTTCCGAACTTCCACAATAGCCGAGCCTAAATATCAAAAGCCGGGAACCGCTTCGAAGTTCTGCTGTTTCGCACAGACATGTGCCGTGATTGAGCGGTGTAGCTCAGGTAATGTCAAAGTGCGTTAATCTTGTTTCCATGGCTCCTGGATGTGTTCGATTTTTCTTCTTTTTTTTGTTTGTTTGCAGTCTTCGTGCTTTCCGCTCCCATATTTGAGAAAAGAGAAGGCACATGTAGACGCGATAGCTAGGATGCGTGCGCACGACATCATGCAAATCGAGCACGCAAACTGCGAAAGACATGCATTTTGAATGTGATCATATGGCTTTGAGTGACAGACTTGTTTCTTAACTTAGCTATGACGTAACAAACACACCGAACTGAACTAAGGTTCTTATAAGTCTGAAGGAGCGTCCTTGAAGTCTTGTTTTCTTCTTCTTTTATTAGTATTATTGTTGCCCTCAAAAACGTGGCACGCGGGGCAAGATAATAGGAGTCTTGCTTGCTTCCATACAACTAAAACAAAAGGGTTTTCGCTCCTCAAAGGATTCCATGCAGCTGTTAGCAGACACTCAAATAAATTAATAGAACTAATTTATTGAGGTCGCATTAAGAAATTAGGTGGGCTGTCAGTCCGAAAGACAAAACGCGCCTGTGCGAACTTCGCTATTGCGATGCGCGTCCGTTCTATCGCTCGGTCCAACTCCAGCTTCGACTGATTCTCTCGGTATTCACATTTCACACCTTCACTGCCTTCACATCCGTTCTTCCCACGGTTGAAGCCCTGGTACCGACGCGTACACCAGTTACACACACGCACACACACACAGTTGTACACGTCAGAGACGGCTCGCTCTCTCTCCTCACGTGATCTTGCTCTGCGGTTTCGTGTGCTGCGGCGACGGCCGTGAGAAAGTTTGTTTTAGCCTTGGCTGGGCGCGGTGTCGGATAGCGGCGTCAGCGTTCGATGGTCAAGGTAGACAATGCCTAAACGGGCGCTTTGGTCGACGCAATCGGCGTAGCGCTGACACAGCCAATGGCGCATAACTACTCTCACGATGCCAGGGATAATCCCATTGGACATGTTAGCATGACAACACGGAGTGTATCAGTTTAAGGGGGTTCTCAACTTTATCGGATTAGTCGCATAGCGCCCTGAAAATCGGTCGACGTAGGCGCTGAGTGATCTCCTTTGAGCTGAGTGATCTCCCGCTTTTTTCTTCTCATTCGGCAAAAAAGAGAAAAATTGCTGTTTTCAAACGAAGGTCCATGTGTTTCGTGTTTGCAAATCCGTCGCACGCCTTCTTTGCGACATTTTCATGCCTCCTTCATAAATTATGTCCAATGTTTGCCATGTGCGCAGCGATCCGGGACATTTTTACTATTTGATTGGAAGAAGGGGGACATGTGCAATGCTTGTAAGTAATTTCGGATTTTTTATTGATTGCTAGGTCATTCCTTACTATTATTTTGCTACTTTGATAACTGTTATGTATTATTTCTGCGTTAGTAAACGTTGCTACATGGTAAGGTTACTACAAACTGCAGTTCGTCAATTGTTCTGAAGAAGGATTCTTTCATAATCTGCGAGTCCCGTGCAAGTGCACGTGCACATAAGTTTGCGCACCGACCCTGCACGGTACGAGAACGCGTGCCGACTGTCTCCGAGTCATCCAACTGCACAAATAAATTTTTACAAATCTTAAGGAACTGAGAAATCCTCCGATAAAGCTACAAGCTCACGTGAGTGTCGGGAAAGTAAATTACAGGTAACAAATAGCGTGGCCCAGAATTTCACGCATCTGTATACTGTCTCTCCGTGGAGAACTTGCAAACCTGATCCTCGTCGCGCGGCTTACTAAGCTTGCTGCATGGGTGCCATAAGGCCCGTTCAAGTCAGTTGTTCTGAACCTATGTCAAGCAGCATGAGCAAAAATATGTTCATCTAATAACGGCTCCATTCAAAGGTACTGAAATCGTTCCTATATAGTCCGACCGCGAGCGAAGTGAAGTACGGCAGGCCTTAGGCGCGTTTGTGAAATCAAGCCTTTCAGAGCTTTGAAACGTTTGACGCTGGAGGTTTTTTCAAACCTAATCATGATGCACGTTCCTTGCATGTTGCTAAATGTCCCTAAAGGCGGAGTCGGACGGTCGCCTGGACATCGCGCACAAAGATCCTCTGCTGCTCGTTTGCAGAGTGGTGGGCTGAAGTGTCACGTTTTGTGGTAGGCTGCAGCTGCTCGTGGGCGCTGCTCCCCGTCGAAAAACTCTGCGTCGGATTTTGAGCCGGAGAGCCTCTTATAGTCAATGGTGTCGACCGACACTCATGACGTTGTGGGCGATCTCTTCAGACTGCTACCGCGTGGCTTCGCAGGGCGGGGCAGGCGAAAGGGGATTCACTGCAATTTTAGCGAATTACATCGGCGTTTACGCCAGAACATTGTAGTATACGGTGGAAAGCAGGCAATTTGCATTGGATGCGTGGTGAGGGTAGCGCGAAAGACAAGGACGAAATACAACGCTCCTGTCACTTTCTTTTGTCTTCTTTATTGGACCAGTCTCGTTTTTGTTTTTTGTTTTTTGCGTGTGTGTGTCACATCTCGTATAGCGAGTACCGTAACCATGAAGGAAAGGAGATTCACTGCAAATTAATTGGATTAACCACAGCTTCCCGAAAATCGGTTGACGTCATCAGCCGAAAAGCCTCCTTTGAAGAGAATTTGCCACTGCGTGTAACTACACTTATAGTATAGTAGTAAATGATAAGTGTACTTCTAGTCAGGTATAGAAGTCAAGAATGCGGAGAAAATGCATCTCACAGAAGGCTTTCCAAGTGGCGTCAGTTCTAAAGGATGGTCCCTCTCCAAAGGGAGAGACACCAGCCATTGACCATGTCTCACTATGCTGAAAAGTTTAATCCTTTCCTTTTTTCTGGAGACTAAACACTATCACCAACACAACGCCCTTTGTCACATACTGCTTTGGGGAAACATTCATTTGTGCCTCACTTGCTGAGAGGTTCCTCTCTGTCGATGCCATTGGTTGGAGGAATTCCTTTGAGCGAATTCGCAGTTGCATTCTTGATTTGTAACTGACTAAAGAACCGATTATTTCAGCATTTCATGGCTCCTCACTCTCCTCGAAAAGGTGAAAAGGTAGCTACGTGTTTTTTTCCGGGATGACGCCTCCGAGCACCGACGCTCCTTGAGCTACTCTTTTATTTGCTGGATCAATTAGCTGAGTACGGCGGCTTCTCGTGAATGCCAGGCCGAAGATATTTTTTTACCTTTGAATGCCCAAAGGGGTGGCGGCTACGGCAAGGAACGGTGCCCTGAAGTCTATTCTTTCGTGTTTTCTATTTTAGATTGACTTCGTACTGGCGCGTCCTCACGTGTAATTGGCTGCACGATAACAGGGAGGTATCGACGTTGCCAACGACGAGGGATGAGTTGTGGATGATGTACACAGACTGTATGCCGGTGGAACAAAGGTAGTTTATTAAGGAAATCATGAGAGTTCATCGACTCTGCGAGATGGCGATGCAGCTTCCGAGATGCTCAGTAGCTACCGACGGCAGCGCAATTAGAGACGACAGTTCGTTCGTGTAGATTTCGCCTTTCGTTCCTAGTAATGCGTTCCCAGCACACTGCAATTGCCAATAATGAGCTGAAATGCATACATCCTGATCCACAGTTTACAATTCAATCCTTTTGCATTCCTTTTTAATAGCTAGGCCCTGCAAAAAAAAAAAAAAAAAAAAAAAAAAAAAAAGATGCGAGGGGAGTCGGTATTCGTAAGTCTCTTCATAATAGCCTCTTGGGCTTACTCTATGAAGATAATTTAGAGCAGTGTTGCCTTTGTCTAGCCACTACAGATGTGCATGATACATCTGTGGACACGCCTGCCTAGAATGACGTTTTCGGAGCTCTTGTAGTAGCCCAATGCCTCGTTCAGCACTAGCAGCACCAGCCGCCACCGACGATGACAACAAAGTACTGCCGAATTAAGCCCCCGTCTCGCGCCATGGTTCGCGTGGCACAAAAGCGAGGTATATCAGTGACTCCAAAGTTGCTATACTAAATTTCTGCAGAGATCGGGTCACTCCCTTGACGAACACAATTTTAAGCCATCATGTAACAGACCGAAAAATTACGTTAGTCTAGACACCAGCACATGTCTCCCTGCCCGGTAACTAAAGACGGCCCAAGAGTTCGCCCGAAGCTTTTCCTTCCAGGAGGATCCAATCGAGGTTGTCTTCATGAACAGGGATCGCATGGTGGGATACAAAGAAATTACTATCGTTTGCAAAGACTTAGACTTCCACCTGTGGATCGATCCTTAACCAGAAACCAAGCCATCAGCTGGCGCCGGTTACAAACTTACACATTTTCAAGCCCGGCCCTCGAGTCTTGTGTACCCAGGGCAATTATCAGAAATATGTGCTAACTGCAAACTTAGGGCCATGGGAAGTTTTCTCATGCCCCCGAGAGGAGCCACAAATAAAGTTGGATGACCAATGAGAGGCCTTATATTGCTTATATACCGACCCGGTGACTCAGCTACGACTCGCCTGACTGGCCGAAGCCGCCGCCGAGAACCAAGACCTTTTGGTCGTCGTCTAGGTGGATAGTCCTCTAGCTACCCTGTTTCTTTTGAACAGTAAAAAGTTTGCCTATCCTATTCTATCGGCCAATGGCATCGACCGATTTTCATGGCGCCCCTATAATCCTATAAAGGAGTGCGAAAGAGATCGTTAAATTCGACGAGCTTTCAAGAGTTGAAGGTGGGCGACTTGTACATAATGCGTGCGAATCATTTTTGTGCAGCGTTTGAAATCATGACGTAATCGGCAATGAAAACCGCTATGATGTTTTTGAGTCTCCGCCGTGCACAAATGCACGTGCCTAAGGGCGCACCGTAATGACGTCATGAATGGTGACGCTGGATTTCTAGCGCTGTTACGCCGATAAACCGGAAGAAAACATGCCAACAAAGGCAGAACCTTTGAGCGTTTCTTAGCAGCATTCGGCGTGGAAAGGCTTGCCGTTGACGCAAGTAGCATAACTGAAAGGAGGAGCCTGACCATCGTCGTGGTTTTGGTTGACGATTACATGTCTATCTTAAATTTCGAGAAAAAAAAAAAATACACTTGGCATGTTTTACCTTCATGCCTCACGGATTAATTTTTTTTTTAATAGAGAAAAGATATTCAGCACCCCTTTAAGCGGCCGTGAACCCCCGCTCATCGGTCAGACGCTGCGCTTCCGCGCTAGCCGACTGAAGGGGATTATCCGTGACGTCATGAATCGGTCGACGCCATTATTTATAAGGGAGAGGGAAGGGGAGGGAGGGTCCTCTGAGGGCCCGGAAAATTATTTCTTATAAAAGTTGTATACGATTATACGGTTAGCTCAACGCCTGGCAGTGTTCCAGCTTTTCTTTCGTCTCCTTTTTTTTCCAAGCTCTAAACTAAGGCCTCAGTCTTGCGCTCCCTCTGTATGTTCGTAAACTTTTCTCTCCTGCAAGGCGGTTCGCTAGTAGAACCAAGTAGGCGTTATCCGCGTCCCTCTTTTTTTAACTGTCCTACTTAGTTTCTTTGTCACCCCTTGTAGTTATCATTTACTTTTTTCAACTTCAACATGGCGGTCATGTAATGTTTACGTTGTCCATAGCTCCTTTGTATAAACCAATTGGAGTGCGTTTGGTGTGTGCTGCTTGGATTAGACAACATGCGCAACACAGCGTCCGCGAGTTCCTCGTCGGTTAGTACCGGATGTATTAAATTGGACCGAATGGACGACAGTTTCGATTCTCTGCTCGTGGTGGTCACTGCCGCAACGCATCGGGGACCCCACGCTCCCCCGAAACCTTCGCCATCGAGGGCCGCTTTCTTGCGTCGCCTTGATGGACTGCCATCACGATTCTGTCATTTTATGCCACTTTCCAACCACATTTGAATTTTAACGTATTTGGCTGGTCTTCTATGAAGGTAACAGTGTATGTGCGCGAGTCGCATGTACTGAAATTGCAATCGCTATGGTTCAATTGACATTACATGTGCATCAATGCACTCCAATAGAGCGTAAACATGGACACCGAGTACCCTGTTAGTAACCTTCTCCTCCGTCTTCTTGGATAAATGTAACAATTGCATTTGATTCTCCTGAGTGTATTTCTTTGAATATATCTGTGTTGTTGACTGACATTGTGGCCCTGTTTCATTCGTAACGCTGAACATCAACCGGCTAACGCTGTACGTGAAACTAACTCTTTCGCCTCGGTTCAGAAAGGTGCCTTGCACTTGAAACCGAGGCAAAAGTACATACGCAAAACACGGCGCAACTACTACAGAAAGGCGTTCAAACCGACTTCCCCACAATTGTGGGTGCGACTTTTGAACAGGGCCCACCTGCCTCTGCGAAGGAGACGGCAGTTTTCTCTCTCTCTTTTTTTTTTTTTTTTTTCATGAGATGTGAGGATTAGTTCCCTCCAAGCTCCCGGAGGCAGGTAGAAAGTGCAGGGCTCAGAGAGGCTAGTGGGCGACAACGACTGGACCATTTTTGAAGCATGCTGCGTCGACCCTAATGTTTGTGGAGAGCTGCCGCGCGCGCTTGGTAGCCACCCGAGTGGTTCTCCGGATGAACATTCGATGGAGCGGTGTGATGACAATGTTTTGGAGGATAGGGCTCGCACCAGCCCGTAGTGACACCGGCCCTGGACGCGATGGGAGATAGTGGGGTCGAGCTGGTATACGCCGTGATCTGAATAATGGCGTTCTTTGGTGGTCAGAACTCCACCATGGTGATACAGGTCCTCGTCTTCCATCCATAAAAACGATGAGGCGTGCAGAATCATGTGCTTGAAGGTTTCGCCAATTAAGGTACGTGGCCATGGCAGATGGGCCGTATACGTTTTTATGGGTTTGTAGGGTTTTGGGATGAGGATGATTTTAACGTGCTTCTAGTTGTCTGGAAGCGTGCCGGTAATTCAATATTTGTTGGAGTAGCCTGTCAAGTCTGTAAAAGAGTCGCCATATAGATTCCGAAGAGCTGCGTTTTCGATTTGTCCTAGGTGTATTCTTCCGGAGTTCAAGTGGTTTATTAAAGATACCTGCATCGCCCCGTAAGGCATTAAAACGGGTGAATACATAAGTTGACGTAACATATTAATTCAATGTATGGCAAAAACTATAATTTAACGAAATATGCGCGATGCTAGACCGGTGTCTCCGGAGTAATGGCAATGTGCTTTGTGTGTTGAATGATGTCACTGTGTAAGTAGGGTCGGTATCTTGTCTCCGAGGGACGTCGATGCCAATACTTGGCATGACGAGCTGCTTAAACTCATTTTTATACGGTAGTCAACGCATGTGTACAATTTTTTAAGGCGTCCGAGTCAACTCAAAACTGCGCGTGTACGAAGCCGATCACGCCTCCCATGCATGGAGGAAGAAAAAAAACTTCCTCCATGCTCTCATGCCTTTTCCAGCGCGCCATCGTCGGAAACTGCGCCACCGTCCGAAGATCGCAATCGCCTGCCCCGAGCACGCACTCTTTTCAGCGCACGATCACGAGCGTGGCTTGAATTAATACAAAGAGCGAGCGCCGAACTAAGCTGTGTGCGTGCTATGCCCTGCACGAACACGTCATGCAGCCTAGCTGCATCAGCCGAGGTTCCCCAGACCGACGCCCCTCCGCCGCGCACCTCGACTGGCGAGTCTACTTTTCCCTTGCAACATTTCGTCGCTTTCAGGTTGGGTGTTTCTCCTCTTCATCGCTCCTCTCAGCGTTACCCCATCATCTGCGTTTCTTCTTTTTGTCTTCATTTTTTTTTTCTTTCAGCCGAGGCAACATTTGTAAACAGTATATCTTGGGGCCTTGCCAAGCACGCCGTGGGGTGTGAGAAAGCTCAAATGCGACAAAATTCTTGCTTGTCGCGCAGTTGCAGGGATACCAGTTTATACGTGGCTCGCGCGTGGGAAACTGCTACATCGCTTTGCACCATGCATCGAAGCATTTTACAGGCCCCGACAGTTTCACCTTCCATCTTTTTTCCCCATCTGACGTCAATACATTCATGAACGTGAAAACATGCGCCTTGTGCACGCGGTTTCTCGCTGGCGAAGAGAGCCAAAAGGGGGCAAGGAAAACATCGTTGAATTTTTTTTTTTTTTGGTAGGTATCTATAGCGGTCTACTCAGAATGCACGATCTTACACATTCGATCGGATCTTCAAAACGTGATCGCCGGCACGGATGTAATTGAAGGTGATCGGCTTTCACGGGCAATCACTGCAACGATCGAAAGTGCGCGAGTATAGATAGCCGCCTCGGGTGTTCCTCTTTTGTGATTTTCTCCTGCGGTTGGTTGGTTGCTTCATAGGAAGGGAAAGGCGCAGTATCTGTCACACTTGCTCTGTGGACACCTGAACCGCGCCGTAAGGGAAGGGATGAAGGTGGGAGTGAAGGTGGATAGAGAGAAAGGGAGGCCGTAGTGGAGGGCTACGGAGTAATTTCGACCACCTGGGGATCTTTAACGTGCGCTGACATCGCACAGCACACGGACGCCACTTCGTTTCGCCTCCATCGAAACGCAGCCGCCGAGCGACAGCCGTTTCTGGATTTCGTATCGGCGTAGTAGCGTAAGAGGAGCCGTAGTGGAGGGCTGCGGAGTAGTTTCGACCACATGGGGATCTTTAACATGCAGTGACATCGCACAGCGCACGGACGCCGCCACGCTGGTTTCGTGAAAAACAAAAAAATGAGGAGTTAAAGATACCCAGGTGGTCTAAATTACTCCGCAGCCCTCCACTAAAGCTCCTACTCCTCTCTTTTCACTTTCACTCCCACCTTCCTCCCATCCCTTATGGCGCAGTTCAGTTATCCACAAAGGAAAGTTAGATACTGCGCCTTTTCTTTTCTGTAAACCAATTATTATACGGAGTAAGAGGTACCGATCAAGCTCGAAACGAAGTGGCGTCCGTGTGTTGTGCGATGTCAGTGCACGTTAAAGATCCCCAGGTGGTCAAAATTACCCCTTCCCTTACGGCGCGCGGTTCAGGTGCCCACAGAGCAAGTGTGATAGAACTGCGCCTTTCCCTTCCTGTGAAACAATTATTATTATTATTATTATTTATTGACGAGCATAACACAGAAAAGACGTCCGAAATCCCTTGGGACCTGCGGCTTCGAAGGCGCTTGTCTGGTGGTAGTTTTTAGCTCTTCGAGACCTCCCATGACTCCTTACTATCCGGTAGAGTGTTGAATTTGACGAATGTCCACATCATATGGGCTAGGGGCGCCCGTTCTCTACAGGCCCTATATACTTGCCGCCGTTTAAGCCCGGCAGGAACGTACTCAGTGTAACTGGGTTCGGAAAGGTGCCCACCTACAACTGCATCCATGCTGCTTCCTTATTATGATGAACTTCTTATGCGGTTCTGCATATTCTCTCCTGCTAAGTATGTAGGACTGCGTGATATCGCAAAAAGAGTACAGCCGCTCGCTTCCTGAAATGTGTCCATCCTTGGAGGGAGTAGCGAAGAGCGGCCGGAATGTCAGCCCTCGCACGAGATCCCTCATATACTTTGAAGGGTTTGGTGCTCAAAACAAGATGATTGGATTCTCAATTTTACCGTTCGACAGTGCGTGCTGCCGCTGATGATACTCTGCCTAAATCGAAATTGCGTATCGCTTCCTTAGAGTCGCTGATGACCACCTTAATGACTCTTCGTAAGTGCGAGTGACGAACGCCTTCTCCGCTGTCGTGACGACATCCTGGCGCTCTGCGTACTCGCGATGCAACACTTCCGCCCTGTTTCATGAAATGTGGGGTGTATATTCCGTGGCATAGAGGGGATTTTTTATTTTCTGCCTTACTTCAGCAGGAATTCCCAAGTTCTTTCGTTTACGTGAGAGAGTATCCGAACTGCCTGAGGACCCGTCTTCGTGGTCGTTAATTGATAAAACTGCGCAGTGACATCAGTTTCTATGAGCTCGTCTATGGTACTTGATACTCCTAAGGCCATGAGCTTCTTAGTCGAAGCCCACTGCTGTAGCCCCAGAGCTAACTTGACACTTTTTTACGATCAACTCTAAGCGCTTACGGTCTGATACGGTGGGTTTGAGATAAGCACAGCAAGCACGATCCTGCTGATTACAAAGGCTTGTAGATAACCTAAACAGATTTCCCTCCTTTATACCTGTGTGATCGTTGGTGACGCGTCGAATAAGCCTTATAGTGTGCTGCGCGCTGTTGGATTCTTTCCAACTCTTCGGCGTTACTTGTGGACTGCATGTGTAGCCCCAGTATGCGCATGCAGTCCACCGTGGGATTGCCTGTCCCCCAACCCTAAATGCTCTGCCTTTCCTTCTTTTTATGCGCTTGTGCCATCATCGTAAATAGTTTTGATTTTTCAGCGGGACACCGAAGTCCCTTGCCCTGCAAATATTCTTCTATCGTATGCACTGCCGTCTGTACCGCTTCCTCTATAAAGCCTGTGGTTCATCCAGAGCATGATAATAGATATTAAGGTGGAGTCCCTTATCTCTGCCAGCTTGCTTCGTAAGCCAAACATAGCTATGTTGAAGAGAATGGGTGAGAGAACTGATCCCTACGGGGTCCCAAGCGCTCCTATTCGAAACCTTTTCCGTCTACAATTGTCAATGCTGATGCCAGCTATTCTGTTCGTTAGAAAATCTTTAATATAATTGTATATATAGGTCCGGCTTCCTACCATTGAGGTTGTCTATAGGATAGTGTCATGGCGGGCGTTAGCAAAGTCCTTCGCCGCATCGAGGTCTGCCACTATTCTATGTGTCTTTTGTTCGTGCCTCTATTATCTGATGTTTCAGCTGTAGCATGGCGTCGGTTACAGAGAGGCCCGATCGAAATCCTATCATCGTGTCAGGATCGATACAGCTCGTTCTCTTCTAGAGATCTGTTAAGCCTGTTTGCACCACGTGCTCCGTGAGCTTTCCCACGCATGATGTAAGCGAAATGGGCCATAAATTTTCTACTCCAACTTCCTCCTTAGGTATAAAGACAGTTAGTTAACTTCTATTCATTTAGGATTGCGCTTTTTTTCCAACAGCCCTGCATTTATGCTGCTATAGGTTAATTATCGACCTATCATCTAAATTTCGAAGCATTTTGTTGCTGACCCCATCTGGGCCAGCTGACGGCTTCGTTTTTAACGTATTTCGGTCCTGACTTCCACCACAGCTGTCTGGGCATCTATAGCGTCTCATTCACTCGTCCGTGGTTTCCTGGGAGCTAGGTCACACCTGTCGAGGCAATATACCTTGCCTGAACCTCATCCAATAGTTGGTCCTCCATTCCCGAGCAGTTATTGCTTTGTGAAGCCGTTGTTTTGCCGCAGCTTTGCTGTTGTCTGGGTCTCTCAAGTGTCGAAACAGCTGCCACGTTCACGCAATCACCATTTTGCGCTCTAAATTATTCCACACATACGCTGCGCCAAATCTGGCGCGTGAGCTCCAGCGCATATCGTTAGATCTCCTTACTGAGTCTAGCTATCTGCTTGCGCAGACCTCTATCCCATTTCCTAGTTGTGAATCGGTCCTCAAAGGTTTTCGTTTTGTGCCATGTATGTTAGCTGACGGTTTGCCGTGCATGTGTTTTGCTCGTCCTCAAACTCATCAGTGTCGCCTACACGTTCCTTATTAGTTCGCGGCTCCAAGCGCTTATGCCCTCTGTTCCATCCCCGGCGTCTTGGCATTCCCGAAATCTGTCCAAATTTATGAATTTGTCCATGTTTTTTTTCCATGTGGTCGGTCCTCCATCCACAACTTCTAAGATGTTGTGATTACTTCCTAGGTTTTTCTGAATGTTGCACCACGTGGCCTTGGTACCGTCTGAGACCATTGCAAGGTCTGGTATTGTGTCGTCTGTTATAGTATTTCCGCACCTCGTTGGGAGATTTGGGCCCTTAATAAGGTCTAGGCTGTACTTTTGGATATCCTTCCCAGCCTATTGCCCTTCGCGTTCATAGTTTTATATCCCCAAACCCAAACCTGATGACGAGCATTGAAGTTCCCCAGGATAGGAAGGGCACTGTCCTTCGCATTTCTCTTTGCAAGTTTAAAAAGCTCCCTGAACATGCATCTGGACTTTACGGGTTGCTATATAGATTATGAAGTGGTCCTGCCTTTTGTCGAGTACAAGTTCGACCAGCACGTGATCTGTACGTGTATTCTGTGTCGTGTTAATTGGCCGTAACGTTTCTTCTTACGAGGTGGTCACCAGCGATTTCTCCCTACCCCTGGTGTGTGCCCTATAGCTGGCTAATTTTGAGTCCTACCCCGTCTACCTTTGAGTCCTACCCCGTAGGGCGACTACCTACGGCCGATATCCCCCGCGGTAAGGAGCTGTTATAATACCCCATTTCGCATGTATCCTCTACAGTTTCACTGTGCAGGTGTTTGTCGACGTATGCGATGTTCCAGCAGCAGAGTAGCATGCCATCACCAGAGGATGACCTACGAAAGTCTGTTCAGCGTAATTAAGTTCGCCTTCGGTTCGCCTACATGTTATCTGGTTCTGCGCCCTGCCGATGAAAAATACCACATGAATTTTCTGTTGTACGACATTATTTTGTGTTGTGCAACACAAATTTGTGTTCTGTGTTGTACTACAGAAAGTTAGGCTGTAATACAGAGTGGTTTGTTGTACAACACAAGACTGCTCTGTTGTACTACAGACTGGTCTGTTGTACAACAGGGCTGTGCTCTGTTCTACTACACATTGAGCTGTACAACAGACTGCTTGCAAATTCTACATCATTAAAAAACATTTTTGTGTCTATAACTGACATAATCTATATGGGCACGACATATAGACGCACGCACCCTTTTAATGGGTGCAATGCTGCTTGCTTACACTCATTGAAAGGGTCCATCAGTACTTCAATGCACTTTTCTGGAGAGGTGCAACTTAAGGCACGAAAAGGATATACATATGCCTGGTCATTGATTAATTAACGTATATTGTTGTATATCTCAATGACCTACAAATAAGTGCCTCTTGGTCATAACTGAATTAAGCAGCTTTAAATAACTGTGATGTCCTTTGCTTTGCAGACAGGGAAGGCTGCTTGAAAGCACAGTACATTTGATTATATGCATGCAGTTGAGAGCTATCAGTTCAAATGTAAAATGTACGGGTCAATCTCTATAGATGTATGTGTGTGTGGTACTTGAGAGTCCATGCCGTGCACATATGTATTACATCTCGTAAGGTTAAGATATGTATATTTCAATGAAGATGGGAAAAAAAGCTACCAGAGGGCTATAATTAGGTCTCCAAGCTTAATGTGGGGAATTCAAAGCTTTAAGTAGTACTGTTTCTTCTTTTGTTGCTTCTTTAACTGATTGAGTTGAACTTGTTAAATTTTACTTGTATATGTTTTTTGCCCAGTTTATTGTTTGGTTTTGGATAATGTACTTCTGAAGAACCTTTAAATGGTACGTGACTTGACAGGCTGAAGTTCAATTGTTAACCACATCACATTGCTGATTCCTATTTAAGACTGGCAATTAATGTAGTGCAATTGCATTCAATATAAGCTATCCAAAGATGTATGATTTGATATATACAGCAGAAATTTCAATTTTTATTCTTATCATTAAAGCAATTACCTGCACAATTAATAAGGACCTAGCAATTATTTCAGTGCAATTATGCATAGCATAAGTTATCTAATGATATATAACTTGATGTTGAGGCCCAAAGCACAATGTATTTTGCAATAAGCTAACAGATCATAATTAAGGCCTACAATTAGTCCACTCAACATAAGCTATTAAATGATGGCCGAATTTGCGGGAGCTGGCTGGCAATTTGAGATGGGAACCGAGCATAATAAGTACTGGGATAACGACAAATGTGGCCGGGCACCGATTCCTAAGCCATATATGGCATGAAATTCGCCGGAGCCTGTGCCACTAAATTTGGATGACACACGCACGCACGCGCACGCAAGCACATTATATATATATACGTTCAAAAAGTCAGACCTGGTGAAGAAATGTATTTGACGTTTCGGCTGCGGGACCGGCCGTCGGAAGAAACTAGGTTATAGGTGGTGCCCTATATTTATACGCTATAGGTCTATCAGCATCAGTACTGATGACGGTGACCATTTAATAATACACCAAAACTAGTGGAAATCACAAATCAGTGAATTATGCTTATTGAGCTGGGTAACAAATTTGTATAGTTAACTTTTTACTTATCGCAGTTAGGCGTTGCAATGAAATTTTCTGGCCATTAGCAAGAGCCGTATAACTTTTTAGAATTTCAAGAATGCGATTTTATTGCGCCATGGTGTAGCAAGTTTTTGCCTTTTTCAGCAGGCACGCGTCTTCTGCGAGCCATGACGAACCGTCAATAGACTGGCATACCATATATTGAAGCCGCACGTCATACCATATGTGTACGAATGTGAGCTCGCCCACCGCCAATGCGCACGCGCTGATTGGTGCCGATGTGGCAGGTATGAGCGACTAAACTGGTACCTTCAAGGCGAACTGTTGCACGTCAGGACCAATCAAAGCGTGTGCGGAACTAGTGGCGGGGGTCACGGTACTCCGGTAACACGGTACACGTAAGGTATGCTAAAGAAGCTTAAACTACAAGCCACTCCGTGGCCAGCCTGTTACGTGGCATTTCACCTGTATGGGTTGGAGCACGGCGTGGGTTTCTTGGGGGTAAGCAAAATGAGTGCGAAAGCACTATTTCACTCCCACCTATTCCCACTCTGCGCGGCTCAGGTGTCCAGCGAGAAGTGTGAAAGACACTGCGCCTTTCCTCTCAATTAGCAATTTAAGCAGAGTTTGCAAGGCGCCTGTGTACTGTGCGATGTCGGTACGCGTTAAAGGATCTCAGGTGATCGACATTTCCTAAGCCCTGCACTACGGCATCTCATAACCCGAGTCACTTTGGGGAGTTAAACAGTATATAAACTGAACTATGTTTTTAGTTTGCTTTTGGTGATCGACATTTCCTAAGCCCTGCACTACGGCATCTCATAACCCGAGTCACTTTGAGGAGTTAAACCGTATATAAACTGAACTATGTTTTTAGTTTGCTTTTGGGGAGAGAAATACACAGTATCTGTCTCACTCGATCCTCGGTGGACTCCTACACGAAGCCGACAAACAAATGTCAGACAAGATTCTAAAACTCCGGATTAGTGGCATCGCAAAGCGCGCGCTACCCTCGAGACCAGCCGGGATTGGAGCCACCGTGGTTGGAGCAATGAGCTGCGGAGAGCCCTGCAGCGCGGACGGGCAGGGCAGATCACGTGGCAGATGTAGCGCACGCTTTGCGAAAAGGGCGCGCGATAAGGGGGGGGGGGGGGGGGGGAGAGAGATGCTGTACTGATTTGGAAAATGCAGATGGTTGTTGCGCTGGGTAGCAGTTCCTATTGAGGGACGCCTTTGGCAGCCACCGCTGCGAGACCTCTGGCTCATGGTCGTCCATGTCTGAGCTGAACAGGGCCACCTCCAATCCTTTAATAGTTGGCTGACATATACTGGCAGGCACATAGAATTTGCTCAGGTGGACGAAATATTTAGCTTGAAATATGCTTCTAGCTCCCGTCGTCTGCGACCCTGAGGAGACCCCGAGCCAAACCGAGAGCCAACATATTTGGGCACCGAAAACATCATCCGGGTAATGAACGAGATTTAACGAGTAGAATTCTCCGCTCTCTAGTCCCCGTTCCTACAAGCTCAGGCATGTGTCTGTCCGCACTCCCAATTTCGCCCTCAGGACCCCCACAATTAGATCCTGTCCGAATTTGGCCAAAATCGGCGTCCAGCTTAATTTTACTACAGCCAACAGTGGTTATCAAATTTCGATGTGGGCCACCTCCAAAATTCGACCCTATGGACCCCCGAAATTTGACATCGACCGAATTTTACCAGATTCAGTGTTCAATCTATTTGAGTATTGTCAACACAATGCATGGTGCCTTGCAAATTTAGGGGTTCCAACCCCAAAATTTCACTTCGTCCGAATTTGTTCAAAATTGGTGTCCTAACTTGACTATCGCCAACACAGCAGTGACTTCAAAATTTAGGTGGCCCACCCCCAACATTTGGCCCACCGGACTTCAAAAATTTGACTTCATCCGAATATGACCAAATTTGAGTAGAGAAAACTCAGCAGTGATTCAAATTTAGCTAGGGCATACCCTCAAAATTTGGCACTGGATCTTCATAATTGAATTTGACCAAAATTGCGGTCTGACCTAATATGAGCATAGACAACTCAATGGAACTTTCAGATTTAGGTGGACCAAACTAAAATTTTGTCCTTGGACCGCTAAAATTTAATTCGTCCATTTGACCAAGATTGGTGTCTAACCTATATATTTTGGGGTCCCACAACTTTGTTTCAAACAGCGCGCGCGTTTTTTTTTTCTATTTGTATTGGTGTTTGCCCGGACAACACGAGTGCACATGAGCGAGCTGCCAATCGTGCGCGGAAACGAGGGTAGATAAGGGCGTCGGAGGCAAGGCAGGCAAGGCTCGTGGCAATTTACCCAGCGGGAGGCGGGCGAGCGTCACGGACCAGCGGGATGTGCATGGACGACGGAACTGAGACCTGCTTGGACGAAGACGGAAGCAATGCAGGCATATTTGCGCGAGTTGTTGCTACGCAAGGAACAATGTTTTTTGTACTGCCATTAGTTCTTTGGCCGTACATCGCTCGCGCTATTCGCGCCGCAGTGTGCTTGTGTCTCGACCGCATTTCCAGCGCAGTACTTTTTGAATGCTCTTTCATTTATCCGGAATAAACTGGCGTTTTTAAGAGGATTTGTCACTCGTCGGGCAAGACCATGGCTCGCGGACCCGTTTTCTAGAGGGCGAAGGTGGGGCCTTCAATATACAATTTGACTATGGCCAACTAAGTATACAGCCTCTATAAACTAAGTGGTGCCTTCCACATTTAGGTAGCACCCCAATGTTCAGTCCACTAACCGCCAAAATTTGACTTCATCCAAGTTTCACCAAAACTATTGTCTAACATAGTTAGAGTATGGCCAAATCAGTGGTGACATAATTTATATGGGCTGCCGCAGAAATTTTGCATGTTTTGATAAGTATTGCAAAGGACATCCTTATGGTCAAGTGTCGCACAAGATTCGCGATTGGGTTTGACTCTGTGAAGTCAAATCCGTATGGAAGCATAAAATGAAAGCCGTACCACACTCAAGGACATCTCATTTCTACTCGGCATGTCGTCCTGATTACATATTTAATGTGGTCACCTAGAAGCAGACAGTTTTGTGTCTTTTCAGTTTTCCAAAAAGTTGTCTATAAAATATAACAGGTTCGCCTGCATATTGACGTGGTTGAAATGTCGAATGCAACTAGACTGAGACACAAGTTCCAATATCTCTGCTCGGCTCTGATGTACGCCCCTATGATTGCTTTCATGCTGTGATAACACCAGACAAAGAAGATGCATGCAGGAAACTGGGATGACAGGCCGGCAATTACCTCTTCCTGAGTGAAGTCCTTGAGCTCGTAAAGCAGTGGAGATTGGTTGAGGCTACCAAGAGACAAACCAACAAAAAACTCCACAGAGTTGTTTGTATGGCGAGTTGAAGCGTGCTGCCTATGCAGCTCGTAGTAGCTGAGGCAGAGAGTGGTGAGGAGGGAGAGGAGTGGTGAGGAGTACGATTCTTGGCCAGGAGCATCTGGAAGGCATCATCCTCGATCCCCTTCATGATATGATTGATTCTGTCAGCTTCAGATATGGACGGGCTGACCGATGCCAAAGGTCTACAATGTCCTCAATATAATGCGTGAATGTCTCACCGCTTTCCTGATCACAACCGTGAAGTAGTTCTGCGTGAAGCCTGTGAATCACAGGCCAGCCGAATGCTTCTGCGAAGGCATTTCAGAATGCCAACCAAGTGGGTAGGACCATTTCGTGATTTCGGTATCACTGGAGGGCAACATCTCCCAGGCAGAAGATGATAATCAAAAGTTTCAGTGTCATCCCAGTTGTTGTAGCTGCTCACGCGGTCATACGTCGAAATTCAGTCATTGACGTCTTGTTCGATTTACTGCAGAAGATAGGGGGTCCCATAGTCGAGTGGTGCCAGAATAGATGACGGTAGCGGGTAATGAAGAACTGGCTGGACTCAATTCATCAGACATAGTGGGTGCCGGTGGCAAGGTTCTAATCCGGAGATCCAGGTTGTTGAGGATCAGGCAGTACCTTCACCAGATGTAAGGGATCTGGACATTTCTGGTTTCACACGAGAGGGCAGTGGCGAGGCAATGTTATATGCAGCGATTGGAAAACGCCGAGATAGGAAGAGTAGCGGTCCAGCAGCCAGGTCATGCGCACTAGGAACGGACGTCCTTCTCTTTATCGGATGCCTGCACTAAGTCTATGCTGATCTGCAGTACTACACTTTAAATATTTTATTATCTTTTTTATTTTTTGGTAACATGTCAACAGTTCAGGCAAGTCATTAGATGACATCGAAAACAATAGCAAAATCTATACAGAAGAGATGTTGCAGAAGAAGTGCATAAAGGATCAAGTTATCCTTGTTTGGCTTCTTAATTTTTCCTGTCTATTTGATTTTAGTACCAATCGTTTTTCCCATATAGAATATATAGCAATGCCACACAGCATTGACTAGAGCCTGGAGTGGAGGCATTACTGCACAATATTGTGTACCATACAAAAGTACTGACAAGCTCATATTTTAAATTAGCAATTAGTTTATAGTCAGTAGCTATAAAGGACTAATAAAGTGTATGAAATTTTATTCTACCAAACAGATTCCACCTTCATGCTACAATTTTTATAGCGTTAGCACCTTTAACATGAAGATCTGGTCTCAACATGAAGTTCCAGGTTTGAGGCTATTTATGCTGTGAATGTGCTGGGCGATTTTTTACTGTTTGCATATTTGTATTTTAAAGACAAGAGAGATGCTTCAGCGCAGTATGTGAAGGTGGGATGTATATAGCAAACTGGACATTATGTGCATTACAGTGTGATAATTAAACAATTGCTTAAAATTACTAGTCAACTTTCTCAAAAACTTTAAACATAATGTCCACCTTACTGTACAACCTACCTGCACAAACCACAATGAGGGATCTACCATAGTTCTTTAAAAAAAAATATGTAAACTAAAAAAATATCATCCCGTATATTTATGTTGACAATAGGTGGCTTTCAGGACACTTATGGCACAGAGTGTAAAACAGCCCAGACAAGATGACTCAACTTCATCCCACAAAAAAAGAAATGGACTGCATGCTGTTCATCTTCACTTCCAAATTACACGTAAAGAAATGGCATGCTTGATAAGTAGAGAGCACATCTTAAAGTGTCCTTCTGCCTTTCAGATGAAAACTCTAAAATAGTGTACTTTTTGCTTACAAAAAGAGTGAGTAATGCTTCAACATAAAAATTTGGCTGCTTTTAAAGCTAGGACAGCTGTGGTGCTTCTATGTTGTTATTTAGTGTTCTTTGGGTAGAAATTGAATGCATTGAGATTCGTTAATTTGGAGCATATCCCAGCATTCCACAAGTCAAGTCTGAGGAGCAGGCACTGTGACAGGCATGTTTGCTTCAGGGCCATCTGGAAAATCCAAGTCGTGCTCAATGTTTCGGAAATTGCCTAAATGAAGTCTAGCTGAACGAATATCTCCTTGCACCATTTCCGACTGCAGAGGCATCTGTGAGTCAATGAGGTCTTGCAGATCTCTCTCACAACTTGGAATTGTGTAGTTCCTCAGCACGATGACACCTGCAAAGTGTGTGCGAAAAGTTATTGGCAGAAGTGACTAAACTAGTGAACAAAACTGCAGAACCAATTCATTTTACTGAACATTTTCACTCGGCAACCTGACCATCGCTAAAAAGCAAAATTTAGTCCAATATACTTTGCACTCGAGTTTCTCATTTGTGCCATTAGTCTGCTGTGTATTACGTGCACTCCGAGACTACAAAAACAGTGTCCCTCAGAGGTATGTGACCAAAAGTGTATATACAACAAAACCTACCCTGTACCATGCAAAAATGGACCTTAGATATGATTAACATAATGTGTACCATGCTACTGTCACCAGAGTACTGTTACCAGAGTCTGCCTGCTGCCAGTTTGAATGCACCGAATGATCCCGATGTGGTAGGCATGCATGCAGCTTTCAGGCACCTGGCACTGGCTTGGTGCCCCCAGGGCGATCAGCATATGTGCACTGATGTAACGCGGGTTCCTGGTGCCCCAGTAAAAACAACACGGCACATGCTATACTAAAAGTGCTTATTACGTCGCCTCCTTATGCCCATGTGTCTCCCTTTATATAATGCCTGTTTCTTGTTCCAGTTGTTACATTATAAAAAAGGGCCTTCAAAAGTACTTGAATGAATTCAATGATTGACTGAATGAATTTGTAACAAACCAGGGTCATAGTAGTCCTGCAATACAACAGGTGCAGGAGCATTGTCTTGCACTTCATACTCTTGGGTCAACATTAATGTGATGCACGTTCTTCGGTTGCTTAGCTGGAAAACAAAAAATAGAATGTAATTATGGCACACTCGAAAGTCTGCTTTTATGCACACCGATTATATATGAAATGAAAATTCTGCCAAACGCGCAACAAAGACGATTTAGTACGACATGTGAAAGATGGCATTCAAGCAGGCCCCTAGGCAGTGATTTTTGCTTGAAACATTGAAGTGCATTTTTCACATTATCTTAACAGCAGTGTATTCTCCTTAAGCATACTTTTTTTGAGCATCATAGGTATGCACTGAAAAGATGGCACAGCATGCTGCCAGATCAAATAAACAAAATGGACGAGTCTAAGAAACATTCCTGGGCATATATCAGTGAGAAGGTTCATGCAGACCTGAATAAATATATGGTTACTTCACCTCATCAAAGTACAGGTTTATTTTGTCAGGCTCTTCCTCTATCTTCTTAATTTCCAGGCCATCAACAACCTAAAAATATAAATAGATAAATTATAACACCAAATATATGGCAAGTGCAATGTGAGTATATGGTAGACACAGCAATGGTAGAAACAGCAGCAAATATATATATAAAAAAAAGAGACACCTTGACGAAACGGAATCCGGTTGGCAGATGGACTTGTATGACCACCATTCCAGACATTCCCCAGGAGAGGAGGTAACTGAAGCAAAGAGTGCACAAAACTTTGATCAATAAAACTGACAAAACAACCATATGGTATAAAGAGCATAAGCTTTCTTCTGGTGTCTTAATGTTAAGTACGTGCCTGGTTTCATTTCTACTGGATGTTAGCTAGCATGTCGAGAACGTGAAACTTGCTCTATGCCCATCACCATAATATGCCCGCCCTGAAGGCAGAGGAGGGATATCTCATGCAGTTAGGTTGAAACCTCATAAGGTTGCCCACTTCTGTTCAACGCTTTATCAGCTTTCGATGCTGTGCAGCTATGAATGCAGCTGTTCTAAAGTCGCCTCCTTCATCCTGCGTCACTTCGTTCTACGTCACGGGGCTCCTCGTGAACTTCTCAGTGACCGCGGCCACGTCTTCCTATCTCAAGTGGTCAGCGAGCTGTTGGAAGCTTGCCAAACAATACATCGAACCACCACAGCTTACTATCCTCAAGCCAACGGCCTCACAGAAAGGTTTAACCGAACGCTTGGTGACATGCTCGCCATGTACATTTCTTCTGACGTGTCTAATTGGGATCAGGTGCTTCCATACATCACCTATACCTATAACACAGCGTCTCAGGCAACGACTGGATTTTCCCCATTCTTTCTCCTATACGGTCGTGAGCCTTCCTGTCTACTGGACACCATACTTCCTTACCACCCCGACAGTTCAGAGTACACTTCTCTTTCTGCTGTTGCTCGTAATGCTGAGCAGTGCCGTCAGCTGGCGCGTTCATTCACGTCGGACATTCAAGATCTTTGCCGACATGAGAGCAATCACGGAAAGCCCGCTGCTGACTTTCCTACCAACACCCTCTTTTGGCTGTGTGTTCCAGCTGATTCAAAATTCTCTGCAAAGTATAATGGCCCTTATCGTGTATTAGAGCGTACATCACCAGTTAACTACGTCGTGGAGCCGGCAACGCCTTCTTCAGACCACCGTCGCCGCGGGCGAGAAGTTGTTCATGTCAGTCGACTTAAGCCATACTACAACCCCCTTGTCATACCCTCGCCCTAAGTCGCCAGGATGGCTCCCTCTTCTTGCCGAGGCAATTGTAAGGAAGAAGATGATACAGCGCCGAAGCTAACGACAATGAAGACGCCGATCAGCTGCCGCGCGCACTGAGAGCTCAAACTGTCTTCATCGGACGAGATTGTGCTTCGCTCTATGATCGTCTTGTGTCATCGGTCGCCGTCTCCAGTCCTTCGAATAACCCCCAATAAACCCCTCTTCACTTTCTTTATTCTCCATCAAAGGCTACAGTTGCAAGGAGATTGAAAAATGTCTAATGTTCTGTTGCTGCTGTGCCTTACGAAACTTCATGAGGTTAGGTTGAAACCTCGTGAAATTGCCCACCTCGGCCTGCAGACTTAAAAATGTGAGTAATCATAAATGTATTACCTAGCACAGAGCTCTATCTTTGGCTTACAGTCAGCGTGAGATGCCTGTACCATGAGGTCAAAGTTGTTGGTATCAGCAACAGCTGGAACATTGAACTTTGCAGTGGCCTGCAAAGACATCAGGAGTAATGCTTGACATTAGCCATTTGATGTGCTGTGCATAAAATTCTGTACGCAATAAACTTGTAGCTTTTTCTGAGACTGCACTGCGTATCGCAGCGATTGTTTTATTTTAGGTCAATTCCACATTCTTCATGTCAAGGTGGTTTTATGTACCATACAGTGAATGTGGTAAGTAATGCTATTTCGCAGAGCAGTCAGCTGGGTAGCCCGTTATCTGCCATTTTTATGTAAACATGCTTTGCCACCAGTATAATTCACATTTTTTTTCTTTTGCCATTTCAAGCACAATGTCCCCCTTAGAAATAGAGAGTTTTCATTTTGAATGGAAAACAGCGCGAGAGACGAACCCCAAAGCAGAGAACCACAGGACGAGTACTGTTTTCCATTAAATATCGTGATTGTTGGTATAGTGCCTGATATAATGCGCCTTGCATTTGTGTTGGGCATGGTGTTTTCACATTGTTTTCTGTTTCGTTGCAGCGATATTTTTGCGCATTTTTATTTGTTGCTTAGAGGTCAGTTCCATTTTTGATATGTTAAAACTTGGCACTGACTGGATGGTGCTGGTGTTTTGTTTGTCGAGTTCCGCCTTTGTAATCTGTACCCTGTATCGCTCCTATCTTGGTCCTGACCGGACTGATAGTATCTCTAATAAATAAATAAATAAATAAATAAATAAATAAATAAATAAACAAACAAATAAACAAACAAACAAACAAACAAACAAACAAATAAATAAATAAATAAATAAATAAATAAATAAATAAATAAATAAATAAATAAATAAATAAATAAATAAATAATGTTCCACCAACTCGGCCGTTTGGCTATAGTGTTGAGCTGTTTTCATTGCTTGTCGTGCTTGGAGCATGATAGCCTCAGCTCTTTACGTGGCATAAAACCCAACGCATCATCATCATCATCAGCCTGATTATACCCACTGCAGGGCAAAGGCCTCTCCCATATTTCTCCACTTAACCCGGTTCTGTGCTAGCTGCATCCATTTGACCCCTGCGAACTTCTTAATCTCATCCGCCCACCCAACTTTCTGCCGCCCCCTGCTACGCTTTCCTTCCCTTGGAATCCAGTTTGTTACCCTCAGCGACCATCGGTTATCCTCTCTTCGAACAACATGTCCTGCCCATGTCCATTTCTTCTTCTTAATTTCCACTAGAATGTCGGTAACTTGAGTTATTTCTCTGACCCACTCTGCACGCTTTCTATCTCTTAATGTTACCCCTACCATTTTTCGTTCCATAGCCCTCTGGGTTGTCCTCAACTTAAGTAGAACCCTCTTAGTTAGCCTCCACGTTTCAGCCCCATAGGTGAGTACAGGCAAGATGCAACTGTTGTGTACTTTCCTCTTGAGAGATACCGGTAAGCTGCTAGTCATAATCTGCGAGTGCTTGCCAAATGCGCTCCATCCCAATCTTATTCTTCTTGTTATTTCCTTTTCATGGTCCGGATCTGCGGTTACTACCTGTCCTAAGTAGACATATTCGCTTACTACTTCCAGTGTTTCGCTACCTAATGTAAACTGCTGTTCCTTCCCGAGGCTGTTGAACATTACCTTAGTCTTCTGCATATTGATTTTTAAGCCTACCTTTCTACTTTTACTGTCTAGGTCATCAATCATTATTTGCAGTTCATCCCCCGAGTTGCTTAGCAAGGCAATGTCATCAGCAAATCGCAGATTACTGAGGTATTCTCCATCTACCCTTATCCCTAACTGCTCCCATTCCAAGTCTCTGAATACTTCCTCTAAACAAGCTGTGAATAGTACTGGGGAGATTGTGTCTCCTTGCCTAACACCTTTGTTTATGGGAATTTTGTTACTTTCTTTATGCAGAACTATGGTTGCTGTGCAGCCACTATATATATCTTCCAGCACTTTCACGTACGGCTCGTCTACCCCCTGATTTCGCAATGCCTGCATCACCGCCGAGGTTTCAACTGAGTCAAGTGCTTTTTCGTAATCAATGAATGCTATGTATAAGGGCTGGTTATATTCCGAGCATTTTTCTATCACCTGATTGATGGTATGGATATGATCGATAGTAGAGTACCGTTTCCGAAACCCTGCTTGATCCTTTGCTTGATTGCAGTCTAAGGTTGTCCTGATTCTATTAGCGATTACCTTAGTAAATACCTTATACGTAACAGACAGTAAGCTGATTGGTCTCTAATTTTTAAGGTCCTTAGAGTCCCCTTTCTTGTGAATAAGGATAATGTTTGCATTCTTCCATGGTTCCGGTACCGTCGATGACAACAGGCACTGCGTATACAGGGTGGCCAGTTTTTCTAGCACGATATCCCCCCCGTCCTTCAGCAAATCTGTAGTTATCTGATCCTCTCCAGCTGATTTCCCCCTTTTCATAGTTTCTGGTGCTTTCTTGACCTCGTCCTTCGTCACTGGTGGAACGTCTGACTGTTTTTCCCTACCGCCAATCTTCTTACGGTCCTGACTGCTTTGGCTACTGTAGAGATCTGTATAGAACTCCTCGGCTAATTTGACTATCTTGTCCATATTAGTGACTATGTTGCCCGCCTTGTCCCTTATCGCATACATCTATCCATCAACTGTGAGCCTTGTCCAAATTTTGCACACCACACCCCAGCAAACATGTAACCACTGATATTTTGCATTGCATACCTAAAAAATTGTTTTTGCTAAGGCCTAAATATTATATTTTGGCAAAAATTGCTTTTTTTGGGCAGAAATAGAAAATAGCTTGTGATAGGCTTCTAATATAAAACTGCTATGATACAAACAAAATTTAATAACAAGTCATTCAGCCAACAATAACGCCTTTCCATGTAAAATAACCAAAGAGCTAATTGTAATGGGCCAAACTATATGCTAAAGAAGTGAAATCCTTAGACTGTGATCCTATAGCTCTTTCTCGCTGTCTTGACAAGAAAAAAAGTGGGCCTGCTTTATGCAATTAGCAAATGAAATGGTGTACGTAAATGAAGCCCTTGAGAATCAATTAAGGTCAGCAAAGACTATGAAGTTAATTGTTTTAATGGTGATTACGAAAGTGCTACGAGCAGTACAAGATGAATGGGCGTGAGCACTGAGCACGCAGGTTTGAATGTGCATGTTAATGACGATGCTGCAAAAAGGAGCTCGATTCTCACCTCTACCACAGTTTGCAAGAGAGCAACTTAGAACACAAATGACGGAGACCACCAACCTGCACAAAGGCACAGCCCTTGCCAGTGACGTTGAGTTTAACCGTTGCTGGCAGCACAGGGATGGCTACCTCCTGAAGCAGCAGTGCATTGCTTGGCTCCACAAAAAGCTCTTTAGCCTCTGTGTGTTGGGATGACACTCGGATTGACAAGCGCGTATCTTGTGGCGTGATTGCTTTGGCATATTTTGCCAGGGCTTGCATGGCTACAACAGTGTCCTGCACCAATGTGAAAAACAACAGGCTATTAGAGTGGCCAAAATTAAAGGCAGTAGAAGAGAAGCAAAAACATTAATTAATGCAGCAGTGTTTAATAGGGGTCATTAAAGATGCTTATCAAACTGCAAACTAAAAAAAAATATGGAAAGAGCACCATTTTTTTTATTATAACTTATTTAGCTGTATGAACAGCTTCTCTGCACAAAGTGTCACAGCTCTGTGTGTGAATGCGAATGCAATGTGCTAAAGGAGGGGAGCTAGTGCTGGCTATTTCTCTTGCTATGCTAGGCTGTCAATGTAGTTGCACGATGGTCAAAGAAGGCATTGCCATGCATGTGACTTTGACAGCATTTTACACATCTCTTTCCAGTTGCACATTTGGGAACATGACAAATTTTTGCATAAACAGTCCCCCCCCCCCCAAGAAAAAAAAACAGCAAAAATAAAATAAAATAAAATTAACATGAGGTTTCACAATGGCATGCCATTGCAAAGTTGGCGGCCCTGGAAAAACGGTGGTCCAGGGATCCCCGGATTAGGACAAATTTTTCTTCAACTACAAAGTTTCTGAGAAAGCTATACAGCTCTCCTTTGTAGCCGTACGGCTGCGCTTGGGTGGACGCCATTGAGTAATCACTCCCTTATTACAAATCTACTCCACCTTAAATATTTGACCAACACCGCTCCCACGTCAGAGTTATTGATCAATTCGCTCTCGCTCCACCGTCCGATCTGCTGATCGTCCTAGATAGCTCAGTTGGTAGAGCGACTGCCCCAGAGAGGCGAAGCTGTATAACTTTCCTTTATAGCAGTAAAGCTGCGCTTGGGTGGATGCCAATGAGTAATTACTCTCTTATTACAATGGCATGCCATGTTGTACATATGGTTACTAAGGCATAAGATTGTCTTAGACAAAGTACACAATTAACAGACATTGGTACAGTAAGAAAAAAAAGTCAGTGAAGCACTGCAAAAGATAAGACATATACAAAACCATCCTGGAATGAATCCACTCTGCCAACAATGGGTTAACACAAGCTTTTTTATTACTACCTGCACCTGGAACAATTTCTGATTCTCTGACTGCTGGTTTCTGTCATTTGAACTGATCTGTTCAAGTTGCTTCAGTTTACTCTGTTATGGTACTGTCTGCAATTAACATCACTCTGAAGTCATATTCTTTAATATTCACCTCTGTTGTTAGTGATACCTTGCCCGCTTTATTTTCTTTTTTTTTTGCGTTATTGTACTTATGTGTGCCCACCTAGTATGGTTTTGTATATCAAGACCACAGTAACTTGAATCAAATATTAAAAAACAATGACATATAAAATACTGGCACACAAAGAAGCACTTCTTGTCAGCATTCCAAAACGTCCTCGGCATATTTTTCCTTTCTCAGTCAGTCACATGCTAGCCAGCCCAAACAAGCAACCCCGTTAAAGAAAAGTAACAATAATAAGACCATGAAATCATTAGCTACTGAAGGTGGTTACCTGTGTGGACATGAACCCTCCCTTGTCATTCCTTTGCTTGAGCAACCACTGGATGGCAGGCAGGGCTTTAGGCACACCTGCTTCCTTGAGCAGTGTCATGCAGCAGAGAATTGCATAGCCACTTGTCTCTACAGCCACGCCCAAAGACACGTTGTGACCCCAATGCAGGGTGCCATCTCAAAAGAGAAAATGACAAAGACGACATGAGGGTCAGTACCACCGAGCAAAATTGCTGGTTTATTTATTTATTTGTTTTAAATTCCATGTTACAATTTGCATGGTGCTTCCATTTACAGATCCGACGTTCTCTGTAATGTCTATATACCAGATTCACTCTTATCAGAAGGAGTAGGCTACTGCTCCCTATGTCTGGTTTGGTTTGGTTTGTGAGGTTGAATGTCCCAAAGCGACTCAGGCTATGAGAGACGCCATAGTGGAGGGCTCCAGAAATTTCGACCACCTGGGGTTCTTTAACGTGCACTGACATCGCACAGCACACGGGCATCTTGCTTTTCATCTTCATCGAAAAGTGGTAGCCTCGGCTGGGATTCGATCCCGCATCCTTGGTCACAGTAGTAGAGTGCCCTAACCCCTGCACCACCACGGCGGGGAACTCTCTGTGTCTGAACAGGTGAAAGTAATTCTTTATAATGAAATAAAAAAATTTTTAATGAAACCCCAAAAATTTGTGATCTTCTACTACCCTATGTAAGCAATTTATTGCTTTGATGCAAGTGGTAGCCAACAATGTTGTAGAAAAAATCTTTATGGCTACAGTTACTTAACACCTTCTAATTTTACTTTGAAATAAAGTTTGGCGTCTCTTCCAGACCTAGGCTGTATAGCTAGGGAGTGTGCTAATAGTAAATTTTTTAAATAATATCAAATGCTCATCTGGGAGTTATAAAACTGAAATGAATATGAATGAAACACTTTTAGTAATATCTGCAACTTGTGCAAATATTCATACAGAATGAAAGTGGCGATGCAGCAGTAACTGCTATAACTTGAGAAGTTATAGCTATAGTTGCTAAAAGATGCAACAATGATCTCCACAGGTGGTGAGCATAATAGTATAAGTATAAGAAAATCATCTTTTGCTAGTGATGGCAGCCGTGAAATTTCTAGTGCCACATCACAGTCGATGAGAAAGACAAACAATGTATGAGCAACAACCTCAAAGATTAGGTATCAAAATAGGGTTTGCTGAACCTGCCTCAGCCTTGCAGTGTCTCCAATATGGAGGCAACAATCAGCAGCACAAAGGCGGCGAGTGGACTGTGTCACAGCACTGAATTCTCTCCAAATGCGCAAACTGATTACGGCATCGTGCTGTGCTGCATCGGAGTGAGACTTGTGTTTGATGTAATCGCCGAAGAAAACTAAGAAAACTTCATGCCATTTGAAACTTGAAAGCATATTCAAAAACTACTACGATTCAAAAACATTAAGCATACGGGATAGCTTTTTTACTTTCTTTCAATATTTGAAGTCGGCATGAATTAGCACCATGATATTTTCTGGGCAAAGAAAAACCGAATATAAGGTAGAAGAAAAATAAACACTCCGCTGGTGGGACCTGAACCCATGACCTCCGAATTTTACATCTGATGCTCTTAGCTACCAAGTGAGCTACAGCGATGGCTGTTGAATTTTCTACTTTCCAGAGTATAAATGTTAATACCCAAGAAGAGTAAAAAACCGAAAGATATTGTTGCAACTCAGTTGGTAAGAGCACGAAATCTGGAATTCGTAGGTCATCGGTTCTGATCCGATCAGCATCGAGTTTTTCTTCTACTTCATATTTAATTATCTTTCTCCCAAAAGAAAATTACATATTAATTTATGTCAACTACATATATCTTTAAGAAATAGAGGAAACAATCCCTTGTACTTTCCTTGGCCTCTCCGACTTAAAGCTTTCATTTGCATATAATAATACCACTGTCTGGAACGCTGTGCGTGATCTTGCGAACACCGGTGAATGATGATGATGCTGCGTATGTACAGGTGAAAGAGCTGAAAGTTCTGGCACCGCGCTCACAATATATATATGTATATATATATATGTGGCAGTTCTGCCAGTGGCACTCCATTTGGTGACCTGCTTATGTGCCACCATGACTACGAACTGTATTTGCGCTTTGCACTGACTGTATAGACTTGACACTCTCGTTTCCTCATTTCAATCACATCATTACTGTCGCCAAGATCAAGCAACAGAGTGGAATAGTACATACTTATTGAGGCATGAGGTTTTAGCACCAGTGACAGGGACAAAGGCTCTTAGTGTAGAGCAAGTGATGCGCACACAAAGGTGTTTCAATTTTTATACATCACAGTTTTTGTGTTTTAGGTTAACTGTGGCTCAATCCCTCCAACACAGACACTAAATATGTGGTCAAGTTGATCACAATTCTGCCGTTGTAAATGACTTGCAAGCTTCCAGAAGCTAAAACACATGTGCTCATAGTCTGGACTTCATAAGAAGTGACAATGCTGTTAGAAGGTCAGCATCACGTGGTGTACTCACCAGTGTCCAATTCAGCCTTGCTCCAAAGCAAGTCGAAAGTTTGCTGAGCATCGTGGTGGTCAGAGAGGGCCAAGGCATAAGCCTGAAGAGCCAGTGAGTAGCTGTCCTGCTCATGAGGAGTTTCTTCGATGAGGCATTGGATGGCCGCATTTTGCACAGATGGGGAAAGAGTCACATTTGCTTCAAGCAGCGAGATTAGCACATAGGATGTCAGTGGTGAGAGTGACTTGCCCTGGACACCACCCTATTAAATAAAAAGGTAAAAATAAGAATCATGCATGCATGAGTGACTTTTTATATGAGACTGTGCCAGCACAAACTATGGAAAATGGCATGGAGTATTCTAATGTAAACTTAGCATAGCATAATGCTCTCATCTAAGTGTGCTTACAGACAGTTTTAATTAAATGTAGAGGTGTAGTATATTTCTGCACAACGGAGGTAGTGAAACATAAGAACTCCAAGAAACTAAACAAAAGAAAACAATTAATGGCCTCAGAATCGTGTTCTATTTGCCTAATTATTATATTACTTGTAGCTGCTGTCGCTGAAAGGCAAAATTTAACTCATTCTACTAGTTTGAAACTAATCCAAGTTCCAAACCTATGGTTACAACAACGATACAAAACCCCACAACATAAATTGTGCATGCATAACTCATATACAAGTAACAAGTCCTTAGAAGTCAAAATTTGCCAGCTTTAATGCACTGCACTTCTTGCAAACATGCCTTCATTTAGAATTGAGGTTCTGCATTTTTACTTAAGTAGAATAAAGGGGTTTTGAGTCTCTAATGCAGTAAAGATAAGAAATAGAAGAACATTTATGATCAGAGAGTTGTGGTTACTAGCGACAAGCTAAGCTTGCCCACGGCATATGCAGGTGCACAAACCATGCTCAGTATTCTTCACATTAATTAACCACGAGGTAAAATTAGCGCCACTGTACACTACACATCAAAAACTGCGGCTTTAAAAAGAAAATGAGTGCATCCAAGTGCCTCGCTATACGATTATGAACGAAGATACAAACTATAGCACAATGAGAAAACACGTAGAATACGCAAAATGAGGCACAGCAATCATGCAATGTCACAAACCTTGAGCTGAGTGTTGAGCACACGGCCAACTGATGGGAAGCAACCTGTGTCATATTGGTGCTCGAGCAGCCACTGAGTGCTCAGGCTCAGCTCAGTGTTGTCAAAGAAAACATATCGGCGGGCTTGTCCAAACGTCCGCACTACGAATGCTACCAGCCACAAGCTAGGTTCAGGATCTGTAGTGCCAAAGGCACTATAGCCATTATTCTGATGCCTGTAGTTCAGCTGCTGCTGATAGCCTGAAAAGGAAGAGAAAGCATTACCACATCAGTGTGTACTCGTGAACAAGTCTTTTCAATATCTCTTGCACTTTTTCTGCATGACAGGATGTTTTTGTGAAGGTTCTGATGTTCTAGCTAATTAAGAAAGCCTCTCACATGCAATTCAGCAGCACTGCAAATGACATTTACCTTACAATACTATTACTGTTGACGTTCAGCTGCCCTATTAAATAGAATGCGTGAATGAATTGTGTCTTACGTTAACTTCAGTAGTTTTCTACCTGCCGTTTTACAGTTATGACTAATTCTGTTCTTGCCACCCTTCTGAAAACAGCATGAGCCCACTGAATTTGTTTCAAACTGGAGGGAAGAGTGGGCACAGTTGTACCTCACTATATTGAAAGTAGCAAAGTAAATGCATCCCTAAAACAAATGTAAGTTAACATTAACTGCTATGACTACAATAAAAAGACGGTTATTAAAAGGTTATTTTCCTGTTAATCACACTGAATTTCTGTTCCTTTGCCCATGTTGGTTTTTCAAACTGGAGGGAAGAGTAGGCACAGTTGTACCTCAGTATAATGAAAGTAGAAAAGAAAATGCATTCCTAAAACAATCGTAAGTTAACATTAATCGCTATGACTACAATAAAAAAGACGGTTATCAAAATGTTATTTTTCCATTTAATCTTGCCATACTGATAAGTTCAACAGCATATGAATACAGTGCTGTCAACACTCAATCATTAGAGTAGTAGTAGTAGCACGTGGTTATTTTATTATATATCCAAAAGGAAGGAAAAGGTGTTTGACGGCCCTGGTATCTGCTATCTGATATCTGAAGCTTGAAATTTGCAGAGTGTGAGCCCATCTAAGGCCCTATATGTTTATGGAACTGAAGTGCCTGTTCAGAAAGGATGGCATTACGGTAAAGCATCGTATTTCACTTACATCATAAAAAAATAAAGTTTTAATTAACGAAAATTTGGTCCCTATTTTCAGTGGCAGTTGCAGGACACCCTCTCAGCAGTAAAACGCACTTCTGCTGTCCAATTAAAAATGTTGATCAAAGGAGCAAAAACCTTAGCAAAGCACTAAACACTTACACAGGAAGGCCCAGACAGCTTTTCCAGAAAGTTCACAGTCACATAAAAAAATTTGTCTTGGCCTCGTCATTCCACTGGGTAATGAGTAATTACTACCACAGCTAATCTACTTCATCTTGAGATATTTCCTCTAAATACACTGGGTTAAACAAGAATGTCATTTAAGCGAGCAAGGGAATGGACACTCTTAAAAATAAGACCACTTTGACCGCATCATCCAGATGAGCCTCCGTAAGAAAACGGAAGACAAATCAAGAAATTTTTCATAGTATCACCTTCAATGTCATCACTTATATCATGCACCCAGCTAGTGGTTGCTTTCGCAGTTCATTAGAGTTCCTGTCTATTCCTTCTTTTCCTTAATGCCTTTCTTCCTGTTTTCATGGCCCACCTGTGATAATGCTTCTCCTGAGCTTGGTCACCAAGGGGTGGTTGGTGTGGCCCACGGAGAGGAGGTAGTCGAGCACCACCACGTGGGTAGCCAGAGTAGCCAGGTTCTGCTCACCACAGCCAGTGGGCAGTCGAACGAGGGACTCGAGGCCCGATGCTACCACTGGGCTCAGTATATCACCTGTGCAACAATGCGCAAAGGTTGGTGCGAAGGGTGGGTCAAAGGTGACAGTAAGGTAAGGCTTTCAAGGCAGGCAAAGGCTAGACTTACGAATGTACAAGGCTCGATGACCTGTCTGTGTCTTGAACTGCTGCTCACTTCAGTTTCAAATCATATTCTGACATCTAAAGCACTGCAAACTTGGCCATTTAAAGAAACGAATGAACTTAATTTGGTGTGTGTAAAGAGTACTGTGGGGAGATGCAGATATGGCCACCTATAAGGTAAACGGGGTGTGATGCAGACAAGGAGAACAGGCCAAGTACCAGGTATTAACTACTTCCTTATTCTCCTCAGCACATGGTCCTAGCAGCCAGCATCAACGCATGTTGCAATACAAAAAGTGCAGCTAAAAAACTCAATTGAATATGGATAGTAGTGTGAGAGTAAGAGTGAGAAGAGCAAAGTTAATGCAGCAGTGCAGCGGTACAGCATTATAACACATGGAGTTATAGCTATACAGCTGCCAAAAAGTGCAACACCAGTGGAGGACAAACAGGAAAATTGTAAACAAGATAGCACCACAGCTTTGCTGAGAAAGTAAATGAGATACAGGCCTCCAAGACTGCTCATTGTGGCAGAGATTACAAAATCTGGCAAGCCTTGGCACCCCAAGCAAAACTTTGCCACCTCAAGCAATCTTGGATGCCATGTATAGAAGCTGAGCCATTTTCCATAGACTAAATATCAAAACATGCCACGCAACCTGTAGCAGGATAAAAAAAAGATGTTGCAGAATGCCAGAATGCATTTGATTAGTTTTGAATAATTAAGAACATGCAAAATATGAGTCATTCAATGAATTTTGAAATTCTCAATACTTTCACACCTTCAAACTTAATTCAATGAAAAAAGAAAAAAAAAATAATACTGAAGATAAGATATTTAGCACTAAACCTTGACTTCAGGCTATAGTTGTCTCAATAGGTCAATTCAGTACTTCTGAACAAAATTTCTCTGAAAGCAATGTAAATGTAGGGAATTCATGACAGCTCTGTATGATTCTGAATTATTCTGTATAAGTGCAGTAATACAGTGCATATAGATACGTGCTCATGAGAGACACACTCGATGGCCATGGCCCATTTAAACTACCAGCTGCCACGTAGAAGACCAGTCAAAATAACAGGTACTTGAGGAAAATATTATCTTAACACTAAAATAAAATAACATTGCAGTTCACAGCAAAATAAATGGAAGGATTGTTTGCATCCTAATTTTAATAAATGGTGATATTTTTAACATATTTTAATACAAGTGACACTGCTACTTTTTCTATAGAGAGAAGTGTGAAAAGTCCAGTGATTTCTTCAAGCATAATAAGTGCACGTAAACAAAACCCATTTAGAAACAAACTGATAGGCTTGGTACAAATGACTTTTGGCATCACAAGGTCATTCACTCTTAGTCTGAACATGGTCATTGTTTTCAAACTGCCATTGCACCCAACACAGCCGCATACTGCAACAAAGTGAGGCAAGAAAAGAAGAACTTGGCGGTAGCCCTTCGCGTGGACTTATCTTCATTGCACAGATGGGTTGGATGCAATGGCTCTTTGAAGACAACGGCGGTGTTCACAGTAAGAGTGGACAACCCTGTACGTGCAAGAAAGAGGCCTACAGCACACCATACAGAATGAAGACTGAAGACAGCAGCCCCTCTTTTGACACAAGTCAACAAGCATGATCACAAGCTTTAAAGCTTACTTCTGAAAAAAAAAAAAAATAATAATAAAAAATCCCGCTACAGAAGAGCCATTTGTAAAGTGTTTGAATGATTTGCCTTTACCTGAGACTGTAAACTGTCCCCTAGAGGAACCAGGAATGGCATTGCTTGGAAGCTTTAGTATAAAGCTGCGAGTTTCTGCATCACTTGTTGGGGCTGCAAAGATTTGATCAAAGTTGTAAATTCAGAATAAAAGTAGTATCAAGGTATCAGTGTTGTGCTTGCTTCTTACTGCCAGGCTCTCACAAGTCAACTGTAATGTCCAGACACTAGCCAGCATAACAACCAATTAAAGCATAACTGAAAATATCCTAATGAGCACTAAAACTCTCTTCGACATTCAATGGTTGTCTAGGACATCTAGACAACGTCAGGAAGAGTTTCGATGCCCATTATGATGAGATTTAAAAAATCAATCCACACCAAAAATGAAGTTTAGCATACAGCCTGGCATGTATAATAGAGTATAAAAAAAAAAATGAACTTACTATTAATGCATATGTATTCAGAGAATGACTTTGTTCTGAGTGTCCCTTCTGGCTGAAAAGGAGAAGGATATTTTTGGGCGTCAAAGTCTAAAAAGCACCAAGAAATCCTGGCACACATAAAATACTGCACAACAGTTATATACTAGTATATAATTTATAATTATTAGCTTTCTGTCGAAGCTGATGCCTGGGTTAGGTACAATAAACACTTGTTAGCTATGTCCATATGTCAGCGTTAAAACAAACAGATCAAGCAATCCATCATGTGTCACACATTTTAAGTGAAAAGCTTCTGAGAATATTTACTGGTTGCAGTACCGAATAATTTACTGGTTGCAGTACCGAATACAAAATAAAAAAAGGTGACTAGCTTCAATAACGTACCAATGAATTAAATTTTCTTGCCACGGCACTACGCTCGTCTTTTTCACAGGCTTGCTTTTACGACCAATGCCTTAAGATATAAAACATTTTAGCTTTGGCACTAGAAAATGACGGGTTGATCTAAAAGACATAACTTATAGTCTTACCAAAACATGCAGGCTCTTGAGCACTGCATCTCGAGCCCTCCTTGATTCCCCAACACTACCAGGATCACAAATGGAGTCATCTCGAGGAAGGCTCAGGGCATGAGCCGTGATGTTGATTTGACCCAAACATTCAGGCCTTGCATAAAACTTCAATGAAAACGTGTTGTCACTGCACAGGCAAAAGCGTTTTTGCACTGTGCCAATCACTCTAAAGCAGTCGGCGCTTGCAGTTACACCAAACTTGACCTGTAAAAATGAAACCATGCCACAGTGTCACAAAAGCAAGTACTTGGAGTAGATTTATGACTGCAATGACCTCCATGCATTTCATGCATTCATACTACACTATTACTTTCCTGTGGTCCCAGTCGAGACAGTGGAATTTTATGACTAAACAATATGTTAGCAACACTGTGATCTAGTTCATGAAATCTAAGTATCAGTGGTACTTTTTAACGGGTCTATTACTGTTAGAGCCACTAGCAGACACAAACTGTGCGTGCACATCACAATATAGATAAGCAAGAGACTTCAAATTAATATGATTCAATGATCTGATTTGAACTGATTCAATTTGGCCTGGTTTGAATTAAATGTAACGAGCAATAAGTCGTGTGAAAGACTATAACGGCCAGGAACCACCTTCGGTAACAAGATATATACACTTCCAGTTAGTCTGATATTTAGGGGAATCCCCCAAGGTGGAGTAGATTTGTAATAAGGGAGTAATTACTTATTCACACCCACCCAAGTGCAGCCATATGGCTACAAAGGAAAGCTATATAGGTTTCTCAGAAACTTCGTAGTTAAAGAAAAATTCGTCCTGACCCGGGGATAGAATCCTGGACCCCCGCCTTTCCGGGGCAGTCGCTCTACCACCTGAGCTAACCAGGACGGTCAGCAGAACAGATGGTAGGACGAGAGTGAATTGATCAATAACTCGAAGTGGGAAGGGTGTTGGTCTGATATTTAGGGAAGTCCTTTAATGTGGAGTAGATTTGTAATAAGGGAGTAATTACTCATTGACATCCACCCAAGCGCAGTCATATGGCTACAAGCCAGATAGTGCTCGACTGTACCTTCAGTCCAGCTGGGATTAAAAACAGGCAGATGTTCAGTCATAGTCAAAACACATAAGGTGACGTAACCGTGAAGTTCACACAAAAAAAGAAAAATGAGAGAAATTGCCTCCCAACTGTGATCTTTGCAAGGAAAAATATAATTATGAATGAAGTTTTAGCAGAAGTTCCACGAAAGAACAAAATCATAACAGTGCACACCACAAAAGAAAATCAAAGTTCCAGCTTAAACTGCCCTTCTATTACAGCAAACTGCTCTTTTCAAATATGCCTGTCTTCACACGTTCAAAGAGCAAGGTGATGCCTACGCATCAACAACTGGTGGGGAATTAAAAGTTACGTTGTAATGCACAAGACACAACATGCCATTTACCGACAGCAGTTGCTCACTAAGTAATGGCAGAAAATGCAAAACTCACAGGTATGCATAACTTCAAGTAGCTGAACAGCGAAGCAGTGACAGGAATTATCTCTCTACGTCTGGTGATGCTGGGAAGTGACAGCTGGATGAAGAAGGGCTGCACAGCATTCACAGACTCTGTGGCGACACCCAGGCCGTGAGCTGTGTGCAGGCAGACAGCGCCCGCCCTCCACTTGGTAACAGAGTGGGGCAGCTCTCGGCTCAAGTTGAGCGGCATGTTCCTGCAGGGAGTGCATATATTTGAGGGTTCACACTCTCCATGCATAAAAAGACACTGATATTATTTAATCAAAAACGTTTACATCAGTGTTGTTTATTGTTCAAGGAGAATTTCAGGATGTGATGCAACTCTCATCTCAGGATATGCCTGTAGCGCTAAGAGTTGGCAAAAAAATCTGCGACGTTCTGAGTGACACCACAGTGGCTCGTCTTCAAAGGACAGAGCTGACACCGCAGGTTCATGCATCGGCAGGCTGCGAGCGCTGTTAAGCTACCATGTTGCATATCTATAATTTATAATGGCTATTCGCAGTGAATGCTCTTTGGTGCATGATAAGATGCCTACATGAAGAAGCGAGAGGAGGGAAGCGTAGCCTAAAGCAACCCTTTTTCGAGACTAGGGTTCCTTGTGACAGTGTCAGACGTGGATTCCACTAACTTCTGTTGGACTCCAATGACATCTGGTGGACACCAACGACTGCTGCTAGATCGTGAATATCAACCAAAATTGTGTTCACAATGATGCACACAAGAATTTTCAAGTAGCACTGCAAATAAAAATGCCGCTGTGCAACAGCTAAATACACAGCAGTCAAATCTCCACATTGTGTCACCGCTAATGTTGATAAACTGATGTTATATAACAGTTTCCTATATGCAGAGCATTCCTCTAGTACATTAAGAGCTTGGGTTATTTGGTAATTATTGGCCATGGTGGTGCAAAAAAGTGAAAAACAGAAACCAAAAATAACAGGGCTAACGATAAGCTTACAGCTTGTAGGTGTACTATTTACAACTGTGCAAGAGTACCCAAGGCTTCCAATTACAACTTGTTATAAACACAGTGTCTGCACTACTGTCCTCCTTTTTGACCCTTACCGGCAGCCAATGGCGAGCAACTTCTTTGAAAGCTCTGCTCTGCTAAGGCTTAGCTTTTCTGTCTTATCAGTGGCGCATTAACTACATGTCCAAGAGCACTGCATTCTAAACAAATGGTGGGGCACACATACAAAATGAAATTGTGAAGTTGCAATCCCGTCCGCACGTTACGAACTTCAAGTGAAAGAAACAGTTGCACATAATCTCTTATTTGCAAAGGAATAAAATTGGAAAGAAATCTGCGTATTTATTAGTTAAGGTACAGGATTTTTATGCACACAAAAAGATCAATCAGATGGCATAATTATACTAAAAATATAGCTCCTTGTACATAAGAAATAAAAATGACCTGTTTTCCCTTATTCCATAAAATATTACAGAAAACTTCTTGAACCTTTTACAATTTTACAATTCACATGAAGTTAATAAACCATAAAATGAATCAATAAAAGGCTATCCATTCACTTGACTGCACTGACTTGCACAGATTTAGCCTATCATATTAGGTCACATAAGATTAGCTTCTACTATCAACTGAGTTTCCAGATTATATTCGATGAGCGTTCACTTTTTATCATTAACCATGGCTTGGGTTTTGGTTTACGGGGCTTAACATCCAAAAGTGGCTCAGGCTATGAGAGAAACCCAGGCCCCAGAAAAGAGCACGGCATGTGCTCAGTAGTATACATGGAATCAGACATTTCACGTATACCAACACGCAGCTTTCTAAATCTTGACTGCTTTTTTAACAAGTTACAAAAAGTGATGCTATTCTGTATACAGATTTTTTTGGATGACTCCATACCCTCCCATATAGAGAAAGGTGTGAACATGACTAAATGGTATGACAAAAATGTTGAGCACACAGGTAATTAAGCAGAAAACAAGTGTTGCCTTGTATTCAGACAGTGATGCCACTGAAGAACGAGTGAACTAGTAGGAAGACCAGAAAGAGTGTACCATAATAGAAACCAGGTAAATTTGCCCTCCAGTGCAGGCCCCCATGCACCATACGATCAGGTATAACGTGCACAGAAATTTTCAAAGCATAAAGCTATACCTGAAATTGGAGAGCAAAAGATGCTTCAAGTTTGAGAACTTCAGGATGTCATCTATTGCAGCTCATCTAGTAGCGCATACTGCACCTGTCTTCATACTCAATTATCGCCATGCTTCCTTTATCCCTCCTTCCTCCCAATGTTCTTTTTACATGGAAGAGCTGGGCCATTCCAACACCGGACCTTTGCAACTCTTCTCTGGCTGTGCATAGTACAGCACATCACCCATGCTCTAAACTTTTCAATTGCCACTGTGATTTCACAAGTCCTTGCATAACCGACCAGGGCAATCCTCCACAATCCAAAATCATTCATTCATATCAGGAGTATGACCTTTGTATGCTTGACTCATGTGGCCAATTATGTCCACTTTTATTAGAGTATCAAGAGGTAGACTGAACAAAATTTTCTAAAACACTACTTTTTCACTTTGTTGTTAAACAATGAAAAGTATTACTGAAGAATCCAATTTTAATTTGGTTCTTATGTTTTTTTCCCTGATCCCCAAATGTTTACCTTTATTGGGTCTTATATATGCCTGGATTATTAAGCTTTGAAAGTGAGTTACTAGAGAGCGCTAGCATTTGATGCAAATGGAAATTTTTCTTTGCATGCTCTTGACAGCATTTTCGCAAGGCACTCTTACCGTACTGCTCAGCCTAATAATTGAAGCAAGGCTTTTACAGCATGCAAAAATTTGAAGTGCTCTAAGCTGTGCCGAAACGATAAAGTGCATTTTGTGGCCACTGAATTAAGAAACATGCCCCTGTATGTGATGGAGCTCCCACAGCCAGGTATCAGGGAAGTGGCTACGGATGTCCACTGCAGACTTCGGAACTGCAGATGCTGGGGCTAGTTCTGAAATCTCGCCGTCACCTCCATCTGCACAAATAAAACTCTATCAGTGCAATTGCAATCTGAACTGTTGTTATAACAGAAGTTCCCCCTCCTACCCCCCCCTCCCCCCCCCTCCCCCCCCCCCCCCCTTCAAAAAAAATACATCAGGAAGCAATCATATCAATAAATTTTTTCATCACTACCCACACTGAAACTTCTAATATAACCATTACTCAATAAATCAAATGTTTAATTTATTAATCGCATCAAGAGGTTCACTTTCATAGGTTTGACTCATGCAGCCAGTCATAAGGTAATAAAAACGGAACTGAACTGAACCTCACTATTCAAAAGCGTGACAAAGTTTCGATAAGATAAAGTATAGCTGTTATTGAAAAACATTTTGGCAGCACCACTGGGGGAGCAAGTCCTTTGTGTGTCAGCTTTTTTATATATGTATAAATTTCTGTTAAGTTCACAGTCGTAGCACACAAGTTCTTCTTATGAAAAATAGTGCCAATTTTACTAAAATGCACATAAAGGAAATAAATAAGCTGCTGTAAAAAAGACATTCGTTAGCCATGTCTTGCTTGTATGAAAAAGATGTTCATGCAAAATGAAGCATAAATTTTAACCATTGTATAATGTACTGCCATCCTCAGGGCGTCACAGTAATTAAAAAAATGGTTTTATAACATGTCACACTTTCTGGCTTTTGCCAGGTCAACAGCTATAACAGATTGGCATTTCTTCAACTTAATGTTTGTCGTGCCATTTTGGCAGTCTTTCAAATTCAAAGAATGAAACAGGTTCGTTTTTTTTTTTTAACCATTTGAAAAGATATTTTTACCTTCACATCAACAGCGATAAGAATGAATGAAGTGGAAGGGTAGAGAGTTTGTGCAGATTTGGAATTTACATGATGCACCACGCAGCAGAGTAGGTGACGAGACATAGGAGAGGCACACAACCAAACACACACACACACACATAAACAAGGACGATACTGCACTGACAACTGATTAATTTAACACCAACATCCTCTTCCATCTCCACTTCTAAGCACACACACCACTTCATCTTTGACAGTCCTCCCAGTGGTCTAAAAAGTCAGCTGGTCAGTTGTCAGTGCAGCATTGTCCGTGTGTGTGTGTGCGTGCATGCGTCTCTCCTATGTGTCGTCACCTACTCTGCTGTGTGGTGCATCATGTCGTCTGACCAACTAGCTTGACTTTCTACTGTTTGGAATTTACACCATAGGTAAGCATGGGACAAATAAAAGTACAGCTGGACAAGTGCTGTGTCATCATTTCGCAGCTTATAGTATTCCTTTACTCATGCCATTTTCATTCACACAGTGCAATCGTTTTCCAGCTTTGATTTACTTATATTTAATTAGCTTTCCATACATTGTGATTATCAACATTAACTAGACTTTCTGTTCACACGTGCTCAGAATGTACAAGTCTTTTGATGTATATGCGTGGAAAAAAAGAATATTCTAGAAGAGCAAGTTCTCCACAGAACAAGAGGGAGAGAAAAAAAAAAACATGTTTTTCCTTACCCCCAATTCCTGCACGTGCTGAAAAGCAAATGCAAATGAAGTGTATCAGTGGACTCAGTAAAGAGAGCAATCTGGTAAACAAAAACAAAGTGTGGAGCAATGAATACTTACCACCGTGCTCTGGAGTCCATAAACCACCATCTGCAAACGAGTACCATCACAAAAGATTTACTATCATGGCTTCAATAAAATTTAAAGCTATCAGTTAAAAGCAAATACATAAAGTTCCACATCCATGCTAACGTTTTATTCTGCAGCACATTACTAAATTTTTGTTAGCACCCAAAAATATTTTGGGCACCATTGTCGGAGCCTAACTGGAGCACATTTGTACTTCTCACACTGCGCTACTGAGTTACAAAAAAAAACACAAACAAACAAGCAAATGGTGCCTTAAGATATAGGTTGCACATCTTACTGTGAATATCAATAGAGCTGCTTTATGAGCATTCTTTTTTGTCAGAACAACAAAGCTATTCAAGAGATGTTGCTATCATTCCTTTCACTAGTTCATCTACAAATTGTGCTGCTATAATGATACAATAGACATTTAAACCATTGCTCTTGTAACACAAGTCCAATAAACATGGTTTCCAAAAAGGGACCCAAGATAGGATTAAAGGGCACGTGCAGACAATCCTGAATGTTGTGCCACTTAGACATATGCAACAGTTGCAAACAGCAAGAGATACGATAATCTTTTACATTACCGTACATTTATTTCACTAAAGTCCTCTGTGGAACAGTTGGAAAAGAACTTGCAGCTTTCCATTTCTCAAAGGTCGCCCCCTTTGTTACCGCTCCATCACCATTGAGAGACAAAACTCTTTCTTAATCTTTCCACTTACCCGTTTTGCACTAACAGTGGCTGATACCCCAGTAAACTTCTTGATCAGCTTGTGGAGTGAGTTGGTGCGTAATACCCAGAACTGCGGCACAACATAGACAAACATGTAGAGAGAAACACAACACAGGAGCACACTACCAACTGTAATGCAAAACGGAAGCTGAACTTCCTCTTTCACACCCAGCCACAACTTCCTCCCCTACTCCCAAGTATACATCACACTCGCACACCTCTTCTTTCCCAAGCAGATATGCCTGACCAACAATAAATGTTAGCAACCCTCTCATTCAAGGTAGCGTCCAAGCAACGAATACGAGACCAAGTCCATCACTCACATCGTCCAAACAAGACAGTCACAACTTCCGCCACATAGACACAAACTAAAAAAAATCCACTACACATCTGCAGCTGCCATGAATCATGTTCATGTTCGCTCCCAGTACATCTAAACAACAAGTCCGGTTTGTGAATCCAGATAGAACGAGAGGAAGAAGATGGTTGCATGGTATGAAAGAGCACTGAACAAGGGTAGAGGGGGGAAGCCTCAGTTCGCAGGTCGAGCCAATGCTGCAACAAGTGGACTCGTCGAAACATTGTCTCGACTAACTTAGGCATCCCCCCCCTCTACCCTTGTCAAGTCCGGTTTGTGAGTTTTAACGAAAAAAAAAAACATCAAGGCAAACCTCCTTTCAATCGCTGATCACCTTGGCCAAACTGGTCAGCTGCAGTTCATTACATAACACGACAAGCTGACCAGTTTGGCCAAGGTGATCAGCGATTGAAAGAAGGGTTTCCTTGATGTGTTTTATTCCGTTAAAACTCGCAAACCAGGCTCGTTGTTTAGATGTACTGGGAGTGAACGTGAACGCGATTCGTGGCAGATGCAGATGTGTGGTGGTTTCTTTAGTTTGTGTCTATGTGGTGGAAGTTGTAATTGTCTTGTTTGGACGATGTGAGTGATGGACTTGGTTTTGTATTCGCTGCTTGGAGCTACCTTGGATGCGAGGGTTGCTAACATTTATTGCTGGCCAGAAATATCTGCTTGGGAAACAAGAGGTGTGCGAATGTGATGTACTTGGGAGTAGAGGAGGAAGTTGTGGCTGGGTGTGAAAGAGGAAGTTCTAGTTCTGTTTTGAATTACAGTTGGTAATGTGTGCCTGTGTTGTGTTTTTCTCTACGCTTGTCTACGTTGTACCGCAGTTCTGGATTCCTGATCTCTCCCACCACCTAATTTTTTTTACAGGCCCTGACCTTGTTTTCCTTCCATTGGTATCAAATAGCATCTAATGGTTTGATTTTGGTTTATGGGGTTTAACGTCCCAAAGCGACTCAGGCTATGAGAGATGCCGTAGTGGAGGGCTCTGAAAGCCGTAGTGGAGGGCTCTGAAAATTTCATCCATTCGGGGTTCTTTAACATGCACTGACAACGCACAGCACACGGGTGCCTTGATTTTCGCCTCCATCGAAAAGTGGTCGCCGAGGCCGGGATTCGATCCCGCATCTTTCAGCCCAGTAGACGAGTGCCGTAACCACTGCATCACTACGGCGGGCAAAATGTCATCTAATGCAGCACATTTTAGATTAATAGGCATAGTTTTGTAATTCACTGAGGCAAAGTGCTTTTGCTCTTTTGTTCCAAAGGTATTTATTTATCCACTCCTCAGCTACAACAGCGTTCCAGCCCAAAATGTTTAAAAACAGCATTAGCATCTTGAGGACAAATATTTCATGCCACCTGGAGTTACAAGGAAGCCCGCCTGCCAGTACCAAAAGCCCTTTTCACTTCTGGCGAGAGGCGACCACAGGAACTGTCCAGCATAGTTGTTGACAGTATATGAATTAGGGCACTAAGAAATCACTGCCAAACAAAGCAAATCCCTTTCAGAATCAAGTCTGCCACCATTTGCACATTCTATGGTGAACCAATGAAATGAGATAGGTGTGCTTTATCATTGCAGTGCATTACATAGGGTACTAAGGATCATGGCCATGGCTTGACTTCCTGAAGCATGGTCATAAAAAGCGAGAGAGTTGCTCAATTTAACCTCAATATGGTGGCATAAGAATTTTTCTGAACAGCAAGTAAAAAAAACATGACAACCGGAGTGACGGTAATTAAGTCGACTGCGTGCCTAAGGCAAATGTTTGGCTTGATGCTATTGCCTACAGTTATCTTCCGTTTGATAACAATGTTGGGTTCTTTTTACAATTTTTTTGTTTACTTGTTTGCATGCTTGCTTATTTTTTTGTTTTTTTGCTTGTTTATTTAGTTGTTTACAAAATAAATAAAATGAAAAGGGTAGAATAAAAAGAGGCACAGGTAGAATGGGGACAGGGCTTCTCTGTAAACTGAACAGCGGGCAAAGCTAAGCAACACACAAGATGACCAGTCTAATCCTCAAAGCGATCTCCAGCAGTGCAGCGGCACTTCGTCATTCTTTTCGTCATCTTCTCGTGGAGCAGGTGTCATGGTTCACTACAATTTGTTTGTTTGCTATTTTCTTTGTTTATTTATTTATTTCTACAGATACCTGCAGTGCTTCAATGGCATTATTGCAAGGGGGACAACTGCAGGAAAACATATCCTTTAAAATGAACAATGTCAAAACACATCAAAACAGTTATGCACAGTTGTACGAAGAAAAAAATATACAGAGCATAGATAAATCATTTCAACGACAAAAATTCAAAAATTTGCAACATAGTAAATAGAGACAGTACACTATCATATCAGGCCCAATGCCACCGCCAAAGCAAATGAACAAAATGAAATGCAGCTCTTTGGAATTTTGTCACCTGGAGTTTGGCCAGATAGCAGCGTTCAAGAAGTGTTTAGCATAGGATTGGTGACTGGCCAATACTCATATATGATAGGAATGGTTTTGTGAATGAATAAGGAAAAAAAAGTTCCAGATTAAAGTGCACTGTTTTCTCAATAATCAATGGTCATCCTGATAAAAAAATCCAAGACACTCTGAAGCATAGAAACCCCCACCACTTTTTCTGAACTTGTTCGAAACGCATCCTCCATTCAAGACTACCTGTCATGTGAGCTAGTGTCTACTTTTTCTTTGTGAAAAAGACTTCCACTTACCCTCCCAGCAAGGTCGGACATTAATCTTCATATCTGTAATAACTTGTACCAAGGACTCCTAGAAAAAAAGAAATGAAAGTAGATAAAACTACAAAACCTGTAGCTATAGCATGAGATGACGCCCAATTTACAGTGGCACACACAGTATTGCTACAACTGCTTGCCTATACGTTTAAATATACATTAATTCTTTTGCACTATATATCACAGATAACTGGAATATCTCGTAACTAGGCCTCAAACAGTATCCAAGTCATAAGAACCTTTAATGAAACATAGAAAACAACAGACAAAGTTGCTTACCTCAGATGTCTAGCTTTCTGTCCTAACTTTACGTTTACGACAGAAATGACAATTCTCCTACAAGTAAAATTTTCTCTCGTGATCCCACAGAGCTCAAAGTTAGACCCACTTCTATTTTTAATCTTTATAAACAGTCTTCCTGCCAGCATTTCATTGATGATTTGTTTTTGTTTTTTGTGAATGACTGTGTTGTGTATCATTACATAAGAAACAACAATGATCACTAATTGCGGCAAAATTATCTAAACAGAATTGAAAATTGGTTCCCTACATGGCTAATGACACTCAGTGCATCCAAGTGCAAATACATGCAGCATGCAAACGCACTAACCTCAACTTCACATATTTATTGAACTCTACCACCCTTACCCAAGCCAAATTATTCTGGTAATTTCTTATCACCAACAACCTCACCTGGCCTGAGCCCAGCACAAAGATTTCAGCTGATACAATGAAATCATTATGTTTCACCGGACAACAGCTCACTTCCTCCCCTTTCCTTTTACAGCCTAGCCTATAAAGCTTTTGACCGCACCAAACTAGAATTTTCAACTACAGTTTGGGATCTACATCAAGCCTACTTAATTGACACTATAGAGACTGTCCGAAACTGTGTAGCCCATTTTATTGTCTCCAGCTATGACACTAACTCCAGCATTAAAAACCTAATATTATGTTTCAATATCGAGCCTTGGGTGCATATAGCTAAAAACTGTCTGTTTGTCATTGTTCCATACAATGTTCTTTTGCTTTTCTTCACTTCAAGCCTCCATTCTGCTCCCTCCTCTCAGAATAATGTGCAGTCTTTTCAACTCCATGAGCATTTTGCAACTCCATGGCTCTTATGACACATTTATAACAAGTCATTTATGCCTCTTGCCACTGAAGAATGGAATTTATTACACGACTGAACTGTCATTGAACAACTTTACAACTTTCAATTAACAGAATTTTCACCAGTATGTCAACTGCAAACGACACATATTCCCGCAGTACTAAATGCCTATATGGTAACCACAGGCAAATCAAGGTCCCAAGCTTACCTCAAAGGCAGCAGCAGAGTCAAGGAATAATGTGGGCCCTGCAAAATGCCCTGAGAAGAAAAAAAAAAGCTATTTACACACAACATAAAAACACTATCCAAATACCACCAAAACAGGCATAAATTAGCCTGAATACAGCAAAAAGAAGCACTGGTATTGTCTATTCAAAAATACAACTAGAATATAAACTTACAGTTCTCTTCTTGCAATACACAGTGACCTTTCAGGACCCTGGGACGATTTGGCTTGGTTTCGAGAGGGCTCAGCAATCTGCGTAGCTGGTTTAAAAAAAATAGGTTCAGAACCTGCCCTATGACCTGCACAAGCTAAAGCAGGTAAATTAAGAACAATAAGCCCCTATTTTGGCAAAATATGGCAACATATACAGGCGACTAAGTTGCAATGTTCAATAAGCCAGTAGCTGCTCTATCGATTACTCTTCTATTGCAGGCGAATGTTTCTTGTAGTTAGTAGTATGCTATGAAAGCTGGCCAAAGGTGTTTTAGGAGGTCCTGTGATTAATAGCCACAGTAGCATCAAGGTATATGCGTATAACTACACACAAAACATTATGCAGAGCTACAGTCAACTAACTACAGTTGGCTACAACTTAAATCTGCAGTACAGTTCCGCCCACATTCAGGAATTCAAGGCCACCACACAGACTTAAGGAAGATCAGTCAGCTGTTCAAGCTTTGTCTAGTAATCTAAACAGGAGATGACTATGCAATTTAATACTTTCAATGTCGCTGTCTTGTGGGATACAGTGAATAATTAAAATCTTGATTTAGTGTTGTGATTGGCTTGAGGAGTCCACTATTAACAACTGCCATTTCTTAAGTTCTTGCCTATTACGGATGAAAAATCTAAGACCAAGACACCATTGTTGCACTATACAAAAAAGATGTGAAATAATAGACCAAAAATGACAATTTGTTAGCTAATTTATTGTACGAATTTTCTCTAATCAGTTGTTACAAAACAACTTTTGCCACATGCTAAGCAGCATTGATTTCATGCATAAAACTTATATATACCAGAACTTTAATAATTCAAAAGTGTAAGGAAGGGAATCACGATATATTTGGACAAAAGTTCGTGGCGGGCTTCCTTTCAGACTGGATATCAGGTGGCTACATGGCACAGCCTTGAAGCAACCTCTTCAGCCTTGTCCATCTCACAGAGTAGTAATTACAGATTTTAGCTCAACAATGCAGTCTCCCAGTGCTCTAGGTGCTTGTATGTCCACGAGGCATTAGAAAAGATTGTGATCGACAATGGCTTTAGGTGCCCTGCACATAATGAGGTCTGGCCTGAATTTGTCCGAGGCAAATTTGAAATAAATGTAGGGATTAATAAAGGTTCCCGTAATACTGGGAGTACCCACGGTCCATAAGTGAATCAGAAGTGCAAGCTGTTCAGAGCTGAAGATGAAAGGCCACATTAGGAGCTGCGGAATGCAAATAAGCATAGGCACATTTAGCATGCCTCGAGCTGCTCAGCATGTTCAGAGGACCTGTGCGGTGCCGTACCTTGTCCGCGGTAAGCTCAACCTCGGGTGCGCTCTGCACCAGGCCCTGGTCCAGGGCCCACGTGCCACACATAGAACCCGCAGCAGCCGACAGGCTCAGTGACACCGGTGTTCCAGGCTGAGCAGTCTTTGTAGCGAAAGTCAGGGCCACCTACATGAAATCGAATGCCCAAATTTAATAACTTGTACACTACAGCCCTTTGCAAAAAGAAGAAAAGGCTTGGTTAGGCACTCTGATCATTTTAGCCCAAAATGACGACAAGGGCATGAAAAGCAGTGATCATATGGTAACTGGGAAGAATAGAAAGTAAAATGTGTGCGGAGAACAAAGAAAAGCAAGACATTACGCTTACGTGCTTAAATGCTATTTGACTTCACTACATGTAGTAAAACAGTCAGGATAAAAGCTAAAATATTTATTTATGTCGTGAGTTTCACATTAGGCAGAGTTACTTCAAAACAGTGCATCGATAGGAAAGGATCATGCAAGACTTCACAAGACATTTGTCAGCACAAGGATTCCCAGAATTTTCAGCTCTCCACAAGTTTCAACCTTGGAAAACTTCTCAGAGATAGCAATATCTAGCTGAAATCTAGAGTGCCTCACACATTGTGAACAGCACTGCTAGCTCAGCTTAGATTCAAGACTCAAACCCTGTGCCTCTCGCATAAGGCGAACACTCCAGCACTATGCCACTGATAAGTGGGTAATGCCTAGAACTCGTAAGTTTAGACTGAGAAACACTTCAAAAGGACGCATATCTGGTATAAGTAGCACCACTAAGGCCCCTGATATTTCTTCCAGGGGAAGTTTTTGAGAGTAAATGCTTGTGACAATGGAGAAAATTGGCCACAGAATGCAGCTAGAGAACTGCAATCAGAATGATGGGTTTTGTCAACTATTAGTGATTTTCACTACAAATGGAGTCATAAGGACCAGCTGCATTAAGAGAAACTATTTTTCTGTTTAGTTGTCCCTACATGGTTCCTCGTTGATCACAATGAGATGTAAAAAAAAAAAAAAGCTCGTGGATGCATGAGCAGACCATCGACACCATGTAACTCATATAGCAGCATTTTTTTCTTAGGTTAACTTTAGAAGCTGAAATAACCTAGAGTTTGTTCAGACACATAAGGTAATATTTCTCAGAGTATGAGTACAGAGCAGTCAGGCATTCAAACAATCTTCCAGATATTACCTTTCAAGCCAGTGCGTGCAAAAATTATTTTTATACAATTCCGCTGAACACACCAGAATTATATTAGAAAAATGATTAATCGTTTATGAAGCTGTAAGAACTTGAATTTCAAACCTTATTTGAGCCACACGGCTCAAAGTCCAAGGGAACCGAGTCGGCGATGATTTCTCCATTGGGATGGGCATAGTACAGCAGGAGATGTGCAGTCGTTGACAGGCCCCAGTTATGGTTCACTGTCAAGTTGAACTCAGACACAGAGTATCCAGAGACTCTCATGGTGCTCGATGAAGAATCGAGGGGAATTCGGTCGGTCACATCATCAAACGAACGTCTTGGCAACAAAGTCCCTTTATCCACAATGTGATGTCCTGACAGAATCTTGCAAAGCACAATGCAAAAGAGGGAATAGCGCAAAAAATGAAAATTAAGTGGGAGTACTTGCTAACATAACTCACTTGTCTATTATAAATCTTATTTAACATATAAAATCTACGAAAAAGTAACCAAAGTTCTGTGTGAATGAAGGTCTGCGATATAAATTGCTCATGTCACCTCGCTGATAGCTCAGTAGTTAGGATGCTCTTGGATAGCTAAAGATGATCCGTCATCGCTAAAAATACCACTCACCTGATAATGAAAGGTGACTCCTTGGGGATGGTTTCTCAGCTTTGTGTGGTAGAATGAAATAGGACTGTTTCTGCCACACAAGAGCTTGCTTGAAGGAACAGATATGTGCACATAACGTCCTGACATAGAGGTCCAAGCTCGAAGATGAATTCGTGAGACAGGATCATTCCACAAGTTACCATCTGCTGTAGCCTAAGTGCAATAACAAAAATAGCAACCTGAACACGAGCAAAAAGCATTGGGCTTTCTTTTGGAGCACAAAGTAACTGAATCCTATATTCCTTCACTATATCAAACAAAGCATATAAATATAACCGTAAAGCAGTCAACTGAGCAATGGTACATAGAAAACAATGAAAGCAGATTAAACTTATTCTGGTATTTGGCCAAGTGTTTCTTTGTTTGTCATGCCTAGCCAGAGCAACTGCTGGACACCATACGGTACTAAAACAAGTATATCATGCTGCAACTTTTAGCACACAACTATAAGAGCTTGTAATACTTTTCAGTACTAACTCCATGCAGAAAAAAAGTTGAGACCCTTTTCTTCACATATACCTGCTTTCTATTTCTTGCAAAACATATAATCCATACCTCAATGAACAGAATATTTTTTTTCTTCCTGATTTTTACATTTTATCAATTGTCTTAACAAGAATAGCTGTAGCAATTTATGTGGTAATTTTTGTTTTGATGTCCATGGGCCTCACCCATAAGTGCTACAACAATCAATACGGCCACTCAGTGATAGTGTCACGAGCAAATCTATCACCAAAGCATATTTTCACTACCTTTCTTGTTCTTTAGACACTTGTCAAGTGTAATTGCATTCACTGAGGAAGCTATCTGGTAGAAGCATGAAAACAATGTGTGCACAGTCCCTGGTTTCAGCTTCCTCTTTAGTTGTCTCAAATTAGTACAATGTAGTAAACCCGAACATGACATCTCACCTCCCCAATACATTGAGCTTGAGTTAAGAATATGTCATCATCATATACAATCAAATATATGTGCAGATACTCACTGTTAATGAAAGACTGTTTAAGGTGCCACGCAATCCAGGAACTGAGAAGCGGACTAGCCCATAAGTGTCAGTCTCATAATCTTTGCATCCTGTAGCAACATCGTCGGTGGACGACATGCGCTGGCACTGTGGCTTTCTACGCGCGCTGCATCGGACGGTTGGAAGTGAGGACGCTGAAAAGCAGATGCGAATTCGTTTTTCAGAAGCTGCTGTGCCATCTGGGTTCTTTGCCTGAACCTGAAAATGAAAAAAAAAAAAAAAAAAAACAAAAAAACCACTATGGTTGAAGAAGCATTTATCGTGTTGTGCTACAACAGGAAGGTTTTAAAACTAATGAATGTGGTGAGCAAAATAAATATGCATGGTACTAATAAAGAGGTAGCAACGTACAGCAAAGAGTGTAGGCAACATAATGTTCTCAATTTTTAGCATTTGGATAAAAAGAAAAGTACCAGAACCTCTAAACAGGCGTTATTTTGAACACACTGCATTTCTATACTATTACTGTAAAAATGGGAAAATTAGCTCTAGTAGGTGAAATTGAGATGTACATAAGCGCAGTTTCTTGCAGGCTTTATGCAAAAGATAAGAGGGTTCAAAAACACATTGCTCTCCTGAAGAGACCTTACTTTATTGCTTGACCCATTCTTAAGTGCTACGCTATGTACATGAACTTGCATGGAAACTTCCAGCCTGCCTACATAATTTAAATAATACTGAAACTATTCTATAAATTTGCGGTCTGACCACTACAAGCATAATAATATATATGCAGTTTCAAGCTACATGGTCAAGCATTGTTATACAAATAAATGTAAAGACCTTAATCTGTGTTTGGTGAAAAAGAAAAATGCAATATATAGCATGCCTGTTGGTACCACTTCACTCAAAAGGTACTGCATACAAAGTTACAGTACAGAAACTAAAAATATCAACAACACCACAGATAGCACTGTTCTGTGTTTTGTAGTGCTTCATACCAATGTGCATGCATATCTTTGGCCACACAGATCGAAAACAATCTAACTGGGATGTTTTTTTTTTTTTTTTTTTTTTTTTTTAACCCCACATATCTGTATTGAGACTCTGCTTTATACCAGTGGTAAATTTTGCTTCACGTTTTGCTGCAACATTAAGAAAATGCAGCAGTCGCTAGATTTAAAGGGAATTCTGGGTACATACAGAGCTTGATTACAACATATGTTTCAAAAAAGCATTGTGAAGAAAGCATCCTCACCAGTCCTCTGTAGACTAGGCCTGGCTTGAAACTGGGTACCGAGCGTTTCGTTATGAATTCCAGCTTGAATGGTGACCAGACAAACTCTTTCGTAACGTTGATGCGTGCTGTTTCTCCTTCAAAATAAAAAATGAATAACAATTACAATAGAGGACTTTGGAAATCATGCACAAATAGGCAACAAGAATAATGCCAAAAACGAGCCAATCACTTTTTCAAGTATACATTAATGTATTTTCACTTCTACAACACAAACCTGTGTCTCAAAAACTAAACCGTGCTTGCCAGTGATCCCTGAATTATTTGTCATTCATAGTATATTGCCATGGCATACACTCATGGTTAGCATTTGTATTTACATTTTAAATGACACTTAATACTTCCTTTATACACATTCTCTTCTAGCACCTCAAATAACTGATAACTCGATTACATAATGACTACAGAAGTCTGCACGCACAAGAAAAGAACAAAGGTACCTAGAAACATTTTTTCTGTGCAATGCAATCCTGCAGTCCACTCACCTGTAGCACTGTCCGTAACTTCGGCTGTAAGAAGGAGGGGACGACGGTTGATATCTCTATTGGCAAATAGCAGATGACCCCCATTGACCTCAAACTCATGGCAACCTCTGATCTACACTTAACAGGAAAGAGAGCACATAAAATGTAATTGAAAAATAATTGTAATTGAAAAAAATGCCCCAAGTCAAAGCTCTGCACCAGCAAAGTAATAACCTATGCATTAGGAATAGGTTTCTTAGCAATTTTCAAGCTTGTAGACTTAACAGCAGGCCATGCTGCATACCCCCACAAAGTCTGATGTTTAACAACCATGATTCCTCCAAACAAAAGGCCAACTTTCCTCGATATATCAAAACTACCTGATGTAGCAGAAAAATGTTTGCAGTTTTGACCAATGTACAATCATTGCATATCCGGTGTAAGTCTTCCCATAAATAAAAGAAATGGGAGGGGCGTCCCCCATTAAGCACATTACAAGGAAGCACCTACCGATGTGTCAATATCAATGCTTGGGAGAACTTTTGTCAGCTCCGAAGTCCAAGGAAAGCGCTGATATGTGAGCTGAGCTCTGAGCTGACCACGTACAGGTTTACCATAGAAGTAGCTAAAGAGAACAATGAGAATATAAAAAATAAGGTTAACCAAAGGCGAAAATCTGCTGGAGGTGGAAACTGCAATAAGAAAAAAAAAGCAGGAAAAATGCACCTTGCACATATTTTCCAGGTGGTACTAGATTCCTCGGGGAAAATGTACGGTGGTGCGGTAAGGTGAACAGCAAATCGAGGCAGTGCTGTGGAAATAGAAGAGGCAAGACAAAATTTTTAACAGTTGACACTATGCAGGCTAAAGTGTGAAGTAAGCTTAGGTTATTTATGATCGCAATAAAGTTTACAGCTTTATGGGTTATTACACAAGAACAGTGCCAAACAGTAATGAAATAAAAGTAGTAAAAGAAATAAAACACTCCCAAATAGAAATTCAAAATCCATAACTTAAAACAAGGTTATTGTCTTTTTCTTTTTATGCGTGAAGCCAAAGGTATAGTTCTTAACAAAGTTTATATTTTTTTTTACTTACACTCATTATTATATGAAAAGAAATCACATGAATTGTGACTAAGCTCCAGACAACTAACAGGTATTTAAAGTGGTGTTAAATGACAATGGGCCCTGCGAACTATAAAGAAAGAGGACACACCATAGTCACCCACTTGAAATGACTGGCAAGTCAGATGGTCCAAGATCTGGCAGCAGATTGTCCACTGGCCCAACTGAGGCTCATGAGAGAGTTCCAGTTCTAACTGAATGATACCTGTGGGCATCAGCGTGCATGCATATGCTCCTTCATCAACCAGAAACAACAAAAGGTGGATTTCTTCAACCATGTAACCAGTCAAAAATTGTTGATGTCAAAACTGTAACATTAAATCTGCTGACAACACTACTGTCAGCATATCATCTCCATGGACAATTGCAAGCACATGGAACATCACAACTACATGATCTGGTGTAGTCATGGTTGAAGTCAGAACAGCAGTGTAATAAAGACTACCTTCATTTAATATTTGCCTACAATAAAATGTTAACATTTAGTGTAATAATAATAATAATAATAATAATAATAATAATAATAATAATAATAATAATAATAATAATAATAATAATAATAATAATAATAATAATAATAATAATAATAATAATAATAATAATAACAATAATAATAATAATAATAATAATAATAATAATAATAATAATTATTGGTTCACAAGAAAGGAAATGTGCAGTACCTGTCACACTTGTCCTGTGGATACCTGAACTGCACCATAGAGGGAGGGAGAAAGGTGGGAGTGAAAGTGGGAAGATAGAAAGAGGAGCCATAGTGGAAGGCACCGGAGTAATTCTGACCACAGCAACATTAAAACATGCGTAAATCTAAAATTGCCTTTGCAATTGTATTTCCAGCAATGCATAGCAGTTTGCGCTATGGTGCAAGTAGAACAAAATGAGCAAATTATTTAGATTTATTAAAAGCCACATCAGGAATGCTTGAATACATACCTACGGAAAAAGACACGTTCCTCCACTGGGTGATTTTGAAGCGCATTGGATTTTCAATCCAAACCTCACCTACCTAGTGAAATGGAAACAAATGCAAAGAAATGCAATTATCACATTTGTCATTTTCAGATTTTCTGGAAATGATGGTGACTCCAAATTACTTACATGTTTTGAGAATGGAAGCCTTCTGAAATCAACGGCAAGGATGCGAAATTGAACTGCAAACAAAAGGCTTAGTTTTTGAGACTGCTTGAACTTTGGCTACTCTTCTAAAGTTTAAGATCTGGTGTTAACAACTCACCCAATTCTCTAGGCCTGTAGAAAGGCTTATCTGTCTGGATGATAAGCAGAAGCCTTTTATCAATTTCCTTCGTCAGGGCAGGCACTAATTTTGAAAAAGTGTAGCTGCCAAATTTCCCTGAAATCTCAAGTGTGGCATTCAAAGGCAGGCTCTCAGGAACTGACAACACCATTACCTCAGGTGACCCTGCAAGAAAATGTGTTACTGTGGTCATTGCCCTTCGATCACTAGATACTTATCCTTAATGGTAAACATACAATAAAATGCAGCAATTATATACATATTATTACCTTAACTTAAACAGTTTACAAAAGGTAGCATTATACAGTTAAACATTTGGTACACAAGAAGAGGTGAAAATATATCTACCAAATGGCATCTTGAGTATACAGATGCAAACACTGCAGGCATTAGTGATGAAGTGGCAACTTTCATGCTGTTGCATCATACTAAATACTACAACTTTTTTTTTTTTTTTTGCAGACAAGGAAGCCCACAAACAATGTTCCTGAAACAATAAGTGCAGCATGATGATAATTGTCATGTTGCTCGTGAAAAATTTAAGCAAATTTCCCTTCCAGGAACCCTACATTTATGCTTCTTGTGAAAATTTCAAGATACATATATCAAAAATTGATGTACTTGATTACTTACCTCCTGCAGTTTTTATAGAAACATCAGACAAGACGACATTAGGAGCTGCTTTGAGGCTCACTGTGGCATGGCCATCCGTAGGTGAGTTAAATACATGCAATACCAACGTCTCGTTTGTTCCAGGCATAATAGACCAAGGTGCAGTCAACAGGAATGCTCTATGGAGAAAGAAAAATTCCACTCAACAAACTATGCAGGGTGTCATTGCTGCCTATTAACGTCAAAGAATCTGAAAGCTACGAAAAATTAGATGCAAGCAATACTGTCTACCTTACTCATTTTTTGTAGAAAAAATTAGGCTTCAAGTCGGTCATGAGTTTATCTTGGATAAACTGAACAAAATTCTTATAAAGGAAATGTCCAAAGCAATAGCACTCCACAAAGAAAATTTTTAGGATATTATTAATTAATAATATGAATGTAGCTGTGTGCAAGCAAGATGTCTGTTTGTTTCGTAATTTTGGGGTGAAGGTTTCATTAATTTGGTTATCGCCTTTTCTAAGCACTAGCAAGCTAAATCTTAAAAAATGCTTCATACTGGCGAATTACACAAAGGAAAAATCTCATTTATCATATTCTATGCCGTCGAACAAAAAATCCTGCACAGTTCAGGCTCCATGACATGAGAAAAACTAGCAGTACTGTTAACTTTTAGGCTCTTGCATGAATTATATGACCCAAATATATGCACCAAGGAAGGTGAAGAAGGTGCAGTTCTTTTAAACAGCATTTACAAACCAGTTTCTCACTCCGTGTACTCTGCTATAACAGTTAATTCTACTTGAATGGCGCAGTAAATAAGATGTACTGTAGTCAAGTCACGATTTTATGCACAAAGTGCCCCTTTTACTTTTTCTCACTTCAGACCTCAAATTAAGGAAGAAAAAACTTAGGGCCAACCCTAAATTACTGTATGCACAGAAAAATTTATTCCCAAGTCAATGGAGAGAGACGGTCAAGCATAAATATCTTTGTAGAGTTTAGTTGCTTCAAGCAAGCCAATATACAATTAAAACATTTACATTGTTTTTCTACATTTCTAGACAGCATACTGATTTGCTTTTTTCTTAACAACAATTAAGAAAAGGTGGAATTTTACTGCAAAAATAAATACACTCCTTTTAAGCATACATGAAGTCATAAAGTCCATCCCTACTCTCACAAAATGGAGCCCTGCCCATTAATGTGGCTCATGTAAAACCAATAAAGGACCCACACTACAGCATATATAAGCTTCCGCAAACACACAGAAGAATTTCTACACAGCTGGTACCATGGGGCCAACCTCAGTTAGATATTGACAGGCGATTTTTGACAGTACGGGTATAACATGAGCTTCACCCCATGAGCAGTACTAAATAACATAAGCATTACAGTGACATTTCTGGCACAGTATGTGTGTTTTCCAGTGAGGTTTTGGATGCACTATTTGTAGTGTGGAATAATGACAGTACTGGTTCAAGCGCATGTGCATAAACGTTGCAAGGAATCTATACTATATAATATAGATAATGCAGGCACATATATTTCTTCCCAAGCCACTGGAGAGAGCCAGTGTGCAGCCATTTTTCATGAGTAGCGCACAGCATACTCGCAGCTATGACTTCAGAGCATGAACTGCTTTTGTCAAACCAAACTGCAAAGAAAACTAACTTTGCTGATTACCAAGATTTCTAAAACTAGAAATTTAGGAAATTATTTAACTCCATGTAGTTGTAACACTAGCAAACTTTTCTTTCATCCATCCAGAGGTGCAGTAAAAACACTTCATAAAAACCTTCCACACTGCTTGTTGTAAAGCAAGACGAATATGCGATTCATCTCACTTCCTGGCTGGGTACTTCATTTAGCTATTTTTTGTGGCTGATAGATAAGCCACGCTTATCCCAGTATTGACCTGAAACCCGTTAGTATTTGCACACTTAACGCACCATGTTCAAACTTGATTGTTCATATATTAGAAGCAACAGTTTCCGCAACAGCTTACCACACTAGCACACCACGTGCACAAGCTGTCGATCATTACACACTGCCCCAACTTGATGGCAAAGTTTGGTAAAATAGATATTTCGTTGCACAAATGTTCAGTGGGTGCTAATTCATCGCAGCTAATCAGGTATGAGATTATTTTATGCTCCTGCGAGCATAGTGATGTGCTTACACCTTGTTATTTCCGAGATGAAATGCACAACAAAAGCATTCCTTTGCAGCAGCTAGTACACTTCACCAGGCTTTCGTTATTAAAGAGCAACTGAAGGTGTTTTTGGATTTGACGAGGTCACAGCAGACGAATGCATAAACTTCTTTTTGTGCTAGCATTTAAAGCGGCGCTTAATTGCCGAACAAAGTGGCGTGGATGTTCAGACTTTTCCGCAGTGTACAGCACTGGGCAAGGACTGCAATGACATCATGTATAGCAGCACAAAAAAATAATTTAAACCATCACCATCGGAGGAATGGCTCAAGAAACATTGTCTAGCGGCACTGGATGATGCACGGCAGCATGTGGACGAAGCTAGCGAAAATCTGAAATTATGCAACAATGACGCCATCATAAGCTTTCTCGCACTTGTCCGAAGCGTTGAGGAGAAGCAAGAACTTCTTCACAGTTTTAATTGGCAGTTACGCAACCATCTTAAGCCAGTGTCAAACAATGTGGCATGCTTTACCTACTTCCTTGATATATTTGAGTTCCTGAATCTAATTCAATTGCCAAAAAACCATTTCACCTTCCCTTAAAATATCTGAAATCGTCGAATAGCCTACAATGCTCCACTCATCTGGTTGTGAATGCACACACCAGCAAGGCTCATGAACAGTGTGTAAAGAAGATGACCTGGCGCCGGCACGAGACGCACCAGTTGTACGAGCCAGCGCCTACCTGCAAGCCTCGACCTAGCCCTAGCAAACGAGCTCGCCTTACAATAAAGTTTGTTATAATCTTGGATCTCAAGTACGAAGGTCGCATAAAACAATGCAAAAATGCCACACTCTTCAGTAATCAAAGGCACGCCAAGAGCAACTCTATCCAGTATTGTTTTTAGTAGAAATTGATTCTATGGCCCTTCTTGGGTAAGCTTATGCTCGTCTAACAGCCACACGGCCTTATTGCAGAGAAATACCGAATTTAAGAATGGAATGTCTTCACCTGCAGCTTCATTCAAACTCTTAACATCGAGGCTAAAAAGGATTTCACAATCGCTATTTTTTAAGTTAAAAAATGCAGCCACATAGGCCCTGGGATCCGTGCCCAAAAACCTGTGTCGATGTACAGGGTCTTCCACTTCTAGCTAGAACACGGTCACTGCTTTTAAAGCAACATTGTATCTGACGCAGGCAGATATCGATGCAAAGCGATGCAAGCACACAGAGACACGGATGTGCTGCTTCACATGGCCAGCCACTTTGAATTACTGCGTGGCCGGGTCGGATGCAATGACTTGAAAGCAGTGACCGTGTTCTAGCTAGAAGTGGACGAGGCTGTACAGCAGTTTACTTGCAAGACTGGCCAGTAATGGTAACACCTGTACTTCACTTTTTGGCCTTAGTGTAACTTATCTAAGGTCCAATTTCGGTGAAAGTAGCATCGTTCTTTAAGCATGTAAAGATCACGGCAGAGGAGAAGACAACATAATACGCACAAACTAGCTCAACTTATGAAGTTAATGCAAAGCAACGCCTTTCCACCTCTGAAATGCAAGAATCTTGTGGTTTATGGGGCTTAAAGTCCCAAAGCGACTAAGGCTACGAGAGATGCCATAGTGGAGAGCTCCAGAAATTGCCCAGAACCATCTGGGGTTCTTTAATGTGCACTGACACTGGCACATGGGCGCTTTGCTTGTCGCGTCCACCGAAAACCAGCCGGGAGTCGATCTCGCATCCTTCGGCACAGTTCTCGAGCGCCGTAAGCACTGCGGCGGGGCGTAGGAATCTTATTTATACAGGTCAACTTCAATTTGTCCTATGTGTCTTTGAAATGCCATCACATAGGCATGCCGAGCCAAGGGCTAAAGTGAGGTGTAATGACGAGGCCTCAACATAAGCCTCTACATATATAGTCACAATATGTGCACTAAAATGACTGCAGCACAAAAGCCCACATCACTGAATGATCGTGTTGTTTCTGCACAAATCTGTTGGCGTATACTTTTTCTTGCACATCTAAAGCTCGACTGTACAACACCATGTACTTGTATAAGGCAATTCCATTTCAGCTGAAAAGAAAGTGTGCTGAGCCTTCACTGTCATCCATCCCAATATATGTGAAGCCTGAAAATCTACATCTGAACCTTCACATTGAGGCCCATCATAACGGCTTTTCTTCTCTTGCCCTTTCCTAACACAGAGTAGTAGGCCAGACGTTCATCTTTCCAGACTCCCTCCCTGTCCTATCAATCATTAAACTAGCTAATTGCTCATCAATCTATCTGAAAAATCCATGTGCACTATGGAGCAGCATGTTCCTCGAGCAACTTCAAATTGTAATGACAGTATAGCCGAGACATTAAGTGCTGCATGGTTGAGTACTTCTGAAGAAACAATCTGAGAAATGCATTTACAAAGGTTGACACCCGATGACTGCCTTGCTCATGCAGAGTAAACCCAGGTCATCGAGCTGCTCACAAGACTAATGCATGTCTGTTAGCACTTGTGCGCAGTTGAATTAAATTGGTACAAAAGTAAAACACTAAAGGAATTAAATTTGGTGTGTTTTATTGGTAAGCGACAAGAGCACATATAAGTATGCCTGTGCGTTGTCAAGTGAGACTGTATAAATGTCTCGGAAACAAGTATTAAATATCACAGGTGGTTTGCAAAGGCAAAAGGAATAACAGGCATAAAGGAAATACAGAGAAGCTCTGTTGCACCATAGCCCAGTAAAATATCTTCCAATGTGAACATTGCATACGGTAAGCACAGCTGTGAAGCTTTGTTGCACCATAGCCCCGTAAAATATCTTCGATGTGAACATTGCATACGGTAAGCACAGCTGTGAAGCTTTGTTGCACCATAGCCCCGTAAAATATCTTCGATGTGAGCACTGCATACTGAAAGCACAGCTGTGCTAGGAATAAAAAAAAAAGCTCGAAAATAAATATTATCCTGGCAGTGGCTAAGGGAGCATTTGCTAGTTCGAGGCACAGGCTCACAATACTAGCACATGTAATACAAGAGTGTGCATACTAGTAGTTAATGCTGCAGCGCAAAAAGAGGCAAGATGAATGATAGCAAACATAAGCCAGAGAATGTTTTTGATCCATCTCAAATCTCCAGTGTTCAGCCATGCGGCTATGCTAGATTAAGTACCCGTGCCAAAGCATGCACAGAACAACTGTATATCTGGACCCAGCCACCAACAACTAAAAAATGAAAAGTATAACTGAAGGCATTGCAGAGGAGCTATGAAGTGCTTTGCACTTGTTGCAATAATACCCTCTGCTCAAGTGTCCGATAGCGTTCTGCCATTGGACCATAGACTGAAGCTGCATCGGCACTTGGTTTAGCTACCAAACGGAATGACTCCGGTTCACTGATTACATTATCAAATGACAGCTGAGTTTCGCCTTTTTTGCACGCACCAAAGAAAGCTAGATAGGCAGCACCGAGGCACGCTGCATTTGCAGCAGCTTTGCCTAACGTGTATACCGATGCCCCAAACACGTCAGCCAAGACTTGAACAATGCCAGGATTTTTGGAGGCACCACCAGTTGTCAGCACCCTGCCACCAATTGTGAAACCGAGTCGTTCAGCATGGATGCGTTTGGCAAGAAACTGTCCCTCTACCACAGCTCTTGCTTCGACCTCCTGGGAAAACTTTGCCACCCTCTCGTTGCTTTTGTTGAACTTGAAGTCTCCAACAACAGGAGGAAGGATCTCCTTCAAGTCAAAGTACATGCCTATGTTTCCAAAGTTACCGCGAGGTGTGCTGTCAATGAGTGACGCAAATATGTCCCAGGAGCCTCCAGCACACTGGTCTCTCACCCTCTGCCGAGTCAAAGAACCATTTTTGTAGCACAACATCCCCATGAAGGCGTCACTTGAGACTGGATTCACCATAACATGGCCTTCAAGAGCAGGCTTCGCTTCATTAAGCCACATCAACACAGTGTCGCTAGTGCCAAGGCTAACAAGAAGGTCACCGCGGCATAAACGGAGACCTGCTAATGACGCCGGGTTGTCGCCTGTAAATGCAACGACCAAGCAGTCCGGCGAAAAACCGTAGCGGTCCACGAAGTACGGTGCAACAGTGCCCAGCACCTCATGAGATGCTACGGGTTCTCCTAACTTGGCTTCTAAATCTGGCGCACAGGCATCGAGGCATGCACGTTCCCAACGATGCGTGCGTATATTCAGCAGGTTCATGCCGGATCCATCACTGAAGTCAATTGGTGCGTAGCGACCTAGGAACAGTGTAGCTCCGAAACTGCTCACCAGGGAGATGCGTTCAGTATTAGCGTACGCGTCTCGTTTCGTCTGCCAGATCTTGGCAATCTGATTGCCCGTGAATCGCTCGAATCCCCGCGAGCCGGTGACGTCCGCAAGGCTCTGGGCGCCCCCGACTGCTGCTTCGAGGTTGCGGCACTGGGCTTCGGTGCTAGAGTCCATCCAGACTGGGGAGTCACGAATGCTGAATGCGCCCTGGAGCTGATCGTGAAGGAACTTCGACGCGTCGAGATCTCGAAGCATATCGGCGGCACCCTTCTTCCAGTAGACGCTTCCGTGCTGCTGACCACTCCCAGAGATGGCCGCTACGGATGACAAGTCAAGGCCCGCTACCTTGAGGCGCTCCAGTAACATATCGAGAGCTTTCACCCACATGATTGCGGGCGCCGTGACTGTCAGGCTGTCGCGGTTCCTGTTTACGCCGTTCTGCGTGCGATATTCGGGGAGATCATTGTCAAATTGAACGGCCGCTTCGCACAACACTTGGAGCTTGTCATCGATCGCGAGGCCCTTCAACTGCTGTGTACTGAAGTCCAAGCCGAGGTAACTCTTGCGCATGGCTTCCATTCCTTTGCAGATCGTTGTCACAGGTATACACCAAACCAATTAAGACTTGCTAGAGGTGACACACAGCGAACAGGAAGGTCTTTTAAGGTCCTTCTGGAAGACTGCGCATCTCGGCTCGATATCAATCCGACTCCAACAACTTGGTCGTTGCACATGAGAAGATATGTGCGATGCGGCGGACGTGGCTGCGTCGCTGCGTGAACCGAAGAAGCTGATTACACGGGGAAGGGAAACCAGAAGTGGACGCAGCGCTGAAAAGACGAAGCAAAATGGAACGAAGAAAACAGACAGAGCAAGAACTTGGAACCACTTAGGAACTTGTAACGATTACAGCGCCAGTGGGCAGAAGCGGTGGAAGCGGACAACAAAACAATGAAACAACCACCAACCGAATGCGCAAGGCAAACAAGGAAAACTACACTATTGCGTCCTGCCTAGAGGTACGAAGAACGCACGAAAAGAAAAACAGGTGCGTTCCTTTTTTCCTTCTCTCTCAACATTCTCAGATAAGAACTTAAAATTAAAAAAAAAAAAAAAAACGCAGTCCTGATAGAGTTGCAGTTGCAGTTGCGCGCCGTTTTTAGACCGTTCACGAGACCATCAGTGCCCGCGAAATCAAATAACACACGCCACGTATTATGGCCCGCTGGCGTCAGTATAAGGAGAAAATGATTACGTGCCCCCACTGTACGACTCTAACCTGCGGCGGCATATCTCATTTACTTTGGGAATGCCCTTCCTTCCTTCCAATTCAATAAAGGACATTCAATCAATCAATCAATTCGTAATGCTTGATAATCTTGGCGCACACACAATATTCCCACGAGTTGGCTATCATTCAACGGGCCTACTTTACCTTGTTGTGTGGGTTAGTACGGCTGACTCTTTCACTGGCGAACTGTAATACCATGTTGTTACATGCTCGCATTTTTGTTTTTGATTTTTCACACGTAGTGACTCCTCGAAAAGATGCACTGAGCGGATAAGCTCCTGCATGTGGGTACCGTGCAGGTTCAAGCGCAGCCGTCCTACAATGGAGCGACACATGACCAGAGATGAAGGGCTCCGAATTAATTTAGCCATTGAATATGCGGTGACATCGCACAACACTCAGGCACCTTTATCGTTTTGCCGCTAAAGCCCTTCAATAATTTGCCGCCACTGAGAAGTAGAAAGGTAACATGGTCACACACTCTTTGAAAACCTCAGTACTTACGGCCTGTTGACAGCTCTAACGGCGCCAAGTCCGAAGGCACACAAGACGACGACCAAATGCATCAAACGTAGGGGCATCGTGAGCCCGTGCCGCACTACAGGTCGATGCACCGGATTAATACAAAACGAGTTCTCCTGGACAGTGCAGGCGGGCCAGAGGCCGGACGTCTCTGTCGGAGCATACACAGCGTGCGCCAAGCTAGCCGGTCGGACGAATCTCTGCTGTTGCGATTAAAAGCAAGCAAGAAAGAAACGATAGGCGAGAAGCGCGCCAAAGGCGGCGCGGCCCCACGCGTGTACGGGGCGCAGCCAAAGGAAGGGCGAGGCATATCCTCAGCAGCCATCTGGCCTATCTCAAATGTGTCAAATGTCGACTGCCGCAGACGCAAGGCCTTCCTCTATCTGGCACAAAGGAGATTTCTTGTACACGAAATATGCCGTGGAAAAGTGCTCTGCGAGGCGTAAAAAAAAAAAAAAAAAAAAAAAAAGATTAGCCATCAGCGGAAGGAAATGCAGAAGAGCAGTTCTGCGTTGCTCACCACCAACCAACACGTAAATTTTTCTAGATGCCTGTATGTGTGTGGTGCGCCATAAAATGCGCTAAGCTTTTGAGGACTGCTGTCTGTGGAGGGGAATCGACAGCTAGAAATGAAATTTGGGTGAAAATGAAGAAAGAAGCTGGACTTTAGACGTATAGTAACAGCCATGCATGCAAAAGCTAGTATATATGGTCTGGTAGTGCTCATATGAGACTTTAGTACAGCCTCCTGCCTCACCAATGACAGCTGGAATTCATTTTGTTTCACCTGACTGAACCGACAATGAATCACACCCTCGTTTGTAGTGTCTAGCTAGTATCTGAAACAGAAGAATAAGCCTTGGGGAGTTGCACAAATTTCACATTACCCTGTAGTAAAATTGAAATGCTACACTAAACAATACCACAGTGAAAAGGACAATCTGTTACTGGAATTTCATAACCTCGCTTGATTCGTCTCACTTCTGTGGTGCATGGCTTACCAGCATTCTTGTGCTGTATGTATGCCACCAACCTGTACACACTGCTTTGCAGCAGTTCTAGGAAAACGCTAGCCTAGAGTGCTTGATCAAACAATGTATGCTGCCCTCTGCAACACTACAGCCATTCACTACAGTTAGGACGCACCAGGTAGCACAAACAAGCTTATGTCACAAAGCAATGCTAGTAGAGCACTGCGGCAAAAGTTCTGTATAGCTGCCCACCACTGTGATCATTTGGCTGGTGGTGTGCAAGATGGCATATTCATTCGGCATTAAGCAATGACCAGGCTGAGGTCGCCACCAGAGCATTGCAAGTCATGCTAAGCACAACTGTATATTTAACACTTGAACAATTTGTCATCATATATATCTATGCAGTGTGGATAGCTCCATGCATAAAACGTACATTCTCTCCATATATACCTTCACACAGTGCACCCAAATACAACCTAACAACTATCGAACATCGCATACACTGTATTACATCCACAAATGCAGAAGCATCAGAAAGTACTGCATTCGAATTCTTGTGCAGAAGCATTGATGCTAGGCAAGCAAAACAAATCTAGAAAACCATTCTTAAGATGGATGCCTAGGTGTCTTGCCGTAGCTCTGGTGGTTCCAGCGAATACTGTTTTCATTTCCCAAATTTTCAAGTTCGAGCAATAAAAGTACTTGGATTTTGCAGATTTGCTTGCATATAGGTTTCTCATGTGCATTGACATCTGAGAGTCATTGATGCCATGTGAATGGTTTTGACTGATTCATGCAAGGCCTTGAAGGCAGTGTTTATTCACAACATGAAAATGATAGAAATTGCAGATAATCATAGCCATGAGAAAGTGGAATTTTTTCTCTTGTATATTGACATAGTCCTGAAAAAATTTGCAAATTTGAGAATTTTCTTCCTATTAGTCAACAAATTGGCACTTGATAGGAATATAGAAAGAAAATTTCTTACGCGTGCTTGACACAATTTAATGCCCAATGCCCACGACAAAGTTGTTATCAATAGTGCAGATGCAGCCAGGTAAAAAGCTCATCTTTCTAACTGGGGTGTAGATGCTAACAGTAGAGATATTCTTGCAGATCAGGGACTGCAAATTCCCTGTGCAATAAAGTCCTGACAGTCAATCGCTTGGTTTAGATTGCATGAAGCAAAAACTCCATAAAGCCTGAGAAGCAAGCTTAATAGCAAAAGCGAGCAAGAGTTTGCAGTTAAATGCAACACGTTTTTCTATAGCAGACCCTTCAGTGCATCAGTTTCTTGTGCTTGACTTCATTCATCCAAAACATGCTGGTGTACCGTGTGCCTGAATGCAGTGGTTTAGCACCGCAAGAAAAGTCTTTGGTGCTGAAGGAGTTTCAAGTGATCCATACTCTCTTTGACAGCTGTTTGTATTGGCACTCTGAACTGTTACCTTCTTTTTCACAGAAGCACAATAATGGCACAGCAGTGTGGCTGCATGTGGCCAGAGAGGAGCAGAGGGGAGAAAGAAAAAAGATAAAAAATGGGCGTAAGTGGGGTTTAAAAAAAAAAAAAAGCAAAGAAAAGAGAAGCCATTATTTCTCACCTCTACAGCGTATTCGACGGCTTCAGGCCACACACACAAGGTACAAATGTGAAAACCATGCACTGACACGCCGGGCACCTTGGAGTCAGAAGTTTTATTATCATAGTAACGTCAACATACCTGTACAATACTTGCGCTGTCATGGGACATGGACATGCTATCCCGCACAGGGAGAGTAGCTCTCTCTGAGCAGGGTCACTTTTCTCGATGTACAAAAGAATACGAAGTTTTACACACAAATGTCACTATCTTTGTCATTATAGACTGTCGAGATGGGCCAGGTGGGAACAGGATGTGGGAAGAGAAGGGGGGCTTCGGTTACAATGTTATCCCTGTATACAGTGTTATTACTAGCAGTTATTGTCTTGACGAAAAAACTGTATGTGGCCAGGGGGGCGCACCGACCTGACTATGGCGCCAGATGTCTGTCATTTCTTGGCCATGCCTGAAGACGATAAATCCAAAGCGCTCTGGACAGTCACATGTTACACTGCAAAAGGGACACCTATGTACATATACAGCAACATTTAGCCACTAAAACGATGAGCAATGTAAGCTCAAATAAAATGTTGTTCACATGTTCAACAAACAGGCCAGCGCTGACAGATAAAAGCAGGTGTTCTGTTCTCTTTGTAAAGCAAAGAACAGTGATTTTTACAGGCTGCAACCTTGCTTTTTAAGAAATGGTATGTCATGCATGAGATCAAGCCACAAAATAATAACAGCCTTGTTTTTCTTGCACCCCATCGACATGAAAGCTGACATATTTGCATGTTGGGTGGCCAAGTGATAGAATGCCTAAAATAATATGAATGTTCCAATACTGCCACTCCACTACTTTTTGCACTACTCCATAAGTACCACTATAATTAAGTGCGGTTTTGCGCATTAAATAACAAGTTTTTGTGCACCCAAGTTAATGCACATCTCCAGTCCAACAAAACAATAACCCGCACCGACACACTGCTTGATGGCAGCGACGCATACTTATGCACTGCAGTCAGATCTTTGAGCAAGCTACTAACTTGTCAGAGGACGCTGCCTGTTCCATCACTGGCTTTGCTTACGTAGACAACAAGCAAACATGTGCCCACGACAGTATGCATAATAATGACTCAGTAATGTACAAATGAAAATGACAGACTGCAACAGAATGCTGTATATGACCTTCAGTTTGGCCCGAAAAAGGCACCTCCATTTCATTTCGTTTTGCCTCCTGCAGTTAACTTGCAATGGTGAGACATTATACCGTATCAAACTGCTAGGTGGCTACAAGCAGGTGACAACTGAAGTTGTGCTGGCGAGCTTCAGAGAGGGCAGTTTAACTCGGAGGCATTCCACCGTGTGATCTTGCAATCATGAGAACAAGGCGTAGTTCTGAATGGCCCAACACGGGCAGCCTACAAAACTTGAGGCTTAGCACGCGTCTTTTGCCTAGATCAGAAATCGTCCCTACATCTACTGCTGGTTCGTCCTCAACTATTAATGCAAACCGCTTAACTGGTGCATACGCCTTGGTCTGATGATAGCAATGAATGAGAAAGATTAAAAGGTACCTATTGGACATTCTGCAAGCTGTCTCCTTGACAAAATGGCTGGAAGTCTCATCTGACATTTACATGACACAAGGCTAACATTGATTGCGGAGCGGCGATTAAGTTGCACACGAGCTGCAGCCTAGAACAACAAATTCAACGCAAGGTTCCAGTGAGAACTAAAGTATGTACAACAATGACAAATTCACTAAAAGGGCATGCCTGCAAAATATATCCTCCTAAAACTGCTCAGAACGATGTCTCATAAACGAGTATTTGAGTGCGATGCACAGTCAAAGCTGCCATGCATAAATATATATATATATATTTCCCCTTATGTTAATTTACAATCTATGTCTTCCTCATATTACCCCTTTGCAGGCATCTTCTACTTGCACAAAACTTAACAAACACACAAATGAAATAATGACAGGTTCTATTCCACAGTTGTCACAGGAGTGCTGAAGATGATGAAGCAAATTCATCCACAGATATTTCTCGGGGCGAAATGCATCACGGACCACTCTGTATAAGATCATAGCTAACATATCAACACACATTTGGTTCTAAGCACATACCCATATTTTACACTACCGATGGCAATTTCAATCCGGCATATCTCCAGCTTCGACTCTAGACAATGTCCACAACTACGCGAATTATATGACATCTAGGCAATACTCTGATATAAGTTCCAGCACTGGTCTTTACCTTGGAGAAAAAAAAAGCAAAGACCAATGCATCACGAGCAGAGAAGGTTGTCGCAGTCTGTAATTGCATGCCCGAGATGCTTGCGCAGCTTCGTATGTCGATGTGTGCACACCAGTGAAAACTGTGTTCTTTGTACAACAGTTCTTGCTTGAGCGGCATAACCGTAGTTGGTCTTCTCACCACCAGAGTTCAAGCAAAAGCACGTGCGGTATGCTTCAACTGTACGTAAAATACAAAATGCCAAGTGAAGCAACAACACTGGACTGACACAAGAAAAACCCTGATTTCTGGTTTTTAGACTAGGCTGACTGAACCACAGGGACTGTTCCATTTTGTGTAAGCCAATCGATGCCACGAGCAGTGTCGAAGTTAGACGGTGGCAGCTTGAGGATGGCGTGAAAATTCTCCACGTTACCATTACCGCAATCATCAACCGCCGGATTAACAGCCCGGCAAACCGGCATCCATGAAGACATATGAGAGGGGAAAAAAAAAAAAGAAATGGACACAATGGTGCACCAGTTCTGTACAATTACGTACAGCATCGCACTCCAGATGGCGATCAATAAATAATGTCTCATACATTTTTTTTATGAGACAGAACAATCCATTACTGACACATTGTGCAAACAAGTGCAATTACGGGTGTAAAGAAACAGCGCAAAGTACACTTTTGAGCAAGAGGGATGGGAAAAAATAAAGATAAACAAGGACCATGCCTAAAAACTGAAGTAACTTGCGAATGGAATGCTCATGTTTGACAGCGCGTAACAAATTGTAAACTGGAAAAAGGCAGAAGGTTAAAAAAAATCAATAAAAATGGGGGGCAGCTAGACAAGGTACAAGTAAGTCCTTTGGCAGAGCAATGGTGGCAAACAGATTCATTTGTTGGGCGAGATGCAACCGAGATAGAGAAGCCAGCGTTGGCGCCTTTCGAACTGTCCTGTGGTGAAGCAAGGCAGCTTACTCCAGTGCTGATGCGTGCCAACAGAGACTAGATCTGATCGCTGTTCTCCTCTGTGGGATCGTAGTAGGGGGACCTACAAATGGTCTCTGGCCACTCGAGAGAGAGTTCACTAAGTAGGCAGAGCACATGTGCGTGTCTGCAGAGCTTGTGGCTACTTCAGCCTAGACCAGTCACCCAGGCATGTTGACGAGCCAGGCAGCACAAGTGCAGCTCTGCAAACAGCATGTACACACACATACACGCACACACTTGTTTGCCAATTGCCACTGCTGTCCACATACACACACGTACGCACACACGTGCACATCAGAACAAAGTTGCACGTGTAGTCCCCTTGTAGTCTTCCAATAGCGCAAGCATGGCGGAAGCTTGCTTGTTGTCTCTCGAATTGACTTCACCCTAAATGCCGGACCCAGGAGCGGCAAGCCCACAGCTTCTGCTGTGACGGAGGCCTCGCAGAAAGAAAAAGAGATGGCGCCTCTTGAATGTGCGCGCTGCCGTCTTGCACTTTGCATAATGGCCATTCGCATTCCTCGGCCGGCTGCGTGGCCACACCGTGCCCAGGATGCCACTCATCTCTCCAGATGTGTATGTCTACGCATGTTGACGGCGGGTTCCCAGTCACACGTGCGGTGGACAGAGCGTGCATCCATTGCAGCCCGAGGTGCTCAATAGACCTGAAACGGCTCCAGGCCCGGCCTCGCAAGAGGCTATAAGTAAATCTTTTTCACCTTCTGCAGGGGCTTGTTGTCCGCCGAGCTATTGGCATTCTTGCCGTTCTTGGGTGGCACATTGAGGACAAGGTTAATGGGCTTGGCATGGTTATGCGTGGATGATAGGAAACCTTCGGCATGAGGGTCGCCACCCCGATCCAAGTAACGTGAGTAGTCGTCAGGCGGGCAGGTCTCCTCAGCCTCATCGTCGCTGCGGCAGCGCCGGCTGAAGATGTAGCCACTGATGAAGCCCACCACGAGAGACGACACGATGCTGGTGGTCACGGCAATGGCCAGGGTCTCGGCCGTGTAGAATTGGGAGGAACCACCGGTCCTTTGGTCGCCGTGCAAAGAAGAGCCAGCAACGGCACCTGCATTGGCACAAAGTGTGTGTTGGGCAGCTGAAGCTTGACATGCCCAGCAGAGATGGGTCCATCAGTGTTCATAATGCAAACAACACATATCTGAAGAGTGTGAAAGCTTGGCGCTCACTCTTACACCCAAAGGAGCATCAGGGAACACAAAATCATGCATGATAATCTGCCAATGAGGAAGGCGACGTAAAAACCATAGGACACTTAGATGCCAATTCGAGGTGAATTAGGGGCAGGAAGCTGGGCTTCCCTAACCATCTTCTATTATTAGAGGAAGCGGAAACGTAACGCAAATACAGTATTTGAATGAAGGGGCAAGGAGTTTAGGAAACGCTGCCAGAGGATGTGGCAACCACAGACTCGCTCAAAGGAACAGAACACTGACCAAAATGTGTAATGAGATTATGGTGGAAATAGAAGATCTTGCCTCATATGGAATAGATTGAGCGCTAAAATATCCAAGAAACGAGGGTTTGATTTTAATTTGGCTCTGAAAGCGGCATGAAAAATGACTGATGTAGCCTGTTGCAGCGAAACGCTGTAATTGTCATTGTAGTAAATCACGTGACCACATTTTGGGAAAATGTCACTGGTTTTCGTAATTGCACAGTGTTCTTCATTCTTTGAAAAGTGCTGCATTGTTTTATTATATTTTGCACTCTCTTCGTTGCACCCCATCAGCGAAAACCAGACTGCTTTCGAATAGCCTACGATGCGCTTGCAGCGTTCGTTACTAGATGGCGCCATAGTTTTGAATTCTTTCGGATGAAGCGGTGATCATGGCCCACTAAAGCTTCTGTCGATGCGTACGTTCCTGTGCCATATCACCCTTGGGTGCAGAAACTAAACTTGACGCTACTGAGTACTAAAAAATGTCTATTTACTGTCTGACGGGTGAAATTATATCAGTTTTCGGTACATCGCTTTTGCCGACGCGCAATCGTCATCGCAGTCACTACTCGTGGTTTCCAGCATCAGACTACATAAAAACAGGCACATGCGCTGATTGAAAAATTCTTGGTAAAATTTTTCTATGGCATTTCTGGCAAAACAGCTATTGAACCGACTACTCAAGACAAGCTTTACACTGCGCTGAAAAAAATTGGGACACTTAGAGGACAGTGTTCTGTTCCTTTATTAACTCCAAAGCTACTTGACATATCACATGAAGGACGACTAAGGGAAAAAAATTCAAGTATGTGGCAACAAAGGGAAAGAAGGTATTAAAAGAAAGACCATGAGAGAAGAAATATATGGCTGCACAAGACACAAGAAGAAAATGTATGTCAGAGCAGGACAGACGCTGGAGTACTGTTTATGACTGGGATACCTAGCACGAAAGCATTATAGCAGCTCTACATGTGCTAACATGACGTTTGCTTTCCCCTCGCAAAATTCTTTTGCTCCTGTGTGGATGTGGTTTTCAAGGTTGTAATTAAGTCTGTCTGGCTAGCACGAGTAGCATTCATGAGTTCACTGTGCTCAAATGACACGGCTGGAGCTGAAACACAAACACGGTCCAATAACCCGCAGCAGGGAGGACCATAAATGTGTTCCAATATAAATACAGGCACGAGCACAGCTCTACAGGTAAACTTTCAACCACAGACTCAAAATAACATTTTCTCGCTAGAAAAGGTGTTGCTCAGTTTTCTGTGAGCAGGTATTTACAACAGTCACTACAATGCAACACAAAATCAGAGCCCTGCACAAGGGCACCTTGTGAGACAAAGTAGCCAGCAAGACCATTCTGTGTAAAGCATTAATGCAAACAAACAACATAAAAAGACTGTGTTTCTGCAAAATAAACCCAACATACATGACAGGCTAATGAATGTGAATCATTGTCATGCCCTTGCAAACAATTTGATTGCAGTTTAAAGGGGTTTTCCTCATACAGAGACATGCAAAGAAAACAGCCAAGAAAAAAAATTGTGTAGGCAACCTACTGCCTAAACATTTATGCACTTAAAAAATGGGCGTCTACAGAAACATATACAAAACAACAACTCATTGACATAAGTAGCATGCACAGAAGATAACCCCACGAGAAACACTCCAATCTCAACACAAATACAAGTTTTTGATGATTTTCTCAATATATTCAGTTACTACACAGAAAAAAAAAAAAAAAATGCACTCAATGATAGCATTATCACACGCTGCCTTTCTCCGGATACCCTGAATGAGAGGAAAGTTCACTTTCAAAATATAAAAAGAAACCATGAGCAAAAAAGGCACTCTCTTGACGATTTCACACTAGTATAAATTAAGTTCAACCACGCAGCTTGAACACAGTTAAAACTGAGATAGGTGTCAATTGCAGGTTTCTCCCAACAGGAAATAATAAAGATGCTGAGCAAGTATACAATACCCAGATGCTGCACGTGTGCTTTACTTGAAAGTGCTGCTCAAATCAGAGGAGCACCACTCAACTTAGTATGTATTCTATTTCAAGTGCCCATTCAACTTATACAAAAATGTCATGTTTGTTCAATAATGATTGGATGAAATAAAAAAAAGTGTGCACAGCTTATAATTTCAAGATTTATCGACAACTTTTCGCCAACATGGCAGCAAAACTGAAGTAACCATCTATTCACCTAGTCCTGACATATGCTACAAAATGTTGCAGACAACTGCGTACAACAAGAACTAGAAGCCCTGTGGAAGGACACAATACAAATTCTTTTTATTGCGAAAGCACTACTACTCTAGATTTCAAGCCTTCAGCGTAGCGCAGCCGGTAGCCACGTCTTACCCACGTGGCGCTGTGATGTCACACCCCACGTGGGCTGACAGGAGCTGCCAACTTGGGTCTCTCGTTTCACATGGGATGGTTATGTCAGAATCAGCCTGCTAGGACCCTGGCATTCAAGTTACCCCTATAGGCCACCAAGGCACGTTCATACGGCTTGGTTAAAACGGGTCTTTATATGTGGGCTGAGGAAGAAGAAAAAACGAAGAATGCTGGTTACCCGCAGCTAATGCTTGCGCTCAATATTTGGTTCAGTAGCGTTGAATCCTTGTAATTTTTTTTTTAACAATACATACAAATGTGACTCTATATGTCACAACTGATACTTCACCAACTGCATCTCTTTCCACACCAGCTCACTATTGTTTCCTTTATGCAATCTGTAATGCATTCCCTTTACGCTACATACAGTAATTCACCAGCAAAGCCTCAATACCTTAGGCTAAGTAAGTATTGCCACTTGTTTTGGCACTTTTTCGTTCTGCTGTACCACTCAGTAACAGACGGGTGCATTAAATTATCAAAACTGATCATCAGCTACGCATGTTAAAGTCAGGCTCAGCATCTCTTTTGCCCTTTTTTCATGAAACAGACAATTCCAGCATGAGATTCCACTGAAGGCGTAGCACACTGTACAAGTAAAACACCCTGCCTTGGTCCACAATGCCCTCTTTCGTTATAACAGTTCAACAGCATGCAGATTGGACAGTAAAAATGTCTATGAGCAAGCACCTCATATTCAAATGCAAGAGAGACAATGGCATCTGCTTCATGAGCAGATAAGAAGTTATCCGGATGACGATGCTAAGCTCAGGTTGCCTCAAAGACCTTCACAGCAGGCTCGGAGATAAATGCCACATACGGTAATGTAGAGCACTACTGTTTTAGAGGCAAATTCATTATCATACTTGCTGCAAGATTCAAACATAACCTCCACTCACTGCACAATGAGAAGAAACTGAAACAAACAAGACTGCCAAAGTACATGACATTTTATCCGACAATTCCTTATGTCAGCATACAGTATGTGCCGAGACTTGTTTGGGGGGCACTGAGTGTGTTTAAAGCAAGCTGCTGCTGAGTGTGCAAAATACAACTGTCACCATTTTAGTGCTTTACTCATCAGGTTTCTGCAAGGTGTGTAGTGATTACCAGTAGTTACGACTCTACTTTCCTTTACAGCAATTGAGATAAGCTAGTCAAAGCTACATGTAATAATGGTAGGTGTGTTATACGACAGCTTCCAGCCAAATTTCATGGCACTTCTTCAGTGCATCTTTTGCCATCCCAGTTAAATAACAACATTTATGCTAAAGTGTTATCTCAGCTTTTCCTTATTTTGGTTAGTTAATGGGGATGTTCCTTGCGCATTGTGCAAATCAAGGTTTAAAAAAAAAAAAAAAGAGAAGCATCACACGAGAATTTTAGCCCACTCATGGAAATGTAACTTGCAGTCAGTGTATTCTTCTTCAAAACTGATTCATTGAATGGCTGGTAAATGTTTGCCAGGCCCCTCGCAGTGAAGTACAGGTTTGAGGCAAAGGAAGTCGACTGAAGTCACATGCATCCCCATCAAGAAGAGGAACTGCAAACCTGCTTACTACAGCAGGCCTCCTCTAAACGATCTAACTCAAAATGAGCCATTCAGGTGCACAGTAATACACGAAGATTAGAAGGCATGCAGAATATGTTGCGAGCAATGCAGGGCCAAATTTTCACATGCCTGGTTATTCGTAAACATGTTTTGCTGCGTAGTTCAGAAAATGCCGAGAACAGAGCGCTCTTCTGATTCTAGCAACTGCGTTTTTTGCAAACGTTGTAGCGTGCTTCACATGCTTCTGACAATACAAGGTCCCTGACCTGTGCTATTAGGCATCCCGTTTTCCACACCTTGAGGCAATAAACACTGCCTTTTCGCTAAACTACACAACAAACCAATGTTAAACTTGTTTTAGGCAAATAGTTATTTAAATAGCCAACGCCGTCCTTTGTCATCTGTTAGCTCCAACAAAATAATATTTTGCAGGTGTCAAACACTGCGCTGTTTTTCTTTTGCCAGAGGTGCACACAAAGTGAGCATGCAGACCAACAAAGTTTCACTGAGGCACAAGGACTCCACACTAAAAGGCAATATAGTCAATGTAATGCATTTGCTTGCGATATTCTCTGAGGCACAAATAAACGACGTATTCACTAGGCATTCATAAGTCTGCAAAAACACCTTCTGAAACATCAGTAGCTGCTCAAGCCCTTTCCCCAGCCATACAATGCGTGGTGCAGCTGCATCATAAAGTTGCCGAGTTATGCCTCGTTCGGGATTTGATTTCTAAATGCCAATATGATGTGCTCTCGAAAGAAGGCTCCGCCACAAGAGTGCTTACCTCTTCAAAAGTAAAATAATAGATTTTAACAGCTTAGAATTGTGGGTGATTTCACAAAGAGAGCGAACTGCGCAGCATATGACAACATCCACGAATCCCTTCATTTGTGTCTCATTATCTTACACACTCTCAGTAGCATGCAGTCATGTTACCGAACTACATTTAACACCACCTGACGTAGCCACAAAGCCCCATCAACCAAGCCGTACAAACGAGCCTGTGTGGCCTTAACAGTAGTGCTTCTCACGCGGGATCCAAGGGTCCCAGAAGGTGCAATTCTTATCTAAAAGGAGCGGCTCAAGTTGGCAGCTCCTGTCAACTCACCCTTGTCATGTGATCTCTTTGCATCACACAGCCACTCTACCAATAAGTACATGTCACCTGCTACCTGCCAGGGGCATAATCATGATTGTTTGCTCACAATACCAACGCCGATGCCAACATAAAGGCCAAATTTTCTGAAGAATGGGGCCCTCAATGCTGTCACGTTAATATAACATAGGACAGGCACCGAATCTGAGATAAAGCAACAGAACCCTCTCCCTCTTCAAACAAGTGGGAGTATGGCACTTCACGATTGGCTGAAAGCTCCTCAAACCTTCCACTGGAAGCCAGTGTACTCCTGATCTTTCCCTTTGTGTCTCCTGTGCTGTCTGTAACTGGAACAAGCCAAGCTATCAGCATGCAAAGTGAAATAAAAACAACACGAAAGATGTCCCTCCCTTTCTTCTGGTCATGTGTCCACATTTAACACTTACCGGTCTGCAACAGCTGCACGACTCTGGGAAGCTGCACCATGATCTTATGTCGGCAGTAGTCGGTTACTTTTCTAATCTTGCTATGCGGCAAGTCCATATCCTCAGGTTTGAGTCTTGTCAACGCGGAATTTCTCACATGGAGGTTCTTGTTGTGACCAATTGGACTATTTCAAGCCGACACTACACCACCGATTACACTGCCAGTAGTGACCGAAAAGGTCAGTGCCACCACTAGCCTTTTGTTTGAATATGTTAACATTGTGCAGTGCGTGAAGCACAGCAATAACTTGGCGAAAAGAATGTTGCCACATACACTCTGAGCCAATTTGTTCAAAATATCAAAAGTTGCTCAGGAGCCCTTTGAAAACAGGTGAGAGAAAACGTGGTTAGTTGGGTTAGCCACAGCTGTGGCAGTGCAAGTGAGAGACTGTCACATTCGAGTGGCGTGGGACGCTGCTGGGAGAAGCAAGCGCCAGAAAAAGCCAAAGGGAGAAATTGGGAAGAACGGGGAAGGAGAGGGAGGGAGGGGCCAGGCTCACCTTCGTGACCATCTCCCAAGGGACGAGACGCCGAATTTGGGTGAGCAGCGTCGTCCATTCCAGACCCCGGGTACTGGTGTGGGGACCGCAGGGGACCGTTCGACGATGGGGGCCTCCCTGGCACCCACAGGCAAGACCACCATAGGTCAGCTCGAAACCACCGCATGCCCAAAACCAGACAATGCGACCAGCTACTACTATGTGCACCACAGCAACCTGTCGTCAACATCACCGTATCTATGTTCGGCCAGCAGAGTTATGGTATGCAGGCACTCTATTGAGAAAGAAAATGACTTCCTGAAGACTTCCATGTCTTCGTATCTCTGCGACCGTAATAGTGAAACAGAAGACTAATGCTCTAGTGCGTGCTTTTTGTTAAATGACGAAAGGCACTTCTAATCACTGAATGAGCAGCTAAAGAAAAACATAGCTGTTCCTCGACTTCATGCATTTTCGCTACACCTAGTTTCCCGTTGATGTTTAATTCGTAAACCTATGTGTATAAACTATTTACTGCGAGCTGCTAACGCAGAGAGATACACGGTCCTGTAACTTTTTTTTTTAAGCATCGAAGGAAGTCGGTTCTCCACTATGCTATGCAGCAAAGTTCTGCAATGTGTGCAACAGCTTTAGAATTATGTCAAATCACAGCTCTGATTTCTACTCGCTACAGTACTCTATACGCATATGCTGAATTGGTTCCTCATGATTTAAGCTTTGTTTTCCTTCAAGTTACAGCGTACACCCAATGCCACACAGTTGTTGCACAAGTATGCTCTAGAAAGTCAAACTGCACCTATTCCAAGCACTGACAGATTTTTGCTGGAAGATGGTGTTTACGTCAGGTTGCAAACCGTGGCCACAATTTTTTTTTTCCTCACTTATGTTGACAAACTCAATGCAGTCATATTCTGTGAGAAATTCTGGCTCTAAGGTAGCCACAGTTAATATTCGGACACTTTTTAAACGCATCTTTGTGAGGTGCAACAAGTGTTTTAATGGTACGCACGAGACTGGGGCCTAAAAAGTGATTAATAGCCATGCTCTACTCCATGGCCTGAAGTCAGACACCTTTAGTTAAAGTTAATTCTTAAGTACAGACAGTAAATATTTCAAGTCGTTTATTGAAAGAGCTGTAACAATACGCATAAAGCTTATCTCAGCAGAGACGACCTACTAGAGCTATTTGGTTCGCATTATAGCCCCACAATGTTCCTGCACTAGCACAAAGGGACTAAAGCAATAGTGTGGCTCATAAGGTTACCATTGTACAGAGCATGATTGCATTGAGTTTGAACTTTCCACATCAAATAGGAGAGAAAATGTCATGACAAGAATAAAATGAACACAGAAGCTGCAAAAGAGAATGTTAGTGAGGCAGGCTTAGTTACCACTTGCAAATGCTTTGGTTTCATGCAAAAATGACCATCAGCCATTTTTACCGCCACCACAGATTATGAGTGCACAGGGTCAGTCATATTAAAACTACCACAGCTACCACCACCAACGCCAATGCAAAGGAACGATGCACAAAACAGTAAAAGCGTTCGGCCTCACTTGCACTGGCTAGGTGGGAAAGTAAATACACTTTGTGTCTCGCGGCCTAATACTCAGGCTTATTCACAACTGTGCACATGTCAGCAAAGAGAATATGCCTTGCCGCATTCAGTGTTCCGCTTTATACTGCCTACAAACAGGGGTGTGGTCCCTCTACAACTTCTAGCTGTTTGATGCGTCTAATGGAAGTGGTTATGCACAAAGTTCTCACACTGTCACTAAAACTCAGGTAGCAGGAAAAATAAAAATAACGAAATTCAGCTGTCTTTTGTGTAAGGTTCTATATGGCGCATTTACTTCCTTTGTTTTTTTTTTCCCTCAATCCTTTTGTTGTCCTTGTCAGATGCTAACTGTTTCACATGTGTTGCCCATCGCATATACCGTAGCAGCTCTTTCACGCCTCCACCTCACAGCCGAGGAAGTAGTGCCCAGTGTGCAGGAATGGTGCAGCTCGCCCGTGGGGTCACCTTGGGTAAGGGTGCGTCATGCAGGCAAGCTTGTGTGTGCACGGTGTGTGTTAATTAGGCAAGGAGAAGAGGGCTGTGTCCTCTGCGCCACTTTCTTTTCCACCCTTGCTTTGCCCATGGCGTCCCTTGAAGCGCAACAGTTTTTCGTTAGTCGATCTGCATTCTCGGACATGGGGCCCACACTAACCAAAGAACTGGTGCCGCGTGAGGTCATTGAACTCTTCGGCGGCCATGTCGGGGTCGTCGACCTCGGTGGGGGATGGCGTGGGAGGAGGGGTTGGGGGTGGAGGGCAAGTGCAGTCGCACGGGGGGCACACGCTCACCGGGGGAGATGCTGTCACACCTGAAGCCCCCTGCAACACCCCTGTGCCAGGCCAGGCCGAAAGACTTGCGTCACACATGGTGGTGCATGATTTCCATTTCTTTCTCGCCGACAAGTGTGCGGAGAGCTTTGACGAAGCTACAGTTCTATTTGTTAGCATAAGAAATACACCTATTCCTTTGTTTCTAAAACTAAGCATACATCTCTACAGCAAATGTGATCCTAAAAGCTTCCTTGAAGTTTATCCCAATAGTATTAATCTCAATAGTTACACCTTCACTTCAGAAACAGCCAGATCATAGTGAAACACGTTATTCACACAGAAATAACTTCCGACCGACAAAATATAATTACAGCGAGGGTGACCAGGAGGTGTACATCAGTCATTTAGTTATGTGCACTGCCTTGCACTAAGACCTTCCAAAATAAGAACACTGGTTAGGTAATAGTTCGTTGCACTGTATTAATACCGATTTATGCAGGTGAACATAATGATGTTCTTTCAGTTATGTACCTACATGATCTGGGAACTTGGGGAGAAAAAAAAGAAAAAAAGAAAACTAAGAATTTTGTCATACATTTCGTCCAGCTACCTTCTGTAATGCTACACCACTGAAACTTAGTTATGGAAATATGAATGCATGCCTTAATCAGATTTTATATGAACTATATGAAACAGCAACCACATTCAGACGAGGCACTCCATTTCCTCTCTATACCTGCCCTGTAAACTTTACGCCCAACCCTGCAGAGTTATAACTGTGGGTTATAGCTAATATACTTGAAAATCTTGTGTCCCCTTCAGCAAATACAAACGTTTGGAGCTTGTTTTACGTCAGTTTCGGTTACTTCTGAAATGCCAGAAGCAGCTGCACCACATATCTTGTACCCTCTGCAATCGGGCACATACAACCATTCTCATATATTTATTTATTCACACTGTCAGCCTTAGCCAAGACAGGAGTTGCAGGTTGCAAACATAAGACGATTAAGAAACAAAGCGAGCAATTCGAAAGTTTTCCTGTTCCTAAAAGGAATATGTTAGCAAAAGAAATGAAAACTTCTCTACTGCTTGCCCTGCATGAGTGGTATTCCCATCTACATTGCCTACCAGAACTGCTGTACACAAGTAACTCTTTCTGCCCAAATAAAATCTTTCATTGGAAGCAAATTGTTCCGGAACCCATAAAATACAAACGTTATTGAAGAGCACTGATATGGCTGTCCATGTACAGCTTGGTAGGGGTAAAAAAAAAAAAAAGAAGGCTAAAAGTCTGCATTATGTACAGTGGCATCAAGCCTGGTGTTTCCAGTGTGCTCTGCAGTTTTAAGTGCAGACTCACCTGGAATTAAGGTCATGTTCCACAAGCTTCCACACATGCTCAAAACACAGCAAAATCCTGCTGAAACTGCTACACACACTCCAACACCGTGCATTCATAAGTGCAGCACACCAACCAAGACAGCAGTGGCGGTCTTGTGAACTGTTGACGACGAGCCCCGCCACTCAAAAAAAGAAATAACCTGACGCTTGCGCTTTTACAGAATGCATCAGGCATGAAAATTTACCTTGGCCGCATCGGTGATCCCAGCCCTCTTCGATGTTCTGCACATAGCTGTCTTTCTTCCTCACCCTGTGAAAAAGATGTACAGGCGACACACATTCGAGCATACTGTACTAACAAGGTACATCGTAGATGAATTGCCGCTTCAATCAGATCACACACACGTTTGGAGTCCGAAGCTTAAGTTATGATTTACGGTTTGTTACCACATCTTATGTTCCCACTTTATGCCTTCTCCCTCGCCTCATAGTGGTCGCATTTAAATTAGCACGCATTTGTAGGACTGTCGAGAACATGTTACTTTTTAATCCAAATTTTTTTTCTTTTGCACATGTCAAAGTTCGGAGTAATGTCATTTTTATCAACACTCGCACTGCTGCTTGCAGTACTTTGTAAGTACCAAGCATTCATAGTGAACAGGCAGTTAAAGTGAAAAACGAGACAACTTATTGCCAGCATTTCTAACCATTGTAGCCAAGAAGACGGTTAAGCGCCACAACGATTTCACAATCTATACGGTGTAAAGGACTTTACCTTAAGCTTGGGTTGACACAAGTACTGCGATCACTGTCCCAGGCGCAATATGGGTCCTGGAGTGCCACGCAATCCCTGCGCACAAGACAAAATAAAGCATGAGCCATAAAATCGAACAGAAAATAATGTAAAGCAGACAAAACATCTAGGGTATTTTTCTAGTGCTCGAAATGTGCCCCCACAATCATGATATCTGCACACAGAGAATAGATTTAATTTATGGTGTACAGTGTTTGCAGTGATGGAGAAAGGATGCAGTACAATCATCAATAATGGTAGTTTAGCTCATCTGAATGCCTATATGCATGTGAGTAAAAGAGTGCTAGTTGATGCATAACTATGCATAAAAGGTTGTTCGCAAACCTAACCTAAAAGTTGAGTTTAACCGCTTTTGCGAGCTATCCTTTGATGCGCATTTTTTTTTTTAAATTCTCATCGACAAGCAATCCATTTAAATGGCATATTTCGTTGTTAAAAAGATAATTTGATAGTTTTTCAACACAAAAGGTCAGTGTTTAACGTTTTACAGCAATCTGTAAAATTCTGTGCAAAGTGTCATAATTGATGAAAACAGCAATATTGAAATGAAACCTTTCAAGTAAGCAACTGAAAGATAGCAAAAATAATGGTGAAAATTATGCGATACCCTTCTCATTGTTTTACAAATTATTATTTACTGCATTGTGGCATGAAGGATGCAAGATTTTCCTGAAACACAAAAATCTCTGCTAAATTCTGCATACTTGCAGAAAAAGTTGCATGCTCGCTTTATGCACCACTACGTGCATAGTATGTCAAAGGGTTAAGGTGCAGTGCACGTGAAGGACTAACACCAACGGTGGCTAGAAGCTGGCTGCTAGGCACGTGTGGACATACCCTCAAAAAGGGCCCTAAAGCTATGTTCAAAGAAAATTCTGTAATTCTGATTTCAGAAGGAAGTGCTAGCAAGGCCATTTGAGGAAGGGAGGGATAGGATACTCACGCGCAGGTGGCAGCATAGCGCTGGCATCCAAACAGCGGGATAGCCTGTATCTCGGAGTGGGTGACCACAACCAGGCGCCCCTGTGGCCGGTGCACCAGCAAGTTGGTGACCGGGGCGCCCTGGAACACACCGACATCCTCCACCAGCACGGGCTGACCCGCCGCTCCCGGCTGCTGCTGTGGCCGGGGTGCCACATTCACTGCCTTCAGCACGCGGCCCGTGTCTGCACACAGCACTCGTGTAACCAAAACAGACTCACAAAGCAACAATGCGCAGGTAAAAGACATCTCGGTGCTGTTAGTTAGCGTGATGGGAAAAGCCACTAGCAAAAAAAGAAGGAAAAGAAAAAAAAAATCGACAATGAAACTATTGTAGGAACACTTAAACTTCGCCTTCAGAGGCACGACGTGGCATTGTTAACCGCAGCTGTCCTTCCAGATCCCTGTCCGCATCCACGCACTGTACGACCGCTTAAATCAGTAATCTTTCAATTTACGCCTCTATTATCTCATACATGCTTAATACCATACAGTCCTAAGCTACCACATTTTGTGACAGACCACGCAATATAGACATAAATAACCAGGCCATATGAGTACACCTGTGTGACCTCGGGGCAGCATGAGTCATGACGTCAAAAACCTGACAACAAATTAGTGCCCAGCCGTATAACCTACCAACTGCCACTTGTCAGAGGTATACTCGTGATTTTTCGCTCACAGCACTGACCACACCGACGGTGCAAAGGGTCTTCAACGCTGTCGCGTTAAAATAAGTAGTGGAAGTAGGTACAGAATGCATGGGTCTCCTGCATTGCACCTCGCCATTTTAGCAATAACAAAAGTAAAAAACCAGGCACACATTACGTTGTTGGCTTGCATTTACAGGATAGGTAATCCTTTTTATGAAAAGCATCGCCTAAGTTCATCTTCAGCTCTGCGCTCCCTAAAGTTTATGTGGAATGGTGCCTTTGTCACTGTGCACAAAATGAGGTGAACACGAGATGCATGAAGTAAATCGGGTTACGGAATGTCGTTCCCTGCCTGGTCACATTGTGATCGGTTCTAGTGAACGTAAACTGCTTAACGCTTAAAGAAAGGGAAGCACTAACATGTAGCCAAATATGGTCACAGTACGCACCTGTCCCAATGAAGAGAACATCATACTTTTTGCCGCTCACAGTTTCCACCTGGGGATCCACAGCAATGTAGGTGAATCTGTACCTGTAAAATGAAGAAACGCTTGTCAGAGTCAAATTCTGCACCGATGCATACGTGGGCAATGAGAAACACCACTGGAGGAAGAGAAAAGAGTTTTGTAAATTATGCTGAACATGTTAGCCTACCCATTTTACCATTACTGGCAAGACTGCATTAGAAAGAAACATAAGAAAGAAAATTAGCTTTGAGCCGCAAAAAATAAAATAAAAATAGCTCGCTTCCACACATACACTTTATTAAATTTCCGTAAGTCCCACCTTTGTGAGCAACAGCCATTTAGTGCGTTATGTGAATAACTTGCACTAAATTAGAAGGTGATCTAAATTCTTGTCAACGTTGACATCTTAACTGCTTTTATTACCTATGAACTATTGAGGCTACATTGCTAGCATTTCCACAAATTTTCAATGAACAAACTGAATGACCCAGATCCATGATATGTTTGTTTGAGAGAACTTACTGGAAGCCAGTGTGCACGAGTATGGGGCGACCGAAGTGTGAGGGAACTGCTTGGTCCATTAGCGGATGCTCGGTGATGAAGTTGAGGGTCACATCAGGAAGCGTCCTGGAGTCATTAACACACTGTAACGAAGCAAAAAATGCATGTGAAAAACTTGCCTCAATTAAGTAATAGGTTGTATGTGCCAGAGCGAGGAGTCTATCTGTGATCAGCTATGCCAATAGATGTTTATGTGCAATTTACAAGCCTCTGTACCTGTGATGAAACAGGCGTGTGGCACAGTTCTTGACTAGACCAAACAAAAAATAACATTCAAATAGACAGACGCCACCTCCACAAGTGCCCTCAAGCAGTTTGTTTCTCGTCACCCAGTAATATTCTCCATGGCGACCTCAACCAGCAACACTTGTTTTCCGAGCTCTGTGCACCTACCTCTATTAACAGGGCAGTTCCACAGATTTTTAATATAAACATTGTACCCGCAAATGCAGACAACAATAGATAATGTCACAAGCACACTACCCACCTGCCCTGGCCTGGGCTCTGGAACCTTGGAGTTGACAATTGGCAGCCAGTTTGAGTTGATGTCATCCTGCCCTTTGAAGGGGCCCTCGAACACCCGCTGAATGTCCTCGACACGGAATGCACACACCGCTGACCCACTGATGCTGTTGCTGTAGGGAGGAAATTTGAAGCACCACGCGAGTCAACCGATTGCTTCTCACAATCATGCAGAAAGCATATCAGTGTTTTCAGGCATATGCACAATCACAATATTATAAAATTTTATGCCCTGAACACATAGGGCTTTGCAAACAGCAACTTTTATCTCAGTCAGCTTCAGTTAGCGAATTCTTACACAACCTTAGTACATATCCTTTTTAAAGGCACTAACACTTACACACCTTAGGTAGCTTAATTAATTTTGCAATCAATTTTAACACTTTTTGGCTCTAGTGTGACCACAGGCAGAAAATGTTGATAACATTAGGTTAGACACAATGTATCTACATATCTATGCTACCCTACACCACATACTTGTTTAGACTTTTTTGTGCAAATAACCTATATATAGCAAATCACTGTAAAGATGTAAGTCATTAGAGACTTCAGACAGCATTCTTAGCTCTAAAAAAACCCACACGCACACGAAAGAAAAGGAAAGACAAGGGACGTGTGTGTGTGTTTTTTTTAGCGCTAAGAATGCAAGCTGATAACCATCTAGCCCGTCTAAAAGCTCTATTAGGTCATTAGAGACAACCCACGTTATTCCATGCGTAAAGGTAGCATGTATCTTGAAAGAGTATCTACAGCAAACTGTACAAGTAAGTGGCATTAAAAGAACAGCTCAAGGTCAACTTACTGTGGTGTGGTGAACACACTGTAAATGAGCTTGGCCTCCTTGCCGTTATAGATGCCATCCACAATTGGGCTGGTCGATTCTGTAATGGAAATTCAGAAGTGCAGCAGTGTTTGCTTTCATGCGGGCACATCAAGGTGCCATATCTCCCGCACTAATTTGCTAACCTGTAATAACTTTACATCAGCACAATAGAGCAGATTAAAATTTGGTTGTGTATGGGGATGTGTTTAACTATCATCGTTACAGATAAGTGTTCTGTTCTTAAAAACTGAAGGTCTTCAAAAGATTTTTAATAATATCTGCATGCAGCATATCTACTAAAACCACCACAAAACACTCAGAAGCACATAATGTTTGCTGTAGTAATCAGTGCCACAAGAACATAGTAAATATCGGTGTACTGCACAACTCTGCACAGGGCTGCAGTACTGATCTGAGTGCCGAAGGCTCTAAATGCTCCAATGACAGAAGTGGAAGGCAGTCAGAGCCTTGAAGCTTACGTATTTCGTTGAAGTAGAAGGGAATGTCTCCGCCAACAGAACAGTTGAGTCGGGCCTTGAGGAAAGAGGTCCAGCGCTGCTGGAACTTGTGTGGCCCGCCCTTGTCCCGAGTACACACTCTCGCCACTCTAGAGTAAATAGTCTGCGTAGGACAAAGGTAAATCAGAAAAAAACTCAATACAGTGTTGACATATTACAGTGTGTTAACTCCCCCAGCAGTCTTGAAACCAATGAAATGTGGATGACTCTGTTTATCGTAAAACTAAAGATGAGGCACGTCCAACTAGGAGACTTGATACAAATTGCTGATCGCTCCCTCTTCAAATTCATTAGATTGGACAACCTTCTTGCATTCATTTAATATCCCTTCCTTAACAACTCCTTTTATGCCCTCAGGCAATAAACAATGCCATCAAAAAAGAGAAAACATAACTTACGCAGTGCTTTCAGTTAAATCAAACCTACCCCTGCTATTGCGTAGCAACACTCCACAGAATGAGAGCAGCTAAACAGTGATTTTTTTCAATGGTGTGCTGTATAAATGACTTCTAAACTGAGGGTTGAGGCTGAAAAAAGAGTCTTTACGTGCACCACACACTTCAAAAGCAATTTTAGCCTTAGCCGCTGCAATGCCAGTAGTAGTCCAGCTGCCTTGCTCTTTGTGGGCTCTAAAATTTTTGAGTCTCACTGGGGAAAGTGAAAAGTTTTTGATTTCTAAATGAAGCTCCCACATATAAACAAAAATGTGCTCAATTTTGAGAGTGTACAAGAATATAACAATAAAATATCACAACAAATGCGATATGCGAAGGTAAAATTTAAGTTAGTGAGGCACTGAGTTATGCTCTTATAAACAACCCATTGGTACGACAACGCATGATTTTGTTTGATCCATTCTCAATTCCAAATGGTTTTTAAGCGCCGAAAAAATGCACCATACAAGACATGCAAGCTAGACAACACAGTCGTATAATATCAGCAAATTGGTGAACTGCTCAGAGATACACAAATTTTCAGAAGGTTTGTAGGGCTCGTGGTGCGCCGCGCATTCGAAGGCCGCGCCACTTCCCAATGCTCCCTGCGCGGTGCCCATTTCCCTCTCCCCGCTAGCTTGGGGATAACCGGTCCCGCGCGAGGGGGCTATAAAAGAAGGCACGCGCCGCCGTCTCGCCCTCTCTTGGCTCTTGGTTCCTGGCTCTTCGTTCCGGCTTCGCTCCTGCTTTGCTCCTGGCTCTCTCCACGGAAACGACCCGCAGCCACCCGGACGACGACCCCGGACAGCCTCGACGACGCCCGCGCTTACGTGAGATAAAAGATGTTTGTCATACGGCCCACTGTGTGTTTGTCGTGCGCATCCCTCGGGTAGAGAAAATGCCCACAGGTTTCAGTAGAGTTTCTATATGGTACTGTTTGTGAAAGCTGGTTCAAATGAATCTATACAGCCTACTACACCCTAATAAATCTGCTTCATATATTCTTTAATGACTTTAATGAATTGCAGTGTAATAGCCAATGTGAATAAAACAATCTTTCTACTGTCCCAAACGAGAAAACATATTTAAGACATGATCAGTACTCACCTTTCCACAGTTAATAAACTCCACAGCTGACTCGCGGAAGAAGAAGTACACATAATCTTCATAGTGGATGGAGCTTACAAAGTTTGGGGCTGCAAGTAGAAGCATAAATTAATCCTACATGCTGAGAGTGAAATGCCATTTAGGTCAAGTGAAACATTAATAGGAATGATGAAATTACAGCAATGGGATATGCACCTCCATAAGTGACACTACCCACTCACCGTTCAGGTGCTTCAAGTCAAAGGGCTCCGTCCTGAGAGGCTTCCTGTATATGAGTGGGTCTGCCCCCGAAAGCTGGCCAACAGTGGCCACATACAGGTCACCATCTTTATAAAAGGGGCACAAGAAATTTCCCTCATTAGAATAGGGTCATGGAACAAGGGCAAAAAGATCAAGCGTATGAACATCAATGCTAGACTTCTGAAGGACGCTTCAAAATCGGCTTCCAGCACCCAGAGATTAAGCAATGCATCCAGCTTAGCATGCGTAAAAGACTGCTGTACTTGGACATCACAGCTTTCACACCATAACACATCTCAAAAGTTGACCGTGCTTACTAGTTATGACACATTACTCCAAACGATTACATTTCACTAACAACTTTAATACACAATTTTTTGTCATATCCACACTGTGCATGCACATTTCTGTGCCATGCTATTTTCCACGAGGCCACAGCAGCAATATTTACCTGTCCTCCTTGACAGGGGACCTGAATGTCCCCCAGGCAGCATGGTAACAAACAGAACAGAGCAAAAGTGCACTTAGCCCAGCAGGTGAAAAGTAAACAAAGTAGCAGAGGAAACACAGACCATTTTTAATGTACACAGAAAGTACACACACGCGACAATGTGACAATAGTATGCAAAAGCAGGACGAATGACACTATGGTGTTGCAGTTCTCATAATGCTCGTTAACTTAATGCTCTTTAAGTAAAGTAAAAGGTGGATGTCAGGACTCAGTACAAGCTGCAGCCTTGTGTCAAAATGTACAAATCGAGTAAAATGTTGAAAACTTGCATACGTAATGCAAATGCTTTAAGCAGGTTATAAGAGCATTGCACACTGAAAAAGACAAATTGCCCAGCCCCAAAGCATAGCCAGTCCTTTTGTCGAGCTTCGTCATCAGAAGTCTCGACTGACACATGCTCAACAGACAGTGCTGTGTACTGAAATGCTGAGTCGAATCAGCTAGACGACTTTACCTGTCATTTATAGCATGGCTCCCTTTGTCGTATTTTGTTGGTGTTGTACTTCCATCCCAATGCTATACTAAGAAACAAGTTAGTGACAAACTTAACCTTGATTATTTTTGTTCTAAATCGGGCAGGCTTACAGGCACACAAAAAAATAATGAATCATCTGCATGCGTGACCTTGGGCAAGGGAGTGAAGCTTACAGTGTTTGTACACATGTGGCCTCCTATGATAGTCATCATCCTCCTGGTCTGAAGTTGTTGTCATAAGCACACATCATGTAACACGAGTTCATGTTATAACTGTTTTACAGTTTCATCCTCAAAAGGTCTCGACACTTATGCTAACAAACAGCACTTGTCCGTTGAGTACCCAAGTCATCTCGGCTAAATAACTTTGCCTGCCATTCCCACTGCCCCCTTGTCTTCCTAGCAGTGCTATTGTTGAAAGAAGAGTGAATGAAAAACAAGACTCGATGCAGGCAAGTCGTACAATAGAGGACGCCACCCTCGTAGGTCACTGCGCCACCAAAGGAATAATACAAGAGTGCAACGATGCAGTAAGTCCAGAGGGAGCCATGCGGGCAGCTGACCGTGACCCTTCCTTGCATGGCGCATGGCCAGCGCTGTCACTTGTCCAGACTTAGGGACAAAAGAGCAGAGTGGGAAGTCAGGCTTGAAGCCATTGTTTCTGCACAAGGTGCCCAGAGCACGACCCTTGCAAGAAGCGTCTCCTAGCTTCATTTCAACTTTGTGTGTGTCTGACGGAATTTGTGACGCAGGTTCAAGAAATGCATGGAAAAGAATTAATACGCGAGTCACAGTAATAGGCAAGCAGCACAGGAAATAAGTTGGCTGCAGTGCCTTTATGTGTCACCCCACAAAAGCTGACACCTAGACTACAGTAAAGCACAAAAATGGAGCCAGAAAGACAAGTTAGTAGTCTGAATCTCACCTTCTACAGGGCTTGATTACTATTTGTTGGTTATAGTTTGTGTGCTTAAAACAAATGCTGTCAGTTCTGCACAGCGTACAGACTAAGCTTTCACTTAAACATAAGCCTCTTGCACTTTGTACACTGCGGAACTCTGCAGCTTATGGAGTATCAAATTGACCTTCATTCATGACAATAAAAAAATCAAGAAGTGCGACAGCAAGGAAAGCCAAAGCTAATCCATCAAAATCTATCAATTTCTGTCAACAGATAATTAGACAACCAGAAAATTGCATTTAGTGTAGTAAGAATTGTGTTCCTCTTTTTTTTTTATTATTAACATTATTATTATTCAGCTCAGATGACAAAGGGCAGGCAGTCCTTACCAGCAAATATGGCTGTGCTGTTGTTCTTGGGATCAAAGGGACACAGACCTTCTCCGGGCACCTGCTCCTTCACTATGTACTCCCCATCCTGCAATAATGGACGCCATCAATCACACCCTGGCATTCAGTGTGCAATAGCATGCACAGAAGCTGCACGAAAACTTTTGCTTTTCCCAGGCACACACACATGCACGTACACAGATACAAGCGCACACCCACAGATCTGCATATGCTGGGACGGAACCAGAGTTTGGAAATATGGCAGCTCAGTAATGTGCCAGTCTTTAATCATGCATTATGAAAGAAAGAAAGCAAGAAAACAAGAGTCCCTTACTGAGGCATTTTAAGACCAAAAAAAAAAAAGAACCAGGAAAACGACTTCAGCCCTGCCTTGAAGGATACGGCGTGACAGCGTTAATGCGTCCCGCCAGCAGTTACTCTTGCCCGTTTCCCGTTTCCTTTTTCACAGTGACAATCATCATGTGAAAGATCCAACAATATGCAAAGACACCACCTTAACCAAGCTGTACAAACGTGTTTGTGTTGCCTCATGGTACCGTGTCTAACATGGTCAGGGGACTAAACCTGAACTAGTTACCTCAATTTTCTTTTCAGTGCAATTCATTTACTTGACACACTTGCATATCTTAAAGGGACACTAAAGAGAGAAAGGAAGTGGGTTTGCATCGATAGATAGCCAGTTCCTGATTACAAAAAGACCACTCTTACTGAAAACAGAGCTGTTATAAGGTAGTAAAGAAGAATAACAGAAATACAGGTATCGCCACCACAGCCAAACGGCCGAGGCTCGCAACTACAAATCACGTGACGCGCTAGGGATCCCGGAGGCTGACAAATGCGAATTACGTATGTTTGAATGCGATAGTACGTTTTTTTCTCAAACATGACGCTTTTATCATACGTAAACGACGGCGAAAATACAACGTAAACGTTGCAAGGCAAATACAAAAATATACTTGGAGGCGCCACAGGCGCCCACTTCAGTTTTGGTTATGTTTCGACTTGGGCATTTCGTGCGCACTCGGATAGTTTGGTTGAACCTGCAGCGCCTTAATTACGAGCTTGGAGCAGCAGATGCGCCTTGATGGTTCCCATTTGAGCATTCGGAGAAACGAGCGAGAGAAATCCGCTACCGCCGACACACTCCTTCGTTCACACTTCTGCGCCAACATATCGCCGCCGTTGCCGCTTCGACTGCGACCTGACCGCTTGACTGCAGCTGCGTACGCCACAAAAAGCATACATATGCTAAGTACCGAAGGAAAAACGCATTATCATTCAATTGTTCACTAAATCATGGCACATCTGACCAACATATACTGCGTCAACAAGACCTTCAACGTGCTATTTGCAGGCGTCGTTAACAAAAGGGGCATACGCGCCGCTCATACCAAGGAGAGCGTCGATATATTGCGCTCGGGTAAAAAGTAAAAACTAAAAATAACGAAGCACCAGAAATACATTACAAAAGGTTAAAAAAAATTGGTTTGTAAAAAAAAAAAAATTGTTAAAAGCTGTAAGACTCGAACTCGCTACTGCTTGCTCCGTAACGTACGGCGCTAACCGCTCGGCTACGCCGCGCCACAGGAACCTTGGAAATGGTTCTAGTTTTCATGCCATGGCCCCATTTACAATAAAGTGTTTCTGCTGCCGGTCTAAAAATTACAATTTCTTGATCATCGGCGCATGCTGCCTGCTCTCACGTCTTGCAACTAATGTTCTGGATGCCTATGCGCACTATATTGTGCACTAGATCCATTTTAACATGTGGAATTTCACAGCGCTGGCAAATGTAGTGGCGCCGGCACTTCGGTCATGTTCTGCTACCGTGGACGTAATTTTCGCTGAACACGGAGCTGTAGCACAAACCTTGAAGGAAAAAAGTGCGACGAAGCTTCAAAACTGACAAGCGCAGCAGCGAGGACACTATTTTGCTGGTAACTAAATCTTATTTGTATGTAAACATGTCAGGAAGCGTTGCGATGACCGGGGGCTCGGTTTGTTGCAAGAAGGAGCACAAAAGCTTGTGCAACATGTAAAGTATTGTGCATTACAAGCGCTCTATGTTTTTTTTTTTCTTCCTTTGTGGGCCCATCGCTCGGTAAATTACTCTCTTCATCGTTTTATTTATTTCGGCTGAGGCCGTCATTGCGAGTACGCTGTTGCCATGTTGGCCCTTGAGGGATGCGACGCCGCGGGCCGCGCCGGCTCGCTAGCTATCACGGAGTCTCCGCTTACGTCATAGTGTGCGTCACTCAACTCCAACTACGTAGTTGGAGGCCACAGTTTGAATTCGACCGGCGGGAACAAGAAAAAACCTCAACTTCTTTTTGCAATATCTCAGCAATTATTCGATTTTTTGCTGCCGGATATGCGGCGACAGTGTCACCAAATGTAGTTTATTAGATTTTCATACCATCTTTGGCTGTCTTTAGTGTCCCTTTAATGACGTTTGAGACATGTTGTGACATTCTAATCACCAGATTTTCTAATGTTTTAATAACTTTTGAAAACCATTGCTGCACGTGTGACATAGCCACCATTTTAACCAATACGAATTTTTTTCCCTCAATGCTGGCAAGCCAACACAGAGTTTTGAGCTGAGCGAGAATTAGCGCTGCCACAAAGAGACTCAAGACAGTTAAATCTTGCGTCACCTTGAAATTAAATAAAGGCATTAACACACAAACACGAGTGTATGGACAGCACTTCATTTAAGAAATGCAAATTGTTGCACTCCAAGGCAGGGAGAGATGAAGTGATTAGGAGTTGGAGTGCATAAGTTGGCAAGCCATATATTGCTTTCCCGAGATAAGGCTCTCCTGCCAAAGAACTATCGGTCAGGTCGTGAAAAAAAAAAGAGCAGTGCATCGCAGTGGACATGTTATAGTGACCTTTCGTAATGGTTATCTTGCCTGCCTTAATGTAAACTCATGGCAATATATATATATAGAAAGACAGCACAACTACATAGGAGCACTTTGTTTAAGAAAGCTTTTAAAGTAAAAAGCGTCCTACTGTACTAATGCTTTGCACTGCTGAGAGTATATCATCCACTGCCATAGCTGCTGCCTGAATAGGCTCAGAAGACAAGCTGTGATGGGAGTAGCAGTTGACGAAGAGCCCTCCATATATGCAAAAAAAAAAAAAAAAAAAAAAAAAAAAAGAGAGAGAGAAAAGAAAAGAAAAGAAAAAGAAAAAAAATTCAAAATAATGTTGTTTTCTTCCAGAAATAAAAATGAATATTAGAGTGTTCTAAGACAACCTACAGCACTCAACCTAATGCATTTTTCTCAGAGCACAATTTTGCCGAGTTTTCCATATACTGACCGGAGATATCACATAGTCCCTGCAGCGTGGCTTGTATGCATTGGTGCCGCAGACAAAAATGACGCTTTCCGATTTTCTTGCCAGCACCCTGATGTAGTTCTGACACGCCTCCTAAATAGATGCAGAAAGGTGCACCGGAGATGTGAGTAAGCTGAGACACTTTGCACAGAGGATGAACAAAAGCCATGGCTGTGGGCTACAGTGTCACTCACCTGACTCTTTCCTTTCAACTTGCACATGTCAATATCTTTACCCTCGGAAAACCACTCCAACTTCTGAAAGAAAACAAGTTTGTCAGGCTATGCAAAAGCTGAACAACAAGTTTTGTCTAATGCTCAGTCCTAATCTCAAGTCCTGGTTTAGAAATAAAAATGGTTTGAGTGCTTCAGATTTTTCTTAAATTTGCACACTGAACCCTTCCTTTTGCACCCACTGTTGCCAGCTCTTTCCTGAAACTGCTGATATGGCTAACCCTGGATGCATCAGCCTCATTGTATAATTTTTATTTTTCGTGACACTATTTCATTTACACTCTTCTACAAAGAAATGCTGATCTCTGCTAATGTACTAAAAAAGCAATAAGGAGCCTTAAAAATTCATGCCTTCCTGACACTGCCACCTGAAGTAAGGGGATAGTACAAGTTGCGCAATTATTAACAACAAGTGCAATGTCACCTTCTGTAACTCCAGCGTAGAAAGGCTGATGTTGTAGACAACATTCCTGGAAGAAAAGGCGACAATCACACATTGCAATTCTTGGCACATGATACATACTGTATGAGCAAAATGTTCCTGGATCTTAGAAAGTAACTATTTAGAAACTCATTACAGCAAGTGATGAAACTGCAAAAGGTAAAAGGAAAGATATCAAGAGCATAATGGTAACATGTATATGCCTAATATTTTCAATTATGTGTCCAAAAGAGAAATGATGGCACACTCTTGTTCAACTACTTCAATATGCAGTTAAAAAAAAAATAATGTGCCAATTAAGGGTGGAAATCGTCTCCAGTGCATACAGTACAGTAAGAAGCATAATCGTTCTGCAGCTGCTGCACCACCCCATCCTGTGCACAAATGCACAACACCAAAATCAAGAAACACTGCTCACCTAGCCCCCACAAGAAGGTTGTGGCCATCCTGTTCTAGGAGACGGAAGTGGTCACTGTGCGTCTGGTTCCCACGAAACTTGCCAACCAGCTCTGGAGCTGCACAAGAAAAGAAAAAAGAAAACTTCACATGGTGGTCTCCAGGCATAACTGCAGCTGAACCGAACTTAAGAAGTGTTACAATTCCGTCTTTATGTCAGAATACACGAGTGCCAAGATTATGCGAGTACAATCATGTACAGCTTTTAAGTGGGGCAGAGGGACCTGAAGAAAAATAAAAGCTGGCCTGCATTAACAGGCTACGGCTCCATTTCTGGTGATATCTCTCACCAAAAGCTAGAAAATACCATGGAAAGTAATATTGGGCACTGCCATCAATGACCAACACCACAGGTAAATTACTTTAATCAACATCAAATTTCTGCCACAGATACCAGAGGCCATTGGCTATAGTGCCATTCGCTTGAAAGCAGAAGCAACAAGTATTTCTTGATGTAACAAGTTTGAACTGACTGCCAGTAGAATTTTTAAATTCGACTTTCTCAGCCACGAACATGCCTTGCCGCCAGACGAATGTTAAAATTCCCTCAAAGAGCAAAAGAATAAATTCTACTGAGCACAATAATTTTATGGGGTTTTCTTCAGTGTCCCTTTCATCAAGTTTAGGTTACACGAGAGAACCACGTCATAAACAAAATGATCAAATGACAGTCCTGCTGCCTTAGCTAAAATCAAAAGACGAAAAGATCATGGCATGTAATGAATCGAAAAAATAGCCAGCGGTCCATAACGGCGAAGTCGATACTAACAAAGCGTATAAAAAGGGGGAGATATGAACAATGAAAATTCGATAACTTGAAGTGAGCATGATTAGTGGAGGACAGGAGTTATTAAATAAGAGACTACTTAGTGAGAGTGGTCTTTGCAGTGAAGCTGGAGTGGATTTGGTTATTTCACAATCGATTATGTGATAAAAGTTTAGATAATGTGAATAAGGGCCACAGGGACATGGCAGCCAGAAGCAATGCCAAGAAATTGTTTCCTTTCATGACTGTTGCGCCACCTTCTGTTGAGCAAACTTATAGCCATAAAATGTCAGAACATCTCAGGAACTTTCAGTTCACTCAAGCTTTAGGCCCTGTGCTGCAAACGCTAGCAAACTATCAAGGCCAGAAAGTGCATGATAAATTGCCCGTCTATATTCACACCACCCACGCTGCAAGAAAACCACGTGAGGAAAGACAGAAAAAGAACGAAAGACTTGCAGCTTTCAAAACGTCTAGCTAGCTGCCCCACCGTGCGCTCCACCCTTCTTCCCTGGCAAGTCACATATTTTCGGCAAGCACAGGGCGATCCCTCTGGCAGAGCTCAGTTTGAGCTAGACGAAGCGCCGTATCGAAAACAAAGGGCCGAGTCCACGCGGACGACAAACACGGCCGCCCACGCGGCGGGGTCTAGGCCGACCAATGCCCTTCTCCCAAGCGCTCTACTCAATGCACGAGGCAGCGCCACGAAACAATGTGTTCCACGGTGCGCGAAACCGGTGCGCGAGCCCGTTCTGCGTAGCGACAGCGAGTATGCATCGTGCACACAGCTTGCACGTGCCGTAACGAGCGAACGATGGCCGAGGTGAGCTTACAATCTCGCCGCTGGCTAGACCTCATCACAAGAAACGACGCGGCGCGGCGGCAAAAAAGCAAGGTGAAGTCAGCCACCCCTTCTCCATCGAAGAAGAAAAAGAAAAATGAAGCAAGACAACAGAGCCGTGGACCCGCCGACCGCTCAACGGCCCATTGCGACAGTTGCGGCACGCGCCTGCGCGCAGGCACGCAGTTTTCGCAACTGCAGCTGGTCGCACTGCTTTACGAGCAGCGCGGAGGACATATGCATGCATGCACGCCGCCCGCTGTTCCTCCACCACGGCCACTGCTCGCACACGCGGACGAATGCGCGCGTAGCTCCCAGGGTCAGACGACGCGAGCGAAAATAAGAATAAGCGACACTACACCAGCCGTGATTGCGAGCCCGCTACTTTACTTCGCAGTGAACGAGAGAAAGAGGTGCACTGCGTTATTGTCACTGAGCCCGGACACGTGACAAGTCTGCGTCAAGTTTAGCCGTTCAGCCCCCCGCTCTCCTGCTGGTCTGTCGCAGACATCATTCGTGGCAGCCCGACACGATACTGAAACGTACATACACCCGCGCCACGCAAACAGATTTCTCAACCGCGTTTGCCCAACGACGAAGACGAGTCCCCTTTTCGCGAAACGCCTGGTCGAGGTTCGCTGCGTCTGTCTAATTCCAGCTCGTGTTTCTAAACGAGTTTATTGTTCACCAAACAAGGCGCGTGCCGTCTGGCTAATGTACTTTGACTTGCACATGCATAGGCACGATTATCGTTGGTTGCCCCGAATGCGCGAATGGTAATTAAGAGTAAGAATAGCGGGAGTTAGGCAATGAGCAGTACATAGAGGACTAGCGGGTGCGCCGAAACAATGCCTGACACGCAGAGCAGCGTGAGACGTTATCAGCGCGGCCCTCCAAGTATTTTCCCACAACTTACCCTAACTACATATACGTGGCCAGTGTCAGTAGTAGTGGCAGCTTCTACAAATTTAGTAGGTGCCGCGGTTTCTTTAATGTAACAGCTTTTATGATCACAAACTACAGGAAGACAAATTTTCCGACCGCGAGGTGCCAACAAAAATGCGGTTGATCCTTCTCTGAAACGGGCAGTCAGAACCTTCCACAACTTGACAAACGTACACGTCGAATAGCACTGGTACACAAGTTAATTGGTAAAATTTTCACTGGGAAGTCAATTTTCATTTCGCCGCCCCGCACTTGCATCGCCGTATTGCGCTAGGCCCTGAGCTCCGTGAGGAAGTTGACGGTGAAGGAGTTGTCCCGGATATAACCGTATTCAGGGTTTGCCAGGTCGTCGAGCGTGATGAACTGCGAGAAGCCGAAGCCCTCGTTGTCCTCGCCCGGCCGGGGCTTGCGGAAACAGTGGCCCCACTCTTCGCCCTCGGACTCCGGCCGGATGTCGCCCTGGATGTTGTACGTGCCGCCCGCTGAGATGAGCACGAACGAGGTCTTCTGCGCGTACGGCCAGGCGAGCGACGTGTCGAACGAGCCCGCCGTCAGCACGAAGTACAGTCCCAGGCACGGCCCGCCGGCGGCAGTCGAGTTGCCCAGACTACCCTGCAGGTACATGCGGTAGCCCGCGCCCCCGCAGTAGAAAGCGTCGCTGCTAAATGAGGTGGTGCGCCCTTCCAGGGCGTCCTGTCGCATGCGGGCGAAGTCCGCCACTTTCCAGACGTAGCAGGAGGAAGGCGGGCTGTCTTCCTCCACGGCGCCCAGCTCCCTGCTGAGGGTCTCGCCCTCCAGAAGCAGCAGCTGCGCAGTCTCGTCGGCGGTGTTGACGGCTGACTGCTTCCAGAGGCGCTGGTCCTCGGCCAGAGAAGCCTTGGCTTCTTCCAGCGCCGTACGAAACGAGCGCAGTTCGTCGTGGATAGTCATACGCAGCGTCTTAAGCTCCTGGCTCACAACGTCGCAGCGGTCGACGAGTGGGGTCTCAGCTCGCATGTCCGGCCGCTGGGCGCAGTCTCCGCCGACGGCCCCGTCTGGCACGGGAAAGGCGGGCTTGTTCGCCGCCTCGGCATTCACTGGCTTGGCGGACACCCTGCGGCATTCGTTGCGGACGTGCGCCAGCACCTGAGACACCTCCACGCGGCGGGAGCAGAGTTCGCAAAGGACGAGCTGGTGCTCGCACAAGGCGATGTGCTTCTCGTAGGTAGCCAGCGTGGGCACGTGGAAGCAGCCCTTGTTTTTGCATCCCACCGGGTACTGCCGGAAGAGGTCCGGCGCCGAGCGGTCCAGGCGCATCTGCTGGGCGCTGAAGTCGATGCCGTCCACGGGGCAGCAGAGTGGCTCGCCCGTCGCCAGGCCCTGGAAGCAGCGCCGGCAGAAGACGTGCTTGCAGGGCGCCCACAGGGTCTCGGCTGCCAGCACTCCGCACAGCGAGCAGACGCGGTCCGCAGGCGGTTCGCGCCGGAACTCGACCAGCGTCCAGTTGGCGATGTACGGGAAGCCCGTGACGAAGCGCTTGCTGCTGGCGTACATGGTGGTGCCGAGCCTCTGGCGTGCGCCGCACACAACGACCCCGGACCTGCCTTCTCGGGCACGGCCTTGCTGCTCCGCTTCCGATGCGCACGCTACTCTTCGTCGTCGTCTCGGGTAAAGAACCGCGGCGACATCGAAGAGGTGGCGCTGTAGCAGCGGCCGCACTGAAAAGGAAGAAGCTGACAGTGCTCCAATCTTTGGCAGCTATGGGCGTTGCTAAGCGCTTTAGTAGTGAACGGACCCCATCGCAACTATATTACAATATATGTCAGAGCACTGTGTAGCCTTCTCTTGTTCTGCCCTGAATATATGTCCGGAATATACAGCCCAACGGATTTGCTTCTAAAGCCGCGTTCAGACTACGTGCGCATCCGTCGTAAGTATCGTATTTATCGCAGTGCGCATAGTGGCTGGAACTCCCGTTTACGTAGCTTGCGACCGCGCATGTTCACACTGGGCCATTCGGTAAGATACGTTCTTTACGACCGGCCAATCAGCGCTCTCAACATGGCGCTGGTTAGCAAGCGGCTGATAGCAAAGGTCTGGGCTCTTCAAGCTCAAAATGAGATGTGAAAGAAAAAGACTGGACACACAAATAAAATACGAAAAAGAACAATGGGTATATTAACAATTAACAACTCTGTTATAAATACACTTCGTTTCACACACGCACGTTCGCACCACACAGTTTTCAAACGTCCGCTCACCGTGTTGACTCCTTCGCACATTTCACGCGCCCGCTCTCATTGTCGACGTACTGCGCACTCCTGCTCGGTGTCCCGTGATCGCACTCTTCCGCACCAAAACAGGCGTACGGTCCGCCTGCATCCCTGCTTGCGATTTTACCAGTGCCCCGGAGCGATCTTGGAGACGGGCCGGTGCGGTGACTCAAAGGCCGTACTACTGACTCCAAACAATGAGCCGGGGCGCGCGGCCGACTCGGAAACGTCCGCGGAACCTCGTCCCCCCTCAGAAAATGCTGTTTTCTTTTTCTCTTTTACGGTGAGCTTCTTTCAAACTTCGACGAGTCCGCACCAGCTCCGTTCTGCGGCCCGACCGCAACGTCTCCCCGCATCGGCCTTTCGCTGCAGGCCAACTGTTTCCTCACTTGTCAACGGAGTCGATGGGCTGCGAGAATGCACGGGGACACGGGGATGAAGCGGGCATCCCCCGCCTCCATAACCTCACTTTTCTAAACTAGAGGAAACATTTGCTTGTTGAGAGCTTGTTCGCGCATGAAAAAACGGATTGATAAACCACTTACTACTTTGACTCAGCGCACTGGCAAATTGCAGCCAGGCATCGTTTTGCACTTCTCTCTGTGCGATTTCAGCTACTCGTAGTAGAGACAGTAGAGAGCCGGCTGCCGAACTTTTTTTATGAGAGGCTGATAACTCCACAGCGAAGATTCCGCACTGCACATGATCAAGCTGCGGACAGACACAATCACCGACAAAACACCAATAACACCGGCGAGCCGACACTGCAGCAGAGTAGGAGCGTTGGATGATGTCGCATACTAGTGGTTAGCGCGCGAAATCTGAAAGGACCGGAAGCCCCGTGACCGGAAAGGGAAAACCGAAACGGCTGTGCGCATTGGTCGCGCGTAACAGACGTATCTGTAATAGTCGTAAAAGTCGCGGGTCTTCCGACATTTAAGCCGCGTTCAGACTGCAGTCGCATCTGTCGTAAGTGTCGTATGTATCGTAATGCGCGTAGCTGCTGGAACTCCCATTTACGTAGCTTACGACCGCGCATGTTCACACTGTGCCGTTCGGTAAGATACGTTCTTTACGACTAGCCAATCAACGCTCTCGGCTCGCATTCTCCAAGATGGCGCCGGTTAGCAAGCGGCTGTTAGCAGAAGTCGAAGCTTTGCAAGCTCAAAATGAGCTTATAATCGTCTACGCACTCAACCGACGCAGGCGGAGACGTAATAGAAGAATGTGGGTGCGTCAGATCTTCCTGGATAGAGCCGTGGATGGAGATTTTCACAATCTTTTTGCGAAGTTGAGGGCTGGCGATACCGCCCTGTTTTACAACTTCGTCCGGATGTCACCACAGCAGTTCGACTTTCTCGAAAGCCTCGTCAAACCGCTGATTCAAGTCCAAGAGACTCCGCTGCGAGAATCCCTGTCATCTGCAGAGCGTTTGGCTATAACCCTGAGGTAAGCATATGTCTCTTTCTCTGCTTCGCATGGTAGATGCGGGTGTAGGCGAGCGTTTAACATCGTACCTGTGCAGATGGCTGTTGGCGAAATTAGTTTGCTTTTTGCCGACAGAAAGCTGCAGTACGTAGCGTGTATAGTGGTGGTTTTCTAGTTACAGCCATGCGCATATTTTAAAAACAGTGTCGCGCGCTCCGAAGCCCGTATCGAGTACATATTTGGAGTATTCGGGGGCGCAATATGCTAAATATAGCAAATTCACACTGCGTTTTTGCGTTCTAAAGGGGTTATGTACAGCATTCTGATTTCACAAAGAGAACAAGTGCGCAAATAATAAACAAAGGTTTTTGCAGAGATCGACTTTTTTTTTTTTTTTTTTTTTTCAGAAGTGAACATTACTTTTTACCATGAATGCCTCCAGCTCACATCGTAGTCCATGAATAATAATTGGCGCCCCTTACAATCTACAGAGCAGCTGTGAACAGCTGTTTACATGCAGTGTTTTTAACAGAATGCAGTAAGCACATATATGTTGTCTTTTTATATTAAAGGTTCTTGGCAAGTGGAAACAGCTACCAGTCCCTGGCATACAGCTTCAGGGTTGGGAAGTCGACCATATCACAACTGGTTCCTGAAGTGTGCATCGCTATATGGAAGGTGCTCAAACCAAGGGTGCTGAGGCAGCCAGATCATAGACAACTTAAGGCTATTGCCGATGAATTTATGTGGAAGTGGAATTTTCCAAACTGTGTTGGTGCTATCGATGGCAAGCATATTCATTTGGATGCACCGCCAAATTCTGGCTCCATGTATTTCAATTACAAGCGCAGCTTTAGCATCAACCTCATGGCATCCTGCGATGCTGGCTACAGATTCACAAGCGTTTACATAGGGGCATTTGGCAGCGAAAGCGACGGTGGTGTTTTTTCAGCGTGCGGGCTTGGTGAAATCGTTGAAAGCGCGCCCCAAACGTTCCCATCCCCCGTCGCTTTGTCCAATAATGGCCCTGAGCTCCCGTTTGTAATGGTAGCAGACGACGCATTTCCCTTAAAACACAACCTAATGAAGCCGTACCCTGGTGTCCAACCACCAAACACACCAAAAAGGGTGTACAACTACAGGCTTTCGCGAGCACGGCGGTGCAGAGAAAATGCTTTCGGAATTTTGTGTGCACGATGGAGAGTGCTCCGGAACCGCATGAGTCTGCTGCCGAAGATTGCGGTTGCAGTTTCAGCTGCTTGCTGTTGCCTGCACAATTACCTGATGCAGGAAGGGAGGCTGCCAGGTGGCTACTGTCCACCGCAGTTTGGAGATACTACAAACAGTGCAGGTGCAGTCATGCCAGGAGAATGGAGAAACGGCACTGAACCCCTGCCACAAATACCTAGACAAGGCTCTAATGCTTATTCTAAGAAAGCGTCTGAAGTGAGAGACTTCTTTGCTGCTTATTTTCATGGTGAGGGTTCCGTGAGCTGGCAATGGGTTTAAATGCAAGTTGAGCTGCTTTTTTTTTTCTGTGGCATCCTGTTCAGCGACATATGTCTTGACAACATCGTGATTTGCCTTAATTGTGCGCTGTACTTTTGCTGTGACTGTATTGCATAAGTGATAATGTATCACTAATAATGAAATAAATGTTTTGCGAACACAACGTCGTTTTGATAATGTTTATTTCGTTCGGAAAGGGCTTTTGCACTGCATAAATATTTTGTTACAAGACTGTTCGGTCATGTAGGTGCATAATAATAAACAGAAAATTTTTACTTCATTTTCTCGATCTTAAGGACCCGAGGGCATTGTGTACAGATCGAGAGGTAGAGTTAACATATGGAACATTTCTGGGATATGCTAGGAAAAAAGAGCAAAATACAGCACAAACAAGCAATGGAAAAATGAGCAAAATTACGGCGCGATGCAAAAATAAATCAAGTGAGATAATAGCAAATAAGATATAACAACATGTAAGGCAGAAAATAAAGCATAAGTTATAGTTAGTTGAAGGGGCACCAGGTGTTCGACAATCATCACACAGAACAAAAGAATGCATTCCAAAATTTTAGGGCTTCTACTCCTTTAAACATCTGTATCGTTAAGCTTGAATGCTTCCTCAACCAATAGTTTGTGGATTTTAAGTTTTAGGAGCTCTTTTCTACGCTCATCCACCTTACCGAGGAGGCCTTTCAAACTCAATAAGAAATGTTCGTCGTCATCTACTGACATGGCAGCTGTTTTTAGCTCATTTAGCCTATGGCGATTCGCTTGGAGCGTTGACAACATTAAATCGTCCAAGTCGCTCTTCTTTCTTTTTGTGCGCTTGTTTTTATCCGATGCAGCCGTCTCTCCTGAACAGGAAGGTACATTTGCTGCAGACCTATTATCTCCCTCATTGCTTGACTCTCTCGAAGCTTCTGGAAGGGGTGACACTTGCATAATATCCTCAGGAAGTGACATCTCCTCCTGAGTGCTATCAATGTAGAACGTGCGGCATAGACCTTCCACAGATGCAATTGAGTCATTGACTGGCTCAAGTGGCTGCTGAGTCAAAGGAACCGCAGCTGTAGGTTCGTCTCTTCTCGCCAGGCTGCGTACAGTAATGACAAAAACAAAAACACATTAGATGCCTATAGTCACACAAACTCAGGCATTATTAAAATTAGAGAGCAGTGCAATGCAAATCTGTATCACATGGGGCTGTCTTTAAACTTCCCATTAACATTGACAAGCCAATGTGCCCAATTGTACAGGCTGGCTTTAGCTTGTAAATATTCCACTCCTGGACGCTCTTTGTTAGAGTACAACTGAGCATAAAGGCTAGAAATTTTCTCTTCAGTGAATTAGGCTCCGATGAAAAACAAATTCTCCAGCACTACTTGTGACGGTACACATTTTTTTTTCTAAAAAAAAAAAAATCTAATGTAAACTACAACAGAGCAAGAAATCAGAAATGTGAACGAATTCGGTTCAAGCGCATGCCTGTCCACCGCAGGCAGTGTGACAGTGGCCTTGTACGCCAGCTTCCGTCCTCACGCTTCCCCAGTACTCTGCCGGCAAACGTTTGATGCTGCCGCCCACAAGAGTTCCCCAACATTCGGTCAAAGAAGCAAGGCGGTGCGTGACGCCCGCGGGTGTTTCCATCTGGCCCATAGCGGGGTGTCTTTTTGTTTCGGGGCGAAGGTCCTATCTCAGTCGGTACATCCTTTTATTTTTTTTTTTTCGACAATCCCCGTTCGCACGTACTTCTGGCGCGCGGTCCTTCAGCAGCGCTTCCCACGAGATCCACTTTACGAATGTCGGAAAGGGATCTTCGAGACGTTTCGGTGCGGCGACTAAAAAGGTCGTGCAGCTGTATCTAAACAATGAGTCGGGGTGCGCAATAGACACAAACGTTCGCGAAACGCGTCCCATTAACTCCCCCCCTTCGGCAGATGCTGTTTACTTTTCGTCTTTTACGGCGGTCTTCTTTCAAACACCAGTGGGTCCACGCCAGCTCGGTTCTGCGGCCCGACCACAACCTTGCTAAGCATCGGCCTTTTGCTGCAGGGCAATACTGTTCCCTCACTTGTTGTCAACGAAGACGTCCTACAAACGCCTGGACGCCTCCGGTCGCAAAGCACTAAAGAATCTAAAACCAAAAAGGAACAGCGGGAGCATGCTTTCCTCCTGCGCAACAGCCCGGCGTAACTGCTTGCATTTCTTCGTCAAAATATTGCCGCTGCAGCTGCTTCTAAAATTATCAACCCATGCTTAGCAGCAAAATTCCACAGCTACTGACCAGCAATAAAGCAAATAATTCGCTTTTACCTTCGGCGTTGTATAGCGTCAACCAGGAACATAAGGTTTGGCATAAGGACCCATGCTTTCTCCACGTCCGCTGCGCCACTTCCAGACTTTACATACACCTTTCGTAGTCGAAGGAACTTCTGTCGCAGATAGTTCCAGCGGTGCTGTAACACTGCCGCTGCATTGAGCATAGAAAAAGAACGTGTTTATACAATGCAAACAACACATTGCAAACGGCGCACGCTGTAAGGAAGCTGGCTGCTGCCGTATTTCTAGCCGAGCATAATGTTTATGTACACCGACGTAGAAGTGAGCTATATGAACGTTTATTATGGCCTGCCAGTCTGAGTTCGGCAGGGTGGCAACAGAATCAAAAAGGGTAATGGCTTATTATGTGCGACGAAGTGATGGCATAGTCGGTCCTCATGCAGACACTCCTGCCGACTCATACTGCGAACCGTTCCCATAGACAGCCTTGAATGTTTCGGTTTACGGTTCAACTCCACACCGATGGTTGTCACATGCAGCGAATAGCACTTCTGTGCTAGATTTCGTGCTGATTTAAACTATAAATCACTGACGCACTCGTGAGAGATTTCCAAGCCCACCTCTGCACCAGAAATCGCCGCTTCACATTGTGTTAGCGACACAGCACCAACAACGCCCGAAAAACACCTTGACAGGATCCTTATCCTACCACATAAAAGCATTATTGCAAACATGTCGGTAATTAATGTTACGCAGGTATATCTGACGGGTTGCGAAAATGCACTGAAACAAATTAAACGGACAGCGCATTACCGCAAACATTATCAACACTCGCACTGCGCCATAACTTCAATTTTCTAGACGAGAGGGAGCATTTGATTGCAGTTTGTCCGCAAATGAAAAATTGAAAATCACTTACTGGTTTGATTCAATGCACTGGATATTTGCAGCCAGGCATCATTTTGTAGTTGCTTGTCACGGTGTGACTTCAGCCGCTGATCATAAAGAACCGGCCTCTGCCGTACTTCTTCGATGAGCAGCTCATCATTGCACAATGAAAACACTCCTCCTGTACTGCACATTGTAAACACAACACGAACACTGGCGAGCCGAAACAATCTAGCAGTGTCGGAACTATCAGAACGTCGAGTGGTGTCGTCTGCTATCCGCCAGCGCGCGAAGTCTGGGAGGACCGGAAGCCCAGAGACCGGAAAGGGAAAACCGAAACGGCTATGCTCATTGGTCACGTCGTAACAGACGCATCTCTACTAGTCGTAAAAGTCGCGGGTCCTCCGACATTTACGACCACGCCGGCTGCGTACGTTGCGCATTTTACGCTCAATACGACAGCAGTCTGAACAGACACGTTACGTTTTTTGCGCTTACGCTTACGATTCTTACGAATGATACGTGCGTTGCGCACGTAGTCTGAACGCGGCTTTACGCCCACGCTTGCTGCGTACGTTGCGCATTTTACGCTCAATACGACAGCAGTCTGAACAGACACGTTACGTTTTTTGTGCTTACGCTTACGATCCTTACGAACGATACGTGCGTTGCGCACGTAGTCTGAACGCGGCTTAAGCCTTTTAACGAGGCTTGTTGACCGTATCTAGTGTTCGAAACCTCGCAGGTGACGAGATCTCGTTGTACAAACTTGGGTATTCCAGCAGTACTTCCAGGATCCCCGCTACAGGGATCATAAGGAACCCCGCAGACTACATTTTTGACAGACTATGCACAGGGTCTCCGTTTGATTCCTAACACGAACAATGTCTAAAGGTTAATGAGCAGCACACTAGTCTACAGCACTTCAGAATAAAGAAAGCGAAACCTTGACTTGACTCCACTGCTCCATTAATCCTGCATGTCTGCGCGCCTTCGCACGGGTCACAGCATTGTCTTCACAATCGATCACCTGCTCGAAAACTTCGCCTCCTCTGTCGCGACAGGGAGGCCGGGCGGCGTTTCGGCGCTACTGTATACTCATCAGCACGTGCTGCTTTAGCTGCAGCAATGCTGGTTGTTGAGGTACACCGTCTCGTGCATTCGTTAAGCAAACGAGCTGCAGACATGGATGACAATGCGCAGTGACATCAAAGGGGAAGGGAGAAAGAACAGTAGGAGCTCCTAGAATTATTAACTGTCCCTAGCCTCCACGAGGAGCACGATCCGAAGGCCGACGTCATCTTGGGCGCCCAGGCTGCTCTGGTTCCGAAGCCCTGCAACGCGAGCCTTCGTCACTGCTGTGCCCTGGGGGAATCGTCCGTCTTCCCGCCCGCATTCCCGGGTTTCCTCTTCCTTGTGCCCTCTCTCCTCCTCCGGACCCGCAGCTCCTTCCCCGCAGATACACTGCGGCTTCGGGCAAGACAGCGGGGACGTGAGGGAGCGCCGGTCGATCGCCGCCCGCCCGGAATGTCCACCTCGAGGCGTCGTCGTCCTCCTCGGGAAGCAAAAGGGAGGCTATCCCTCGAAACGCTTCGGATCAGTGACAGCGCCGGCGCGGCCAATTTCCGGGAAGCGAGCACAGCTGCGCGCGTCGCCTTTCACACTTGGGTAGGGCCGCCGTCGCGCGCACTCGTCCCCGCCGAATAAGAAAAGCGACGGGAAATTTTCCTCCTCCATCTTCCGTTCCTGGCGCGTAACGAGACACGTACGTTGCATGGACTTACTTCGAAACAGGAACTTACTTGCCAAAAAAATGTTTGTTGTGCTCAGGGTCCGGAGGTGGCAAGGCAAGGAAGGAAAGTTACAGGACAGCTCGAAGTCGTGAATTTGACGATGCGTGTATTTCGGACGTCGGCAGGGACAGTTTCAGGATCGACATTTTTGATTCTGCCCAGTCTCCGGAAAAAACACCGCTCCCGCTGTCCGTGGGACCGAACTCCGTCCAGAGAGTCCTTAATTTCCTCACAGTGTTCCCGTGATGTCGCCACGTTTCAGGCTGGACTGGCCTGCATGTCCAGCAGCAGCAGCAGCTGCGCTGTATACCTGTCCGTCCTAAGTATTTCAATCATCAGGTGTTGTCGCTCCTTCGAGCACGCGATAATGGAAAGCTGTCACGGCGTCACTGGCCCATGGCCGTGCGCGCGCAGTCGCCGAGGACCCCGTGCTTGAGCTTGGACATCGGCGGCCAGATGCCGAGTGTTCCCTCTGTCGAGCGCAAGCCGCGAATTCATTTAGGAAACAGAGACCGCACGAAGACCATTAGCGGGAGGCGCAATCTGTGTCCCGAGTGCCGTGGCCGCCCCTATCAGCAGTCGCAATTAGCCTCGCGGTCGTAATTGCCACCACGGCACGGCCATCGAGAGTCGTCGGCGGCCCCGTACAGTATGTGTGCGGCGCCACACCATCACAGCCCGTGCGCGCTCTAGTGGCACGCACGTCGCAACCCCCTGATGCGCGAAAGTGCGTGTGTGTACAGACGGAAACAACACGCACGCGCGCGTACACGGACCGCGAAAAGCGACGACGGCACAGCGGCCGCCGCTTCATTACCATAATCTTTGTTTCGCCCTTGTACCCTGTCTCGTTTTCTTTTTCTTTCCTTCCTTTGCACTCTCGAAATTTCCGGCCCTCGCTGTGCCTTTTCTCTACCCTTGTCTTGAACACGCCGGCACGCACGCACGGCCCGCGAGAGACAATATACTCAGTGACAGCTGGTCGTCGGCTTGTTCATTAGCGAAGCGGCATTAGGCTCAACTTTCCGCACGCGCGCCTGATGCAAGGTTTATACAAAGTGTAAAGGCAGAATTCGGAAACACCAAGCCGCATTGAAGGCAGAAAAAAGCGCCGTCGTAATTTTAAACCAACATTTGACGATTATAATTATTATCGTTGCAAACGCCGCTTTAAACGAAATTGAGTGAAGGGAAAGGATAGATCAGGGATGTACCCTCTTCCATATTCCTCCAATTAACCCGGTTCTGTGTTAACTGCATCCACATGACCCCTAAGAACTTCTTAACCTCATCCGCCCACCTAACTTTCTGCCGCACCCTGCTGTGCTTTCCTTCCCTTCGAATCAAATTCGTTACCCTAAGCGACCATCGGTTATCTTCTCTTCGCACTATATGCCCTGCCCATTTCTTCTTGATATATCTTAGGAGGTCATTAACTTCAGTTATTTCTCTGACCCACTCTGCACGCTTCCTATCTCTTAATGTTACCCTACCATTTTTCTTTCCACAGCCCCCTGCGTTGTCCTCAACTTACGTAGAACCCTTTTCGTTAGCCTCCAAGTTTCAGCCCCATAAGGCAAGATGCAACTGTTGTATACTTTCCTTTTTAGCAATACCGGTAAGCTGCTAGTCATAATGTGCGAGTACTTGCCAAATGATCGTAATCTTATTCTCCAGGTTATCTCCCTTGCATGGTCCGGATCTGAGGTTACTACCTGTCCTAAGTAAACATATTCGCCTACCACTTCCAGTGCTGACGAGATTATAGTGCTGGAATGGGCCAAGCTATACGTCAAAGGCAAATGAACGTTTCGCATAAACGCGCACAGAAAAACCCTCTCCTGTCGCAACCAGTTTACGTGCGAGACTTTACGCTGTCTCACAAGACAACCTGCCAGCTCCCACGCATAGCTATATATATATATATATATATATATATATATATATATATATATATATATATATATATATATATATATATATATATATATATATATAGCTATATATATATAATGAAGGCGACACACACGGCGGTCGCCCCGTATGTTCGAATGTCGTTGCCTAAGAGGCCGCCCCTCGACTGCGCAAGATCATACCGCGCGCTGCATAGCTAGCCGCCCGTCACGCCGCTACTCGCACCCACCACGCCCTGCGATGGCGCCGCGCAGCTGAGCGTGAACGATCGAATGATAAAAACGAAAAGCAAAAATGCAGAGGCAATAAATAAAATCTCGCGGAGTTAAAAACGAAGCGCGGATGAGAAATGTGTGTCATGCGACAACAGCAGCAGCACATGTCCCCACCGAGACTACAGCACCGCCCGATGCTCGCAGCCCCTGCTGCAGGGGACAAAGTGGAAGTGGGGGAGTAGCGGGCTTCGCTCGAGGGAGCGTGTGGCAACAGCGCTCGCGCCCTTGAAGAAAGAAGGCGCGGTGGAGGCTGCTCGAGCCGCGCGCCTACGGTATGCATGCATGCATGCATTCGGGAAAAAGAAGTATATGGCGCAAACGACGCCTACCGAGGTATAATAACGCACATCGCGTCGAGCGAGGTGCCAAGTCCTTCTTCGGCGCTGCCTCTGGCGGTTTCTTCCGAGCGGCACGCGCCGCGGATTCCTGGAAGCAGTTTTCGCCGCCGCGCTCGAAATCGGCCCCGCGTAAAATGAAACATGACCGCCATGTCGAGTGATGGATGGCGAAAGCCCGCTCGAACGCGCTGGGGCGGAAGACATCCATGTCACGGACGCACACCGCTGTTGCGGAAGTAAGCAGTGCTGACACGCAGCCCACTTGAAGAGCTTCTCCATGCGCTGAAGATGAGCACGGATGTATATTAATGCGATACTGGCTGCTTTTTTTTTTTTTTTTTCCTGCGCGCTTGGCGATCGTGAAGTAACGGAACGCGCAGCACTGCTCGTATCCTCCGTGATTCTAGTACGACGCGTCGAAGGCCGGTCCGTGGGGCCGTTATTTCGGGCGCGAGATATACCAGAGTCCCTCAACGACAGCGATAGCAAACCCAAATGCTCTCCGGTCTAGCGATCGACTTCACGAAAGGTCATATAGCGCACGAGATTTGGACATGGCTTCATGAAAGCCAGTAGTGCAACATATGTGCACAGAGCGCACCCTTCCAGAAAAGAAAACCCACCTCTCCCAGATCCTGAAGTCTGCCCTGGTACAAATTATCGACCCGACAACTGTTCTTCGCGTGTGCTCTGCAAAGTCGGTGATGGCCGGACGGAGTCGTTGCCTGGACGAAACAATGCATGCATAGTCGGTGACAGTACGCCGGGTCCAATTTGCGCTGAGCAAACTGGGAGAAACCGGAGGGGCACTGATTCCGACTCCCGCTTTTCGAAACAGGACGACGATTGCAATATATGCCGGAGGAACGAATGATGCCGAGGTGCGAAGCAGAGGCACACACAGCGCTTCGCGATCGAGGACCCGAATTCCCGAACAGCACCCGCGGGGTTTTCCCCTGCGCTCCCTCTCCGCCGAGCAGCAAACCCCAGCCGTACACACGCTTTGATCGATCCCGCACAAGGCAAGGTTGCTGACCCTGCCCGCGCGCCGGCAGAAAAGTAGGTACACACCGCCGTCCCCCGCCCACACGCGTCAGCTTGCATAGCGCGGTCGGGGTGACGGAGGAACGCACGAGGGGTTAGCCCAAGCTGCGCAGCGACGGAGAGCCCCGCGGGAACCATCGACGAGTGGGAGGACCGCACGCGGTGGCAAACAATGCAAGAAACGGCACAAGCGAAGCCGCGCAATCGAAAGCTCAAGCGACGATGACGAAGAAGGCACAAGCCCGTCGCCCCTACCAGCACCGCGACGATGATCAGCGAGGGAAGCAGAGCGAGGGGGATGCGAAGAGAAATCATCCAGGCATGCGGTCGTCACGTCACACGAGTGGAGCCCGCCGCCGCTTCGACTCGTGTTCATCACGCTGTCAGCGCCGTAATCGGCGTTTTGTCGGCGCCGCGCCGACAAAGAGGGACGGGTGTACGTACAGCCGAAGCCGCCGGCGTCGTCACGAAGACATGCCAGCCCTCCACCACCAATGTTCAGCAGCGGGGGCAACACTAGCCGCCTGTCTTTTGTTACTCCCGCTCAAGGAACGGGCTCGGAACGCGTGCATCTCTCCTCAAACCGCCTCTCCCTTCCCCGCGAGGAAAGACAGAGCGCCCAAGGAGCGGCAGCTCTAGCCTCGTATGAACTACCACCTCCGATGCTCTCTCAAAGGGGACAATCGCGTTCTCTCGGGGGGAGCGCAACAACCAGTGCGCGCTTATTGTTAAAAGGCAGACACCGAACAGCCGCTTATTACGGAGGGGTCAACGCACGTGCGTCGGCCATAAATTGCTGCCCAAGTCCTCTCCTGGCGCCATTGAGAAAAAAAAAAAAGCGAAATGGTAAGGAAAAGCAAATGCGTGCTTCCTCTGTAAGGACGCCACTCAGTTACGCAACTTAACTCGCCTTGGAGAGCCCAAGGTTCAGCCAACGTCCGCGAGTCAATGGGCTCAAATTGACACCGCTCACGCAGAGCCGTATTCTGTGCTCCCTCTTTCCTTCGGGAACGCAAACCAGTCGTGCTCTGCGCGAAGTTCTTTGGCCTACGGTATTTGAGGGAAATTCAGCGGTATAAACTGAAGGTTGTACAGGCCTATGCACCTACATGTAGTTATGATGACCAGGCAGTTGAAAGCTTCTATGAAGATGTAGAATCGGCAATGCGAAAAGTAAAGACGCAGTATACTGTACTAATGGGCGACTTCAATGCCAAGGTAGGGAAAAAACAGGCAGGAGACAAGGCAGTAGGTGACTATGGCATTGGCTCTAGGAATAGCAGGGGGGAGTTACTAGTTGAGTTTGCAGAGCGCAATAACTTACGAATCATGAATACCTTCTTCAGCAAACGGAAGAACCGGAAATGGACATGGAAAAGTCCTAACGGAGAGGCTAAAAATGAAATTGACTTCATAATGTGTTCAAGCCCCACCATTGTGCAGGATGTAGAGGTAATCGGGAAAGTGCGATGCAGTGACCACAGGATGGTGAGGTCCCGAATTAGCCTAAATCTGAAAAAGGAACGCAATAGATTGGTAAGAAAGAAACCCATCAACGAATTAGCGGTGAGGGGGAGGGCAGAAGAGTTCAGGATCTCGCTACAGAATAGGTATTCAGCTCTAACTGAGGATGGCGACATTACCCTAGAGGCAAGGAACAATAATTTCAGAGATATCATTACTGAGTGCGCGGTAGAAGTAGGCGGTAGGATAGTTAGAGAGGATACCGGTAAGCTGTCTAAGGAGACGAAAGATTTGATTAAGAAACGGCAGAGTATGAAAGCTTCCAATCCAACAGACCAGATCGAATTGGCCGAGATATCAAAGCTAATCAGTAAGCGCAAGGTGGCCGATATAAGGAAGTATAACATGGAGAAAATTGAGCGTGCCGTAAAGAACGGGGGAAGCCTTAAAGCGGTAAAGAAGAAATTGGGCATAGGCAAAAACCAGATGTATGCGATAAGGGACAAGGCGGGCAACGTCATCACTAATATGGACAAGATAGTCAAAGTAGCCGAGGAGTTCTATACAGATCTCTACAGTAGCCAGAGTAGTCAGGACCGTAATGAGATTGGCGGTAGGGAAAAACAGTCAGACGTTCCACCAGTGACGAAGGACGAGGTCAAGAAAGCACTAGAAACTGTGAAAAGGGGGAAATCAGCTGGAGAGGATCAGATAACTACAGATTTGCTGAAGGACGCGGGGGATATCGTGCTAGAAAAGCTGGCCACCCTGTATACGCAGTGCCTGGTGTCATCGACGGTACCGGAAGCATGGAAGAATGCAAACATTATCCTCATTCACAAGAAAGGGGACTCTAAGGACCTTAAAAATTACAGACCAATCAGCTTACTGTCTGTTACGTATAAGGTATTTACTAAGGTAATCGCTAATAGAATCAGGACAACCTTAGACTGCAATCAAGCAAAGGATCAAGCAGGCTTTCGGAAACGGTACTCTACTATCGATCACATCCATACCATCAATCAGGTGACAGAAAAATGCTCGGAATATAACCAGCCCTTATACATAGCATTCATTGATTACGAAAAAGCATTTGACTCAGTTGAAACCTCGGCGGTGATGCAGGCATTGCGAAATCAGGGGGTAGACGAGCCGTACGTGAAAGTGCTGGAAGATATATACAGTGGCTGCACAGCAACCATAGTTCTACATAAAGAAAGCAACAAAATTCCCATAAAGAAAGGTGTTAGGCAAGGAGACACAATCTCCCCAGTACTATTCACAGCTTGTTTAGAGGAAGTATTCAGAGACTTGGAATGGGAGCAGTTAGGGATAAGGGTAGATGGAGAATACCTCAGTAATCTGCGATTTGCTGATGACATTGCCTTGCTAAGCAACTCGGGGGATGAACTGCAAATAATGATTGATGACCTAGACAGTAAAAGTAGAAAGGTAGGCTTGAAAATCAATATGCAGAAGACTAAGGTAATGTTCAACAGCCTCGGGAAGGAACAGCAGTTTACATTAGGTAGCGAAATACTGGAAGTAGTAGGCGAATATGTCTACTTAGGACAGGTAGTAACCGCAGATCCGGACCATGAAAGGGAAATAACAAGAAGAATAAGATTGGGATGGAGCGCATTTGGCAAGCACTCGCAGATTATGACTAGCAGCTTACCGGTATCGCTCAAGAGGAAAGTATACAACAGTTGCATCTTGCCTGTACTCACCTATGGGGCGGAAACGTGGAGGCTAACCAAGAGAGTTCTACTTAAGTTGAGGACAACCCAGAGGGCTATTGAACGAAAAATGGTAGGGGTAACATTAAGAGATAGAAAGCGTGCAGAGTGGGTCAGAGAAATAACTCAAGTTACCGACATTCTAGTGGAAACTAAGAAGAAGAAATGGACATGGGCAGGACATGTAGTGCGAAGAGAGGATAACCGATGGTCGCTGAGGGTAACAAACTGGATTCCAAGGGAAGGAAAGCGTAGCAGGGGGCGGCAGAAAGTTAGGTGGGCGGATGAGATTAAGAAGTTCGCAGGGGTCAAGTGGATGCAGCTAGCACAGAACCGGGTTAAGTGGAGAAATATGGGAGAGGCCTTCGCCCTGCAGTGGGTATAATCAGGCTGATGATGATGATGATGATGATGATGATTTGAGGGAAGGGGGCCCGGGCATGTGCCAATACCCACCGAGGCTCATGAAATAACAGATGAACAGGCGAAGATCGCGTTTGTCTCGGGCCACGCATAACAAACGCCGAGCCAGCAACGATCCTTGTCCCCTTGCAGTCTCAATCGAAAGGCGGAGGGGCTGTCAAAACGACGCGGGACAAATGCGGCGCCTCAAGCGCAAGTCAAACTCGGGAGCCCAAGGGCGCGGATGCCTGAAAGCAAGCGTTGCCGAGCAGAGCGCACTGGCATGCCAAGGCCCTCCTTTCCGCGGGCCGCAGACAAACAGAAGGGCTATGACGCTGCCCACGATTCCTCCGAAATCAGGAGGGGAGTTTTCACAGTGTGTGTTTTCACATACCCTTACGCGGAGCCTACGCCGGATGACCTCGCCATCAGGGTGCCCGAAAGAGCGGATTTCCAAAGCCATGAGCGCGCGCTCACGCAAGCACGCACGCACAGACACGCGATGCGCTAAAAGAGGAGAGAGAGCTTTAATCGCGGCAGAAGTGCAAACAAGCGTTGGTGCAAACAGCGTCCGGGCTAAGGTCAACACACCATGTCCTCCTCTCCCATCGCCTTTCCTCGCCCTAGTGCCTCAAGCGACCGACAAACTCTGCGAGCGAGCACCAGCGATGAAGCGGCAAACCTGTCCCTGCGCCACCCTTCCCTCTTCTTCGCTCCTAGCCGAGATCAGCCCCATGGATGAGTGCCTCATCAGATCCTCAGTCGAGCCGAGGGACCGCCGGAAGAAGACCACACGGCAGGCAGGCGTAGGCAGATCGGAAACCAAGGCGCGCAGCACGCGTCCGGGCCGCCACCGTTGCCGACAGGTGTGGTAGTGGAGAAGGACGAGTACTGGCCTCTCCAGGGAAGATCAGCAGATGCACAAATTTACCTGCCCCCTTCCCCGCTTCGTCCACCACCCCGAGGCCCCAGATGCGCGGACGCAGCATCCCGTGGGAAAGAGGAAACGTGGTCCCGCCGCAAAATTAGAAGACTGGCCACGACATCGCCAGCCCGTTGAGGTCCCCTGCCTCCTCACTCTACATCATCGGCCTAACCCCCGCTGCGCCGTTTATTTCTTGCCTGCGCGCGCTTCCAAAGTGACGATGATGAAGCGGACGGAACTCTTGGTTCCCATCACCGGGGAATCGCGGCCGCTCTTGCCCATAGCGGCCCACCGCCACTACTATGATTAAGCGGCCCCCCACTCCACGGGCACCGCCGCAGAGCGCACACTAGAAACGCACGGCACGGCCACACGACGACACGCTCGGCCAACCGCTCAGGGCGCGATACGCGACGGTGGCCTGCACGCGCGCATCGCGCCCGTAGGCGAGTGTGCATGCCTTGAGTGCGGGGCAGTGGTGCATTTTTTTTTTGTTCGGGCTCAAATGACCACAGAGACACGCCCTCGTAGACCAGCCCCTTTTCCCATTCTTAGCTTTTCTTGCCATGGTCGCAGCAGCGTCTCATCCGTTTCCTGCAACGTGGTGGCAGACCGTATATGAATAAAAGGGACGATGAAGCCAACCATACGCAGAAGAAAGATTGGTCCATATCGTGTTTCCCAAAACGTAAGTGGATATCTCGAGCTTGGAATTCCGTAAACTTGGGTACTCTAGATGAGCACACGCGACGAGGGAGGAAGGCCGTCCCATCGTACGCTTGCAGGCACAATAAAAAAAAAAAAAAAAAAAGATGGCTACCAGTGCTAGCACGCAAGAGACCCCCAGAACACCCCGACGAGTCGGTCGGTGCGAGAGATCGCAATTTTGGATAGGATGCCAGGGCAAGGACCAAGGATGCGTGGCAGAGGTCTTGTTCCCGGTGTGCGGTCCCATTTGTCGTCGTCGCTCGCGGAAAAGGCTCTGTTGCGACCGATCCCTATATAACCCGCGCCACCCGTGTAGGCCCACAAACGAACGTCACATTACGGAGCGAGGCTTCGTACACGCAGAGAGAGGATGGGTAGCGCGCTACCAACCGCCAAAGTAGCAGGTCACCGCTGAGTTCACTGAGAGCACGAAGAGAAGCAATCGCTCCAGGCTGCAACGAATAGCCTGCCGTCGCAGCGGTGGTCTCCGTGGCGGCGACGAAGGGAGGGGAGAAGAGGTCCTCGGGGCTCGCGGCGACCCCGACTAACCTGGTAACCCCGACCGCCGCGCGCCCGGTCGCCCACAGAGAAAGCGGCCAAGTGTGACGACGACGCGCCGCGAGGGCGCGCTATTCTCGAACGCGCTATCGGGGCCACTGGCAGACTCCGTAAATATATCGAGGAGGCCTCCTCCTCCTTCCAGCTGCATCGAAACAACATCGAAAGCTACAACAGCAGCACGACACAACGATGGTGCGCGCTCTCGAAGACGCCGTTCCGTGCATGACTTCGAGAAGAGGAAAAAGAAAGGCGGAGGACCGCACGCGCGGGTGGATTCCGAAGCAAGCATCGATCGTCCTCGAGACCCGGCCGTGGCACACATTGATCAATTCGACGCGCGAAAGATGAGGACGGCGATTCGGTAATGCATGCATGCAAGTCGCCCGCTCGGAGACACATCTTGCCGCAAAAGAAGGCTTCCAAGGTCGACAATGTAGGCGCGGCTGTCACTCGGCGCGCAAGCGAGCAGGCGCAAGAACAGCGGCAGCGGTGCCGCGGGGATTCGTAACCCCCAGCAGGAAAGGTGGCGCAATTGATATGGGCGTGCGCTGGTACGTTTGAGAACCGCGGTAGACGCGTACCTGAACTACGGGTGAAAAGCTGGGCTGGAATTCCCCCAAAGTAACCTCCCTCGCGTTCGCAACCGTCTTTTAACACCAATACGCGTTCCCTGTTTTGGCTTCAGTGAAAATCTGTACCGTGTCTCTCTGGTTTTTGCGGATAATCAACCACAGTCACTCGGAGTGGTGACTAGCAAGGCGCGCTAAGAAAATATCCCCGCAGCACCAGGTTCTCAGCCTCAGTTCAACAGCCTTCAAAATTTAGCAGCTTGCGTATAGAGTTTCTAAGTATGGAGCTATAGTATTATGATCCCAAAGAATCCGTTTATTTATACTTTTCTGAGCACAGAAGTCAGAGACGCAACCAAGTTCCGGAACTTTTTTCACCCCATTCTGAATGCCTGGATTTTTTGCAGGTCTAGATACGCCCGGGTTTCCCTTCCGGAGAGATGCTGTCGACAGCCCTCGGGCTCTGTATATCGTGCGGCTTGACTGGTGGTCGCCCTACAGAGCGGCGCTGGCACGAAGCCAGAACGTAATCAACTTTACCCGGAGAGACACGGACGACGCAACAAAAGGGGCGACACGATTACGACACAGCGTCCCAGTTTCCCGTGGAAGGGGGGGGGGGGGGGGGGGGGGCTGTACTACGACGACGCTGTGCGACTTCAAGCGGGGCTTCTCCTCTCGCGCTAGCTGAGCAAGGCCAAGCACGCGGGGGAAGCGCACACAGTGTTCGACTCTGTATAGTGGCTCCGCCAACGACCCGGGCGCAGCGGCGAAAATAAGCAGACGGCGGCCAGTAATAATCGCGTCACAGACGGCCGCGGATTTTCACAAGGAGTGTTTTTCTTCCCGCGGCGTGCGTGAGAGCGTTTGCTTATGCGCAGTGTACTCCGAAGCTGAGCCGCGAGCACATGTTAGTCGCCCAATGACAGACGAATGCCTTACGCAGAACAGAAATTGCGAGCAACCAATGACGGCATAGCAACAGGGAAGGAAGAGATGGAAATGGATCGGCCGCCGGCTCCTAAGAGCTGTTCCATCACAGCTCCCGCGGTACACGCGAAGCGATGCCGGCGTGTTATGACAACCTTTTAAAGCCGCAAAGGCACGCCATACCTAAACAATGGCAGTGACAAGACGAAAGGTCAAACGAAAAGCCAACCTAAGGTTCGCAGTCAGCCATCTGAAGTAAGAATTCACAATAGTAAATAAATTACCCTAGGAATTAATTGTGATCGTCATCTGAATCTCCATCAGCATGGAGGCTCAGATTACGATCACCACTCCTGCTATGTCTCAAAACCTGAGAAAGCAATATCTGTAAATAAATAGACATCTATCTGTTCAGACGCAGCTTTGAATACGGCCATGTCCAGCCGAACTGCGCTGGCCGCGGTGATCAAACGAGCTGCCTTGCGTGCTACCTCCACTAACTGCATTTTTTTCCTCCGTCGTCGCGGCCTTCCTTTCTTTTTCACACGGGCCGATTCCTTGCTGCATTTTCTATATGCATGCTCAAACATGTCAAAGATAACAATATTGATTCGCCGCCTCTAAAACTGCCCTACAGACGGGTCCTGCAACTTTTCAGCTACGCTCTATTTACGTCGGCGCCTTTGTCCTGACGACGGCCTGGGGACGCACACCCTGGTATTGCGGTGCGTGAAGTGAACGCGTGCAACAACGCAGCACGAAAACACGCTCTACATGTGTACAGAAGGAACAATCAAAAAGTAGATCCATCAAGGGGGGGAAAAAAAGCAAGGGAGCGAAGCTTAAGTATACATCGAGCGAAGTGCTGCAGAACAGAAGAAGAACGTGCCTTATAACATCAACGCGTCTGGCTTAGCGGGTACACCTTTGCTTCTCGTGAGAACTAGTACCAAGAACTTCGCCGAAGCTTGGCCACGAAACAAACGCCCAACGAAATCAAACACGGCCACGCTAGTCCACATAAGGGGACCGCAGCGCGAGGCGGGAGTAATGAGCTCGTACGTCTGTGTCGTGCTGATGCATAGACGGCATACAAGAAGGAAGGTTATAAAGAAAAGTGGATTTTATTAAAAAAAAAAGGGGGAGCACGTTCGAAACAGACTGCCGGCAATCGCGCGACTATATTCCACGCAGTGGTCAAGAAAATGAAACGATAAACAGCGCAGCAAAGCGTATAATACACGCCGTAAGAGTGGCAGTCATTAATTTGCCCGCAATATTTTCATCGCGGCTGGCGCGGGTTTTCCGAGAATGTGCGGCCGCATTCCGCAGACTGCGTGCCGCGCGAGATTTTGCTCTTCGGTCTCCTACGCGCTTGGCGATTAATGAATTCCTCCTCGCCGGTTTCGTAAAGAAATAAGGACCGCAGCGCGCAACAGAATTTGGCCACGATAAAAAAAAAAAAAAGGAAACGCTTCATTTATTATTACTTCGTCTTCTGTAAGACCGAATGCTGGACGAATAGACAGATTACACGGCGAGCGCGTTTTATTATGCACGTCTGCCATTGATACTGATTTTATTTCAGCAGGCACCGTCCCAGCCAATCAATGCATTCGCCATAAGGTACGTAGTAGGCTCGAAAGGTAGAATTTCTGTCTCCCTCTCGCGCACAGGGAACTCTCGATCCTTCAACGGAACAAATCCAGGCAGGATAGTCGCCGGGAACCACGTGTTAACGAACGCCTAGCGATATGCAGGTCCAAATTGTTACCTTAGTTTCTGTAATGATGAAAGTAATGATGATGACATTCCTCTAATATTACTCGTTGAATATGATTGTAATTTTGTTTTCAAATGTTGCGTTGCGCTAATTTGCGTACAAGATCGTTTAAGTGTTTGTCATCTTTCTTGCGATACTTGCATTGCCTTGCCGATTTTCCGAGCAAACAGTACACGCTTGAGCAAGCGGATGGAAGTAAAAAAAAGCCACATTGTGCGGCTTGACAAAGCTCCCGCCGCCTACAATTTTTGGTTGGTTGGTTGGTTGGTTTGTGGGGTTTAACGTCCCAAAGCAACTCAGGCTATGAGAGACGCCGTAGTGGAGGACTCCGGAAATTTCGACCACCTGGGGTTCTTTAACGTGCACTGACATCGCACAGCACACGGGCGCCTTGCTTTTCGCCTCCATCGAAAAGTGGCCGCCGAATCCCGGCCTCGGCGGCCACTTTTCGATGGAGGCGAAAAGCAAGGCGCCCGTGTGCTGTGCGATGTCAGTGCACGTTAAAGAACCCCAGGTGGTCGAAATTTCCGGAGTCCTCCACTACGGCGTCTCTCATAGCCTGAGTTGCTTTGGGACGTTAAACCCCACAAACCAACCAACCAACCAACCAACCAAAAATTGTAGGCGGCGGGAGCTTTGTCAAGCCGCACAATGTGGCTTTTTTTACTTCCATCCGCTTGCTCAAGCGTGTACTGTTTGCTCGGAAAATAAGGAAAGAAAGAAAAAAAAAAAAGGTTGTGCAGAAGCCACCGACAGATGCAAACGTCAAAGCTAAGTTCAGCGCTCGCAGAATCTATCTACCTATCTATAGCCGGCAGGCAGTCTCATAGTTTTTACGAAAATGGTAACTTACACCACATTAACTTTATGAGGACCCCGTGTTAGCCAGCCCTCCCTCTGCACTTTCTTTTTTGCGGCGGACTGTAAGGGACACGATGAGACATCAAAGTCGCTCACCCAGCAAACAACACTGCGCGGCGTGGTATACTGTCGCCCCTATAAGGCAACAGGCATACGGGGTTCAAAGCCTCACGTGACTCTCCATATACCCCTCCGCGCACCGAGGCGTAACGTCGCTCGCCACGAAGTAACGAGGGGCCACGAGGGACGAACCGAACACCACCTTTGTTTTTCTCCCAATAAGCGCGCTCTTCAGACTCGGATGTTTTGATCGAGCGAATTTTCTCCCCAACAAACCCATCGTAACACGTGGAGAGGTGCGCATTTAACTTGGCGTCACTGCGGTATCTTCAAGCGAGACGGCAGCGCTCTGGAAGAGCGCCGACCTGGAAACGGCGGCGGTCGCTTGACGAGAGCCGGCAGAAAAACCGGTCGCTGCCGCCAAGCGAGCAAAGACGCTTTCCCTCGGGGCGTCGACGCGTCGCACCGCTCTTGTTCTGCACGAGCCCGTTCCCTCCATCTTAATCCCCTCTCTCTCCCTCGGTTGACGCGGCGAAACTCCGCATCTTCACCCTGGGGCCTCGGAGACGTGGACGCGCTGCTTCCGTTCCGCAGCACGCCGGTCGCCGCAGGTATCCCTCTAGCAAGCGACGCGCGCACCGTGGGGAATGCAGCGTAGGTGCGCTATCGCGAACGCCCACAGCGCGAAGCACAGCGGGACAAGAAAAACATCGCCGCTGCTCTTCCGTTAGGTGAGGCCACCGTGGCACCTTGATCGTTAGTTGTTGCTCGGTTTTAGGAACTAATATCGTGATATCTTTTTTTTTTTTTTGTTCGTTTCCGGTAACACGAGAAGGTCGAGCGAAGTTATTCTACGCTGCAGATAAAGTACGTCACGTATCTGAATCCGCTTAATTCGAACTTCTGGTTCGCTCGAAGCTTCGGTCCCGTTACCACTCCCCGTCCCTCAACATGTAATCTCCATATCAGAAAATAAACGTAATAACAAACGTATAATGAACGTAATAACAGAAAACTCACTTAACATCGGATGCATATAAAGAAAAAAAAAATTAAATGCATTTGCCATTCGAACAAACGTTCGCTCCCCTTTCGGGTCCGATTAACCGAAAATAAAATGCACCGCAGTGAATTTCCTTTCTGCTGTTTCCAGTTCTCATCTTGAAGATTTGAAATCGTGGCCTGTTGCACCGGTAATGAGGGACGACGAATTATGATGAACAGCGACATTTGGACAGGACAATCAAATAAGTTTGTTTTTTTTTTGCTTTTTATATACACAACTTACAATACTTGCAGCACGGAAGGAGAAAAACGAAACATGGATCCTACTAGATAGGCACTGCAGGAGGTACAGACCTCGAGCCATAGCACACAGAATAATAACTGACGAAGGGGGGACCCGGCCTCGTTTCTTAAAACCCCTAGGTCAAACCCACACTCAAATGTCATCCCACCGCAGCAAGCGTCAATATTATAGGTTCCTTGCTGCTTGCAACACCTCTTAAAGCTTTACCGGTACAATTAACTACCTCCCAAGTCATAGGTATACAAGCAAGAGCACCGAATTAGTTAAAACCCACAACCAGCCCGGTGACCCCAGCAACCGCGGCTGGCCCGTCAAATCCAGTGTACGGCCCAACCTTGACAGTGTACACGAAATCCTCTCTTACAAAGTCGAAAAAAAAAAAAAAACAGCAGAAAATTCCTCTTTCTCCACGTGTCGCTCATACGCTCCACCATCGCACCTTGCCGTTCCACCGCTAAGGTCATCAGGGCAAATTGGTGGAGTCGTTTCGATCCCCGTGGAGGTCTCTCTGCGCGTATACGTGCACCAGCCTTTACGACCGAGATTCACTACATCGGCGCACTACAGGCAAAGGAGGCGCACTTATCCGTAACAACACTTCCCTATCGGCTAAGATCCACGCGCAGTGCTGCCGGTCGAGGGAGCTTCCTATCCATACGCCGCAACGGTGATGCAGACACCCGTCCTCGTATTGCACAGCGGATGTAAGCGCTCAACCGCCGCCACAGAAACACGCGCTTAATATCTTTAATTAAGCTGGCCCCTGGCAAATGCCGCGAGATGCAGAGCTCTGTTGCTCCCCTAGCGGCACCATTTCCGACGCACGCGAGAGCGTTGTTTGCGCCTTCCGCATTGGGGTCAAGCGAGCTGTGCTCCGCGTCGCTGCATCCAGCCCTGTTACGCAGCATGCCGGCTCGTTCAAGACCAGCGTATAGGGGACAGGAAGCGCCGTTGACGGCAGAGAAAAGCAGAATAAAAACAAACAGGAAACGCACATATCCCGCAATAACATCATACTGTCACGTAGTTCTCCAGTGGTGATTACGACCACTGGAGAACGCCTGAACAGAAACGCGCCGCCAACTAGACCCCGAAGGAAAGGAGAAGGGGAGGAAGGGGGCACATTTGCACAAATGCGCGCGCAACCAGAACCACCTAGACTGGCACACTACGCTCATCAGGGGATCTGCGGAGTAGGAGGAGGTGGGGGTGCTCGAGATTCCGGCCAGTCCCCAAGAAACAGGGTCGGCCCCGCTTAATTGGTCTCGCCACGGCAGCAACGAGTACCGGGTAGAAAACGGTGGGCCCGAGAACACCACCCACCGCTCGGTCGCCCTGCAAAAGGGAACGCCTCCGGCGATGTCCAGCGGCGTATTTCTGGCGGTGGGAGACCGCAATTAAAGCAGCGCCCCGCCATCACTTCATCCGACACCGACAACTGCGGCGGGGGTAACGAGAAGGGCATGGCCAAACAAAGAAATGCGCCCAGTCGGCGAAAAGGCAGCGTCAATCTCGTTAAGTGGTGATAACGAGGGACTCCCTCCTGGTTGTTTCGCGTCCTATTTTCGCGCTGTTTATCCGCGCGGCGCGAATCGTCGACAGGGCACGCCAAGCCGGTGTGAAGTACAATCGGTGCGCTTTCAAACAGTTTCTCTGTATGTCGCGCCGTACTTGTGCAGTCGTGGCAAATATCCCACACACACCCCCAAATAAAAAAAAAGAACAGACAAAGAGAAAAGGGTTCGCAAGGTTCCTTTAGTCTGATTATTCCCAGGGTCTTCCTTCTAATACCCCCCCCCCCCCCCCCTTGCTTTTACATTACATTTAGAAAGGAATTTAGTACTGGCTAAACTTAAGCAAAACCGAGCTACAGTCACATTAAGGCTACAAGAACAGGTTGCCTGAAGTTTCAGCGAAAAAGACAGAACCTGTCCGATCGGTCAAGTCGCGCTGTTAACGGCAGGCTATGCTAACGCCACCGAACAAAACGTGAACAACGAAGCAGAACAGCTTCGGCAAAGTCCCGTACAGCTTTACCATTGGTGCAGCGCACGCGGGCGACTGTGAACTCAGGTGCGCGAGCATTGATCAGGTGTGCGAGCAGGGTGACTGCCGATGACGCACTGACGACCACACCGGACGCGGTCAATGCTTCTCCGCGGCAGACGAGGGACGACGCTTCGATCGGAATCCACTCCCCAGCTCCAACTTCCCGTTGTTGCCACAGCCGCCCAAGCGGATGCCGCTGCCCATCTCGATCGGAATGCCAGCTATTTTATGCACGCGCACATAACAAAGTGCCGGGGAGAGCGCGCGGCGGCGCCCATAAAAGGGACCGCGCGGTTTCCCCATACACGACGCGGCCAGGGACAAAGCGAGCGAGCATTGGGGCCCGTAACATAGCTATATCATAATAGGCGCCGACAAACAAAAATATATTAACAAATAAAAAGCGGCACCCAGAACGCTACAAACACGCGGAAGCTCTGCGGAAGTTCAAAAAAAAAAAAAAAAAAAAAAGAGCATACGTAGAGGACGAACTGGAATCAGCGCCGTGGGGGACGTGTACAGCCGAAGCTTGAAGAAGCGAACACGCGGAAAAGCCGGCCTGGGCCCCCTCCTCTTCCGTGCGAGCAGGGATGACGGAAGTTATGCCACAGGCGTCATAGAATATAACGTTCGCAGCCGCAACAGCACGCGTGTTAGCGTGACCCAACACGGAGCCTGTTCCGCTTATACGTGCTGCCTCTATTATTATTATTTTTTTTTTAATTGACCGCTCGGGCATTTCGGGCCACGAAAGCTATCAGGTTGCATGCAAAACTTACCCGCCGAGCGCCGCGCTACAAAGAAAAAAAAGCGTGCAGCGTTTGGCTAGATACACGCGAGACAGGCTAATCATGGGCCGCCAATGTGAACTGAACAGAGCTCCGCAAGCCCGACAATGACGCGCGACCAACGGGTGACGCGATGCTGTCACGGAACGGGGCAATACGTTGCCACTATAAGAACGAACTTTCTCGCAAAGTGGTGCAGCTGGTTAGTAGACTTCGGCTCCGTGCAGCTTTCAGAACGCTGCACGTGACTTAGCGGAGGCAGATGCGTGCTCGCCGCGATGATGGGGAGAGCAGTACGAGGCGTTCGCGCACGTTGTATGCAACACGCGTCGTAAAAGAATTCAAACAAGGGCGCGGGGAATAGGAGCGTTGCTCGCGAGAGCTCCGGCTCCAGCGAAGCGTCCGAGAGCTGGGCCGCCTCATCGCACTAAAGTGGAATGTCGGAAAAGACAGCTGCTCACGCTGCATTCACTTCCCGGTCCGTGCCTATCAAGCGAATCAGAAAGCGGCGCCTCCCTGATCAAATCGGTCGAGCGGTTTCCGGTTAGTTTTCGGCACTTTCGCACCCAGCAAACGCGCACCAGACTGACTCTGTAAAGCATGCAACCCTCATTGAAAACGACCTGGGTTAGCCGGCTGCCTCGCAATGAAATATACAACAGGCGGACCTCACTCCCAACTTCCATTCTGACTTTCTTGCGAATACTTGCGAGCGAAGTGTTTTCCTTGTCCGGTTTGAGCGAAGAACCTGCAGACGCTCGCTTTGTCTGTTTCGCGCATAGATATGAGCGCATCGAGATAGTTCAATGAAAGCTTGGTAGGGCAATAAAGGACCAGAACGGGTAATAAATGACCAGATATTATTAATTACCGAAACGAGCGGGAGGAAGTTACAACTTGCGCCCCGCCGGGGTGGTGCAGTGGTAAGACGCCCGACTACTGTGCCGGAGTTCCCGGGTTCGAACCCGACCACGGCGGCTGCGTTTCGATGGAGGCGAAACGATGAGGCGTCGTGTGCTGTGCGATGTCAGCGCACGTTAAAGATCCCCAGGTGGTCGAAATTACTCCGCAGCCCTCCACTACGGCTCCTTTTTCTCTCTTTCCACCTTCATTCCCACCTTCCTCCCTTCCCTTACGGCGCGGTTCGGGTGTCCACAGAGCAAGTGTGACAGTTACTGCGCCTTTCCCTTCCTGTGAACCAATTTATTTAATTAACAACTTGCGAGTCTGCGTCGCAGAGCATATAGCACCATTGCGCTGCGTCGCTGATTAGAAGCGCGACACGTTACCGGAATGTTTATGAGTGCTTTTACCGTACTTCGCGCTGTTTAGTGTTAGAAACAGGATACTAGCGTAACTATACTGCCCTTAATCAAAAGGTGAGACGGCGGTAACATAGAAACACTGAAGACGCGCCGCTCTGTCGCCGAGTCCCGTCGCTTCGTGCGAAGCGGAGCACCAGCGACAGGCGATAGCGTCCGTGCCCCGCGACGCGTCGCCACGGGACGTCGCCTCATGCGGTTACCGCCTAAACCTAATAAGAGATGTTCGCTATACAGCGTGTAAATGTGGGCGGCCGCTATTAGGACGCGTTCATTCGACAAGCGATACGTCGAGACTAACCGGCGAAAGTATGAGGCGAGCGAAAGCCTGACGACTCCGCTCCTTCGAACGATTGCGATTGTTCACTGAATTGAGCCTCGCGACGCAAGAAGTTCGCGTTGAGACACCCGGTTTGACGCAGGACTGATACGCACCTCAACATGTCTTGCTTGTAACAACAACGATCCCAAATTTCATTCCGTTCTTTCAGTACTTGTGGCATAACGCTATCTACTTCGCTACCGTGCGAGATCACGCACATACAGACGCGGGACAAACAGTAAAGGAACGCCGGCACGTATCTCCGCGATAACCTCATTATATGCGCGCAATGCATAACGACCCGCAGGCCTCGGCGAGCACGGCCCCGCGCGACGGTGACAGCCGAGTGCGACGGCCAATAGGTTATCGAACCCCGTCATCTGCCTCCGAAGTCTGCGCGCTTGCCCGCACGCACGGTATACCCCGCCGCCTCTCTCTCGCCTCCAGCTGCCAGTTTTATATGCCACTGGCAACGCCGACGAGATACTTGACGGCGCGGGTTATCTCCCGTGCAGGATAACGACAGAGAGGAAGGAGAGGAGGCGACAAAGCGATTGCCATCGCCAAGGCGACAGCCGGCGCTCCACATGGCCGACTGGGAGCTCACTACCGAATGATGCCCCGCGCAGCATCCAGAGTGCGCTAGCAGGCACGCAGTGCGGAGGAGGAAAGGACGAGGCGAAGATAGATTCTGCGCGCACACAGGGGAAGCCGCGAGGAGAGGCACGGAGGGTGGCACACACGGGAGCCCGATCTGGCGCATCTCATTTCCTTCGACCGGGGTCGTCCATCTCCCTCCTCGCAGGCCAGCAAGACGACGACGACGCCCCTCGCGAAGTGAACGCGCGTGCTCGGGCAGCGGGACGATCACGGAGGAAGAGCAGGGTGGGAGAAGAAGGGTGCGCGCACGGGAGAACGGAAAGACGTGACCGCGCGTACTAAAACGCCGCTCGAAGCTAGAGAGCTAACCGGCCAACCCCCTTACCCGCTGGATGAGCAACGATGGAACAGTAAATCCTGCTCATCTACGCGAGCACGCGAGCAGAGGGGCGAGATGCCCCACCAACTCGGCTGTTTGGGAGCCCTGGTCCTCGAGCCGCGCCGGTGTCGGTTTCGCGCTCCAGCTGCAATTTATGATTTGTTCAACGCGCATCCTAGAGGGGTGGAGACGCCCCTTGCCTGGCTTGTCCGTCCGTCTCCCGGAGCGCCCGTCATCAGCATGCACGCGCACTCGCAAGGGTGGAGTGAGCGCGCAGTGGCGCAAACGACGCGGCTTTCGCCCATGCATGCATGCATTGACTCTGCGAGGCTTCGCCCTGCGCGGCTCGGATATATGTGCGCGCGAGATCGGCGCTAGTTGCACGACGACCAAATAAAGAACGGTGGGCAGAGAGACAGCCCTCAGCGTCGTCGCGGCGTTCGTATATATTTCACGCGCGCTAATGCGCCCCGCGTCGCGAAAGGGGGAAACCGAGGCACCGCGGTCTACTCTCTGGGGGACGAATAAGGAAAAGCAGGGAGGTGAGAACACGGCTCGCGCACGACACGCCCGCACGAGAGAAATATCGCCGGAAACTTTCTCCGTCTCGTTTCGGTAGAAAGATGCACGTCCGGTGAGCTCTGAATGTACCTGATTCACGGGCTGCACAGGACGCAGGTGACGCCAGGGTGATCGTGTTCGCTTCATCGATTCTTGCGAGATTTTCGGGGGTGCCTGTTCAAAGCTCACTGTGAGGCTTCTTTCCCAAGCCGACCAGGTATCTGGCCGGCAGCGGGAGTCGAACCCATCTCCCTCACGACGACCACGGCATCGCGCTCATCCCATCGATTCGCGTGAGATTGTACTTTTAAACCATGTCACGTATAGTGCGCTGAACAGCCTGGGAAAAGAAAAGCAGTTTAAAATAGGTAGCGAAGCGGTAGGCGAATATGTCTACTTAGGACTAGTAGTGACCGCAGATCCGGACCACGAAAGAGAAATAACTAGGAGAATAAGATTGGGATGGAGCGCATTTGGAAGGTACTCGAACATGAGTAGGAGCTTACCGGTATCGCTCAAGAGGGAAGTAGTGTATAACAGTTGCATCCTACCCGTACCGACCTATGAGGCTGAAACATGGAAGTTAATGAAAATGGTTCTACTTGAGTTGAGCATAACGCAGAGGGCCATGAACAGAAAATGGTAGGTGTAACGTTAAGAGATAGGAAGCGTGAAGAGTGGGTTAGAGAAATTATCCAAGTTACTGACATTCTAGCCGAAATTAAGAAGAAATGGGCATTGGTAGGGCATGTAGTTCAAATAGAGGATAACCGATAGTCTCTAAGAGTAACCAATTGGCTTCCAAGGGAAAGTAAAAGTAGCAGGGGGCGGCAGAAAATTAGGTGGGTGGTTGAGATAAGAAATTCGCAGGGGTCAAGTGGATACAGCTAGCACAGGACCGGGCTAATTGGAGGAAAATGGGAGAGGCCTTCGCCCTGCAGTGGGTAGTCCGGCTGATGATAATGATGACGTAGCGCGCTTACGACGCTCTTGCACGCTGTACGAGCAGCGGTGTCGCACCGCATTGCCTTCCGGGCGAGGCCGAAGCGTGGCCGGACTTAAAGGCAAGCCTAGCCGCGACGCTCTGCGGTGTTTGCGTAACGCGAGCGAGCGCCGGTTACTCGGCTATATACGGAGCGCGCTGGACAATCTCCTCAATAAACCACGACGACACGCCGAAAGACGCTCAACACGGGAATGCTCCCTTTTTTTTTTCTTCCCTACTTTCCCCGCGCCCGTTATGTACGGGCGGACCGCAGTATCGACTTCTTCAGGAAAACGTAGAGCATGCACCGCGCGAACTTGCGCAACGAAACGCGCACAATCGAATTGGCGAAAGTCGGGGGCTCGCGCAACGCCTTTTTGGAAAATAACTCTTCTCGAGAGAAGACCGTGTGCGTGCGTGTCCCTCGATGCGTCTGGGCGTTACAACAGCGCCAGAGGGGGAGGGAGGCTGCGATTTTTCTGCGCAAGTCACGCTCGGGCAGAACAAAATTTTATTGCTCGGCCACGACGGCGTGCATGCAACAGAACGGGGTGTGTGCAGTGGGATGAGGGGGGGCAGGAGCGCAGCCGCAGCTCTCGCGAGAGACCCACACGCTGCGGTGGTGTTGCAGTCCCATGCTGCGCACGCGCGCCAGCCGCAGTTTTCGAGGCGCGACGTTGGCGAAGAAACCGGAGTGATGGAACAAACAATAAACAGGAATGGAAAGCGACCGAGGAGGCGCCACGATATCCGAATATAACAATGCGCCGAACGGCTTTTGTTTCTTCAGGCTATGATACTGCAGCAAATGCGATACAGAAGCGAAAAGAATTAAAGCGCAGTTTCCTCAATTCCCGTTTTGTTTCCCTCCATCTCTATATAGGCAGTAAGAGCTGCGCGGCGCAGCCAGCAGTGACGAAAGTGGGTCAACGAAAACGCGGCTATGTAGGCGAGCGCTCGGTCACGATGTGACGGAGTCTTCGACAGCGGCGGCACCGTACTGAAGGTGCGACGACAGACGGCTGCGGGCCATAAAACAAAAGCGTCCAATTCTCCCTTCGGCGGCGCACACAGACGCGCGTCGTTTTCTTCCACAAACCCGGCGCGCTCGTTTCTTCCGGTTTTCTTTTCTGCCAAAACGGTGCCAAACTGGCGTTCTTTCTTCCTTCCTTCCTGCTGCCCCGGTCGCCTCAACGTCTGTTACCTTCAGGAAACGAACGCTTCGTTCGACGCATTCGCGACTATAGCACGACCATATACGCGAAGAGTCACGCACTCTTCTTTTTTTGCTATTCTTTCGTTCGCGAAAATCGAACGAGGAAACTGCAGCTAGCGGTTTTCGCAAAGGGAGACGACGACACACGCGTTGTCGATGTTCCGTTCCTGCGGTGGAAAGCGGCAACGGAACGAGAAGCTGGCGCGGAACACACGCACACATACTCGTAAGCGCCGAAGAAGCGAGCCGCCGGCGATACGCGAAAAAGCAATGGGTGAGCACGCTAAAAGTTCTCTCTAAAAAAGAAAAAAAGAACGCTAAACTCTCGAGCCATCGGAAAATTTCGGGACGCCAGCGCCGGCCCTCTTTTTTACCGACCGACTTCCGTGTATTCCCGGGGCAAAAGCCATTCATACGGGGGCCCCGTAGTCTCGCGCAAGGCGCCCGGTGTGTCGAAGCCTACTTAAGTATATATCTTCGCGCAAGCGCAGTAAGTATAACGTCCTCCCATCACACGCGGACGCCGGAAGGAAGTGGATCGCGGGGACGGGGCTTGTATCGCGCACTCGGGCCCATGGGGAGAGAGAGGGTAGACGGAAGTCGGAATCGGGCGATTGAACACCTCGGGCTCTGATCGTGAGAACGGGGAGTAAAATAAGGCGCTGACACGTGCCCCGGTTTAGTTTGATTTCGCGGAGCGACACGTATCGCCGATCTGGCCCGCAAATCGAAGAGAAACGATCGAAATAGATACAATACAGGGCCCCTAAAGGAACACCCTTACGGATGCTTAGTACCAGCGGACAGGACACAGGCGACGAAGCAGCCCTGACAAGCGTTCTAGTTGCGGTTTATTTCTAAATCGTCGGGAAGTTGTGCCAACCACACCTATACAGTACCGGCTGCGAAGGAGAGATGATGACACACGTGCTGAGGAATGGCGACTACGGCGTTCAAATGGTGACGATGACCTACGAATATACATCCACTATGTTCTGGCCCGCGCGAGATGGAGCTGAATGCCATTTCCTCTACTACTGCGTTCACTGTCGGAGGCCTTCCGAAAAGGAAGCAAGAAAAAATTCACAGTGTTCTACTGCAGGCCCCGAATAAACGTTTTACCAATCCAATCCAATCACAGTGGCTTAGCTGTAATTAAGCCTAGGAGATTGCGAAAGCAACTGCTTCGGTGGTTTGAGAAGCACGCATTCGCCGAGCAGCATCTTGAGCACGACGTCTGGATCAACGCTCTTCACGTTGTTCCTCTGTCTCCGTAGCTCGCTGTCGCTTCCTGGCTTCACACTGGCGAGCCGCCTTCTCCCTCTGCTTCTCAGACAGCATGACGAACTGTCTTACAAGCGCTGAAATGGCATGCATTATGCAGCGCAGCTTCCCCTCCTCTAGTTACCGAAGAGAGAAGAGAGGCGAAGTGTATCCAATGAAAGACGACACCACCTGTTAGACCACAGCGCACCTAGTGGGAGAAGCGCGAAACGCCAGGCATGGCTACGAGCCACTCTACGCTGTAGCTGAAGAGCCGACTTGGTAGCCCATCTTCGCCTAGCTTATGACGTCACACCACCTGTTAGACTACAGTGCACCTAGTGGGAGAAGCGCGACACGCCCGGCGTGGCTACGAGCCACGCTACGCTGAAGAGCCGACTTGGTAGCCCAGCTCTCGCGCTGGTATGACGTCAGTAGTCACGTGGTGTAGAGCGTAACTACCGAACCACGCTACGCTGAAGGTTCAAAACCTGGCGTAGTTATTGCTTTCGAAATAAAAGAAGGAGGGAGCTCGCGCCTATATAGAGGGCTTAAGAAAATAGAGTACAAAATAATCAAGGCCATGCAACTGCCCGAAACGAAAAATTGATAGGTACAGCTTTACCTAAATAAAGCATAGCTGGGGGCATTGTATAACACAGGTTCCCGAGGCGCGAGGTCAAAGGGTACAGGACTAGGTCCCCCAGAGAAGGGTCAAGGGGAAACCCTGCTCCCGTTTGAAAACCGGTGGGGGCAGCCGGCGGCGGCTCTGCGGATCCAGTCCGGTTACAACCTCTCGTAATAACCTCGTGCTTTCTTTTATGGCAAAAAAAAAAAAAAGACTCCGAAACAACGCGCTGTACGTTCGCATCGACCGCCTCGGAAAGCTGCTGCAGCTGCTGCTGCTGCAACTTCAGCTGCCTCGTATGCAGGCCGGACTCTGCATGGGAGCACGCGATAAGACGCGAAACCCCGATAGTGAACCTTTAACCTGTAGCGCGCTGCGGCGGCCAACCGATCGATGATGAGAAACAAAACAAAAAAGAGCGAAAACCGGTTCGCCCACGGTCTCGCGCCTAGTAAGTGTTGGCTAATCGTATACGCCTCGCACGTGGTGGTTTCACGACGACCGATAAGCAGAAGGCGGCACACTGCAACTACCGCATGGCGTCCACAGTTGAGCGGAAGCCGGATGAAAAACAAAATCGACAAACACTAGGTGACTTCTGCGAAACCAATCTGCTTACTTGACTGAAAGGATTTCTGAACGACAAATCAGCGACAGCGTGTGCTTTCTCAGCAAGGAACAGCGGAGAGCTGCTCTGTATCCAAGCTAGCTTCGTAAAGAGTTAAGTCATCCCGAGACCCGGGGCACAGCACACGGCAGGCGCACAGTGTCGCAATGTCCTAAGCGCTGGGAGTTATGGTGCACGCACAGGCACAGATTATATATATATATATATATATATATATATATATATATATATATATATATATATATACACACACGCGCACTGCGCGGTAAGCCCACCTCCCTGTCCTCGTCCTGTGACTTCTTGCAGTCAACCAAATTGCGCTCCAATCAGGACCGGGCGCCTACCTCTGGTGCAAGCGCCGCAGAGGCATTGCGCCACAACAGTGCTGGAAAAAACGGTTGCATTAATTCTCGACCCTTTCCCTCCTCACTCAGAGAGACAGGCGCAGGCGCTCCCTTGTGCAAAATGAATCGCGCAACGCCTGCGGACACACACACACACACACACACACACACACACACACACACACACACACACACACACACACACACACACACACACACACACACACACACACACACACACACACACACACACACACACACACACACACACACGCGCGCGCACGCACGCACGCACGCACGCACGCACGCACGCACATACACGGGTTTCCTTAACGCTCCCTAACTAAAGTTGCGATTTGCCGCGCAGTCTTCTTATACCTTTAAAGGAACGGAGGAAAACCGCTTCGCTGTCCCGACGCGAGACGTCGGTCCTCGCTTGCGAAAACGTGCGGTTATTTTGTACGCATTTTTATTACTATTATTTCATTTATCCTTCCTTCTTGGAGAACCACATTTCTCGAACTAACAACAACTTATCCAGCAGAAAAGTGAATTAAAACGGGACGAGCATTTCTGTTTCTTTTTTTATTATTATTATTCGCGCGAACTCGGTGCTATTAAGTGGGATAAAGATAGACGACGCGGGAGCAATTGCGTCAGAGGAACCCGGGGACACTCTTTGCGCGCGGGCAAATGAATTCGCCCACGCTCCGCCGTCGTCTGAACGTTAATTCTCATTACCGTGTCCCAGCGAGGGTGCGCGCGCAAAACTATACGACGCGCCACCGGCGCACACAAACCGTATACACTGTGATTTTTTTTTTCTTGTTTCTATTTCGTACGGCCCGGCCTTTCCTTGTTGTTCACTCAAAATTTGCGCACTATTTTATTTCGGTTGGCCTGTCTGTACATGAGAAAACACAATGCTAGAAAAGAAGTGTGTGTTCACTAACAGCCCGTAAAGAACAGTCAACGAGCAAAAAAAAAAAAAATCGTCTTTGCCTCAACTTTCCCACATCAAGTACTTGATGAAGAAAGCTCGGAGCACCACCATATGCAAAAAACGGTGGGAATGTGAAAGCGAAAAAAAAAAAAAAAAAGGACTCTTCTATAGCGCAAGGGGAAAATGTTGATTAGTCTGAGGCTATAAGAGACGCCGTAGTGGAGGTCTCCGGAAATTTCGACCACCTGGGGTTCTTTAACGTCCACTGACATCGCACAGCACACGGGCGTCTAGCTTTCAGTCACTACCTAAAAGCGGACGCCACGGTGATTCAATTCCTCATCTTCGGGCACAGTATATATAATCGAGCGCCCTAACCACATGCGCCCCCGCAAGTGGGCCATAAGGGGAAAAGCTCAGCAGTTCTCCCGAAATATAAAATTCACGGCCAGGTAAAACTGCGGCAGTGCTTTAATAACGTCACTCTATCAAGGCCATCAAGGACCCAGGAGTCGGTTTTGCCTTACAGAGTCAACAGATTCCCTCGCCATCCGCTTCCCCCCTTGCAGGAAACTTGTGCACATACATCACTGTCAACGCGTGGAGTAACAGCAGCCGCCGCTGCCCGTATCGCAGGGCTGTTAGCACACCGGCCACCTATAACAGCCAGCGCAGCCGTGTACGCACACAATCCTATAGCAAGTATATACCGTGGCGTCTATGTACCCAGGCACCCAGTGTATTACACACGAGCCATTTGTCCCAGGCCTCGCTGTCGCAAGAGCAGCGCCGCAACGCATCTAGGTCGGTGCCTTGGGCCTCTCGTTCTGCGCGTCCAGCGCCTCAGGGCCACAGGAACCCGGCACCAGCGAACCGGACAGCAGCGAGACGCACGTACACAGCGTAGACGCACAAAGGCGCGCAACGAGCTACAGTGAGCCGCCACCGACACCCGGGACCGATTTTTCATGCAGCCCACGCGCATCCGGAGTTGCGAGCCCCGGGCCGACGCCGGTGGAGTCCTCCTCCCCCCCCCCCCCCCCCCCAACCCCCCTTCCCCGTTCGGGAGCTGTTCCCTGCCGTTGACCAACCAGCCACATTCCCCGCCGTGGGCGTCCCAGCTGTTGCGAAATGGAGCCCCACGCATAGCCCTCAAGTCGAAAGTAAAGTGAGGTAACGCGATATGAGGAGACTACACCGGCTTGCGCTGCTGAAGTGTAGCTGCACATCTTTTTCGGATTCCGGTTGAATGATTGTTGCTCAGTGCGCTCGGAAGACGGGCCAGCAAAAACTAAGCACCTCCTCTTCTCCTTCTCCCCGGCACACACAAACTCCTAATCTTCCCTCACGGGATGCTCTGAGAGGTTACCTCGACAACCACACCCGGTCGGGAATAAAGCAGATTAGTAGTCTTTCTCAAAGATTGAAGCAAGCGGTCGGTCACGTGATCAGGCAGTTTAGACTACTCTCTCACTTTGATAGATGACTTCGCTGGCGAATTAAATATTCAACCTCAGTATAAGGACAAGCGCAGTTAGGCAGGTGATTCGAAACAGACTGCACGAGCACACGATGTGGAAACGGGCTCCGCTTTATTTAAACCCCCGCTCGCCAAACGGCCAGGCTGCCGAGTTGCCCACGAAGGACGGGACAAGCGCGCTGGCCGTCTTCTATTTTTAAGCCAATCTCCGCGTGCCCCCTACGGCGAGTAGAAGTAACGTTACTCGGCGGGAACCCGCTAAGATCAGAACCTGTCCCCACGCAGAGCAGAGTGCAGCAGCCAGCGCGGTTGCGCCATCAGATTTACAAGCAAGGCCTCCTCCTCCCCTTCCTCCGGTCGGGCAAACTCGCGCTCGGAGGCCATCGCTCGGGTCTCTCTCATGGCCGCCTCCATTAGCGCGTTCGCCGCGCACGCAAAGCAGGCCGTCCGCGAAACGAAGCATGCAGCTCAGACGGGGGGGACGCTCGGAACGCGCCAAGTTGACGGGTGCCCGCGGCACGCGCCAACCTCGGGGAGAAGCGCAATTTCCATTTCTTCCCTCGCCAGCGCTAGGCGCGGCCTCTCTCTCAGCTCGGAACGATGGGATCAGAAGAAAGCTGACACAACTTGGGGCAATCACGCGAGTAGCTCTCTGGCTCGATTAGTCCATTCCGTGCAGCGCACAGTACGAAGGTGCAGCTTGGGGGGGAGAGATCTACCAGACAGGTCATCATAATCATCATCATCACCATCGGTCAAGTTACCTGCACTGCATGATAATAGGCCTCCCACACTGACCGTCGCGCAGAACTGACCCGCGCCAGCTGCACCCAGGTTATAGTTACGAAAATCTCCTTGTCTCAATTCGTAGAGGAAGTGCTCAAGTGCTACGCTACGGCCATTCGCGCAGACCACCTAAGTGACGTACTCGCGGCATTAGCAGCCGCCGTTTCTGAATCACACCCGTCCTGAACACCTCACGGGCACCACCGCGTACCATTCGGAAATCGGCACGCGCTGAATTAGTCTGGAGTTAGGGGGCCGAAAACAGACGTGCATCGTCCGTTGAGTGGCGAATAGAAAAGCGCCATTTATGATGATTTCAATGTTCAGCACTTGACGCGTTCCACGTGGAGCGTATGCAAGCGGTGAGCTACTCGAAATGCGGTGACAGATTCGATAAGGCCTCATCTCGACGGCGTCGCCTTCCCCGTAATTTGGGCGATACGCACGGATTCTGATGTCATCGCATACAGAGCTCAAATGTGCGCCAATTCCGATTACTCAATTAAAGTGTAATTAAATATTCTCAGTCCGCATCGAATTCGATCGTGAGTCATAACGGCCCAGGCCTGCTTGCTCATAGCGGCTCTGAAACAACACACGGCCCATGTATCAGCATTCCGCGCTCTGATAGAAAATTAAGGCATCTGGCTTTCTCGCCATTTGCTATTGTCCAATCAGCTGTAAAAAAAAAAAAAAAGTTAAGTATTCTAGGGGTTTACCAATAACTAAGCACAGGTCAGACGGCGTCACTCCGTTTAATCCCCGATTAAAAAAAAAAAAAAAAAAAAACAGTTTCGCCCGCGTTTTGAGTCGGACCTTCGAAACTGGTACGATTGAAGAACCTGAAACTCGTACCTGCTCTCCAAAAAGTAGCCGCAGTCGAAATCAGCGAGCCAGCAAATCCTTACATAACAGAATCAAAGGGGCCAGTTGCCTTCCACTCGTTTTCGTCCCACTTCGGTACATTCACGGCGGCTAAACCACTAAAGGGACACGTGCGAAGATCACCTCCAAGTCCAGCCACTTGAGTTGCCGCGATGAGCGCAGAGTACTCAAAAAAAGGGGGCACATAATGACAGCGAAGCGGGCACGCAGGTGGCAGGGAATACTATTTCCCAAAGCGCAGGAGCAAACGCACCAGGGCTCAACTCCATGAGCCCTCGCAGCGCGCGTCCTGCGCGCTTGGATGCGCGCGCGCTGGGCAGCCGAAGTCAGCGCATGCGCGACGCCCTGCCGACAGCCGAGCGCTTTCACGACGCTCGGATCCGACAGTGCCAGTTATTCGGCACACGCACTGCTCGCGGCACATCGACTAATCAGCGGGCGCTCTGCGTCGTGTATATCAAACATTTCATGGGTATGTTCTTGTGTTTTCATCACAGAGGCCGTGAAAATGCTCCAGAAGCGACGGAAGAACCTCCGCGACAAGTTCCGCCGATTATGCAGCGCGCGACAGGCGCGTACCGCGCCATGCGCTTGGACTTGTGTACCGCTTTTTTTGCGCGCCGGGGTGCGGTGCTCACTGCGCAGGCGCGAACTAAGCTCTTCCCCTACCGCGCCGTGCACCGCACGCAATCGCGGAAAGATGCACTGCCACAGCACGAGCAGTGCGTGCGCGTCAGGGTAGGAGCGGCGTCCGACGACCCTGGCCACAGCAACAAGCGTTGCCTCGGGAAACCCCTCAACGCTCCGGATTCGACCGCGCAAAGGCGAACCGCTTCCCGTGCTGCCGCCGGATTAACGGCAACCGGTTCTGCACGCCGCAAGAACCCAATCCTTCCTTCCCCCACCTTGCCGCTTTTTTTTAAACTTGAAACAAGAGTGGCCCAACAAACAGCACGCTGAGTAACCACGACTGCAAATCCAACAGCCCTGCGCTCTCAAAGACAGCCAAATCAAAGCAACCTACAAGATAGCGCGAAAAAAAAAAAAAAAAAAAAAAAAAAAAAAAAAAAAAAAAAACAAGCGCACGAAAGCTTTTCACCCCGCCCCACAGCGTCGCTCCGGCTAACGGCGTGATTAACCGTCAATTTCAAGGGCAGCTCGGCTCGCAACACCAAGGGATAACGCGATCGGTCGGCGCTAGTCGAGTTTCCACTTCAGGAACAAGGTAAGCGCTTTCCTGCTTCTCGCCCCTACATTGTTATTAAGGCGAAAGCCTTTAATGGCTTATGCGCTTGAGGACAGAATGTGTCCCGCTTTTGAGGCGGCTCTGATTGGCCGAAGCGGGATGACGACATAGAGGTCTAGACCAATCACAGAGCACCATCACAGTATGCGCGAATGCGGGCTTTATATGGACATATGCCAATCAATGATCAATTACTAATGACTATTTGGTAATTCAATAATTAATGACTAATAATTAATCATCTGCTTAGTGACTAACTGATAAATTAATTATAATGATTAATTTTTAATTACTAATTTTGCTGTTGTCCGTCGTAATTACTTTTTTTTCCACTAATCGATGCAAGTGACACTCCGTGTAGCCAAAAAAGTACGGGACAAGACCCGAAAAAAGCTTTTCTAAAAGTTGAAAAAGTTGTCCCCGTGGCAATCATGGTCATGGAGCACGTTTACGGTGTCAATGCTAAGACGCCATTTTCTTTCCGCAGCACGGCACGACGTTTGGAGAACAGGTTCGACGGATGGATATATAAGCCTCTATGATCGCTACGATAGGATTTACCAACAGCCGGAGTAATCCCGGCCCGAAAGGACGACAGGGCAGCGCCAATGCGTGTAACGGTTTCTTATTTGGGAATATACAGCCGACTCTATTGGGAAAAAAAAAAAAAAAAATGAAGCAAGCACATGCGCGCACTCGACCCTGGCTAAAGATATAGCCGACTCCATCAGAGGAAAATAAAGAAACAAGCACAGGTACGCGTTCGTCTCTGCTATCCTCAGCAAAGATGGCCTAAGCCCCCCCCCCCCCCCTTTCTACTCGTAAAAAAAAAAAAAAAAAAAAAAAAAAGAAAACGCACCGGCCATGACCCGATGGAGACAAAACAATAATAGGTTCGTGTGCAGCATAAGAAGGGAAACAAGGCTGCTCAGCAGCAACGCCAGAAGCAGCAGCGACGTCGGCGGCGCGCGCCGAAAAGGAAAGGAGGGTCTGTGGAAAGAGAAGCAGGGATCACGCCAGTCGGCAACAACACACGGGGGTCTCAGGGCGGGCCCTGCACTCGTTCGGCGCCGACAAGCTCCGAAACCGGAATACGCCAACGGCGACCGGCTGCCCCCGACGGCCCATTCGTCCAAGAAAAGGCGAGAACGGCACCACGGCGGTAGCGACAGCCCGTACCACATATGCACACGTCTAGCCCATCTGTCTCACGATGCCTTCTGGGGACTCCAGTGGTATCAAGGTGCTCCCGATACCAATTACTGCAAGCGCATTGAGTCGACTCTGCAAGAAGGAAACGTCTCAGGGTGGACGCGCGGCGTTTCCCATTGCGGTTGCTCGAACGCGCGCGCAGGGTGATCATCGCTCGCCGATGAGGTCTGAGGACCGGCCCACCCGAGTATTCGGATAGATGATGATGATCGGGTTCCGAGTAGTTGCGCGGCAGTCGCATGAATTTGTGGATCACAATTATAGTGCCAGTGGGGCAGCAACATACTCTCGCGCTGAGGAAGAGAAGACGGACGCCCAATTGCTCGCGAGGAAGGGGGCCAGTGCATTTATCGGTCGGTTCTAGATAAGATGGCTATGCAGTGAGTGAGTGAAAAACGTTCATTTTCTGATATGGCGATTACATATTGAGGGACGCGCTCAACGCAGTCAGGATGAGGATAGAAATTCCAGACACTGCTCAAAGGTTCAAACAAAGCTTACTTCTAAATTTCGAGCGAAGGTCGACCGTACAGACGGGGTTTATAAATCCCGCCTTGCCTTCCATGCATACGCATCATCTCAAAACTTTCGACTGAAAGTATAATGACAAATACTAAACAGAGAACAACCAATAGCGCTCGCTTGAAAGGCGAGCTCCCAACGCACCTGCGCGTGCAAGTGTGCGTGTACAGGAGTGCCAATTAATTTTCGCCGAGGGTGGCAGCTATTAATTCCTGCCTCCGCGAACGGACTCGCGGCGCGTTCGAAAAAGCATTCAGCGCCCCGCGCGAGCCTCCGCGAAAAAGACGCTCGTGTTACGACACTGGTATTATTTTCTTTTTCCTCGTAATTAATTAGCATTTGCCCGGGAAAGCCATTGACATGCCATTTTGTGCAATCACCTAAAAAACTAACAATACAAGAAAACAAATGAAACAAACAAGCCGCTCGGTTTCCACTGAACAGGATTCTGAACTGAGGCACCGCCATCCACACACCTGATCTCGAAATTGCTTACTTCCCGGGCAACACTGCGCTCGAGTTTCGTCAAGCTGGATTGCGTAAGAGGTCCGGGGAAAAAAAGGCGGCCGGGTGTGAGCTCATTTGGGACGAAACAAGGCGCTCGCATCGATTGGCGCTAAACATAGCCAGGATTAAGGCAGCACAGAGCAACGCAAGGACGCACACCAGGGCCGCAACAGCGCTGCTGACGCCGACTTCAAATGCTTCGCTAGATGACCGTTGAAAGGGAACGCTCAACGAATCGGATTATGTTTACCTCTGCACTGTACTTGGAAAAAGCCTCAGAGGGACTCATTCTCCAGAAGGAAGAAAGCTATAGTTGACAGAATAATAATTCTCTTTGATAATTAGACGGAAATCGCTGATGGTAATACAGCGTTGCATTTCAGTGTAAAAAAACAACCCAGTGACTCTCTCTCTCTCTCTCACACACACACACACACACACACACACACACACACACACACACACACACACACACACACACACACACACACACACACACACACACACACACACACACACACACACACACACACACACACATATATATATATATATATATATATATATATATATATATATATATATATGTATGTATATAACCACGAGAATCTGTGGCAAAACGTCCTATGACATCCGTGCTGTATGTCATAATACGTAATATGGAAACACTGCGTCCAGCGGTGATAAAGATTTTAGATTATCACAATGTTCCATTTAGCGGTGTCGACTTCCGATGATTCTGACGCTTCGAGGCACTATTAGGAGGCTAGAGGTGTGCAGTTACACAGCTAGCCTAGCCACAACCGCAAACAACGAGCTACGTTGCTCTCTCCAAGTGCAATGGTATGTCCTTCTAACGTACACATATACCAGAGCGCTGAGCGAATAGATTAACTTCGTTTCCATCACGCAGTTTGTCGCAACGGTTTATCCCGTAACCATCGCATTGCTTATATTTTCCTTTCCGTTGCAACGGGAAACCGTTTCGCTGAATTGAACTATTACAAAAACGCCTGGGCAATATCTTCACGTCGATTCGCCCCACAATTAAAAATAATAATAATAATAATAAAAAAAAAAGATGATAAAGAGGAGGGACGAGAAAAGTTAACCGTAACGGGACAACGGGCGACGCTGTTCCCACGCGAATAGCGACGACGGGGGCGGCCAGAGAAAGGGGGGGGGGGGGATAATTCTGTTTACTTTGAGCGCCCGTCGACTGAGTCATGGCTTGGCGGTGGCGGCGAGAAAGAACCAGCCCGGGCGCGCTGCCTCTTTTTGTGGTTCCTACACGGGGCGAGGGCTGTAATCACACAGCTATAGGTCGGTAGGTTGCGCGTTCATGGTTAAAAAATATATGCACTGCGCAAAAGGTACACGAAAGACATCTCTGTGAAGGAGGCCAAGGACCAACTAGGGAGCCATATCTGCGTCGGGTTCGCGCGGCAGTCTGACCGATAAGACGGGATGAGTACTCCGCGAGGCATGCTGCTAAGGAATCCGCTTGTCGCATGGTGGTGACCACGTGCCTGTCAGGCTCACGGGGGAGAACAGCGACTGTCAGGCTCTCGTGTGCGGACTTCTCTACCGTCCCTGACCAGGCATTACGGGGGCCTCTCTTACAGATGGGTGTCCCGTAGAACTCCATCGCCACTCTTTCGTAGGGACACCAGCACCAGAGCATACCGCTTCGCCGCCACGTCAATCGGAATTCTCCAGACAGGCGAGAGAGAAAGGAATGTGAAGTCTAAAACAACTGCGGGCTCCGACGCCCCCAGCAGCGCTCGCAAATAACATTTCGGAAAAAGACGAAAGAAAAGAGAAAGAACGGTATGCGCCGCACGTAAATACCAGCGTGCTGCGCGCGCACTGCGCGGTTGTCGGACAATGAAATTTCCCACAGCCCGGCTTTCTCGACTCCCGCCGCGCTAGAAGCGAATAGGACACGTTGGCTCTCTGGCGGAAGACAGCTGGGTGAAGCGCTCGGAAAAAGTGCTGGACACCAGCACCCCATCTCAGCTCAAGGCATGGAAGCTGTACACTCGAGAATAAACCCAAACGAGAAGCGCAAGACGCGGCGGGGGGTCCCCTTCACGTTAGGTTATTAGACTGTACGAGTTACCAGTCTAGAGCGTACGGTTTCTCCATGCGAGTCACGAACGTGAGCTGTCATCGCGGATGCGCTCGAGGACAGAAAAAAAAAAAAAAAAAAGAAAAAAAACGGGGGAGGGGGGGGGGGGGGAGGCTTCGAGCTTCGCTCCTGAAATCACGAAACAAAACGAGTGAAGGAGCAAGATGTCTTATAAATGAACAAAATATATAAAGAAATGAGAGGAGTGCGATTAGTATGCGCCCCGGCGGCAGTGGGGTTTGCGTGATACAAGGCTTCAGAGTGGATACATCGTATATACATACTACACCAGGGACATGGACTCGGGTAAAAGGAAAGGAAGGAAAGAAAAACAGCCAGCATGCGAGAAAATGCGGCTAACGGGAGTGCGAACGCAAAACTGTGCCTCAAAATTTTCCGTTTCATTTCGATTTTCACTCGTTAGCTCTAGTTAAGTTCATGAGCACGGCTAAACCCATTGTGCATCGCACCCTGCCGAAAAAAAAAAAAAAAAAAGGACCATGCAAATAATTATAATCAGTATAGCGTGATCCTTCATATGACAGGTCAACATCCCCTTCTTACTAGAAGCTCACGAAACGAAAGCACTGAACGATGCATTAAGCAGGGCCACGCAGCGCTGTCTCATAGCCACACACAAGTCTAATAGGCATCAGCCGCGACAGCTCACAGAGCATGGCGGTGGCGAACATCGTGCGTAACGATTTGGCGCGCGCCCTCTTCGGGCAGCTGCACAAACAGCGCCCGCGCAGCGGCGCAGCTACCGCAGAGGCCCTTCCTTACATGCATTACACCCGTCATGCACCTCGCTGGACGCATTACATACAGCGAGTCACCACCCTGCAGGCTTAGCCGCCTCTTCGCGTGAAGGGGTCAACGCACTGAGATGGGAGAGGGGAGGGGTACAGCTCGCTGCTGTGGTGACAAGTGGTAGAGGGTGTCCCGCGCACACACGTAACCCCTGATCGAGCGAGAATAAATGAGGCGAGCGTACTGCGCGGCAAAGGCGCGCTCGGCGGAGAGAGGGAAGCGGAGCGGAGAAACACAGATACAACGAAACAGCCACGAAGTGAACCGGGGTCACGCAAAAGCCGAAGCGCGCTGGCCAGGGGCAGGGGGAGCGGGGGAACGCGATCACAAATCGACGCCTCGTACGCAAGCGGGGCGAAAGTAATAAATACGTTGCAAAAATCAAATTAATATGGAGAAGAGAGACACACACACGGGGAGGGAAGAGGGGGGAAGGGGGTTAACGGCGCGTCGATATGTGCCCGTTTCCGCATCGCGTACGATCGCCGAGGGCGTATGGAAAGCGCGGAAGCTTCTCCACCACTGGCAAAATAATTCGGCACGGGGGGAGGGTGAACATTCCCTCCTTCATCGGGGAAAAATGCAAAATCAGAAAAAAAAAAACTATATACAAAGGGAGAAGAGAGGGTCGAAACATGGGTCAGAAGAAACTCTCCTCCAGCGTGCTAATTCCCCGGCAAGACAAAGGGGGCGGGCCCCGCACGCACGCGCGGCCCAGACGGGGCACACCGATACCGCACTAAGGCACATATGATACAGCCGACATTCTTTACGACGACGCGGTGAAGCAGGCAGCGCTGTGCGCACGCAACGCTCCCCCTCGGGGCCAGTTTCTTGCGAGCAACGTTGCTTAACCCGACACGGAGCGGCGCATACATATACTCGTGCGTATGCAACAGCCCGCGGGTGGAACGCAAAGTCTGCTTTCAACAATAAAGCCCGATTACATGAGACGCCCTCTAGTGCACACTGCTCGTTGTTTGGGTGACAAGCAGCTTCCGAGTATTTATCGCGTCTCAATACTTTTCGCGGCGCGCACGCATTTGCGAAGACAAACGACGCCGCGGGCCGCTGCCGGCGACATAACGGGGCCAAGCAGAACGAGTTCCGTGTAGACTCCCATCGTAGAAGCGTCGCCTACGGCTTACCAGACTCGTGCGAGGAGGAGTGTTTCGCGGAGAGAAAGACCGCAAGCGAGTGTCGGCGTAGACAGCTCAGTTTGGGCTGGTTGACCTCGCGACACCCAGCAAGCGCTTTCGATGCGCTCTGTTTCACTAACTTGACTCGTCCGTGGCTGGTGGACTAACAGACAACGGGGTGACGGAGCCCCCCGCCGCTCTCACGGCGCGAGACGCTCGCGCGTCAAAACTAGAGCTGTACAACGCGGAGTCGGGACAAACTGGCAGGTGCTCATGAGGAACCAGTTGTAATGCGCCGACACTCTCGGCAGCCGCTCGCCGTGCTGGAAGTGGCTAGGCTGCTGCTCTTTTTTACCGCGCCCACACACCGTTCCAACCAGGTTTCATATGGAGCAAGCGAGCGCGATCACAGTGCGCGCTTCTCGCAGAAACGCGCGAGAGCTTGGCAGCAGCAGCGAAGCGCTACCGGAATGGGGTGCGAGTAATAATAATAAAAAAAAAGCGTCTCGGGAGCAAGATCAGCAATAGGTTTTGAATAGTGGGCCGCTAGCCGCGTTATTCAAATAGGGTAGTGTGTGTGTGTGTGTGGGGGGGGGGGGGGGGGTATTGCTCGAAAAGACGCTGTTAACGTAGCTCAAGGGGTGACTGACAATCCCGCTCATATCACAGTGGGGTGCACGCGCATAACATGCGTCTACTGTACCGGCTTTGCGCAAGCAGGCGCGCCCAAAGGCGAGTCAGGGACACCGGGCAGGCTGCCGGCCCGCATTACAGTAGCAGCACCTGTCAGACGGCGACGACGGGCTTTTGGCGGTCAAAGGACGTAGAGAGCTAGTAGTTACCGTACATACGTACGAGCGCGCCGCTGATCCGATCTTGGTGCACGGCTGCGCGGGCCGGGACAACGCTGACATGACTGGTTTCGATCAAAGCCTGCGTTTCCTTAATTTCAAGCAGTACGCCGTCCCGTATTCTGGCGCACTGCTTGACACGCAGGACAGTCCCAGCACAGGTTCAAGCACTCTTCGGTCATCTCTGTACCATCCTGGGGCCATGTGAGAAGAATTTCAAGGGTGTTGAAAACAGAGTCTGCGCCTGCCGTGTTGTGCTCGTTTCTTCCCTTCATCGTTGCCCCTGTAGTGCAGTTTTTCCTTTCTACGAACATGATCAACTATAATCCGCAAGAACGTTCTTCTAACTCTAATCTCAGCTTCCAACATCACCCTCCTCTACTGGCACCTGCAAACATGTGTTCCATCCTACAGCTTGAATTCCGTTACCCTAACAGGCCGTAAGTTATCAATCTGACACTGCATTCCTCATCTCCATCTCCGCTGTTATACCTTTGCTGTGAGTTTGTCCTCTAACACACGATGTCTGCTTTCTCTCAACTGATGCATTACTAAATATATATATATATATAGAAAAGCCAAGTTACGCGTCTTCTGATAACATCGTTATTTGCCTCTGCCATGATGTGCAAGCATTCAATTTGGCACAGAAGACTCTAGGTACAATATGTACATGGAGCTGACGCACAGCATTATATCGTCCACTGCGTAGCGATGTATTATTTCCCACGTTTCCTGCTGTGGAAAAAAAGTCTACAACGCTGTACGAGAAGCGCTGGCGTCATAAAAAGAGCCTTATACTGGGGAACTGCGGGCAGGCGCGTTACCAGCTGAACAAGTTTGTAGAGGGCGTTGCGCTGCAGAATAATTGATAAAAACATGGCCGTGGTTTAGCTCAGCTAGGCCAGGATATAAATAGCGAAAACATGTGTGCCTGGCGCTGAGCTGCCTACTCCTCTCCAATCTAATCCCATCCAACCCATGGTGTAATCCAATCCAGCCTAACCTCATCATCATCATCATCAGCCTGACTATACCCACTGCAGGGCGAAGGCCTCTCCCATATTTCTCCACCTAACCCGGTTCTGTGCTAGCTGCATCCACGTGACCCCCGCGAACTTCTTAACCTCATCAGCCCACCTAACTTTCTGCCGCCCCCTGCTACGCTTTCCTTCCCTTGGAATCCAGTTTGTTACCCTCAGCGGCCTTCGGCTATCCTCTCTTCGCACTACATGTCCTGCCCATGTCCATTTCTTCTTCTTAATTTCCACTAGAATGTCGGTAACTTGAGTTATTTCTCTGACCCACTCTGCACGCTTCCTATCTCTTAATGTTACCCCTACCATTTTTCGTTCCATAGCCCTCTGGGTTGTCCTCAACCTAAGTAGAACTCTCTTGGTTAGCCTAACCTAATCTAATCCAAACCAATCCAGTCCAATAAAGCACAGTTCAGTTCAGTCAAATACGTTCACCAATAAATCCTGTCCAATTCTGAGTACACGCTCGCCCGAAATTCGTCGAAAAAGGAGACCGGCCCAGCATAAAGTGGCTTAGTTCGGCTATGCCATCTTAATCTTGATTTCAAGTCCAGGTTATAGTCTGGTTGTCTAGCTATGTTGTTGCATTAAAGACGAGATGCCTTCTTCTTCTGGTTGCTTCTTGATTGTCAGATGGCGCGGCGAGCGCGCGGCGTCCGCCAGGTGCGGCGGCTGCTAGGCAACGGCTCTGTGCCTCCCGCCACGCGGAACTCCTCGTTCGTGGCCAGTGTAGCTTTCGCTACAAAAGCACGCACGCAGGGTGTCTGCAAATGATCGACAAGTGTCCCAGATGGACACGAGACAAATCAGCTACGTACTCAGCGCCGCGTCGCAGTTTTGCTAGTAGCGTGAATATGGGAAGCCGACGGCGGACAGAAGTAAGGGAGTCGCAAATTATACCGGGAAGCGTCGAAAGCCATCACAAGCCGTTCCTTTTCTTTCCGCCTGCCGCAGCTCGAGTGCAACTGCTGCGGCTGGCAACATTCCTTTCCCTCCTTTATGTGTATTATTAATTTTTAAATAAACCACAGCAACTTCCGCCGAAAGCCACTGAGTCGACAAGCACCACGGTGCGGTGGACAGTCGACGATTCTCCAAAGGAGGAGAAAATGGTTCTGTGCATGCCTACCTTAAGCCTCCCACACGACCCAAGGCTCTACGCCGACATCGACGGGAGATAAAAATTTTCGCGGAGACGTCAAGACAAGCGGTACCTGGAGGTGCTAAGGGAGCGCGTGGCTGCACACTGACCAACAAAAGGGAGCCGCATGCAGGAAAGGGTACTGATGCACCGCTCGTTGCGACCACAAAGCACGCGGCAAGGTCGCTTGACCGGGCCACCTTTCTTCGTAGCGGCGCTAAGTCGGAGGGGGTCACCGACTTCACAAAGTTTTAGGAAAAGCGGGTGAGGGGGGGAGACGACGACGCTGTGCTGTGGGAAACGACTTTACTCATTTGCCTTAATCGCTTTAGCGCGAGAGCGGCAAGGAACTACACTCCATTTCATACATGAAGTGCAACACTGCCAAAGCTACAGCTCTTGTTCGCGCTCTCCGCATCCGCGATGAAAAATAGTGCCTACTCTTGACGAGAGGAAATAATAGTTATTTTTGTCTGCAAGCTTAATACATCTAACATTTGCCATCAACTTCATATCATCATCATCATCATCATCAGCCTGATTATACCCACTGCAGGGCGAAGGCCTCTCCCATATTTCTCCACTTAACCCGGTTCTGTGCTAGCTGCATCCACTTGACCCCTGCGAACTTCTTAATCTAATCCGCCCACCTAACTTTCTGCCTCCCCCTGCTACGCTTTCCTTCCCTTGGAATCCAGTTTGTTACCCTCAGCGACCATCGGTTATCCTCTCTCCGCACTACATGTCCTGCCCATGTCCATTTCTTCTTCTTAATTTCCACTAGAATGTCGGTAACTTGAGTTATTTTTCTGACCCACTCTGCACGCTTTCTGTCTCTTAATGTTACCCCTACCATTTTTCGTTCCATAGCCCTCTGGGTTGTCCTCAACTTAAGTAGAACTGTCTTGGTTAGCCTCAACGTTTCAGCCCCATAGGTGAGTACAGGCAAGATGCAACTTTCCTCTTGAGCGATACCGGTAAGCTGCTAGTCATAATCTGAGAGTGCTTGCCAAATGCGCTCCATCCCAATCTTATTCTTCTTGATATTTCCTTTTCATGGTCCGGATCTGCGGTTACTACCTGTCCTAAGTAGACATATTCGCCTACTATTTCCAGTATTTCGCTATCTAATGTAAACTGCTGTTCCTTCCCGAGGCTGTTGAACATTACCTTAGTCTTCTGCATATTGATTTTCAAGCCTACCTTTCTACTTTTTCTGTCTAGGTCATCAATTATTATTTGCAGTTCATCCCCCGAGTTGCTTAGCAAGGCAATGTCATCAGCAAATCGCAGATTACTGAGGTATTCTCCATCTACCCTTATCCCTAACTGCTCCCATTCCAAGTCTCTGAATACTTCCTCTAAACAAGCTGTGAATAGTACTGGGGAGATTGTGTCTCCTTGTCTAACACCTTTCTTTATGGGAATTTTGTTGCTTTCTTTATGTAGAACTATGGTTGCTGTGCAACCACTATATATATCTTCCAGCACTTTCACGTACGGCTCGTCTACCCCCTGATTTCGCAATGCCTGCATCACCGCCGAGGTTTCAACTGAGTCAAATGCTTTTTCGTAATCAATGAATGCTATGTATAAGGGCTGGTTATATTCCGAGCATTTTTCTATCACCTGATTGATGGTATGGATATGATCGATAGTAGAGTACCGTTTCCGAAACCCTGCTTGATCCTTTGCTTGATTGCAGTCTAAGGTTGTCCTGATTCTATTAGCGATTACCTTAGTAAATACCTTATACGTAACAGACAGTAAACTGATTGGTCTGTAATTTTTAAGGTCCTTAGAGTCCCCTTTCTTGTGAATGAGGATAATGTTTGCATTCTTCCATGCTTCCGGTACCGTCGATGACACCAGGCACTGTGTATACAGGGTGGCCAGTTTTTCTAGCACGATATCCCCCCCGTCCTTCAGCAAATCTGTAGTTATCTAATCCTCTCCAGCTGATTTCCCCCTTTTCATAGTTTCTAGTGCTTTCTTGACCTCGTCCTTCGTCACTGGTGGAACGTCTGACTGTTTTTCCCTACCGCCAATCTTATTACGGTCCTGACTACTTTGGCTACTGTAGAGATCTGTATAGAACTCCTCGGCTACTTTGACTATCTTGTCCATATTAGTGATGACGTTGCCCGCCTTGTCCCTTATCGCATACATCTGGTTTCTGCCTATGCCCAATTTCTTTACCGCTTTAAGGCTTCCCCCGTTCTTTACAGCATGCTCAATTTTCTCCATGTTATACTTCCTTATATCGGCCACCTTGCGCTTATTGATTAGCTTTGATATCTCGGCCAATTCGATCTGGTCTGTTGGATTGGAAGCTTTCATACTCTTCATAACGAGTATCATACTATTCTTCTTTCAATTTCATAACGAGTATCTTTTTTAGGGAGAAAGGATCGGATTCGGTGAATTTGTATGTTTTTTATGTCGTTTTCGTTCGTGTCGCGTTTTCGCCACCCCGCAACCTTGCCAGCTGTGCCACTAGATGGCGCTGGCTGTGCCCACAGTGCTGCGCATCTCTTTTTGAGAAAATGGTTCTTTGGTGCGCATTTTTTTTATAAGGTTCGCACTTTTTCTATAAGATCCGCACTGCGAAGATGTCTAGGTATGCGAGGCAAGTTATTGCAAACGTGTATGCTCGGAATAGAGCCCGTTTCCGCAGGAACCACTCGGCCACAAAACGAACGCGTAGTGATACGCCTACGTTTTTTTTTTTCTTGCGGATTACTTGCGTAGCTTTCGCTGCGTTGCACCTGATGTATGAAACGGAGTAGAGTGCGGGCGATATGTGACATTTTGCGTTCTCGTCATTTCTTTCTCTTTCGGCGACAGAAGCTTTCGCGCGCACTGTCGTAGATAAGGGTAGAGGAAGCGATTCGGCGGGCCAGTCGCTTTGGCTGAACTCTACAGTTTACAACTTTGTAATAAGCTTTAACTTTTGAATGAGTGTGTTTTGGGGTGAGAGTATTTAGCAACGACAAAATTTAAAGGGAAGTTGCGCGCAGCAAAGAATCAATCCTGTTGACTTTTGTTGCAATTGGACGTCGCTTGAATGTGGCCTGGACATCGGGACTTCAAAATAAGTAGGCCCGGGAGCTCAGTCTGTCGTTTTTCGCTACGGTCAGCTGCAATCATGCATCCTCGGCTATGCCGAGCAAGGGTACTCTACTGTTGTTAGCCAGTGCAGTTCTTGCTTGTTTGTTTACGTCGCATTTCTTTGTTGTAAAAATGTCTCGAGGTGCCTAGGATTGTAATTATCAAAAAGAGCGGTACAAAAAAAAAAAAATTCAAGTCAGAATCTTTCACTCTCTGCATTGTATAAGTCGTCGCACGACCGTCTCCGACGGAGTCTACCTCATGGTGCAAATTTCGGTGTTTGACAACTGGGTACTCAATTTGCTGCTGCCACAACAACGATGGTGGGGCAGAGCCACTTACGCAGTTGGGCGACCGTCTTCTTGGCGACCAGGGCGTCCTGCCAGGCTCCGTGCGCTGGCTGCAGCAGCAGCACGAGTCCTAGCGCCGACAGGGCGCCATGCAGCCGTGTGGGCCACCACCGCGGCGGAGGCTGCTGCCGGGATGTACCGCCGCGGGTCACCACGGGCCTCCCCATCGCGGGGGCCTTAGCGGCGGACGGCCCGGACGATGCTGCTCTCCTGCCTCACGGCGCAGCCCATCGGCCCTGCACACAAAACAACAGAGGTCGTCAGTACCGCGTCGGGTCAACATCAATACGCATGCACAACAAACTCCTCCGGCTGAGCGCTCGCCAGCGCCCGCCCACTACTAATTGGAACTTCCTGTCCAGTCCCCGAGCACAGCAGACAGGCGCGCGGCATTCAAAGTGCGCCACTGCCGCCTTACGTACGTGAAAGAACACAATAAGTTTCCCGTTGGACGGCTCAACCGTCTCCGGGTGGTCTCTGTTGTACGCTCTGCCCACTCCCAGTACTGGGCGCTTGGTGTAATTGGCTCCATGGTCTGGCCCTACGGCCATAAGCACATGTGAAGGTAGAATTTTTACAACCACCACTATATGCACACTATCTCTCGACCAGCGAAGCCGCGTACAATGCGCAATGGCAGAAATCACTCCCCGCGGACATGAGCTGTTCGCAAAAGAATCAGGCGTGACTGCTAGTATAGATGCAGTGGTTTTCTCCCTAGCTGCACTCAATATCCGTTGGAAGAGGCGCGTAATTAAGGTCTCTCACACGACGCACATTTGAAAATCACGCACACTCAAGGTGCGATAACAGCCGGCGCTTTTACGAGGCAAAGAACCTTCACATCAAATGCGAAGGATGAGTACACGTGCCTCGCAAGCTAACAGCAGGATGTCCCCGCTGAGCAGCAGAGTTATGTATGTCTGTAGCTAAGGGTCAGACGTGTCGGTCATCAAAATGTCCGCCAGGACTCCCGTTACTCGCCTTCTCCAACGACGTCCTGTCCCTGGCACCTCAGGTTCTTACCGGTGCCAGAGAAATCTCCCTCTGGTCGGCTCTATAAGCGACGCTGGACTTCTAGTAAGATCTTTTAATTCGCACTCTCGCCTGGCAACGAGCGGGTGGCCTTCAGAGCTGGTGCGCGCGGACAAGTGCACATATAGCAGGTTTGCAGACCTGTCCCCTCTGGGAAACGTGCCCAGCAACCGTCGTCCCACACCTCAAGGTCTCGCGTCCGCGGTCGACTGCTCATTTACGGGGTGACTCGCGTGTGCGAATAAAATCGCGTGACTATCGCAATCGGGGTGTCAGTCGCGATCTCGCTGGATTACGGGCTATCACGTAAGGCCCGGCGACAAAGAGGCATAAGGTGGCAGACGCAACGGTGCAGAAAAAGAAAGAAAAACAAACCGGTAGGTGCGGCGTTCGCGACCGCAGTTCAGCGAGACAGGTCAACCGATGAAGCGTAGCACAAAATGATACCTATAACGTCCGCTCTTCGATTACAGAAACCGTCGCCTAGGAACGCAATCCGCCCCGAAGAGACACGGAAACGGGGTACTCTCACGAGGAAACTGCGGATGCAGTCAGTCCTCCGGGTCTATAAAAGAAAAACAAAAGAACGAAAACGCCAGAGAGAGCGGCGGCCGCGGCAGACAAGACGGCGAGCAGCGGGAAAGCTGATAAGGAACATTTCGCCGACAACCGACCGAGTTCGGCGCGGATACCAGCAGGGCCGATTCCTGGCCGGCCACGTTTTCGGCCCGAACGAGTATATGCACTCCCGCCGGGAGGGCACGGGGAGGAAGGAAAGAGTTCGAGGGGGTCATTAGCGGTCATTGACGAGGCGCGCAGCAGCGCGCTTGTTACTCCTGGTTCCCCCGCGGCTTTGAGTGCGCGCATAAAACTCGGCTTCCGAGTGCCCTTCGCCCAGCGACACCAGGACGGCGGCAGAAGCTAGATCTCCTCCCAAACAGGGCCAGTCGATCCTGTATGCCCCGCGAACAGTGCCCGTGAACCGTCAGAAACGTACGGCATGCCGGCGGCGGGAGCTGGAGCAGCGACCCAGCGACGCATCACACGGAAGCACACCCATGGGTCGCGTAGATAGAGGAGCCACTGCTGCTGCTGCTGGTGGCCACGCGTTCCCGCTGGGACCGCCCGTCACGCATCGACGGGCGGTGCCGAATCGCATCGAAGCCTCACGGTGTACACTGCGTGCACAGATGGTATGCAGCAGGCGCCACACGCGTCCGCACTTCGACAAGCTTTTTTTTTTCTTCCTTTTTTTTTTTTTTTTTTTTTTTTTTTGCGTTCAGTCCTTGTTCCACTGCTCTGCGCCGATGTCCGAAGGGAAGGTTCGGATCCGAGCGTCAGCCGCGCGCGTCCGCTAATCCTAGGTCGCACATGCCGATGAACAATGAGGGCTATTCCCCCCCGAAACACGACGAGTCGCCACCATTCCCACGTGACCTTTCGCACGGGAAAAGAGCGAGCTGTTAAGCACACGCGAGGGGCACGCGAACTGGTGGACCGAATCCGACTGCCGGCAGCGCCTGGGCCGATGGGGATAAGCCAGCAACGGCCCGTGCGTCCCTACAGAGCTCTGCTTTGTGGCGATGTCGCTGCCGTCGGCTGCGCCGTGGAGTTTTCCGGGAGCAAGTGGATCGGAACCACTGCTTCCGCGATTTCTTCTGTTTTCCTCCATAGTGGTTGGCGACCCGGCAAAACACTCCAACATCGAATTAGGACACGCAAAAGGCTCGACACGTCAGCGGTCTGCACCTCACACGGCGGACTGCATTCACGATGCAGAGGGGAAGATTTTTTAAGCTCGTCTCCCCTCAGAACCGCAGGACCGGAATTGAGACACGTCAGAAGATGCCGAACAGGAGCGGTCATCTGACAGACGGGACAAAGAGGCCGGCCCCCGTTGCCGCAGTAGGACCTGAGACGCGCCGCTGCTGCCGCCAGCCCCAGTTGCGGCATGTCCAAGCCCACCCGGTCGTGCATAAACGCAACGCGACCGGACAGCCGTGCCGTGCGCCAAGGACTGCCTCCTTCTCTTCCCAGGGCCCCGGTCACGAAGAGCGTGGAAGGGAGAGCGGCTACCGAGGACGTGGGTGAACGTGCACGGGGCGAGCTCCAGACAGAAGCAGAGCAAAGTCGCGCGCGATGGGCGCGGCCTCGTCTCACCGCAGTACGGTGCAGCGTAGCCAAGCAACAGGGACCCTCCTCGCGGTACTTTCGCGTCAACCACGCGCCATCCAATTATAGCAGCGGCCAAAGCTATGCGGACGCTTGCTCACTCTTGGCTGCCACCAAGTAGAGAGACCCCAAACTATCCAGCCAGATGGTTTTCGGTGCTGGCGTAGAGAACGGAGGCGCTATGTTGGAGTATCGCGAGAAAATACGCGCCTCTCGATTTAGAAACGGGTAGAACAGGGTTTCTCCTAAGATGGTAGAATATACGAGGCTGAGATAGCTGCTCCCTTTACAAAATCATCGCATTTTTTTTTTTTTTTTACCTTGCCGGCAGAACAAACGTCACTACGTACTACAACTGCTACAACACACAGACACAAATTCGCAACAAGCAAGCTCTCCATCGGACGGTCTGGGTTTCTCAGATCGCTTTGTTCAGCGCGCAGACTGCCGCACTCCGCATGCGAAAACAAGCGGTACCCTGAAAATAATGAGCGTGTGCCAAAATAAAAACAAAGAAAAATAAAGACTGTCAGCGATCACGAACGTGTGAAAACAAGATCAGCGTTTAAGGCGCTATACGGGGCTTGAAAGCTGCTGCTCAACAAGGGTAGTAACGATAACACACCGAGGAACAGCTCGCGGGTAGGAAGCAGCTGTGTCAGAGCACCTCGTATGGAACAGCATTTCTGCTGTGGAAAACGATAAAAAAAAAAAAAGAAAGGCAAGAGGCACCAGCTAGGCATTATCGCGAGAGAGCACACCGAAAACCACGCACCTCGACCATAAAGCAGCGCTACAGCAGCAAGCCCTTCGCACTGAAACACCTCTCTGCCGCAGAGCAGGTGCTGCTGGCTCTACCGGACAGACGCATCCACCCTGACTGCACACAACTAACGGCAAAGCAGGCGCCTCGCGCGCCCCGCGTGTGTCGTTGTCGTCGCTCGCGCGTGACCGCGCTGTCATGGCGGCGGCTGCTTCAACCGCCGCTCTCTCTAGGTGCGGCAGGCGTTGCCTAGCTCCGGACAGGGGCACACACGCAGAACGAAACCAAAAGAAGCAGAGAAGCCGATCTGGAGAGAGCTGCTGCTTAAACCTGCCGCTGCTGCACCCGCCGCCGGCCTGACGCGCGCGCCCGCCCGCCAGCCAGCGGCCTCTCCGGGCATCGGCGGGCTGTCCCCGTCGGACGGACATGACGCGAACACACACCAGACCTGGCAGTGCAGGCGGCCCGGCCTTTGAGCGAAGCGGTCACGAGAGGCAGATTATATACGAGCGGGGCAGGCCGGTGCGCTTGTGAGCTGTTGCTGTGCCGCGGACGTGAGCTGTACGCCGGGCATACAAGGGGCGCCGCCGTTCAGGTGCACAAAGCAGATGTGAGCCCACGCACGCTACCCTGCCTGCCAGGATAAAGTCTCCACGAGTCGTTCGGCTGACGGAAACGTGTGCACGATAAATAAAAACGAACTAACGCAATGTGAAAGCTACGCCGTCCGCTGTGCAGGGCGACCAAACCAAATGAGTCGAACAGGTCTGACAAGACGCTCTTGCCCGAAAGGCGGTCGCCAGAAACCACCACGCCATATGCATGGACGGCTCGGGGATCGGGGCGCCCATCTCGAGAGCCTACAGCATCGTCGACCTAGAAAAGTCCACTAACTTTCAAAGCCTCCCGGCAAAGATGATACCTGCCCACGGCGAACTATAGCGCACGCTCTTCGAGTGACACCGAGCTGCTAGCACCTCCGGCTGAAGTTGCGAGCGACAAATGTCGCCTGTACATTTAGGGGAAACATTCGTTCTCTTACTCGGCAGCCGCTCATGGGCATGCCACGCACTCGGAAGATTCGGCGCACCGTGTAAGGTGACAAGGTGTCTGAAAAACAAGATGACACGTCTGACGCGTCACGCCGAGCGGAACCCGACATGTTCCCCGAATGACATCAACCGCCGAGCGAGCGTGAAGTCTCCAGGCAGCGGCATGCTGTGCACGCCTTCGCACACCGGCGCCTCTCCGTAATATATACGGCTCCATGCGTACACGGCCCCGGAACCGCATTACCGGCGCCGTTTGTCTCCCGCGATCCAGATCATGACACGCGGCAGTGCGGCACTGCACCAAAACTGCATCGCAAGCCATAGCATATAACTAGCTAAGGTTGGCTAGGTTAGTGCAAAGGAGGAGAGCCACGCCTCGGCTTCTCGAGGTATGCTCTCTCTCTCTCTCTCTCTCTCTCTCTCTCTCTCTCTCTCTCTCTCTCTCTCTCTCTCTCTCTCTCTCTCTCTCTCTCACACACACACACACACACACACACACACACACACACACACACACACACACACACACACACACACACACACACACACACACACACACACACACACACACACACACACACACACACACACACACACACAACCGCCGGACTCGAACCAGCGCAATCGCGTGCCGAACCTGCGTCCAACAATGACACAGGCTGTCGAAGACTAATATGGCATATAGGCGAGATGTGATACAACCTGCAGGCGCACACTATAGCATCCGAAAATGAAATTATAGCTCCAAGCCGCAACCAGAAACGCGGGGCATCTGGCGCACTGGTAAGATCCTTCTAAACAGCGAGTGGTTCAATGAGAACGAAGCTTACGAACCACGCAATAGGCGAGCGATAAAATTCGGCGCACGAACATTCGACCAATATGCTACAAAATTATCACGGGCTGTCGTGTGCGTAAGCGAAGATCCACGTCGCGGGTTTCCAAGAACTGACAGGGGGGTCCGCTGCCTTCCACGCGTGAAAAAAGAAGGCCTAGAGAAGCGCTCGCTGGCTCGGTGATCGACGATTTAACCTACAAAACCCGGTGCCCCATCGCAGCATCCTGGTGCCGGCCAAACGCCAGGAGACGGCACGTGGGCTTGAAGTGGCCCAGCGAGTAAAAGGAGTACGTATGCGAGCACTGGTGGGGGGTCCAGGCCGCTACAAACAATCAAGTAGGCCGCGCCCATCGGGCTGCCAATCAAGCGGCGCACCTCTTTCGCGCGTTATTCTGAGAACTCGCTCGTTAAGCTGGCCGCACATCTGGCACCGCGCAAAGTTAACGCGGTAGGTGCCAAGTGTCGGCTTAAATGCGTCACGCGCGCACCCCCGAGATGACAGACACTGGGGGACAGTCAGCTATTAGGCCCGCAAAATGGACGGTAACTGGCAAAGGTTCCTATTGCCTTTAACAAAGGGGGCGCGGCCAAGAACGATCCACTGCGTCAGCGGGACGCAAACGCACGCAAGACCACCCTCGACGGGAAGACGACGGTCAGCCAGTGTCCCGGCGAACAATACGAGCCACGGCACGGTAATGATTCGGACAGTCGCGCGCCAGAAGCATTTAACTCGCACAAAACGAAGCTTGCCCCTCCCCTCGCCCCCCCCCCCCCCCCCAACACACACCTCTTTCTCTGTATTTTTATTTCATTTTTTTCGTTCGTGCTGAGCGCACTACCTCGATTTCAACGACGCCCTTGCAGCAGCGACACAGGCAAGTGAATATTTCACAGCCTACAAATGGACTTTCCAAGTCTACTCGTGCCCGCGGCCGTGTAGAGTAAGAAAGCGAAGCTGGAACAGAAGGCAACCCATCTATCCTCACGAGAGCAGCAGCAGCAGTGGCGGCGACATTGTTTACGGCAACGACGCGCGACGGCGACTCTTTTGTTCACCAACGGAAAAAAAGGAGAGACGCGGCCCAACGCACGCTCCAGCGAAGCAGCATGCATCTCCGCACAGGCTGTTGTTAGGGGAAGACGTGAGTCTCGCAGCAACGGCAGCAGTCGCGACGGTGGGCGACATGCTCCAGCGGACCGCTTCGTACGACCAGACGGTACCTCACACATGCGCGCGGAGCGCTTCGATCGCAGGTCGCGCATGCGCGCGTGCTTGAGCGCGAACCGAGACAGCCGGACGCCTTCTCAATCGCAACAACTTGGACCGTGGGCGTGCGTATTCTATAAACGCCCCGTGGCGTAGCAGCACACTCGCAACAGTGGAGGCAACTAACCGAGAAAGCCGCTTGCCGCGTACCCCTCTCTCTTGTGGCGGCATCAACGCGTGGGCGACGGCGCGTGAGAGTCTGCAGCCGCCGCCACCGCTCACGCCTCCGCGCTCACCTCCAGGAGACAGAGGGGCTTGGAGGATGCCCCGGCGCTTTCTCATCCACGTTACACACCCCTTCCCATCTTTCTCCTTTAGAGAGCGAGGAGACCGGGCCAAATCTGAAAGACGGCGTCGAGAACACTAGGCAGGCTTCCACCCGTCCTTTCAAGCACGACCACCATCCAATGCTGGCGGTTCTCGGAAACCCTTGCTTTCGTGAGCCGAAATTTGTGGCGCCATAACTTTTGCCAGAAACCGCGTGAGTGCATGCAACCAACGTAGAGGCGCTGCTACCCCTATAGAACAAGCCGGGGTCACCGGGGCGATCAAGCTCGGTGAAACTGAAGATCCGGAGGGCCGGGCCACGCAGAGGCATTCATCACGGGCGCAGAGAGGTCAACGTGGGCGCGGATCATCCGAAGCGAGCGAGACGCGCAATCGCCGCTACCTGTCCGACACGCGCGGATGGGCCGACCAAGTGCTGCGGCCGCTGCCCATTGGGAGGAAAAACGGTAGAGTTTGCCGAGCAAACAGCGTCGCGCGCGCTCTCGAGCATAGAATCAACACTTGCGGGCTACCATCGTCGCGCCGCTGAGCGCGCTTCCGTTTCAGAGACTCTCTTGAAGAAAGAGCTCACGGACCCGTGCCAAACTTGAATTTGCAGATGCTCGCTGGCCTCCTCGACAGCGCGGTGCTCCCCCAAGACGACTTTATTTCCTACGAAAGCTCTACAGCAAACACGGAGCCGCCGTCATACCTGGCGCGACCACGACGGCGGCCAGGAGTTTCACGGTGGATTAAAAATATAAAGTACGAGCAAAAAATAAAAGACAAACGAAGAGACGTGATTTGTGAGAAGCGCGTGTCTGCCTCATCGTGTGACGGCAAGATGACACATCTCTGAGTTGTCGATACCCGCGTGAGTGTCTGCTCTGTCGGGCAGAGAGCGCGCACGCTCAAGTCTCCAGTGAGCTGGCATGCAGCGCCCTACGTGACGTCAGCGCGTAAGTTCTCCGGTTCTGATGCATTAAATGGAGAACATTTCAAGGTCTATATCGCACCCGCGAAGTAATCTGCTTCGTAAAGCTAAATAGCTAGAGCCATGGAGTGTTTTAAACCTAGATTCTAGATTCTAGACATCAAAGTGCATTTGTAGCACAGGTACTATAGTTAACTAATCAACCGCTATTTCACTGACGGCTAGAGGCAAGAAAAACGTTTTCGTGCTAATCTGCTACTGTTCTGCTCCTCCCCCCCCCCCCCCTCCTTCCCAGCAAACCAGCAGCGCGCACAATGCATTGCAATAAAAAAAAATCTTACAAAGCAAACCTTCGTACTTATTTTGCAGGCTCATCGACAGGGTGAAGGAATTGAAAGCTTGCCGGAAGGGTACGTTACAGACGTCGGGTATACTCTCCGACGCTTCTAAAGAAAGCACGAGGAGAAGTCTCTGTTGCTAGTCGGAAGAGGGATCACACGCGACACTACGTATGTCGGCTAAGCGTATCCTATCCATTCTCTCTCTCTCCTGCAACTCTCACCTGAATGAAAATGTGGCAGATAACTACAACGGTGAAGCTGGGCGTGGCTATACCGCTGCAGACATCTGAGGCAAATCAAGCCAACCGGCGCACAAGGAAAGCCGCTGAGACAAAGTTTCGCCAAAGCTGGGTCCACCCGGGCATCAATCAGCAACCGTAATAAATTGCGTGCAGGACGTCGCAAATAATAACGCAAGAAAAGACGCCAGCGTAGGATGGAACAATGAAGTACTAACCCCACAGGATGTACTAGCACACAGCGCCACAGACGCAGGAAACAGCCACCGATACACATTCGAGCCCCAAGGCCGCTGCGCCGCGGGATACGAAGAGCGCGAATGACGGGTCCATCCGGTGTAATATCGAACACCTGCCGTCCTCTAGCACGCTCCGACGCAGATGAAGCAAAGCGCTGCGAATAAGGCCGAACAGAACACTTTCGCTATATGCAGCGCTTCAGCTGATTAGATCAGTCCGTATTCCCCGCTCCTCATGGTCGATTAACGAGTGGAGACCGAAGGTAACGAAATGGTTTCCCGTGTTCTTTGGATGGCGAACCCCGAACATAAACTTCCAGCAGTACGAGCATCAGAGTGACAGTGCATGCTGTTCGCACGGCCGAACCGAACATTGCTGCACCGTGACCACGGTTACCCCGAACCACGGTTATCTCGAACTGATCTTGGCGACCTCTGTATGCATGGTTAAACCAACAAATTGCGGTGTCTGTGAATGGAGGGCGCACATCGGTATCCGAGTGCATTTTCCCCACGAAATAACACCTAAAGAGCAACACATATACGCTGCATATAATACGAGTATTTATACGAGTATATATGCAGCGACCAGACCGCGTTTCATTCAGCATTCGAGTACCGCCCGAAGAAGGTGCTGCAAAAGCGTGCTCTCGCACCGTTTCGTATTTGCAGCATGGCTTACGCAGAACGCCGGGAAATGTCTCGTCTCTGTTGCATGCTACTCCCTCCCTGGTTGTCGCTTTAGAGCTACGTTGTTATATACCAAATGTTTTAAAGAAGCCGACCAAGGATATCAAAAAAGAGGGCTTTTTGGGAAATGAAGACAGCCTCTGCGGCGCGGTATTAGTAGCTGCTCCGGGCCACCAGGGGCATAGATGGTGACGTGACACACGCGTGACGAGCAAGGACGAACAGAGTTAAAGGAAGTGGCGCTGACCCTGGTCCGACGAGCGAAAAGGTACAGCAAAGCTCAGTGAATGGCCAGAGGGGAGGGAGAAAAGAGGTTCGGTTTCTGGGGTGTAATCTTCCAAAGTTACTCAGGTTACGGGGAAAGCCGATGACTACGGAAATTTCGACCACCTAGAGTTCTTCAACGTGCCCTGGCATCACACAGCACACAAGCGCCTTGCTTTTCGCCTCCATCGAAAAGCGGCCACTGCGGCTGCAATCGAACTCGCGTCGTTGGGTTCAACAGTGGAGAGAATATACTGAGCCACTACGGCGAGGCAGAGAGAAAATAAGAAAAGCGGGGGGAGGGGGTAACCAGTCAACGTCCAGTAGTTTACCATAGCGCTCAGTATGTCAAGGAGTGGAACGTGTCCAACTTGCCGAAAACCACGAGAAGGCCTTGTTTCCGAAGAGCGCTGCTGGCAGCAGCGAAACATCCATCATCATGAATGATCCTCCAGCTTAAGTGTACTTTTTAAACCACCTTTGTTTTACCATTCCGCCTGGGAGAATCTCTCAACCACCAGTCCTGGGGTCGACGGAGTTCCCTCACTCAAACAATCTATTTTCCGTCTGTTCTCCTGCACGAAACTTCGACATGTAGCTCCGTGGCTATGAAGGTCTGCTTCTCAGCACGAGGTGGCCGGTTAGCACCGAGCAGCGCATTCATGAAGGCTAAGTACAAAACCGCAAAGTAGTAACCACAGGCAGATGAAACTGATTCGGCGCCTTCCACTTCTCGCATCCTGCAGAACGCCGCTCCGACAAGTACCCCCCCCCCCCCCTTTTTTTTTTGTAGTGTGTAATAGACCGCGACTGGAAATAATTAGCCGGTGCTCTACACCGCTTAAGCTAATTGAGACATGCGAAAGCACTGTTTGACATAGTTTTGGCTGGAGGTTCAGCATTGAGGGACTCGCACAGAGTTTTTGGCACAGTGTTAAACGGCTTAAATTCCATAAGATGATGTTAAGGTGAGCGTAGTAGCTCGAAATTGCGTTCTGCTACACAGTGCGCGTTGGATCATCCTGTCAGCCATGACTGGGTTAGGCTTTTAAGACTACTAATCGTGCAGCGAGGCTCAAGCTTTCTTTTTCTTCTTTTTTGTCTGCTCTGGCAATCGTATGGATGCTACCACATTAAAAGACAGCTGGGGCACCTGGGTACCGTGTGCTGGTACACTCGCAAACTAGACGGCTCAAAGAGAAGACGCTCGCGCCCTCCCTCTTTCCTCCTCTTTCAAGGATGACGGTCCCAGCAGCAGCGGTCGTGATGCGCCTCCGCCTGTCTGGCCCGAACTCCAGCGCAGGCCGGCCAGAGAGGTCGACCGCTCACCGGCAGCAGTGAGCGTGAGCAGCAACCTAGGGGCTTGTGTTTATGCATGGGCGTACACACAGTGTGTGTAAACGCAGAGATAAGGTGGAACCAGACAGGAGAGGAGTGAACAAGCCCAGGTGGGAAACCGGTTCGTCGCCCCCTCCCTCTCTGCTCGGCCGTCCAGTACACAAAAGACAGGCCCAGAAACAACACACGGCGGCGGAAGCAGACCTCCTCCTCCTCCTCCGTTTACTTCTCGCGGCAGCCTCGGAAGGAGGGTACCCCGTCCGTCCGTCTAATCGACGTCCTCTCCCAACGCCGAAACAACACACGGGGGACCCCTCACTCGGTGCGGCCCCTCTAGTTTTCGCTTTCGTCCTCTAGGGATGCAAATCCGCTCCGCCCGGCGGAGGGCGCCTGGCACCAGGTCTCGGAACATCACCAGAACGACGCTCTTTTTCTTTCCCGATATTGCTGTTTTTAGTCAGCGAGGTGAACGCTCCCTGCCAGCCGCGTGCTGGGTGCAGTACTGGGGCTGCAAGCAAAGCTAACGAGGATGCTCAGAAACAATACGAGCGCGCCCTACCCGTTCTGCGTGAGCAGAGAGACGAAGGAGGCGGCTTGCGCCAAAGTCCCAGTGCCTAAACTTTCGTCAGCGCTGAAGAAGGCCGCTCAACATTATACCTAGTAACACGGGCAGAGGCATATTATTTTTTATTACTTTTGGGCAGCCTCATTATAATATATGTCCTTGTGATGGTGCTTATGGAGGAAGGCCGCAGCTGAAACGTAGCATCGGGATACAGTTCTGCGGACCAAAGAGAAGGGGACAAGAAACGAAGGGAACAAGGCATGGAGAGAACGATACTGCGGTAGTTGAACGCACACACCTGGGCGAAAGCAAACACACGCGCGCAATTTTCATTAACCAACTCGATGAACTAGGGGTTCAACTTTCTTTTTTCTCTCCATGCCTCAGGGTGTGAAGCACCGAGAAAGGGGTCGTCGAAATCGTCGCCGTGTCGGCAGAAAGATTGCCACAAAAAGGAGGAAGCCTGCAGCCGAAGACGGCTTTTCTTCGATCACCAACCGCGCCACACAAGCGCGTGGGTCAGAGACAGCCTCCGCGCTGAGAAAAGCGCCACAAACAAGAAAGCGCCTCGGGTCGGCTTTCCCGCCAGGCTCATCCGCACTGCGGCGGAACCAGCAGGGCGGTATATTGAGCTGGAACAGCAAGAAGGCCGCGCCGCTCGGGGAAACGCTGCGCTTCCCGTGTTCTCGGAACCGGCGCCCGCAGCTGCCACTGCACCGGCTTGTCTTTCTTCAGCCGCACTCTTTCGTTCGACCCCGCATCGCAAGTGGACGACGCACCGCCGCTCACCTGCTGCTACTGCTCCTGTTGGAATCGGATAGAGAGACCTCCCTTACTTCTTTATCGCACCATTTTCTCTCTCGCTCTCTCATACCTCTATTGAAAGAAAAAGCAAAGGTGTCGATGTGAACAAAAGAAGGCAGAGGGAAGCTAACCCACTGGGGACCCGACGCGCCCAGAAGATAGAAGAGAGGCGGCAATAAAAAGGCGCGCACGCTATCGGATGCGCTATCGCGACCGGCAGGTGACTCTTTCGAAGTCGCTGTTTTGCTTTCCTTTCTCAGCCGGCGGACGATAGATAAGAAAACCGGACGTGGAAGCGATCCCACTACTTAAACCCGTCAGAGCAGAGACACACCGCCCTTCAAGTTTTTTAAAGCTTTATACGCTTCGCGCACGGCGTCCTTTCCTTGACTGCAACTTTTACGGCCGAACGCTCCCCTTTCTTTGTTGAACGCTGTTAGGTAAGAATCAAAGTTTGTTTACTGAAAGTAAAGTGCTCCACGACACTGGCCATTTCCAAGAGGTCTAAAAGAAATGTATTGCAAAGCCGGCCACTCGGTTTGCATCCTGCGTCGTCGCTTTCATCGAGGGACTTGGGACCCCTCACTAAAAAAAAAATACTTATAAAGAAAGAAAAATATCGGTTCTGTTCGGGCGGCGCAAAACCGGACACCCTGTTTACTCATCCTGCTGTCATGTAGCCGGTTTCGCAGATTTCGCTGGCACCAATTTTTCCCGCCGACATCGAGACGCCGAATGGTTTCTGGTCCGGGGCGGTACGTGTGAATGTTGACAGTTTGGGCGCCTTCTTGGCTCCCTTTAAGAAGCCCACAAACTCACACCCCGACGCTGTGAACATTGCTGTTTTCCATAGTTTTCCACAGTTTTGCAACTTCTGCGAGTGCGGCGTCGGAACAGTTTTCAAGAAATCGTTGTGGACTACTGCGGATTAAAGCTAGCGGAGAAGGCTGCTAGCAGACCGGGAGGGACCCACGTGCAAAAACGTTCGCAAAGGTTAGTGAACCTTTTTCTTTCTTTTTTAAGCGAAATCTTCACTACGCAATGCATCGGCCAAGATCAACCTGGCCGGCCGCTTGATCTTGAATGAGCAAGATGTCACAGTGTGGCTATATCTTAACCATGGTGCTACCTGTGGTGTACACCGCCACTTGACCTTTGACGGCAGATACAGCAGCACCCATTCCCCCTTGTATTTGACGGCGTCCTCGACTCCATAGTCGATACAATTGAAACGCTGCAAAATCATGTCTGCCCATGCCTAAATGTAAGCATAACCAAAGCAAACCAACGCTTTTGCTTCGTCTATAACTATAGGGTTAGCAGGGCTAAACCTCAGGCAATTTTTGCTCTGCACAGCGCAGCTCAGAAGCCAGCCTGTATCTTCTCTTCGAGCCACGGCTAGTGGAAACTGTGCTCGTGTGATTTGTTGCCGTGTCGCTGCTATTCTGAGCTCTTATTGAAAAGATTGAATAACTTCGTGGGATGCACGCAGTACTCGCGAGTCAACAACCTTGAGGGCGCGCCGCGTACCGTTGGTTCTTCTAGTTTAAAAAATATCACCACATTGGCTCTAGTAGCGCCCTTTCTTATTCCAGAAACGTTCCCCAGAATGCTGGGAAAGGATGTAATTTTTTTTTTTTTTTTTTTTTTTTTTTTTTTTTTTTTTAAAGGAAAGGGGAGACTGGGGAGTGCGACGGCCGCCACCCGGTCCTCAATCCCGTGAGGTCTGCTGCGAACATGCCGTGCGTCCCTTGGTATAACTGACTGTTTTGCTATTGCATATTGGATCTTTTGCTTCTGTGTAGACGCTATCTTTTATAAACAAAGTCAACGTCTGCTAGTTCCTTTCTTAGACGCAGCAGTGCATGCCGCAGTTCTGCAGCGGACTGAAACTTCGTCACAGTGTAATGCAGCTCGAGAAACTGAACAGACCATGCTTCCAGGAAATTGTGAGAACAAAAGCCCGCGTACAAGGGCAATGGGTCTGGCGCGTCGCTAGACGGCGACGCCCACCAAAAGTGTAAAGGTGCTCGAACCCGCGTATGTGCCCAATTTTGTCTGAAGCAAAGAGCTACTGCGGATGGCAAGCGCTCTAGGCTGTCATCCCTTTTCTACTTTTTCTATTTTCATTATGTCTGTCCTCGTAAAACACAGTCGACAATGACTTAAAAAGGAAGGGGAACCTGCCCCCGCACCGCCAAACTCAATTACAGTGTGATACACCTTACGTCAACATGCCTGAAGATGCGTTAACTTTTCCAACATAAAGCCCCGCAGGGACCACACAACTGGCGGTTGGCTAAAGGCAAGTTGAACACGGATGGCAACAGCTTTTTTTTTTTTTTTTTTCCGTTCGCGCAAATGAAAAACAAAAAACAAAAACAAAACAAAATAGCCGGTGCCAATGAAACGCACTATACTCCCATCGCCGAGCCGACGTCGATCGACCCGCAACCCGGCAGACTGAGCAGCCTTATGACGGGTGGCGCCATTTACCGCCCGTGCTAGTGCCATCGACGACCTCCACTGTTGACTGACCACCACTAGCACTATGCATGCACTGCGTACACACAGTCCCCCCGTCAACAGGTCCACATACGTCAGTGTACCCTGTACACGAACCCCGTAGCGGCGTTCCAGTCGCTGCATATACATACATGCCGAGGCGCTCGAAATCTACGCATAAGTAAGGAAACACTGCCCTACACTGTCCTTTTATTATAAAACATTTAGAAGATCCCAGACGGCCAAGTGCACCGTATACCACCCACACCATGCACGCAGTGCGGCACGCGCTTTGGTCACGAAGCCCACACGCTTCGTCGAGTTGACTCCCGCCACTTGGTCCGTTCTTTTCAGTGCGCTGTCGGCAGCCCTTTGAAAAGCCTGCCGAGGCGAGAGAGCGCGATATGGGCAACAGGTTGAAAGCAGGCAGAGCCTCTAGCTTCGCCAGAGCGAAACCGTTAACGCTTTCGGGCAACAAAAAGAAACCGCGTTGCGAGAGCCCTTAGTACCCCCCTCCTCTTACGTCGTCGAGGGATGAAGACTACGGGCGCGCTCACATGCATTACGGCTAAGCACTCTCGCAAGACGCGAGATATGACCCCCCCCCCCCCCCTACTTGAAACGAGGCGCGCTAAGTCGCGATGGCTCCGGCCCGCTTACATATTCATCGCCCCGGCAGACCGCACACGACCAGGCAGGCAAGCACCCTCGAGAGATGCGCGATAGATGCGCTGAGGTAATCCCGCTAAGCACCGACACATACGCACATGCTTATTCATGGGTGCCCATCGAGCACACGGGACGACGAAGGTGGCGTCAGGTAAGAGCGTCAGCCCTCGTAAATGACCGCCTCTCCGCTCTCTCAAGCTACCTAACCGTACTGCATACACAGCCGCGGCATCGTTCGGAGCAATTACGCGCGGCAGCGATAAACGCGACTGATTTCCCCTGAAAATTTCACCTAGTCGCGAAGCCGCAGGGATGAGCCCCACCGCCGCCAGTTGCAAGTTCTCGACAAAGAAACCAGACGGGCAAACTCAAAATATGCAACCCGAAGCCTGCGCCTCATTTCAGGGGCAAGTGGGAGAACCGTTATCGCGCTTCATTCGCGCCGCTCGCGAATTCAAGCAGGAACGATATATGGCGACTAGACCGACGAGAGAAGCAGCAAGCGCAATGTTGCCACAACGTGCGGGCGAAACGCACGACGGCAATCCTTGATTCAAGCAGCTGGGGCGGCGCTGATCTGCATGGCGAGGCCATTCACCGGGAACGTTTCGCACGTTCTCACTCCAGCAACTGCAATGAAAGAGCTAAGGCACCGAGGCGAAAACGCGTTCCCTGAAATTCAACGAGACGCCCGCAGACTGGACCTATAAATCAGCCCACCAGCGGAATCCATTAAGAAGACGCGGGCGCCGACAATGAGAAAGAACTGACCCTCCTCCCCTCTTCTCCGACCCGCCGACCGACTTTAAGTGGAAAAGCTTTGGCAAGCAGGCGGCCTTCTTTTACTAAGAAATGCCTAGCCCATAGGAAACGCCTTCTAGGAGGCCTCGCCATAGATCTGACGCCGCTCAGACTTGGCACGCACGCGCAAATTAAAAAAAAAAAAAAAAAAAAGAAACGCGTCGAATGCAATCCCACAGTACAGCTTATAACCTCTGACGGTCACGCAAGACTGGCCAGGGTCGTGGCGGATTAGCGAGACGGCGGTTAATCGCTTTAATCCCCACCCCTTAACGAAAGAAAAGATACATATAGAGATCGATTTTTCGATCCGGAAAGAAAATCCGGAAAGAAAATCCGGCAAGAGAACCGACCGCAGAGCACACGATGCTGGTGCGAAAATTGTGAGTGCCTAATTTGAGTCAAGCTATCAGCCCTCACGGACCGTGTACCGTATGCCCCCGCCAAGTGTGGTACACCATATGCCGCGAACGAAAGGTAGTGTGACCCCTGATTTGAATGCGCACATAGGCTCGGCGAGCTAGCTGAAGGCGACATATGAGTACACGAGCGTCACGACTTTCGAAAGCGCACAGCGTTAACGTATTGCTCACTTATAGTCACTCGTTCATAATCGAAACCGTCTCTTCGCCCACATCAAGTAACAAAGAGTAAAAAGCAACAACAACCCTGCACTCTCCTGCTCCCATTTCAGATCCAAAGTTGCGCACACAAGTAAACACGGACTCGTAAGACACAACGGGATCCTATTTCGCGCACATGCAACACCGCCCTGCTACGCGTACCGCGAAGAGGCCTCGTCTTCCCTTCTCGAGTGACGCAACGGTGGGACGCAACCCGCAAATGTTCGCCAACATTGGGGCGTTTTCCGTCTCGCGACTCCTGTCACGGGCCTCGCGGGAGGGGGCGGCTGCGCACGTACCGTGCTTACGCGTGTACAAGCCTGCCGCCTCCCACCGAATTCCACGCGCCAGAGGTGGAGGCGAAGACGCATGGAGGAACTGGAACAGGTTGACTTGCGTACGCGCCTGAACTTAACGCACATAATAGAACCTACACGAAATTTTACAAGAAGGTCTTTCCACGAGTGCAATCTGGCATAAACAACAAGGTCAAACACGTCAGCGCGCGGTTTTTCGCTCGATCCTTGTACTAAAATGCTTTTTTACTGTTGTTCGTCCTATGGCGCTCGTCCTGTGGCCTTCGTACTTTATGCTTCAATCTATAAATCCACCATTTCGATTAAGTCAACTGTGACAAGCCGAAACGCTCCCTCGAGGACCTTCGCATGCGGCTAATCTCCAAACTTCGCAAGCCGAGCTTTGCCTGGTTAATAACCTTGCTTGCATTACGTACGCTCTTCCGTTTCTCACTCTCTTCGTTTCCCCCATTCCACGATGAGAGGCCACCGGTCTCGCGCATTCGGATCATGCTAACGAATGCGTGAATGCGGTATGCGGGCGCCGTGCGCGAGCCAGTTTTCGTCGGCGGGCGAAGCAGCACTGTGAGCATGGCCACGAGCAACGCCCGCGCCGCAGCGCTCGCACAACGAAAGCAACAGCGGCAGAACGAGCACGCCTGTTTCTTGTAGCTCCGTCACTTCGCGTTTCTTTCCTTCCTGTTTTCTTTCTGCTTGTGATCGCTCTTTCTTTCTCCCCCCGCGCACGCCGTCTTGCTCTGCACAAAGCGGCCGTGTTCCACCATTGTTTCGCCCCAGCGTATGAGGTAGAGAGGGCGGTTTACACGCGCAGCCGCGACACGGCCCCCGGCGACTCGACGGTGACGCAATGGGAGACCGAGTTCCGCCGCGCAACAACGTTTACCCGCAGCGCTCGGCAAGCACGCGAACGTTGGAGATCGAGCTGCCACTCGCGCTGGCTGCTGCCACGAGGAGCAGGGCACGAGGCGAGAGGAATTAGGATAGGTACCACTGGCGCCTTCTCATGTGAGCCAGATGGAACGCGCAACAACGCGATAGTTACGATATAAAATGGGGACTATATGGCCCAAATCCTGGACACCATTTCCTCGTCTTACGTGAAGGGCCCTCTATGCTTCCCTTACGATAAAGTGAGGAGCAGGAATGTACGTCCGACAACGCGATAGTTACGATATAAAATGGGGACTATATGGCCAAAATCCTGGACTCCATTTCCTCATCTTATGTGAAAGGCCCTCCATGCTTCCCTTACGATAAGGAAAGGAGTAGGAATGTACGTCCTGCTTCTTAACATCACAGGAAGCGCATTCTCACCATCACAGCGAATATATGCGGGTAGTCAGCTAAATCAACCTCATTTATCGTGATTGCTAATTCCTACAGCACCTATCCGCAAATTAGTTTTATCAAGTTCTGCCGATAAGGTGTTAAGAGCACGAAAGCTGTACTTGTCAGCATAAAATGCGGAGTGGATGGCCGCCTACGCAACAGGTGGTGCGGGCGAAGTGAGATAAACATCGATTCAGCCCTGCCAACATTACCGAGACCTGCGCTAATGAGAACACGGCGCATTCGGCTGTCTGGCTGCCTGCAGTGTTTTGTCAGTGCTTACTTGCTAAGCCCTCAAAAGTCTCCCCACAAGATGATTAAGGGGCCCCCATCTCCTCTGGTCACAAAATCGGCGAACGTTTTCGTTGAGTGAGCGCGTCGCGATGGAGGCGTGCGCGCGGCGTCGCGTAGAGGGCTCCAGAAGATTGGAGAAATGTCTCCTTTTCAGCGCGAGGACAGCGCGTAGCCTTGCGTGCATCGGCGTCACCCCCTCCTCATCACTTGGCGGCGACGCAAGTCAAGGGCATCTCCTTTGAGATCATAAGTTCATTACGAAGTGCTTGGGACTGGGCTAGTTGGAACATCTTCTCATGAAGGCTGCGCTGCTTAGTTCGTAAGTTCGCAAGTTCGTAACAGCTATTCCCACAAACTCTAAGGGCGTCTGGGAGAGTGCGCATCAATAGTGGAGCATCGTTAATAAATTATAATTATTAACGGATGGCACCTATCGAGCGAATTGGCACCGGCGGAGTGGTCGCCCTACCTCAGGAGCGTACTCGTGAACCACTTCAGGGCGGCTATTTTCACCCACGGATAACGGAGCGCTGCCGCATATGTCGCAAGCGTCCGCGCACAGCCTTTGTCAAAAGTGTAGAGAACGGGGGGTCTACTCCTGAGCCGTGTAGTGGAGCTGATTTTGCATTAGTGGAGGCCCTTCCCATGGAAGAGGGTAGGGCAAAATATCTTACTCTCAAGAGATTTGGAACATTGTAAATACATTACAAGCCGCACGAAGTGGCTCAGAAGCAGACGCCCTGGGCTCTACTTTTTTGACAAAGACTGTACATACTTATACGCAAAGGGCGGAGCAGCTTACACATTAAGAATCCTCCATCCGCCCTGCACCCAACGAGTGTGCGAGGGATACACAGATCATACCTCGGAACGGAAACAATGCCTCAAGGAAGGTTTCCCAAACGCGCACCCACACGCAGATCGAAGCGGCACGCGGAATTGCTCGATCGACCGCGTAGCCTACCGCGCATGCGCGCACAAGAGTAAACGCGACAGAGAAAACAACAGCAGGAATTAAATCCAAGAGGGCGAAACACGCGCGACAGCTGTTCCTGTCACGCCACGGCGAAACGTCCCAAGCGGAGCGAATTCCTCAGGGCCGGAGTACGCAATATATGCCCTACCGACCCGCCGCCGCGTAGCGTTCAGCAAGCGGGTTGAGTCGGTACGGTATTCGATGCGCGCAGAGAAGGGGGCATCGATTAGCAGCCCGGCAGGGCGGCTGACCGGTCGGCGTGGGAGAAAACACCAGTCGCGAGACCTTCCTCCTCCACATGCGAGACGACGATCATGGAGGCTCGAGCGGACCAGTGTGCTGCGTTTGTCACATTTGCGTCGGCATTCGGTTGGCAACGGCGACTGCTGCGTGGACCGACGCGTCGGCGCGTCCACGAGCTTCGCCGACCTCTGTGCACTTCCGTTTCACGCACGCGGAGCGCGTGTCTGAGAGCGACAGACGAGGTCATCGAGGAGAGAGGCAAGGGAGGGGGGGGAGGGGGGGTCTATGCAGGAGAGGCTACAGTTAGGGGCCGTTGCCATCATTCGAAGCGAAGCGTCGACCGTGCATTTGCGCCACCATCGACGACGACGACCTATAATGGGCGCCTAAAGAGGTCCACATAGAAAGCTATTCCTGTTCACTCAGCGCGGTCACAGTGCCGATGCTCATCCGATGCGTGGTGTCGTTAGAAGCCGAAATGTAAGAGCTTGCCTTGCGAACCCAGTGACCGCAGACTGCAAGTACAGCTCAAGAGAATCCCGCCGAGCCACCAGAGTCGCTGCACACACTCGGTCGCGTTACTCCGAAACTACACCGATAAACGATTTCTTTCACTAGACGAAGGGGTAGAGCAGCACAGTGCCACGGGAAAGAACGTTCCCTTTCCCAACACGCTCTTTTCTCCAGCGCACCAAAAGAAGGCGGTACATCTTTTGCAGCAAGCAGCAGCAGCACCAACTTCCAGCGGCGCAAATGATGGATGCGGCGCGTAGCGCAGCCCGACAGCAGACGCGCAGCGAGTTTCCGCCCCGTCTAATTGAGAAGAGAGCCCCGGCGTCCTCACCGCGGCCCGGACAGAAGTGGAGCAAGGCGAACGCCGCCGCTCTCCCTCGTCGCAAACGCGCGCCACGTCTACACACGCTTGCTGCGGCAACACAGCGTCAAAGCATGTTTCCTGGTTGCAGCATCAAGGGAGCGCGCTTCACAAGGCGCGCGTCTGACCTCGCCGCTTCCTGGATGAGTACGGAGGCGGGGGTAGTAGAGCCCCGTCGGGAGCAAGAAGAGTTGGCTGAGAAGCGTCCGCCCGCCTCAATGGGAGATGCCCCTTGACGAGACGAGCGGCGTGCTCTCGCGCTCCGGGAAGTCGGCGCACGCTGGCGCCGAGTGCGCCGTCCTCGTCGGGCGCTATCAGCCGAGCAGCACCCACCGGGAGCCCGAAGACGTGAGCGGAAAGAAAGGGTTGGCTTGGCTACCGCTCCAGCGGTAGATGGGCCTCGCGCACACCGTCGATCGCGGCCGCCGCCGAGGCTGATGGATCGCTGCTCCCCTCTCTCGTATGCGCATCACTTTCGCGTAGACGAATGCGTGGCCAGAGCCTCAGCGCGAAAGGAGCCCCAGAAGCTGTCCGACATATAAGAAAAGCTAAATTTGCAGCGAACTCCCAATGCGAAAAAAAAAACACGTAGCGGAGAGACGCGACTGCAGGTGGCCCGAGAGAAGTCAGGAAGCTACAGGAAACTGTGATTAAAACAGCGAGCACGCGAAGTTCGAGGCCTTATTTTAGAGTTGATACGGGTATATGAAAACTGTTATAACAATATCGCAGGCCCCTACAATGAGTGTACGAACGCGTTAATCGGGCAACGCGTTTTATAGCAATTTTCTTACGGACCACACGGGCACGTCGCGCGGGAACACGGGAAGCTACTCTCTCGACGTGCAGTTCAAGGAAAGCTTGCTCTTTCTTTATATGGACAGTCCATTCTTCAAGACATCGAAATCAGTGAACGTCCTTATACTATCCCAAACGAAGTCGCAGACCTCGTTCATCAATGTCAGGGGAAATTAGCCCACCCGCTGAAGTCGCGCATATCTTATTAACTCCGGCAGCGTAGCAGCAACAAAAACCCCATTAGTCACGAGTATACATAGAGGCCGACGGCCGCACTGTTCACTGCGATTCGTCATCTACACTGAGCCATAAGCCAGATCAACGCAAATGTATCATCCACGGAGGAAACGCTGCTACGTGAGGCACTCCGCGACAGGCGATCAGCAGTCGGCACCAGACAGTCCCTGTCATGGCGTCGCGTTACACCAGGCCAGACGAATTACGACTGACAGCGGCGGAGCTTCGCGAAAGCGTTCAATACAGCGCTGGCGCGTCTTCATCCGGTGGCAATGAACTTCCCCGAGGACAGCACCGCCATAAACGTGTCACGACCGATAATCCGCAGCAGCGGGTGTACGCCGCTCGGTTGCTCAGCAACCCCAAGTCGCGAGTTCGAACTCCGCCGAATCGGCTACATTTCGATGGACGCGAAAAAAAAAAAAATAATGCAGAAACGTCCGCGTGAACTGACACCCGTCGGTTCACGGAAATTCAAGAAAACCCTGGGTGGTCTAAATTTATCGGTACTTCCTAAGGATCAAGGCCCGCCTCCGAGCCCAAAGTAACGATAATTTGAAGATGAGATAATTTGAACAAGTCGCCGTGTCGAAGCTCGCACTGCAGTAAGTGGCGACTGCGTTAGCGACAGTACCGTGCTGACTGCACACGTTGAGCCGTGCTCCGGGAGACCTGTGCCGCGACCAATCCGGCAAGCACCGATGTATCGGGCACCTTTATTATTCGGCAAGTGCCAACATACATTCGCAGGACGTAACAGAAAGGGGAAGATAAGCGTGAATCTAACATTACACACGCACACACAGAGCCGCAAGTCACCCGTCGGGCGCACGTGCCGCGCGCATCGCGCGAGGAAATCCCGCGATGAATGGAGCTTGCGGCGGCGGCGGCGGCGGGTCTGGTGCGACCTGCGCTGAATGGGCGACGTGGCACGGTCGCCCGCCCTGACCCCCCTCCTCAACCCCACTTCCCTTCTCTGGGCTGTGCAGAGGCCAGGGCCACCGGATGGTGCATACACGGCGGCACAATGAGCAGCGCAAACAATGGCCGCCGCGTCGCGATACACGCGCGAAAAAGGACTGGGGCCAAAGACGACATCTGCGGCTGGGTCTCCGCTCCTTCCGCCCTTCTGAGTCCCGGAAGCTTGCTTCCGCCCTGCAATACTGCAGCTGCCGCCGCAGCCGGTCCAATGGACAAGGCGGACGGAGCATGCCGAAGGAAAGGTGCGGTGCCGATAGCCCGCGCTACTCTGCAAAAGCTGGCGACTGGGGAGTGAAGGGGGGGGGGGGGGGGGGGGAGAGAGAGAGAGAGAGAGAGAGAGAGAGAGAGAGAGAGAGACGCGTGCGCCGCGTTTAAAGCCCCTTCGGCGTGCGCCGTGCCATCTGGCAAAGCCGCCGGCACCTGGCGTCTCGGGACAGCAGTGCGGAGGTGTGCAATGCCCATCACGGCTCTGCAGAGAAGGGGAAGAACCTAATGGAAGCGAGGCCACGATGCGCGGTCCTGGACGAGTGAGGCGCGGCAGCTCGCGTCACGCATCGCTTCACGTGGTGCCTCTTTGGCGAGAGCTACTAAAATGTTACTCTCGAAAGGCGGGAACGTTGATGACTTATGATACAGCGCTGTAGCTGCTAAACTATATATAGGCGTCGACGATAACCTGGCATTCGAACCGTATGAAGTAGCCTATAACACTCCTACGTTTACAATTTGGCCATGAACAATGTTATCGATGTCGCACTCGTCCGTAAAAACAAAGGCGGGGGCCGGGTTCTTGGCGCTAAATCTCATTCGGGAGCGATTGAAAGTAAAACCACATATGTGTGAGATGCCGGTACTTCTGCGTATCATCACATACTTCCGGGGCACGTCGAGCAGCGCCAGCAGCGCCCGGTATTAGAAAAACTTTGCCTCGGGTGAAAAGCACGCGGTTCTTGAAATCACGAGCTAGCCCGCGCGTGTATGAACGTCGCCCAAAATATGTGCGCAGCTCAGACCGGCTTCTCCCTCTAGGTACGTAGAAGGAAGCTTTGCGCGGAACGCCCACGCAGGAAAAGAGGGGCGGCGGGGAGGCTAGCTACAAGTCAATCCAGAGCGACGCCTCTCCGCGCCGCGGGTCGACCAACGACCAGTGCAGTCGGGGTCAACGACGGGCGGCAACCAGAGACGCGCACGTGCACCGCACGTTGAGACAGGCTCATCAAACAAAAGTGGAGCGAGCCCAGCGAGCAGACAGCAACCACACCCGTCGGGTCGTGTACGTGTTCCTCATTGCTCGGCATCGCAAGAGCGGCGTATGTGCACCACAAGACAGCGGGTGTTGTCCAACTTGTGCACTCTTCTCGAAACACAAGCGCCGAGTTCCAATGGCTAAAACCGTTGTTCCGGCAGGAAGGACGAAGAACGGGCGGCCAGCCCGCCGGCGCGCGGCGCTGTCCCCCGATGTGACACCGTTGCCGGCCGTCGTTACTCGTCTCCGTACTCGTGGAACGCCCATGCAAGGCGGACGAAGAGCGCCTCGTTATAAGCGGAGTTCACTAAAACCGCCCTTCATTCTCTCTCCCTCTCACAGTCGTGCACCGGCTGCGGCTGCCAAGCGATGTCTTCGCCCCTTCTGGCGCCGGTCATCCGTGCACCGCGGGAGACGACCGCTGCCGGGGGCCATGCCACTTCGCTCATGTATACCCCCGCACGCCGCACCGTACTTGCCGTGCGAGTGTCCGGTGCGACGGCCCCGCTCAGGCGTGACTTCCTGATCGCCCGTCTCTCTACAGCCGCTCACCGAGCGAGAGACCACTACCGAAACTGCGGCTTCGCTTTCCTGCGCCGATGCGAACGTGGCGCTGCGACTCGTCGGAAAAGGAAGCTGATGACATTTGTTAACATAAGGGTATGTAAGGACAAAGAACACCAGAAATTGGCGCGAAATTAGAAAGTAGTGTCTATTAAAGAAGGTCACACGGTGCAGTCCCCTCGAGGCATTCCTTGTAGGCGAAACATCGCAAGGCGTGCATGTACGCGTAGTCTGCAGAAGGGTCGATCACAATACAATGCTGTCAACGCCATGTTGCCGCGTGGAACTGAGCAGAAGGAAAGCAGGAGACAAAGTTCACTGACGCTGCAAGAGAAACACACCGACGGGGCGCCAGACCTCACTGAGAACGCCGGAGATGCCAACAACAGGCACCGCGGTACAAGCAATTCTATTTATTCTTTTTCCCAAACCCCGCTGTGCGCGGCAGCATCCAAAACCCCCGAGGAATCCTAATGACGAAAGTGTCTGTCTACGAGAACGTTACCGCAGCGCCGCTCTCAACTGTGGAGCCCAAATGGCGGACGGCCGAGTGCTTATATCCGTTCGTTAAAAATGTCAGGAAACAAACAAACGAATAAACAAAAGGAGAAACGAGCTTAAAGGCGCGTTCTTACAAGCCAAGTTACCCTGTGCGATGCACGCGCAGTGCCTGGTTTAGTTCAAGAACCGGAAAAACAAAAACACACTCTGGAATGCTGCTCGCAAATCACTCGCCGGCCAAAATGAAAAAAAGCCAGACCGAAAAAACAAAAGTGCATGCCAGCAGGCCTGCGACAACCCATTTGGACAATGTAGCAGAGTGCAGATGTGGACATGCCGTGTGGAGAGTGCGTTCCAACATGCCGCCGAACGAAGCCACAGCAGCGCAGAGCAAAGGCCTTTCTTTTTCCGGACTCCCGCGGGCAGAGCAATATCCGCCAAGTGCACGCGTGACGCAGAACGGGTACGCAACAATGGTCTTTTGTGGCCGCGTTGACGAATACCTGTCGCGAGGAAACGACGCAGCAGCGCGGCTGTATCATGGAACGTGTTCGCGCTCGAAGCAGCCACTGTTTTTCCCATTCTTATTTGCTTTTGAAAAAAAAAAAAAAAAAAAAAGCTGTACATAGGTCTATAGCGACGCTGCAGTTACAGGCAGGTTTATCTGTGCGAGCCCGCATATATGATACAAAACACGCCTTAGCTGACAAGGACGCGTATATTATTCGCTAAATTGTTTGGCCTATCGAAATACTGAAATCCATCAATGTCGGCCTTTACTCGAACGTGACGTTGGGCCCAGTTTAGGTTAGATACTGTGGGATGAAAACTACTACTTAAAACGAAAGCTTACTCGGTAGCTGACGCAATAAATAGCAAACCTGAACTTTCGCCCCGAAGTTAACTCGCCGAGCGATGCACTTAGCCAAATCAGCAAAACACAGAATACTGCTCAAGAGGGTCTCTGTTTTTTGTGTAAGCATTTTATGGCTATGTCAGCAGTTTCGCGTCACCACAATTTGCCATCACGAACTAAACGAGTCAGAATGGTTGCATTAGATAGCGGCGAAAACATCTCGCTGCGGAAAAATTTTGGACCATGTGGGTTAATTCGGTAATTACAGTTAATTAAGTCAATCAGACGTATAAATAACCGCGAGTGGTAATGGCGACGTTGATATGAGGTCACATGGTACCCGACTTCCGGTGACGTAGGCCTAACTTCCGATGGCGGGAAATTTGAAATGTTTGAACGTGAACAAGTGGGAAAGGGGATCATTTGCGAACACAAATGGTGGGAATGGTTAGAAAGTGTGTAAAGAGACGTCTAGGGGGGAGATAGACGGTGAAAGGGGGAGCTGCGTCACACGTGATCATGCATACTCTCTGACGGGTGCAAATAAAGCGTTTTCTCTCTCTCCGAGAGCACTGCAGAATCGGCAGTGGAGAAATGCGAAACGTGGTACATACATCGCGCACCCTTTGTCGAACACAACCAGTGTACCGTTGAACCAATCAAAGTAAAGGAAAGGCGCAGTATCTGTCACTCGCGGAATTCCGCTGACAAATGCCGCGGACGACACAGCAACACTCAGGCTTGCGTATTTTTCCTGTGCAGGTTCTGCAGTGTTCTCATTTAGTGTGTGTGTGTGTGTGTGTGTGTGTGTGTGTGTGTGTGTGTGTGTGTGTGTGTGTGTGTGTGTGTGTGTGTGTGTGTGTGTGTGTGTGTGTGTGTGTGTGTGTGTGTGTGTGTGTGTGTGTGTGTGTGTGTGTGTGTGTGTGTGTGTGTGTGTGTGTGTGTGTGTGTGTGAGCGGGCCCAATGTCCAATTATTTCGCGTCAAAGTGGAAGTTTTAAACAATTCGCAGGTCCAAAATTTCGCGACCCGGAGGGCAAATGTATTACTGGCGTCGGGTTCAGGTGCGGCCGCAGAACCACCAATTTCTGAAATCCACTCGTTCACACCACACGTACAGCAGGGAAGAGACCTTCAGAGGCTGTATTTTGTGGCGGCCCTTTTTTCCATTAATTCATTCGCCTCCCCACCACAGGTAAGCCACTCCTCGGATGCCGCAGCCAGCGAGTGATGAGCTGTTTGTCACAACTACCAATGGAAGAAGGCCATAGGAATAAACTGAGAACGTTACAAAACACGACCGTTGGCGAAATGTATATTTCTTGTCAGCTTCACAATTCACGCTGTTTTAGTTTAGACACACTGTGCTTAGACACAGTCGTCGTCCATGTAAAAGGACGCAGAAAGCGCGAACTCGGGCGCCGCGCACAAGTTGACGCTAATGAAACAGCGCGAAGAGGAGTGGAGGAGGCACGGGGTCGGTGAGGCAAGCGGCGTTCGCGAACAGTTCACTTCACGGCCACACCAGACGTCACCCGCGCGTCGCGTCACAGGGAGGTCCGCGACACCGGGGCTTCAACAGAGGGAGCAACGCGGCGCCCCCAGAAACGAGGGCTGGGTGGGGCAGCGCGCAACGTATCAGGCCAAGAAGTAACCAGACGGGGACTGCACCAGAAAAAAAGGACGGGGCGCCGAGACAAGGAGAGAGAGAGAGAGGGGGGAAACGCGTGCGCCCCTACTCCATGCACACGCGCGCATCCGTCAAGAGCGTGTTTGCGTTGCGAGACGGCGGAGTCGATAGCAGGGGGGGCGGAAGATAATTCGGGACCAGCGGGCCTGTCTTCACAGCCCGGCAGCGAGGAGACAGAGACGTCGTCGAAAGCGCGGAGGAGGGTCGAGCCAGCGCCAGAAACCTGGGACGCCGCGCAGTCTGCGCAGTTGTGAAGGGCAGAGGGCGACGACGCGCGGTGCTCTCCTATGCGCCAGACAGCTCGCGCGCGAGGATTTGTTGACTCGGCTCCAAACGCGACCCCTAGCCTCTTTTCCTGTTTTCGACACTCCTCCCCTCGCTCACTTGCCCGTTTTTCTGCAGTCCGCTAATTCGATGCAGCGTTATCTGACACCGCCGTTCAGCGTCGCAGTGCGGCGATGTGGCACGGACCGTAGGAAAACGCGCCCGAAGCAAAAGGCTTCCGGGAGGCTTGAAGAGAAGTGCGGCAAACTTGGCAAATCGCTTGCATAGCGATAAGATGGCCATTAAGTGAACGAAAAAGCTGAAAACACGCACACACACGGGCGATGCGTCCACACGCAATGGAGGTGCCGCCTATGCCTGCCGACATTAGGGAACCGCACAGCAGGGGCGGCGTGTTGTGCCGACGGAAGCAAAAGAAAGACCGGTCGGCCTGCGCTTTATCGCATGTGCGTACAAAAGCACCCCGAGATTTCCTCGAGCGCGCAGAGTGGCAAGGACCCGCGTCGAATAGCTATTGCGTGCGCCCACCACTATTCTTGCCGCAGCTGGCGCAGTGTCCCTGCGCGGAACAACAGTCGGTCGCGGCAGCCAAGGGCGCCACGAGCAGGGAAACAAAGATTCCAGGCACGGCGGCGGCACATCCAGCGCCCAGTGTCTCGATGGCGCGCGGACGGCCATAATTCGATTGTGTGGGCGAAGGGGGACAATGCCAACTACGCCAGCGACCCGCCGGCCCCGGAGCGCTTACTATTCCTGAAGATGAGTCAGCGGAAGGTGACGTAAAGACAGCCCCCTCTATTTTCTTTCTTTTTATGTAGGGGAGGGTATGTGTAGGCAAAAATTACCCCCAATCCAATAAAAATACGCTGCCGTGCGTTCTGCGCTGCTTGTTTGCACTGGTCGGCTGAACGTCGGAGAGAATGAAACGGAAGAGGGGAATCTTAAAGCAATAAGAAAATAATAATGACAAGATATTTATACTCCTCAAGTTGCCGACAAAACCAGGCCTTTATTTCTTGTTTATTTCTTTTTTTGCGTCGTTGTAAATTTCTGTTTTTCTTTCCACTGCCTCCCCACTATTTAACGTTCAAAAGCCCCAAAAATAAACAACGATACGTCGAAAAGTAGACAATTTGCAGTTAAGGTTAAGCCAGAGAGGCAATACACAGGTACCGCCGGAGTGCCGCAGTGGTTACGGCGCTCGACTACTGTCCCCAAGGGTGCGGGGTCGAATCCCGGCCTCGGTGGCCGCTTTTCGATGGAGGCGAAAAGCAAGGCGCTCGTGTACTGTGCGATCCAAAGAACCCCGGGTAGTCGATATTCCGGAGTCCTCCACTACGGCGTCTCTCATAGCCTGAGTTGCTTTGAATTGAATTGAAGTTTATTTGCACCAAGTACAGTGTATATAATACAGGAGGCGTGAAGAAAAAGCTGCCACAAGGACAGCTTGACACAGCCTCACGCCACCGGCTTGGCATTTGAGGGGCACAGTCATCGACTTGACGTCTGTACAACATATGGTTTGGTTACAACATTAAAACGGGCTATATGTACACTTAAAAAAGATATAAAAACAATTACAGAACATTGACACTATAAGGAAGCAGATTTCATGGCAATTATAGCACAAAATAAAGCAATGTAACATCATGATGCCGCACAGCATTGAAACTTTTATACAAATGATTTAAAACATCGAGTTCACATTAAACGTTAAACCCCACAAACCAACACCACGCAGGAAAACCCGAAAAGTCAGTACAGCACTGAGCCCTAATATCTCATGCCACCGTAATGAGCTTAGGTGCCAATCATGAAAGACGACAGGCAAGCAAAGAAACCTTAAAATACTTCTTATTGTTTCACCCTGGCCTACCCTATTCAAATAATGTTCACGAATTCTAGCATTTTCTAGTACATGGTTTATTCCAGCCACTGAATTAAACATACGTGCGATAGGTACGGCACATAAAATGTTAGACGGCTTCACCTTACTCCAATGTCTCAATTTGGTTATTTGATGAGCAGAAACAGGTAAAAGACCGCTTTTAATCTTACATCCAACAGTGCTCAATTTAAAATCGACGCAGAAACATCTCGATCAGTCATTTAATGGATACAGAGAAAGTATGGCATAATACGGAGACTGTATAGTGCTTTAATCGCGAAACGCCGGTACCAATCAAGAAACCGGCACGGGAGGAACACACTGAGCTCGCTACTCATACACTGCCGTCACCTAGCCACCATGACGGCTCTCTCTAGCGGATGCGCAACTTACAACGGAGGGAAGGTGGGAGATGGAAATGATGGGAGGGGCGGACGAACACAAAATTTATCGAGCGAAGATCACAGCAAATATATCAGGGCGGAAGGTCTGCCTTGCCGTCGCAGCGCGTGCATTATTCGCTCCTTCATAAAAGGGTGTGTCCCGCAAGCGCGACCGCAAAGCGCGCGTGCACAGTTTTGGCGGGGAACGCCCCTCGCGCTGTTTCCAGCACTGCGCGCACATACGCACACCACAGGTTTAACAAGACAACTGTAACCGGTTAGGACCGCGTCGCGGATAAGCGAATTACCTCTGCCGCTTCTACAACTGCTGTTGCTGGTGCTCCCGTTGTCGCTACTGCACAACGACTACTGTCGCATCGATACGCATTCGAAACGCCGCAAAAGCGCTTGAGCGAAGCAACGGGCGCACAAAGGCAATCGGTTTCGTTTAAATTAAACCGGCCGCCAACCCGCCCGTACTAAACCTGGTGTAATGCAAGCGTGGTTAGCGGAAACGACTTCACACACGCACGCACACACACAGGTGGTATGCCGGCGGCGACGCGCGAAGCGTATCGACCGCTTCCGCGTCCGTCGCTGTTTGCTTTCTCTTCTGCCCAGCCCGGTCGGTCAGAGTGGCAGGTATAGCGGGCACGGTGGGAATCAAGCCGCCTCCGCCGCCGTGCGGACAACTTGGTACACACGCACAGGAGAGGTACTTTGAATGCCGCGCACAGCGCTGCAAAATGTACGCACGAACAGCGTTTGACGCACGAAGCACAATACCGGTCGCTGAGCACACAGTCCGTTGAGCGTCACACACCGGCGAGGGCCCGTTTCCTGTTATATGTACATAGATAGCTGTTTGCGTGAATGAATCAGATTCGGCGCAGTCTTTTGTTTGTTTGTTTTGTTATTTACTTTGATCCAACTATTTGCCTCGCTTATGCGGTTCGCTGCAGCACAGGGGCACGGCCCCTGCACGCCAGAGAGAGATAGCGCTGGCTGTCTGTGACAAGTGCCTCGCGGCGGACAATGCCCGCGTCCGCGCAGGGCAGACCGTCGCTGGCACAGTGGGTGGGGACCCAGAGCGCGCGAGGGAGAGGAGAACGCCCTGTCGGTGGCAGCGGTGGCGCGAGGGCGCGGTTCGATCGGATCCCTCCGCCGCAGAGATAGCAGAGAGCGGGCGTTTATTTTCTAACCTCCGCTCCTGTTCTTTGTCTCAATTTTTTTCTCTCTTTCTCCTCCACCCACTGTCTCTGTTTTGCTTCACCTCCATGGGAACTCTGTCGAGAGAGAGAGGCGGTCCGCAGCGGCGTGCTTGGTGCGCGCAAGTGGAGGAGGGACGCAGCAGCGGTGGCGGCGATTTTATCCGCGGCGAACAAGCGCCCGTGTGCTGTGTCCATACCAGCACCATGCACCTGCCGTTGCTCACGCACACACGAGGCCTGTTACCTCCGCTGCTCGTACAGATGCGGGCTTTCGTGACGCATGCGCGCATATCTCCACTTCATTATGTACAGAAATAAGGGAAAAGCCGTCGGAGATAAGCGCGAGAAGAGCAGCAGTGCTACTACGAGGACACGCGACAGCTGGCGCGGGCTCCGCTCGATATCTGCCTAACGGCCTCTATAGCCACTCCCAACGTTACCAGAAACGGGAGGCTAGAACTCGCTTGATACAAACTTCCGGATCATTCGATTTTGCGCTTTGGTTAAGTCAACATACCGTCCACTAACGAATACCGGTTTATACTCACCGTTCATTCTAGCTACGCACAATATAGAGGAATGTTTAATGGTGCCTTCTAGTTAGAACTGCCGAGAGATTTCACTGAACGTTACCACACCACCGAACATCTCGACACACCGTGGCGCTCATCAGCTCCAAACAACTGAACCTCCTGACTCCCCCTATTTTTCTAGGCAAGAAGAAAAAGATCTGGCTGCGATACTGCTTCCCAGTGCCAATGCTGCATCCACCCGGGTGCTACAACCGAAACGGAGGAAACCGCGCCATGACCGAAGAAATGCAGGCAAGCATTGCCCCGCAGCCTGCACAACGCCGAAATAGAAAAGTGACCATCTCCGGCCTCGACTCTCCCTCAACGATTTCCTTGGCACAATGGAGGCGACCTATATATACACGAGGCAGACTAATGGGCACTCTTGCGTCGCTACCCGCGATTAAAGAGGCACAGCCCGACCACAGTAATATGTAACTGGGGCGATCGGTGATTCAGCGTCATGTGGGGGATACAGAGGGCCGCAAAAAGCAGACAGAACAAGCGATACTTGAGGGAGAGGCGGACAACGACGCCGCTTATTTCGCAAGCCGTCAATTTTGCATTTAACTACATAACGCAACCCGCTCAACACTTCATCCAAGGCGCGGACCCCGCAACCAAGTATTGAGACATGCTCCGTAAGGAAAGGATTCATAAGGTCTAGAGTTACGCCCACACCCAAACCCTATAGCAGTGGAAGAACGCCGCGGCAAATACGACGGCGTGCTAGGGGACAAAGGACAGACGCACTTTCTCCCTTCAAGAACAAAACAAACTCGCCACCCGCACCGTCGTCGGCTGAGGGTGTGCTGTTGCTCGTCAAGCGACGCGCGCGGCTCGTTTGAAAGTAGAGGCGTCTTTGTGCAGCTGTCCTCCCAGAAGAAGAAAGAAATTACAAATATAGGAGAGCCAAGGACGGCGGGCATCTTATTCCCCCATGGTCTGGACACACACAGTATACAACGACGCGTCCGACGCACGATCGCGTTAGCAGTGCCGGCGAGAAACTATCAGCGACCTGACATTAGTTACCGCCGTCACAAAGGAAGAAGGACGGAGGAAGGGGAGAGAGGTTGAAGCCGAGTAGGCTAACCAGAGCAGTCTGGACGGTAGAGAGAGAGAGAGAGAGAGAGAGAGAGAGAGAGAGAGAGAGAGAGAGACAATAAGCATATTCGAAGACTGCCGCCGATGCGGCAGTTTTTTTTTTTTGTCTGTTCGTTCAGTATAGAAGCTACGGCATACATATATACATACACAGTTCCTTTGCGAAGTTCACGGGTAACACGATGCCGAGTGTTTCAGTGATAATAACAATAAACTACTAAATCTACGATCTGATAACTGTACAGACAACTACACTGTCGGGATCTGGGCACAACATTCGAAACTATACAAGACGACACCCTAATTCGTGGGGCCAAACTGGTTACTTTATAATCTCTAAATGCGCCGCAAAACGTATTTGGCGTTTATTGCCGTAAGTGATAATAATAAGTTGATTATGATAGTCTATCCAACGAGGCAAACAAGCAAGGGTAAAAATTGTCAGTAAGATTGAGTCCCCCTGAACCTATACCACTGCGACACAGCTTATTGCGATAACAATAGCTCACTGTAGTGATGAACACACCCAGACGAGCGCAGTTTTCGTGTGCGGGTCCGATGATGCGTCTTCAAAAAACCTGCCACACACAACAGAGCAGACAACCATCCCCTTCAAAGCTATCCGTATGGGCGCCTCTACTGAAGGTCACGCGGGTCGGCGATTAATCGAGAGCGCTATCTAGCTAAACTAATGGAGGCACCGTTTACAATTGGAGCACCACGTATACAGTGCGCGTGCCCTTGGAACAACGGGATCGTGCGTGTTGAAAGCGAGGCGCCGCGGAGAAAACGCTTAACCCGTTTATTAATCACCCGACCAGAACAAGCGCCCAGGACCACCTTCGTCCTTGAGCTCTACAGCAAAGAGAGAGCAAACAAGGCGCATATCGAGTCGCACGTTGCGCTCTACCACACGGGCGATTAAAGCCCGGCATTCCATGCGCGGCTTATACAGCCTACATGGATCTCCCGCATACGTCCGTATGCGCCAGCCCTCGTACACTAATCCGTCCAGTAGGCAGTCCACCGGTGGCAGTCGAACACGGTGGGAAGCGAAATCGAACCGAGAAATAATAGAGCGCGCCTTCTAATACGTCTAATACGTCCAATAGGTGGCTTTGTGTCACGCCAACTCGCGGCTGGAGAACGCAACCAGCGCTGAAAGATGGCCGCATTCAAATCAAGGAAAAAAAAAAAAAAAAAAAAAAAAAAAAAAAAAAAAAAAACGTGATGTAATAAATGCGAGAGGAGGAGGCGTACCGTTTCCCGTAATTGCAGGAAGCCGCCGCAAGCATATACGAGTTGTACAGCAGAGGCGTAATTGGTCGAATTAAGCGCTCGGGGCAGAGAGAGACAACGCGCTCCCGAGATACGGGCACACCGCCGAAGTGGCAACAGCGTATCGCTTCATGGCAGCCACGATGAGAGGCCACCGCAGCCGGGAGGAAAAAAAGGCCTTGGATTCAAAACGAAGTGACCTCGCCTCTCGATATCGTCTTGTGTTTTCCGCGGGTATCTCTTTCTAGGCGGATAATAACCATACGCGCGAACACACACCACGCCGCTGGCGGCCGCTCGTGATACAGTTTGCGCTCTGTTCAGCGTGCAAGAGACCGCAGACCAGCGAGACAATCGGACCATTCTGTTTTCGCACAATTTGTTTACTTTGGGCGGCGCTTTCGTCTCAAAGCCGTTAACGACTTTCAAGACGCGCCTTGCCATCAGAGAAAGCAATAGTCGCGAAAAATGCCTCACAGCGTCGTTGAAGACGCCTTTTGTTCGGGTTTCTTTTTTTTTTTTTTTTTTTTTTTTCGCGGCTGAAACGGGTCGACGTTCACACTTGCACTCTTCCGCCCACGTGCCCGTTCTCTCATGTATTTAGGGAAAATTCTCAATCGTTGCACGCAAAAATTCAAAAGGAAGTAATAACGGGGTATACATAACTGGCTCGGCAACAAAGCTGCCATATACGAGATGCAGCGCTGACAAGCCGAACTCGAGGCCACAGCCAACCCCCTAATGCCCAGCACGAAGTCCTCCGGCCCTGAGCGAAAACGAGGAACGGAGACGGAGACAAGGGATTGCGCGCGGTGGGTATCAGCAACGCATTACGGCAAATTACTGCAACTACGACGTACATATACGCACAATCAGGCAGGTAGGGACGCAGCGCCGACGCATATCATAAACACAGCACAGGACTAGACCGATAGCGGCGGGGCGGAGAGGGGGGGGGGGGGGGGGGAGGGGCGGGGGGAGGCGGCACGTCTGTGTATGAAACAACCTTCGCCCCTCCCTTTCCTCAAAGGAAACTACCATTCGGTTGACGCTGTTCCTACCGCTACTACCTGCCTGCCTACTACACCGCTCGACAAACGGCGCTCATTGCCGGCTCGTTCAGAGGCGGAGCGGAACAAGAAAAGACAGTGCAACACGAGGAGAGAGAAATAGCTACGAACGCTCCTCGTGCAGCACAGGCGGCGGCCGATAGCCATCGCGAGATGGCCGCGCGCGCGTAATGGCATCGCCAAAAGGCCTTTCGCCTGACGCCGGCAAGAGCGCGCGGCCGCGAAGAGAAAGAAAGCGCTCTGCTCCCGCGCGGGTCATTAAATGCGCTGTTCCGCCGACTGCGCCTTCCGCCGCCGCTGCCGAGAAGGCATCCTTCCTTCCTTCGTTCATTTTTTTTTCTTTTTTTAACCCCCTGCGCCCTTCTTTCCGCGGCGGCTGCGGACGCCAGAATGCTCGGCGCCGCAAGCGACGACGGCGATGGAAGGGGACAACCCCAACCAACGCGACGGGCGATGCAGCCTGCAGCCGCAGCGGCGCTAGCGCTGGGGATAAAACCTTTCCATCTGGGGCTTCCTTGCCCCATCGACCGGCACACACTCCATAGCAGCACTGCCGAAAAAGCACGAGCTACAGCTAGCATTTTTTTTTTTTTTTTTCCAGCTGCGACGTCCATTTAGCCCCCGCCGCACGCTGGCGGAAAACCTCTAATGCGGTGCTGCTCCCATCCCATCTTCCTCTCTTCGTACGCTACTCTACTCAGACTTCCAGGGAATGCGCTTTGATCTCATACGTGCGCGCTCGCGTTTGCCGGCCGCTCAAAGGCCGTGGAAGCCGCGGCTGGAGGGAAGGAGGAGTAAAAAATTAAAAAAAAAAAATTAAATGCGATAGCTAATCGCAGACCCGTCATTTGAATTTTAACTGGAATCGTGCCCGACAGTTCCACCGGAAAATGACATTTCAGAAACCTAAACTCCGAGTGCGCGGCACTTCCAAGTAGCGGCAACGTTTCATACGCTTGCTTCGCTTTCTTGCCGCTGTTTCAACGACACCTTGGAATGGCGTATGCTAACACTACTACTGCAAGTACTGAACGAAGGTATATTCTTTTTGCCAGCACTAATGCCTGTGTGCAAAGAAGAATAAAACATAGCGAAGAAATGAAGCCAATGACGTAAATGCATGCAGATTAAGGCTTGTTCAGCTGCCCTTACACGCCTGCATAGGTGAAGAGAGGAGAAACGTCAGCAAAGATCGCATCTATACTTCATTTTCAGCACTGCGAAAGGTAAAGGCAAGACTGACCAATAAGAATGCCGGGCACTGCATGATTTGTGCTCCTCCGCTCCAGTCGCCGACGGCGGCAGTACTACAGGGAATGAGCACAGCCATTGTTGTGCTCGGCATCTTGATCGGCCCATATCGCCCTTGCTTTTCGTGGTGCTTCAAACTACTTGTTAAACTGAGTATATGAGCGCAAGTATTCCCGAGGGGAAAAAAGAAAAAAAACAACACTAGTGAGGCAGCTCGTGTATTTTCGAGGTTTATACCGCCGAAACACGGTAGGTCATTGCAAAATAACGGCATTAAATAAATTCTAGAGGTTCAACTATGCTTGAACCAAGTTTCAGGAGCGTTAGCCATCGGCCGCAGTCGCTGTTGCCGATTCGATCTTGGTGCGTTTTCCGCGCTTGGTAAGCTTCTCGGCAACGGGCTAGTCTGGCCTCTCGTTGCCCGATGGTCTCGGTAGCCTGTCTGCCACGGCGTAGGTCTGCCTCAAGCGATATGGCGTATGTGTGTGGCCCATTTACCTAGGTTGAATGATTGACCGGAGCAGTTGGAACTTGATGAAGACTACAATGTTTGCTGCAGAGCAGCGCGAGAGCGTGTTGCAGTTTTACACGAGGCGTGATCGCCTAGAGCAATAGCATAGTGGGCTCGTGCCTGGGTATGACGATGAAGACGACGTTTGCTGCACAGCGCGAGGGCTCAAGGTCAAAACTGCGCCGTTCACTGACCTTGAAGCCTGTGCATGAACGTAATAAGCTATCGCTCTAAAACCGAGATATACAATGACCTCTTCCTTGAGAGGAAGACTTAGCGGGGACCACGCAAAGAGCTCGCGGATCTTGCTCTTTTGCACCGAACGCAAAAAAGCGATAGTGTACACGTTACTTAAAAATAACGAGCGTGTGTCGTTATTTCCGTCCGCCGAGCAAACGCTCACAGCAGTTATTTACTCGGCTCTATTCGTTTTTGTATTTTATTCGTCTCTAACAAACGGCGAAGCGAACAGAGGAACGAAATCTCGAGCACAAATCAGAGACACTCTAGGCTCCACGAACGCAAACGAGGCTCGTTTGTCACGATGCCTTGCTGCAAGGGCACATCGGAGCGCTGCAACACCGTGTACGCCACGGCTCTGAACACGTTGGCCACCGGCGGCCAAACGCCTCTAACGTCGTTCCTGCCAAGAGGGAGATAGGGAAGAGAAAGACTCGGCCGCTGCTGCTGCCGCCGCCACGATAGTGCGACACAGTGAGACGCGAGAGTACCAGTGTGTGTCTGTGAGTGCGTACAGGCACAGTGCACTCCGGAGACCCGCAGATGCGTGATGGATAAACGGATGATGGATGGCACTCCGACCGACACACATGGGCCGACATCGCTCTCAGAGCTGCCACTTCGGCAGCGCACGCGATGCAACCCCCCTCCCCAACCCCCGGCCACCATTCTTTCCTCTGGAAGAGCTGCGCCGCTACACGAATTCGGCGTCCGGCAATCGCTCGCCGCGCACTAGTCTGGAATCTGTGCCCCGATTTCTTTTTGTTCCTTTTCCAAAACATCGCGAGACATCGATCGTCCCACTGAAGAGATGAGTGAGGTGTAGAGAGAAGAGGGGGGGGCATATATATTTATATAAAGCAATAAACGAACGCGAAAGCGAAGCACCTTCACGAAGAGAAGTGGGAAGGAACGCGATAGAAAGAAACAAACGGGCCGCGTATTCTCTTTATCGCGCATCCGTAATTGGCCCCCGACAGGGCTGCTTATTAGCAAACCATATCCCGTAGGAGCACTCGAGCAGACGACGCTCTGGCGCGTGATTCCTCTGAGCAGCGCCACCAAGCGACAAATAGTGGATATATTGTCTAAACAAATAAGAACATATTTGAAGCCCACCGTTCCCGTCGTTTTGGTGGCTCAATGGATTAACACCACGCATCTCTTCACTGATGCCACTTAAACATGCGTTCGACTCCTGTGCTTTATTGTTTTTTCTGAATATTTTTTTTTTCAATTGTCTTCACTGTAATTATATTCTGCCTTCAGTGAGCGTAGGTTACCTTTAGGTTGCGTTTATAGACACCTTTAAGTAACAATCGGTATGACAACAGTTACACTAAGCAATTACCTTTCCCACAATCATTTCATGCCTCAGTGAGTGTATGTTACCTTTAGGTTGCGTTCACTGACATCTTTCAGCAACAATCGCCCTTTACAGTGAGTGTATGTTACCTTTAGGTTGCGTTCACAGAGATCTTTCAGCAACAATCGCCGTTTAACTCGCTGAAAGCGTCGTCTGTTCCAGTGCGCCTATGGGATATGGTATGGCAATACGCGACAGGGCTCCCCTGTTATGGCACTCGCCGAGTTCGTCGCTATTTCAGCCTAGAGGAATGCGCGTCTCCTGAAGTTGCACAATGGCAGCAAGGCGACCTCGGCGGTGACGCGTATCTCAACGGGGCGCGGCACACGTGTGCATGCGGCTGCCTCGTTTCCTATAGTGACTTCTACAACGAGAAACCTGCTACCGACTATGGCGATAGCAGGAAGATCAGCGCTAAAGCCATTTAGCAACAGCCATACAAGGTCTGCGCAAGTGCAAGGCGAGCATTACAGAACCCGCGTAAAAGAATACGTCGGGCGGGTGCACTGATCACAGTAAAACGGGAAGCGTCGAGGGAGTCTGCCCCCGCGTGCCTTCGCCCACTGAGCGACAAAATAAATAATGGACTGAGCAATAGCAAAGAAGGAAATAAATAATGATGCGCTAGACGGCCGGAAATTGGGCTTAACTGCCTGCCACCACGAGTTGTATCTGCTAAATAGATCCGAGTCGTCAAACCAAACAACTCGACCTTTTTATTTTGCCGGAGAGAGAGAGACGTCCTATGTCTAGAGCTGTTAAACCATTTCCACATCCCGCGCGTGGGAGATTGTAGTTGTGGCAGGAGGCGTGGCGGAGGGGGCAAGCATGGGGGAAGGGGCTCACGCGTCCCTGTCTTTTCCATCGAGCGCTTCTCCGCTGCCGCTGATTAAAAGGAAAGCGACTATAAAACACACACACACACACACGCACACACAGAACAGTCACGAATTCACGGAGAACGGTTCCTGTTGCGTGTCAGCCGCATACAAGGCAGCTGCTGCGCTGTCGAAGATCTTAGTGGAAGGAGGCCCTTTTACGAGCTCGCCAGAGTTCCGTTCTGGGCACGCGCTGTGGATCGCGCGCAACCGTTTCCCCTCCTGCACGGGCGTGTTCCTTTTTGCAGAAATGCAAGCGCAGACCAGGATTCATGCGTTGGACCGATCGAGTGGGCCCTTCTCGACGTCGACGCGTCTCCGTGAGGATCCGGAAGCTTGACAAAAAGTACGACGAGTTGGAAAGAGCATCTCGCAGATGACAAGAAGCTGCCGCGGGAGACGTGAGCGCTGATGATGGCGGGGCGGAGGGGAGGGTCGCGACCCCAAATCCATGCCATGTGCGCGGCTCCCAGCGGCGGCGGGCCGAGCGATGCAAGAGCAGTTGTCAGCACAATACGAACCCATCCATCAGCGACGACCAGGCATTCAAGGACGCTGCTGTAACAGCGGCAGCACGAGTTTTTCGTTTAGCGCTTCCTTTCTCCTACCGCTTCTTCTCTCTCCTCTGTCGCTTCCTCAATGTCTTTCTCTCGTTGCGTCCTCGGCCGTTCGTGCGCCTTTTAACCGGTTGATGGGCGGGCCCGGCCCAGATGCTGACATCTGTTTTCCGTCCGTTTACTCAGCGGCCGTATTTCACGGCCGGAGGGGGCAGCCTTCTTTCCGCGCTGATAGTGAAGGGGGGGCCAGTGACCTCTACGCTGCAGGCGCGTGCGTGACACGAGCGGACCACCCGAACGTTCTCGAGTCATCGCCTGCAAGAGAGGCCGCCAGCCGAGACTAGCCGACGGGGTCTGGGAACCCACAAACAGGCTAGAGCACCGAAGAGATGTTACAGTTTGGCAAATGAGGTTGGACCGAGAAGAGATGCAACGACTGAGGGGTGACTGCTGCTTGAAACTTCAGCAACAGCCTACTTCCAAGGCGTAGTAAAGCCAGCACTGGATGACGTCACATCTGCGAATGATAGCACCCCATAGATTTTCCACGAGATCCCCAGTGGGTCATGTTTGCCGGTCGACGCAAAAAGAACGAGCTATATAACTCGGATCGGAAACTCACAAAGACGACGGAAATGAGTCCTTGACGCGCGGCTCAGCGACGATCTCTTGACAGTTTAAGGCGGGGGTGAATACGCTTCCTCAGATAGGATGAGTGCAATGACTCACGCCAGCAGCTGTCGCCTTTTTGGCCACCAATTGGAAGCAATTAAAGGAACCACGAATATCGCCAACAATGGACTAAAGGAGCACACAGTGCGGTGAGCAAATAGCTGTATAACGACAGGCGGAGTTGCCGTCTCACGTTTGCTCTTCAACCACGTAAACCGACGGGACAAGGAACGGTCGCACAAGACAGGCGAGGGAACGTTCATCTCGCAAGCTGGTTGCGTACGAACCACACGGATCGGGACGAACGCGACCAGGAAGAAAAATGAGCAAGTGTGTTGCGCAACTCGAAGAACAGATCCCGATGCAATACGTCCATGCTAAACGCCGGCACGTAGGCTGCACTTATTGAATACCAGCACACTCAACAAACGTCGAAGACACGCCAACCATTATTCATGAGAGCCTACACCGAGGGTCGTCTCGATCTAATCACTTCTTCGATAAGGTTACTCGTCGTTATCGCACTCGGTACGCTTTGCACAGAGACGGGAAAAGGGGATGGGGTCGCATGCAGCACAATCGTCGTTTCAACACACCCTCCGGCCTCAAGCCGATCGCTGATGATTAAATACAATGAGTGTAGAGTTTCATGCCTCCATGCAAGACAGTGGGCTATGTGGGTCGCCTCATACATACGCTGTCGGCTTTGATTCGACGACATGAAATATAGGGGTTTCAATTTTAAATATATAAAAGGAAAAAAAAAAGTTCTCTGCTTCACTTTCCTGCGCGTACTTCGATTTTCCCCGCCCTTCCCCTCCCCCATTAGGCTGCCGATGAAGTAGGTGATTGCCTTAAATACAGCGCGCAGATGACGCCTTTGATGGAAAGTGATAATCATAGGCACACGAAAAAAATTCCCGGGCCGAAGTTCCGTGCTACATTACTGCTCTGTCCTAATGTCTCCCACACCCTCACCTCCTTTTTTTTTTCTTCTTCCTTATGCACAATAGGTGTTGCTCAATATCAAACTATCTCTGGAGACAAACGAGGCGGCCATCCCGCCACGAGGAAGGTGTTGAGAGCCGTCGCGAAGTCGCACCGAAACGACCGAGGCAGAAAATTGAGAGACGACCAGTCAGCGAAGGAAAAAAAAAAAAAAAAAAAAAAAAAAAAAAAAAAAAAAAAACTACAGAAAACTGCTGTCCAGGACAGCACTGATCAGGGCTGCACGACGGTGCAAATCTATTTCCTGCCAGTCCGCGCTTGCGCCACAACGAATTAGCTGCTACCTCCCGTTTGCAGCGAACGTGGATAGCGCAACGCAGTAATCAACAGAGATGTTCCCCTGCGAAGGCAATGAGCCAATGCGCAGTAATGAGCTGACAGTCTTTTTTTTTTTTTTTTTTCTACGCGTAGACTGCTCTCGACTCAGTTGAGCCACGATGACCAACTGCAAAAAAATAAAATGACACGCAGAAACCGAAATCGCATAACGTTCCACTGTGGGCTGCTCACCGTGCCCAACTGTCGGCCTAGACAAACTCGTTTACTGAAAGTTGCGCAACCTGGCTAACGAGACTAATTGAACTGAACGGGCACAGATGACGTGGCCTTGAACTTTCCCTCGTGGGCGCGTTTGAGCCTTATATTCTTATTTTAAAGCGAACGCCCAGGATCTGGTTCGCATTTTTAACGGGTCCCGGAGAGCCGTGCAGGTAAGCGACGTTATGTCGAGGTAACGGTATTTGCGTTTGCTTACTCATATGGTAATCGAAGGCTACCAAGTAGACTTTCTTGCACAATCATCCCCCTCGTCGGCACCAGCAGACACACCGTGGACACTGCAAAAAGACGGCCTCATCTAACCCACACGTCAGCTTTCACTGTCCCCGTTAAACCGAACTTACTGACTCAGCGTGTGTGACCACCTCAATACCCAAGTTTGCGGACTGCATAACGTGTACACAAGCCTGCAGAGCAAACATTGCGATAGACTGTTGCAGTCCATAAAGCGTACGACAGGTCACCCACTATTAGAAGCAGCTGCTACTATTTTCAGCCCAGAATAGGCCCTATTCAAGCATCGCTATCTGACCGCAGGAAGTACGATGCCGCTTTGCAAGTGCCACCGTGCAGCTTTAATACCAATGAGCTCGTCAGCAGTGACAGATTTGGTGTCTACACCCCAGTGCCGCCGACCAACAACAACAACGTGCGAGATCGCGATAGCGTTCGGTCCGAGTTGGTGACGCAGCGACCGCTGTCAAGAGATTCGAGGAGTGAGAGTTGACGCGTTTCGGACTACGGTACATGTTGTTCTGAGCATTCCACAGCGGAAAAGGTGATCACCTCGACTAATTAGCATCCAAAAATACATGACCTGTCTTACAAAGGTCCTTAAATATGCCCACGGCTGAGAATGCTGAACTCAGTGGCGATCGAACTGGAGGTCGACTTAGCAAAGAGCTCTGAGTTCGTTGCTGAACCAGCGGCCTTACGCCACGTGCCCTGAGGACACGCTCACTTTCAGCGAGTCGGCGACCGGCATGCGCTTGTCTGGCAGATTGATTGATTGAACAGAATACTGTCTGGCAAGATATAAATCCAATTACCGGCAAACGATTGTCCATTGTATAATTCATCTTGTGAATGCATGAATGCAACGTTAATCAATCGTCCATTCTGCAATTCATCTCATGAATGCATTACTGTCCAACATGACAGACTGATTAGCAAAAAGCCTGACATGATCAAACGTGGAACGTGGACCGCAACTAGAGGCAAGTTCGCAGCGAATTTCTTGCGAGTCATCTCGGGGAATCGGTATTCGCTCGAAAGCGACGCACTCTGCGTCATCTCACATTTCCAGAAGAAAACATGCCAGGCCCGGCGAGTTGCAAAGGGCTGATTCTGAACGTCACTACGGCAAATGCCCACCACGAATCCTGTAAGGGCAACTGCGCACCACAGATTCGCGAGCATACCTGTAAGGAATACACAGGTCCTCAATCTTCCCTGGGAGCACATCAAGAGTGCGCCAAGTTCTACAGACAGCAAACCCGACAACAGTCCATGGAACGGTGACCTGACCATTTGTGATGGAAAGCGCATAATGCTCTCGGAACGACCCGCTTGACATACATGCATATAAATGGTGCCCCTCGAGGGCAATCGAGTGCGAGACGCCTCAGCTCTTCGCCAGGGAGTTCCTCGCGCGAGCTCTGTACATCGCAATCGATAGCACTCGCAGATAACCACTTCCGCGTCGGCTTTATTCAAGACAGACGAGTTTGCCTGCATAAGCAACTGACTGGGCTTTCACCTCGCTGGCACCGTGAGGTCGCCCCCTATGAAGCAACCCGTTTCACCAGCGCCACACTACTGCCAATTTAAATATTCTCAGCGAACGTTTATAGTTGAATAACTCCTCTCCTTTACCAGGAAAAATGACACCTTTCTGTTCGAACGCTACGCTCGGTCACTATTCACAAAGAGCCGTAGTTGTGGCTTTTGCATACCGTTAACTAACGCATCGCTTCCAGTGCGATGAATAAATAGATACTGATAAAAACTCCGTGCTATTGATATTTGCGCAAATAACTAGCCAAGCTTAGAAAGAAAACGACTACATATAAGTGATTGAATAGGCACTGCCATCAAAGGTGCACTAAAGTACAGTGCGCTTCATTTGACACGCCGCAAGCTGCGCGATAGCAGACGACAAGCGCGCCCGCGCGAAAGGGGGCTGGGCGGGGCACTGGGCTCACAAAAGGCATCTCGCCCCGGCGCTAGACGACGTTCGGAGCTACAGAGTGACTAAAAAGATGGGTGTGGCTGGTTGGGGTCGCCGACATTACGAGAGGGGACCATTTAAACGGGAAACGAGGCACCGACTCAAGCCGCCCACTAAAGTCGATCATTCGTATAGTATCTCGGCGCCTTTGCACTCAATTTTCATCCGGTAACAGGAGCATCGGACGACTGCTCCCCATCTTCTTGACATTTACTGCAGTCGAGGAACAGGAAAAGCGTTTGGCTTGCTGACCGAACAAGTTTCTGCTTAACTTTTCAGCGCTGTGCAAAGGAATGGCATTGGTTAGCAAAACAACCGGAAATAACTCGGCCACCAGCAGCGCAACATGACGATTGACTACGCGCAGTTGCTTCCGGTCTCGCCAATGGATGACAAGGCGGCAGAAACAAACGAGACACCGCGCACGGAGGTTCCCTGTTCCCTGCTGGACGCTTGTTTCTGGTTGTGGCCGCCGACGAGGGCAAGGGAGTGAAGGCGCGCTCGGGACATGGCCAAGATGAGGCCCTCGCCCCCTAGGAGGTCTCCTCCCAACGACAGGAGCCCCGCGCTATTCTAGTCACGGTATGTCCCGGGCAAAGCTCAAAAGTACCGCGGCAGTGGCAGTGTTAGACACAACATTGGCACTTGCATCCATGACTCATTCGTCTGTGTGAGGACGCTCTGGAAGCCGAGAACGCTTTTGACACGCCGGTCGCGAGTGGTGCGGAGAAGCTGTTAGGCTTACCTCGAAGCGAACTCAAGGGGGCCTCCGGAGGGGTGTTGAACGCAGAGCCGCGCACGCAGCTACACGATACACTTCAGAGCCTGCGACGCGTAAATCCAAGAGGCACAGCCGTTCACGATGAACCGAATCCCACAGGCACACACAGCACGATCGCTCGCGTCGACCAGGGAAAGCGACCGATAACCCCAAAACAATCTGTTTATCCAGAAGCCAACGCCATCGCCGCAACGCCGCTTGCTGCCTGCGGCACAACGAACGTATACAACGGCCAAGCGAGTTCCCGGAGAGTCGCTCGCCGCCTGCTACCTCTGCAATCCTCCTCTCAAAGGCGCTGCCGCGATTGGTCCGGCTTGAGCCCACGTGATCAGTGCCGCGCAAGCGCGTTGAGGGTCGGCGCGTGGAGCAGAGAGAGAGGAGAGGCGACGCGCGAGAGCGAGCAGACGAAAAATGGCCGACCTTACCGCTCCACCGGTGGAAGAAGAAAAGCGCGCGCGGCTTTTATTTTCGGCCCAGTCGGAACCCCCCACTTGGAGCAGCGCAATAATTAGCGAAGACGCTGGTGTCAGAGGGCTTAATTGCTTTTGTCATTCGGCTGTGCTCGCGTTGCGGCTGGCTTCGATCGCTTTTGACGAACGTCCGGCACGAGCTGGCGAGCAAGGCAAGCGCGCTTCGCTGCTTGCATGCTTGCTTGTGCTGTTGCTGCTGCTTACTGGCGGGCAGCTGCCCGGGTCACTGGGCTCTCTCCCCTGCCCGGCGTTCCTGCCTGGGTCGATCGATTGGGCCACCGGATTAGTTAGGAGAGCGGAGGCCCGCGCGCGAACAACTGAGCATCGCAGGCTGTTGGCGCGCGACCGAGAGCGATCGCTTGGCTAGCGCGCCAGCCAAGCTGCTGGCGCTCGCGGAAAAGTCGCCGGAAGAAGTTGAGCGGCGGCGCGGAATCTTTGATGACGTCGGAAGAGGGAATGGGAACCTCTGCGAGGGGCTCCCCTCCTAATCGATTTCCAATTGTCTTCCCTCGCACTTTGCACGGGACGAAACAAGGTGATGTACGCGTGTTGTTTGACGCCGTCTGAGCCTTCCTGACTAGAGATAACTTGCCGCTTCATCGTCAGTTGCGCAAGAGACAAATGAAAACGAGCGCACAAAGGATGAAGTCCTGCCTCTAACTCTGACGCATGAAAATGGTCTTTCGGCGGAGATAACATTGAAAGATGATGTCCAATGTGCATTATGATGCAGTGTGCCCCTGACATCTTTATGATGCAGACTCCAAAATGTGCGTTGAGAACTTACAATCGATGAGCTCAAGAGATTTACTAGTGCAGATAAACGCCACGGGAGCGCTGGCATCTGCGAGCTGCACGATCAGTATGCTAAAAAACTACAGAGAAAAACAGCTTATCTTCGCGCGGGCGCTGATGCGTGCTTGGCCACCTACTTGTGTCGAGTTGATCACAGCATGCTAGCCTCAAGGCTCTTGCACCTGCGGAGCACATTCCAATCTGTTCACTCTCCCGTGGTATAACACAGCACTCTGGTGAGATTACTTGGAAAATTTGGCGCTTTTTTATAACTCACTCATTTGCAGTACCTGAAAGGCGCATTGCGCAAAGCCCTAACGCCATTCAGTTACAAATCTCGGAGGTTTTGCATTTTCGGCGCTTTCTTTTAGAGGCGGTAAAAAAAGCTACGTAAACGGCAATGTGTTGCAAACATTTTAGCATGATGTTTTTCAGAGTCGCCCACAAATTTTAGAGTCGCACTTTTTCCCGAACCCAGTACTTACGGAAAGTTATCTTGTTAGTATTAACTAAACAGAAAACTGTGCACAGATAAAAAAATGTGACCGACCTCTCAACTGCGCATAGTTGTTTCCACTCATATAGGACACTCCGCATCAGTTACCTAGCCAGGGGTGGCGTCAGAACCCCCCCTGAAATTTCCTGAGCGCAGTATCTGTCGTGCTCCTCGTCTCCTTTTTCAGCCTTCTTCTACCATTTTTTTGTTTTTCGACCGGCGGCGTATCACATTCCCCAAAAAATATTTATGGCTACGCCATTGCTCTGTATATTTTAAAATCACGGTTGAATTTCGGTAGGGCACCTGGTATACATATTTTCGGTAATTCAGAAAGTTTAAGCCATATGCAGGTCACGGTAAGATGTTTGTTTTAGCGAGGCCATCCCGCGTTCTGCTTCGCAGACACGCAAACGTTGACTTTCCCGCACTGCGACTGTGTTAGAGGAGAGGCGAAGCGTTCCTCGCCAAGGTATCGGCTATTCTGGGAATATGATGACGCTGCCTCCTAAAAAGTGATTGCGGATTATAATTGTCCGAACAATGAGCTAATTAGTCGTGCGTTTTTATCCGCCACCATTTAGATTCATCGCGTCTTCGCGCCGTAAATCTTCGCGCAAAGGCAGTCCACAGTGAGTTTGGGTCACGGCATGAAGCCTCTGCGAAAGAGAGAGAGGAGTGTGTGTGTGTGTGTGTGTGTGTGTGTGTGTGTGTGTGTGTGTGTGTGTGTGTGTGTGTGTGTGTGTGTGTGTGTGTGTGTGTGTGTGTGTGTGTGTGTGTGTGTGTGTGTGTGTGTGTGTGTGTGTGTGTGTGTGTGTGTGTGTGTGTGTGTGTGTGTGTGTGTGTGTGTGTGTGTGTGTGTGTGTGTGTGTGTGTGTGTGTGTGTGTGTGTGTGTGTGTGTGTGTGTGTGTGTGTGTGTGTGTGTGTGTGACCGATACTAAAATAAAATTCCAGACAGACTTCTGTCAAGTGTTTTCTTTTGAGTATCTTTCAAAACAGTTCGGCAGGCGTCGTGTGTCAACAATGAGAATATCGGAGTATTGGTATCTAGGATGTATTTTTAGCGTATCGTGTATTCTAACGATAATCTACAAAGAAAAAAAAAGTATGCACCAGATTTAACGCTGCTGAGAGGCTGCTGGGCTGTCCGGGGAGCTCGCGCAGACGATACCACACTGAAATAGGGATGCAGTACAAACAGGAAGCGGTGATGCCAATGCCATCGACTCGCTAAGTCTGCTTTATTATTACGTTCATTGTTTGGTAGATACAGATAAAGGACGTGTATCTTACGCTTTTCTGCACTCGACGACACGAAGAACGAGGGAACATGCTCATCACGGGGTGCAAATATCCCTTGACCCCGTCCCTTATTTCAAGCTGGCGGTTGTCAATAGAAAGGGAAGGATTGGACCGCCATGATCATGAGCGTACAGCGTATTTTATTGCGATAGCAATACTGTACCAGGTTTCGACTCGTCGCGTAGTCCCGGCGGAGCCAACGTTCGACCTTGAACAGCCGCAAGAAGAAAAAGTAGAACGCTCGGTCACCGGCCGCTAACGCTTTCGCTCCATGCACACATAAACATTTACAATCTACAATGCACCCTGGCCAATCCCCCGCCGTGGGTATGTGCCATTTTGTCTCAGGTCATCATCATCATCATCATCATTCTGTTCAGCAGCATTGAACCCTTCTCATTTATATGTGGGCTGGTAGCTTACGCTCTCGCGTCATACTCTTAAAGGATGAGCTTAAGTGTCCCCAATAATTTACCACCTTACACTGATAGTTAATGATAGAGGAGAGTTAACCAGAGTTAAACGACAACTAATTTTTTTGGTTTACTTTATCAGCACAGGGCCACACACATCACATTGGTTAATTGTGTCAGATCCGTCAACTGGCCCATTCCTTTGGTTTGGAGAGAAGCGCTCGTCAAGTTCGAACTTCTCCCGGATCCTCGAAACAGCCTGGCTACGTTTCATTCTTACCCGTTGACAAAAGGCAGCTTGATAAGATACAACACGGTAGCGGGCTCGTCTTCTCCTGCAGCACGGATTTCTCTTTCAGTTGTTCTCGCGTATATGGCACGGCCGCACCGCGGTGCTCTTTTAGATATGCGGTTTTATAAAATGCTGTTACTCATTAGTGCCATGTAAATGTAACATCCAAATAACAAAGGTTGGAGATATGAGTTTTACTGAATGAAAACACTTAGCCCTCCATTTTTCGTTTAGCTTTTCGCGCAAAATGTTCAACTTCAAGCATCTGTTGAACGCATGCAGCGGTGGGGAAATAACAGTATACGGCTTTCCTATCGCGCACAGAGCTCGCGCTGTTTAAGGCAAATGCAAGCCTGCAAATATTGCAGGAATAAGCGAAGTGCTTCAGAAAATGCGCTGTTTCTCTTCATCAAACTTCATGCACCGACAACAATACACCGCCAGAATGCCCTCTTCAGTCGGCTATTGTCAATGGTACTTACGTTGCACGCAACGTAACGTTGAAAGTGTTCACTATCAATCGTTACTACGCAGGTAGGGACGTCCGTTTTGTACCGCAAGTTCCACATATAACGTGGTTCGATCTCCATCTGTTTTCGAGTTACATGCAAGAATGTGGTGCACTACTAATCAACCCCCCCCCCCCCTCTTTCTCTCTCTCTCTCTCTCTCTCTCTCTCTCTCTCTCTCTCTCTCTCTCTCTCTCTCTCTCTCTCTCTCTCTCTCAAGCCTGCATGTCCACAGAAAGACTTTCCCTTATGCTTCTTCGGTTTCAAAGTATCAGGGGTTGTTATACCGAGGGCAGTGCGGGGGAAAACTGCAGGGGTACAACAATGGGAGATAGGGCGGCCTTGTCTGAATCAGACCATGGGATGATAGATGCCCATGGGTGAGGCGCTGGTCCTTCAGTGGACGCAGAGTTGAGCTGATAGCTTGCTGATTACGATGGAAATTGCTGTGAAGATAATCAGGAAAGCTCAGGTTCGGTCACTTCCGGAAGCAGGCCAAAATTAAAGGGGCGAGTCGGCTTGAAATACTTAGGCTTCAATACGCTATATATAGACCAACACCGTGTTTACAAACAAAGGGGGCGCTCGCGTCGTCGCAGCCGACTGGGGGTGAAAAATAGGGTTAGCGTCCATAGGAATACATGGAACCGAAATATTTCTAAGCAGTTTAATTTCACGAGACACCTATGATGGCCTTAATCGGTGCAGAGTAACCGTGAACATCCTAGAACACATCGTGAGAGCATGAAATCTCATGACCGATGTGAAGTATTTTTAAAACAGCGCGAAACGTATGGAGGTGCGAGTTGGGAGGGCGACCTATTAAAACACAAGTAAACGCAACTTACCGCAACATTTTTCTCGTTTCGCAGAGCACCAGAAGTGGTGGCCGGTCGTTAAACATTGGCCAGCGCTTTGAAGAAGTATGCTGCGTCACTGCGGAGGCGGTCTACTTTTAAAGCTGCCCGAATAATCTATGTTGTGAGATCCAGACATGCCCAAAATGCTCATGCAGCGAATCACGTATAGTTTTGTTTACAGTCTGATATGCTGCCGCATGAAGTAAATTAGCTTGATAATACTGTCCCTCAAGGGATATATCCTAGACAGAATTACATTTATAAGGCAGTTGTCAAACGCCGTACGACAATCCGGACCGAACGAGAGTCGCGCATTGCAGCAGACGACAGCGCAGCTGGCGATACCCACCGCGGCCGCCTCCAGCTCCGGAGCGTCTGCTAGAGACAGCGCCGGGGGTGCATTGCCGTCTGCAACTGTGCGCGGTCAGTTTATCGTGCTGTGAACAGTCCCGCAAGTCGTCACACTTGCAGTACTTGCAAGAGAATATAGTGTGCCTTGCAGCATGATGTCCGGGCGTAATACAAGACGTTCACCAAAAAATGAGAAGGGTTCAACGTTGCTGAACCGAGTAAAATGTTGCGGTAAGTTGTGTTTACATGTGTTTTTATGGGTCGCCCTCTCAATTCGCACCCGCATACGTTTCGCGGCATTTTAAAAATACTTCGCCTCGTTAATGAGATTTCATACTTTCGTGATCTATTCTAGGATGTCCATGGTTTCTCTGTACCGAATAACGAGATCATAGGTGCGCCGTTGAATTAGAAAATTGCTTTGAAAGTTTTCGGGTCCATGTATTCCTATGGGCGCTAAGCCTATAGTTTTCACCCCCAACAGGCCCATCTTGGCGGCAGAAGCGCCACCGCATCGCGCTTACGTCACAGATCGGTGTTGGTCTATAACCTTCGATCAAGAAATTCTTTCAAGCCTCCCCTTCACTTACATACAGTTCAACCAACTGCATCTTGTGGTTTTTCTGCTAGTAATTAAGTCGCACTGGGAATACGGATGAGCCATGCATGTAATCGGTTTTGATGCGCCTGTCATCCTCTCTCTTCCATTTATTTGGGATCGACTCGAATGGCCCATTAAACGAATGTATATAATGTTAAAATATTTCCGATAATTCCTCTCACTGCGGCAAGGTCGTCGTGTCGTGAGTGCCTATAATTTTAATATATATATATATATATATATATATATATATATATATATATATATATATATATATATATATATATATATATATATATATATATATATATATATATATATATATATATATATATATAGTCTCGACGAGGAAAGTATAAGGTGAGACCCCAAGAGGAATGGAATCATATTTGTAGCAAGGGAAGAAAATAGAGGGGAATAGGATGTGTTAAGTGATTTTCTGAACACGAGATAAGACAGGAATAGTAGAGAAGTATCCTCCTCGCAGGAAAGATACACTGGCGCATTTAAATCTCTTTATACGAGCGGAAACGCGAAAGCATTGCGAATTCCGTGCCTAATTCTGTTATGTGGTCATACTTTATTTCGTTGCTTTTCCGACGTCTGCAGCTTTATTTTAATTCTGATGCTTTTGCATTACAATACGCAGCGAGCGATATGGACAAATCAAGGCTAATTCGAGTCTCACTTCCGGCACTCTGGCAAGAGCAGCACGAGACTGCTGTGCTCTGGTGGTGTGTGTAAACCTCGCTAGATGGCGCCACGCATCTGCGTTGTTAATCTGATGTTTAGGCTAGGCCACATTCACTGTGACCGCCCGATACAAAATGAAGAGCCCCATCATCCTCACGGAATATTCATTGTCTTAGTTTTGTTTTGGATCTTGCATGCGCAGATTTCGAAACAGTTTCATTACCCTCCATAACCTACACTCGGGAACAACTCTTTTAGATTTTTCTTCTTTTTTATCTTTTCGCGTCAATCTAGGCACCCTTTCAGGGGTAGAGGAGGTGAAGCTTAGGAGATAATTAAGAGGCTGCGTAATAAATTGTGAGTTTCGACATTCAATGAAATTAAATTGCGATGCATAAGATGTCCATTGCGCTAGAACCTTAGTATAACACTGCATAATCTTGTGTACTCCGAAGCAGATCGTTAAATACGCGCGGCAGGCTGAGGAACAGGAAAGACGTTCCGAGCCTGTAAGGGCTGCGGCTATTTAGCTAGGCGCCGATAACGTGGGTGCAAACACTCTTTTCCAGCGCTCATTACGAGGCGACCACGCCGTATACCAAAAATACAGTCAAATACGCTGTATATATTTCCCTCGCGGACCTATCCCGCTCAATGCGACTCAACTTTTCCCCTTTTTTCTTTTTGCATCATGCTCTAGATTGCACTGCCAACCGAAGGCGGCATATAAAAAGGTCGATTACCTCTGGAATAAAAGGAATCGAAAGCGCAGTGAAAGGTCAGAAAACGAAGCCATGGTAATGCGCGTGAATCTCGCTTCGTTCTAGTATCGAACGGACTCTAGATAGAAGGAAAAACATGGCAAGGAAGAATGAATGGACAGAAAACGACGCAAGTTTGCTATTCCTAGTTCCCAAATGTAGTACGACTTTCTTCGTTGTACGGACAGGACGCATGGGCAAACGACGAGACACGATATGTGTCGTTGCATTCGCAAACACACACACACACAAACGCAAGCTTGCACCGACTAGAAAAGAGGGGGTGTGACACAAAGGCCAACAGAGGCCGGTGGCGTTCTTTTCCTGGTTCGCGGAGAATGCAAGGCAATAAATAAGAGAATCCGTCTCAAGACAATTGGCGCAGTTCTCCTGGCGCTGGCGAAGCGCGGGAAAACACGCCGCGCCATATGTATGCTTTCGCGCGCGTTTGTTAGTGTGCGTGAGCATGTGTGTATAGGGTTTGCTGCCGCTCCGTTAGCCGTTAGTTGTCTCCGCACGCCTCGGGGGAAGGGAACGCTGAGGGCAGCGAATGGACAGACCAGCCAATGATGATGAAGAAAGGCACAAGCAAAATCATGCTCGCGAGCGCCAGTGACGGGTGACTTCCCTCATTGCTTCCAGCGTTCGCACGATTGTCCCTTTGACATGCACGCGGCCCCGGAATGTTTTCGCGATCGCGTGAAAGCGAAGACGCGAAGCGTACACACGAGTACGGACAGAAAAAAAAAAAAAAAAAAAGAATAGAGAGAGAAAAGGAAGGATTCGTGCGCGCGATTTCTGGAGCAAGCGCTGCCGTCGGCTTCTGCTTCTGTGCCGGAGTCGGTCCCGCACGCATGCATCTAGAGGGATACAGTAAAAAAATAAAAAGAAAAAGAAAATAGAAAAAAGAAAGACATCCTCCCCTCACGACTCGCCGCTGCAATCGAAGGCCTCCGCGTGCTTCGGTACGTTTTCCTTTTTCATTTTATTTTCACGTATTTTTCCTTGTTTTTTAAAACCGCGTTTCCAGCTCTTTCTTTCTCCGATGCGCTTGACTTTCCCCTCACTGTGCGTGCGAAGGCAAAAAAAAAAAAAAAAAAAAGGAAAAAAATCGCGGAATGAGAAAGTCTTCTCGCTGTGCAGAAGCAGCCCACTGCGGTGTCGGTAGACGGAACGGTTGTTCAGCGAGCGCGCGCGCGCATGTGTGGCGTGACGGGGATCCACTGGTCTTTGCTCCGAGGCCCGCCAAGGCGCCCGCTTTCGATCGGGGAGTGGGCGCGCGCGGTGTCGTAGTTCTTTCGCTACGGACTTTTATTTCGGCCGCTCAGCGCTCACGCAAGATCCACCCGGGAGCGCGAACCCTCCCAAGGCCAGGTTGTGGGCCGTGGGGCATCTAGCTGTTCGACCGTCATGCGACATTAAGGTGATCTCGCGGGTGACCGTATCGAGCTGACTTCAAGCTGTTTCGCCACATATAGGATATGCCATGTCTCTTGCAGGTTTCTGTGACCCTCTTACATATATTGTCAGAGGATTAGAAAAATGATCGTTCAGACACCGTTATACTGCTGTTAGTGCGAGGAGCTCTAACGCAGTTAAGCGGAAGGCATAATAAGTAAATTTTCAGAAGAAGAATTACACTGACCCGGCCGGACCACGTTTTCATTGAATAAGAAGTTCTGGCTTGGTTTAGTTGGGTTTGAAGAGTTTAACGTCCCAAAGCGACTCAGGCTATGAGAGAGGCCGTAGTGGAGGGCTCCGGAGATTTCGACCACTTGGGGTTCTTTAACGTGCACTGACGTCGCACAGCACACGGACGCCACTCCGTTTCGCCTATAGATCTAAACGCAGAAGCCGATGGTACGGGTTTGAACCCGGGTACTGCGGGGCAGGACATGAAGCTCTGTTCTCAAGTTTATTCCTCTGCTAAATCCCAATGACTCGTTCAGGCTCACTGAACCTCACTCACACATACTTCTCAAGCTCATTTAACTCATTTCTCATTTCAAACTCAAACTCATTTCTAAACAACTGCATTGAAGAAAATGAATTTGCTTGCGCCTTATTTTTGGATGTGTCCAAAGCGTTTGACTCGGTTAATCATGATGTGTTGTCAGATAAACTCCACAATTATGAGTTTAGAGGTCCTTTTCTGTCTCTTCTTGTTAAATTTCTATCCAATCGCTCACAGCTTGTTGCATTATTTAAATATAGAAGTGGCCTGCAGCAGATTACATCCGGTGTTCTTCAAGGATCTATACTTGCACCTATTTTGTTTAATTTGTATGTCAATGATTTGAGCTCTGTTTGCAAACTGTGCCGTGTTTTTCAATACGCTGATGATACGCTCTTAGTTTTTAGACACAAGAACTATAAGATAGCATTATCTTTTATTCAACATGACAGCGAGTTAGGTATGGAATGGTTCAGCGCTAACTTAGTAAGTGTTAACAATAAAAAAGACGCAATTAGTATTTTTTCACAATTATTTAAAGGGAATTCCTAATGACGTGTCAATTCGTTTGCACAGACCTAATTGTGTTCATTGCAAATGTCCGTCAGTTATACCTGTGTCAACAGTCAAATACTTAGGAGTATTGGCTTTGATTCCGACATGTCTTGAAATACTCATTTGTCTTTTGTACGTTCTCAGCTCCGGAAAGTTGCGTGTTTACTGTACTCTATCAAGTCCCTTTGCCCTAGAATGTACGCAAGCAAATAGTATACTCCCTAGCCTACAGTGTCTTACGCTATTGTATTTGCTGCTTTTATTTCTGCTCTGCCTTTTGGCGAAAGAAAGTGAACAGTTTACTGAAATCCGCCCTTAAATCAGTATTACATGGTAGGTCACCTGATGAACATATAGTAACGTTTTTGAACTTTTACATATGCCTGACATTTTTCATCTATTTTCTGAAACAATGGTTTTTAAACACATCTGGTCAAATGATTCTTGTCCACCTCATGTTCCCGTGAAAGATCTGCGAAGTCGCGATCGTTTTCTCGTGCCTAGAGTGCGTACACGCTATGGCGAGCGTCTTCGAAAACATGTTCCCTCTGTTCTTAACTGGTTACCCAAAGAAATATTTTCTGCTAATTCTAAAAAGATAGTGAAAGGTATTGTGAAATTAGGATGTTAGTTCCAGTACACGGCTTTGCTACTTATGTTTTTACAGGTTTTCTCACCCGGCGTGTGTATTGTTGCGTCCGCTCTTTTGAATTCATTCTCTTCTCTCCTTGTTTTTTTTTTGTTTGTTTTTTTTTTTTTTTTGCAACATGTCTGCTCGGTGCATGGCTTATATGCTGTCTACTGCCGGGCACTGCCAGTCAAGCCTCTGGAGGCTTTGGCAGGCCTGCATTTGTACTGGAACAATGAAATAATAAATTTTATTAATATTAAATACTCACAACTCACTCGCACTCACCCCGACTCACGACTCAGTCGGAGTCAACCATTCTTTATGACTCGCGACTCACTTCGACTGACGACTTATCCAGGCTTACTCAGTCATTTTATCTCTCGACTCATTTCGACCCACTCATTCATTTAAACTCATGACTTATCTGAACTCACTCATTCCGACTCGCTCATATCGACTAATGGCTAGTCTGGGTTCACTCACTCATTTCGACTCGAGTCTTATTCGGGCTCAGTCACTAAGCGACCTGGTTAACCTTTTTTTAATAATGCAAATGAAGTGACACGCGTGACTTGTACATTCTGTCAACATTCACAAACGGAAATCCAGAAAACGCATAACTGTGTATAACGGTCCATTAAATGTGTGCAAATTACACAAAAAAAAAAACGCCAGCGAATACACACAGGAATATGTTTCACAGAATCCGTCTTTGTTCACAAGTTATGGAGCCCTCTAGGGAGTGGAGAAAATAGTGACGCAACGAATGCGGCTGGCGGCGGCAGCTTGACAGCTGACGTTGCGTGCGCCCTTGGGGCTGCCAGTTCGTTTTCGACCAGTGAAGCTGGAGGAGGAGCAGTGTGCATGCTCGGAGCGGTCTTGTGAAAAGGCACATTCTTCGGTCCCGCAGAAACGCCGTCAAGTCGTCGTGCCCTCAAGCGTCCATGGCCGCGGCAATAAATCTTTCCTCCCCTTCACTCTCCGCAGATAAGAAAAAAAGCACTCAGCGTCGTCACAAAAACATGGTCTGAGCCTGAGTCCGGATCCCCAACTCGGATTATGGTCGGATCTTGAGTCGGACTCACTCACAACTCAGATAATTATCTGAATTCCAGTCCGGACTCAAAACTCAAGCTATGATCTGAATGCGAGCTTGAGTGAGCCCGAGTGATTCGACTCGTAATGCAGTGATCCCGCCGATTTGTATCTAACGCTCATATTTCAGTGTGCTCGCCACCGTTTAAACAACAATGCTCGTAGGTTTGTGGTAAACGAAAATTCGATCCTCCTAAAAGCACGTCGAACGCCATTGACGTTCAGCTGGAGTCTGTTGTTCACCTAGGACGGAACGCCGTACACTCCGCAGCGACTTCTCCGAACGAGCTTTCCCGCAACACACGCGGGAGCTTCCCAAAGGGTCATTTATCTCCGAGCGTACTGTTACAACGATCTCAGGAGAGTACGCCACTGTTTTCAGAGAAGCGTTGCAAAGTCACGGACCGCAAATAAGTCAGAGCAGGCCCGGACCTAAAACTTGGGGAAAAGGAAGCGAAAGGAGCAAGGAATGAAATCAAGGGAAAGGCGGGTGAGTCCCGGGAAAAAACTCCGTGTTCGCAGGAGGTAGCGCGAACGGCGAGGCAGCAGAAGCCGGATGGGTCCTGTTCGATCAGGTGAAAGTTCCCGGGATGGAGCGTTGCCCGATCGAACGGGATCTCGGAACAGGGAAGGTTGGCCCGAGCTCCAGCGGCGGCTGGCGCGCCCGGTATCGGGACCCCGATGATATCGACAGCGAGGCCGCTGTCTTGTAAGCACTGTCTCCTTGTATAGGGAGATGGCTTTTTTTTTTCTTCTTCTTGGAACTATGAACGCATAGCCCTTTCCGAAGACCTGTGCTGCCGAAGAGTGCCAGGTATAAGTAAAAGCGGACATAGCATTCAGTGTGACGCACGCACAGGAACGGTGGTACGCGCACTGGTTTTGTGTTTGTTTCGTGCGCGCTGGCGTACGAGCATACAGCTTTTCTTATACCCTCATGGAGTTCGGAGACGGTTTAGTATGGGGCGTTAAGAATACAAGTTAGGCACCCGTTCAGTGTATTGACAATAAGGCTACAAGGTGACGATATCCGACTGTAAGCTGCTATTCGTAGGTTTGTCTGTCGACGTCTTGAGGCTTGTACTGTAGCGTGACGCTCGTATCTGCGTCGGCTTTTTGTGCGAAGTCACGAGACCGCATGTCATGGCCGAACTGGCAAGAGCTGAAACTTGGGCAGCGCTTATGAGATGGGAATCAAACCCACTGGCAGTCTTGAATCCCGGGTCACACATGCTATTTCTAGGCCATGGTCTCTTATGTGCATAGCAGGCGTCTTTCATATCATGTTGCAAATTACGATACGCATGCTAATGTGCATTTGCGAACCAAAAGCGAAGTGAAAAGCAACGAGGAAAGGACGAGAACAGAACACAGACACGAAACAGCCCTATGATTTCTGTCCTCGTCCTTTCCTCGTTGCTTTGAGCAAAAAGTATTCCTTTTCCACTATGAACCAACTCACCCAGCAGAACGTTTTATTAAAGGTGGTCTCTCCGCTTTGCGGTGATTTCAAACCAGTGCTTTGAATGCTGCTTTGAAGCAGTGGTGCAGTGACAAATCCCCAGTTTTGTCATCGTTACGATTCGCTACTTACTCTTTCTTGTTGCACCTTACGGTCCTTCGCCTTTCGGTCCATTTACGTCCGTTTTTTACGAGGACATCTGTGTGGGCTTCATATCGTTCCACTACATGGCGACCACTATCGAAGAGGTAGAAGTTGAGACAACGCGCGAAGGACGTTCGCTTGACGGTCTTATCCGCTTCCTCTAGTCTTCCCAGTATTTATCCGCCAATAAACCCATACCATTCGCAGTAATATTTGATGGAGGTGCCGGGGTACACCTTCCTGGATATCCTGGCCCTTCGTCGCACCCCACGCTTAGCTGCTTTGCCACCACTCCCTCTGGAAGTCAGCGTCGCAGGAGGGGCGAACCTGATCTTCTGGACAAGCCAGGGCTTGGCTGACCCAGCGGGAACTCCGCACGCTTACTAGCGAACTCGAGGACGACGTTGAAGACTGCATCTGGTGCATTATCAACGAGTCAGCAAGTATCACCATTGCGATCCGATTGTTCAACTGCGCAGCGTAACTCCGTCTTGTCGCATCCGCAACAATATGCTATTCCTCCGTGCAGTATTCCCGGATTGGATTGACATAATATATATATATATATATATATATATATATATATATATATATATATATATATATATATATATATATATATATATATATATATATATATGTATATATAAAAAGACGGCAAATAGCAATAAAATAACCTGTGCAGAAAGTCGTCTGTACTGTGATCACGTTTGGGGAACAGAAATATATTTTCGCGTACGATTTTAGTGGATAGCCATGACGGCACTTTCTGTCACGCACTGACGATGGCTGAAGCATTGCGCGTAACGGACCCAATCCAAAGCCATGATGTGCTGCCAGAAAAAAAAAAAAAATTCCAGACACTTAGGACGGCCTATGTGTATGAAGGCGAAACTCGCTCGCGCAGAAACCCCCGACTCGTAAACGAGTGCTGCCCTAGGTCACGTGGTACGATGAGGTGGTTGGCATGCCACTGGAGGCTCGAAATTGGTTCGTTTGAATCCTTATCGCTAACTAGAAGAGCAGATTGATGCGAAAATGGGACGCGAAATGATATGGCATCTTCCACAACGCTGCAAGAAGAACAGTTCTTATAATTTTGATGCGAATATCAAGCATGCCGCCAAATGGAGTTCCGTTAGTGATTTGAATGGCGAATCAGAGGATATAAGGGGGGAAGAGAACCGGCACAAGATTGCCTGTTGTGCATGCCGTTCCCTGAGGCGATTCCACAACGGCTGACGTCACCGTCGCTATGGAAGCGAGAAACTTGACACCTCTACCTTCACTCGCTCTTTTCAAAGTGACTGCAGACTGGCACTACATTACGTCACAGTGATGTCACACATCTTCCGGCACCACATCATGCGGACAACCTCCGTCATTGGTTCTGAGGATAACAATTCGTCTCAAGTCTTTCGCCTCAAAAATTAAGCGCCGGTTTGCCTTCTCTAAGGATGGATGTAGATCAAAGAATAATTAACACTCATTTGGTTAAGCCTGCTTAGAATAGCTTTGCTGCGCCACGTCTTGCCACTCCTATATGGGCTTTGCTTCTTTGAACATCTCTCACAACGTCACTACGACCACCACTAGTATATATAGCAGCACAGCGAAGACGACTAGATATAAACGGGGATATTGGGTTATCGAAGCGTGGTTTATATAATGCCACCTGGTGGTTTCAGGTGGCGCCTGAGAGACGAACTTAGAGACTCTTGTGCGCTTCTTTTTCTAGGTAGGACTTTTGGTAGATCAGCTCTTGACTCTGTGTCCCTGCTCACTTACCTTTTCACAGACATCGCTGTCTTCGTGACAGTTCTGATGGAGGTGCTGGGTACTGGCCTCTTAATGTCATACACCCCTCCACGAAACAACGGCACCGAGCATCGCATCAACTCGAGAAACCTGAGCCTTCCTCCCGAACACGGGCCGTTCGAGTCCACCCTCCGGCCAGCCACGCAAAGCACCACCTCAGTGATGCAACGTACTCCTATGTATACCTCTCAGAACCCCCTCAGGGCCGAAGTCATTCCATATGGCACTCTGCACGAAGGCGTGGAGGACTGGCTCACTCAGTTTGAACGAGTCGCATCCTTTAACCAGTGGGACAACTTCAAACTACGGAACACCATTTTTTTTTCTCTGGAAGCCCATGGTTTAACGTGGTATGAGGACCGAGAAGGCATATTAACATCATGGCTTCAATTCCGCCGCCTTATTCTAGAGGCGTATGTCAGCCTGGATAGGCTCGAAAGAGCAGAACGGGCTCTACAATCTCGAATACAGATGCCAACCGAGTCCATCATGATGTGTGTTGAAGACATGACGAAACTCTCTCGACGGGCGGATACGAACATGTCTGAAGACAGAAAGCTGCGCCGCCTGATGCGTGCGGTTAAAGAACAGCTATTTGCATGGTCTTGCACGTAGCCCACAAACTACTGTTACCTCGTCTTTAACAGAGACGGTCACAATGGAAAAGATGCTACACAAGCGCTGGGCTGTCTAGACTGACCAATCCTCGCTATACGACTGCTGCCGAGCCTCTTACAGCCGTTGTAGGCAACACTGACCACTCCCATGATCTTATTGCAAGCGAGGAACTACAGAAGGTTTGTGGCACATTCCAACTCAGGGGCGATTCCATCGCACATGTCATCTGCGAAGAGATTCAGCAAGTCACGCGGCCATCACTGAATGTTGCTGAAAGTCAAAGTTCCCCTGTTGCTGTCTAACCCTCCTCCGACGCCTAGCTCCAGTCCAAACTCCGTTGTCTGCCTTACCCCAGGTGACACCAACCCAATGCATGCCCGTGCAGCAGCCAACGCGGTCATACGAAGAACGCACGTCTGGCGGGAATCTGACAATCGGCGCTTTTGGTATCACTTTGTGTCACTTTGTACCACCTGGTCACATTTTTCAGTGGTGACCGTATCGGGAACTCGGACTGGAGGGTTTTTGCGTCGACGCGCCTAGACCCACGTTCGGTCAACGACTTCGTGACATTGAAGAGCCTCCCGATGACATGCTGACCATCCAGGTCCCCTCACCACGTCCACGGGACGCTCACGCGGCTCACGCAGTAGAGGCCAAAAAGTCAAGGACAAGGTCAGAATAGAACATCATAAGTTAGATGATCCTTTCACTGGAATGGAGGAGGCCTAATTACGGTATTTGGCAAAACTTTGTCGCAGGAGATGACCCTCGAAGCGCAGCTTGAAAGAGTGACAGCTTAGCACGTGAAAAAAAAAAAAAAAAAACGACTGTTTTGTTGTTCAACGCATTTATTCTACCAAAATGGCGCAGTGGCCTAACGTAGTTGTTTCTTTCCCTCGGCTTGAGTTTCATATCACCTAGCGGTGAGTTTTTTTTTTTTTTTTCTCTTTTCGAGAGGTTGCTCCTAGGAGTACAGAGTGCGGGTAATAATGCCTCTACATTAAAATGCGTAAGACCTCACTGGCTTCACGTTTATCACTGGAAAGGCTGCTTTAAGTAGATGCTTGGTGCGCCTCCAGATGCAGAAGATTTCCGAAGATGAAGAGTTGAAATCCTCCGAATCTGGCTTGGAGGTACCCGATGAGCCCCACACCGAATTATCTATGACTTTTGCACCGTTTCGAAAAGACTGAGTTCAGAAGCACTCGATACCACTGCTGCGCGTCCGTTGCTCCGGTACGCATTGTATGCGATGTCATTTCGTTCTAGTTAAATCTCTAACTTTGCAATTGCAGGCATTAAAACTATTAGGACCCTCTCCGTGTCGGCTAGTGTAGAGGGAACTTCCCCCTATTCTTTAAATTTAAACTTATGAACACAAATACTACCCAGAAGGTCTCCTCATTATCTTTACACCCCGCCGGGGTGGCGCACGACTACTGTTCCCAAGGACGCGGGATCGAATCTCGGCCTCCGCGGCAGCTTTTCGATGCAAGCGAAAAGCAAGGCCCCCGTGTGCTGTGCGATGTCAGTGCACGTTAAAGAACCCCAGGTGGTCGAAATTTCATAGCCTGAGTTGCTTTGGGACGTTAAACCCCACAAACCAAACCAAACCATTATCTTTACAAACCCTGCTCTCAGCTTTCGGCCCTGAGCAGCCGACCTCGTTACCTGAATGTCTACAGAGAGTATACACACAGATTGCTTCATCTTAACTGCCAGTCGACCCAAGCTTAAATTCGCGCAACCAGAAGCAATTCATAATCGGCGCTGGCGCTATGTGCGCATATATATATATATATATTTTTTTTTTTTTTTGCATTGCCGGTACTCCGCTCAGGCTTTCTAGGTCTCTTTCTGTAGGAATATATTGGGTAGGTGCCTGGGGAGGGTGAGGAGCGGAGAGGGAGAGAAGTAGGATGGGTAGAGGCAGGCAAGCGCAACGCGCGTTCCAACTGTTCGGTCGCACGAGAGGGTAGTCACGTACGTCCTGAGAGCGACGCAGGAAGCAGGTGTTTCATCAACACTCCGCGACTTTGACGCCGGCTGCTGGCCCTGACGTGAAGAGCTCTGCACATGCGAGGTTGCGAAGTCGGAGTTACACGCACGTAGTTTGCGATTCACTGGTGAGCCCGACGGGAAATGCCGCCAGGAGCAACGCAGGTGGAACGACAAACAGGAAGACGCGGGAGGAGCTTGCATTCCAAAGCATATCAGAACTGTAATCTCGGTAACACATGCGCTTGAAAAACGCGTGCCGTTAGCTTACGACATGGCGTCGGCAGATGACATCAGGGACGCATGTATACGTAACGAAGAATGGAAATGTGCAGCTCTAGAGTCTTTAATAAAAGGAAACCAGCCAAGGGTACAGGGAAAAGGAAGAGAACCCAAGCGTGCGTTGAGTGACAGCTCAATTTCACAGGAACCTACTGCTGCTGTGTGTAAGAGGAAGTCATGTACCTACTGATTGTGGCTGGTCAAGTTTCGGCTGGCGACTGGTAAACAAAAAAAGAAAGGTCTCATAATTATTAAAAGGAAGACGAGATAAGTACTTATGGAAGGAAATTAAGAAAAAAAGAAAAGGCGCGAGTTCTTTCTTGTAGGCTGTTACGACCAAGCATCCGCATTTGCGCGCTCTATTGTTCGCCTGTGGGCATGAATAAGTGCTGTGGAAATGTGGTGATGGTCCAATGGCTCTAAGTGAGCCTGTTTCCAGGAATCCTGTTTTGTAAGCCTGTTTTGCTTTGTGGACAACCTGCAAATGCCAAATTGACCCTGTCAAGAGAACGTCTAGAAAAACACAAAGAAATGTCCCCCTGCGGGAAATAGCAGGAAGTGCTTTCTTTCTTTTGTTCACCCTTCCAGTCGAGAAGTGCTATCCTCCAGTGATGAATGCCTCCTATCCAAAGGAGACGACAGAGTGACATGTCCGCTGACGTGCAGGACAAGAAAGGAGCATGACTCATACGGCCATTAAGTGATTTCCCGGGAATGCAGGAAAGATTTGTAATTGTCGAAAAGGGACAATGTTGGGAGCCCTATGCGGCGCCACGTGCACTCGGGTTTCTGAGAAGTAAAACCCCTTGTCAGAACCAGCCTGTGGTTTCTTTGCTGAAGAATAGAAATGTACCTCCTCTCCTCGCCGTTCCCAAGCTTTTCCCGCCAACAAGTGATCACGCCCAACGAATGAATGCCGGACCAGTCAGTGCTTCAGACCATCAGTGCAGTGATGTGTTCGATTGGATGCCGATACCTGAGGGGCGTGCCCTGGATTTGGTTGGTCAGCATCTTCAGAGAGGGGCTGGACATAGGGGGTTTTTAAGGACGCTGCAGAGCACGAAATGTCGCTCTGGGCCCTGGGTAAACGGCTCATCCAGTCGCTTCTCGCTATGAACTCTTAACGCTTGCCATTTTGCTGATGTACCCTTCTTTTTCGTGTAAATAATCTTGTAAATAAGTTTCTCAAAGTGCCATTAAACCTGCTTGTACATATTTCACCAACTTCGAAGATTCAATCCTACTTCAACCCCGAGTCTCTGCACGCTACCAAGTGAAGGCCGGGTCGACGTAGCCCCAGCGTCACGACAACTGGTGGCAGCGGTGGGATCTGAATCTACAAGCCACAACATCTGGTGATTGGAGGTGGATCTGAAGCTACAAGCCACAACACCTTGTGATCGGAGGTGGCATCTCAAGCAACAAGCAGGAGCAACAATCGGCCAACAAGAGAGCAGCTGGGAACATCGATCGCATGTGTGGGTGAGTGCTTGGCTTTTCTTCTGATGTGGACCAGGTTCTAGAACAGGGTTAGATTTTAGAACTGGTAAAAAGAGTGTGGAAACGCCTTTAGGTTTGGTAGTTTGCACAGTTGTTTTGGAAGTAGCCGACACTCGGAGCGATCATGGACCTACAAAAGCTGCAGAAACCGGACCTGTTGCTATTGTGTGAGGAATTGGGAATTGATACAAGTGGTTTGGCACGAAAACCCTTGATTATAAAGGCAATCACTGATCTGGGAACCGATGATGAGGAGCTCAGTGAAGCATGGAACCTCATCGGTCAAAAAAAGGAACAGCTCAGACAGCAGAAAGAGCGTGGAATTGAAAGAGAAGCAAAAAAGCTGGAGCTAGAAATTGAGCTCCGGAAATTAGAACTAGAGTTGAGCAAGAGGTCGGGCGATTGTCCCCAGCTAGCGGTACCTCGTCTCAACAAGGAGGCAGATTTCAAGATGTCAAAGTACATGCAGCCATATGTGATATCAGGGGATATCGGTCTGTATCTGGCTAACTTTGAGCGAACCTGCGAAAAACTGTCCTTCCAGCGAGACACTTGGTCTCAGAGATTATTGACGGTTCTGCCCAGCGAGGCAGCGGAGGTTGTCGCGCGGCTAAGCAAGGAGGACGCGGACAACTACGAGAAGGTCAAAGCTTGCCTTCTGAGAAAGTATAGGCTTAGCGCCGAGGCGTTCAGACAACGTTTTCGGAACGCTACTAAGTCCAGGGACGAGAGTTACCCTGAATTCCTGTACAATTTAAGAGTTAATTTGGGCGAGTGGCTAAAGAGCACAGATTCCTACAGTGATAGGGACGCTGTAGTCGAGCGAATTCTTTTGGAGCAGTTTTATAACTGCCTCCCAGAAAAAGAAAGAAATTGGTTACAGGACCGAGGCGAAATTAAGTCGGCAACTGAAGCTGCCGAACTTATTGAGGAGTATGCTTCGCGCCGACAATTCAGCAACCCAGCAGTGGATAGGCCCCGCAATCCCAAGTTCAGTGTGAAAAACCGTCAGGAAAGGCACTTTGCTAGAGTTGGAAACGAAGAAATGAAGGTTTCTTCAGGCAGATTCCCTAGAAAGGACGGCAGTGAGAAAAGTGGGGAAGTGACCAACGTGCAGAACACAAAGAATAAGCTTGAGGCTAGGAAGCCGCTCACATGCTTTAGGTGTAATGAGCAGGGTCACATTGCCGTCAACTGCCGGAAAGAAAAGATTGCTTTCTCGTATGTCAGTGACTGCGATGAAAATATGCAGCTTTTAGAACCCTACCTGCATGACCTAGTAGTCAACGGGAAGCCTTGCAAGGTACTGCGCGATTCGGCCGCAACGATGGATGTTGTCCATCCGGCGTATGTGTCGCCCTCCGACTATACAGGACAGTGTGCATGGATCCGCCAGGTAGTGGAGGAACAGAGTGTGTGCTTGCCAATCGCGAACGTGGTCATCGAGGGCCCTTTCGGCAAGTTAACAACCGAGGCTGCCGTTTCAGGAAAGCTTCCTAAGTGCTATCCGTATTTGTTCTCTAACAAATCGGACATGCTACTGCGAAAGAGGGGCATCCTTTTCGGAGACAGAGTTGTGCAAGCCTTAACACGTTCAAAGGCGCGAGAACTAGCTACACTGCTCATCCCAGAAGAATCCACAGCGGAGGAAACGGCAGTTAAAACAGTGGTCGATGCGGAAGATAGCGGGTCAGAAAACTTTGAGAGCGAGGCATCTCAGATAAGTCAACTTGAAAGTGAGCTTGATAAGACACGGAATGAGGACGTTCTAGAGAGTAACCTCTTGCCGCCGGTGTCTAGTAATCTCACGAGACTTCTAAGTGGAACCCGAGAGGACTTAGCTATGGAGCAAGCCAATGATCCCAAGAATAAGCTCGAAGTACAGTGGGAAGGACCTGCTAAAGTCGTTGCAGAGCTTTCTGACACTAACTACGCAGTGAAAATTCCCGGTAGGCGTAAAGAAGTGCGCATTTATCATTGCAATCTTATGAAGCCTTATGTGCAGAGGGAAGCCGTGGTAAATCTAACGTTACACCTTCCCGAGGAGATGGGGGACAACTTGATTTGCCTCAGCGGAAAAGGAAGCAACGCTCAGGAGCTTCTCAAAAAGACGGAGCAGAGAGGAGAACTAAAGAAATCCCAGCTGTCCGATCTGGGCGAGATAATAACAGAGTTTGAGGCCTGCTTCGTGGACAGGCCAGGCAGAACTGATTTGACTGAGCACGATATTGAGCTGACTTCAGACGTGCCAGTGCGATCAAGGTGCTACCGATTTTCTCCAAGGCAAAGAGAAATTCTGGATAGGGAAGTAACTCGCATGCTGGAATTAGGAGTAATAAAACCCTCGGAAAGCGATTATGCTTCGCCTATGATCTTAGTAGAAGCTCCAGGTAAAGACCCTAGGCCTGTGGTAGACTACCGAAAGCTAAATTCTCTCACCAGGGATCAAGTGTATCCTATTCCGAATATTGAGGAGAGAGTAGAACAGGTCAGTAGAGCGGCATATGTGACTACGCTGGACCTTACTCGAGGATACTGGCAAGTACCGCTCACTGAACGCGCCAGCAGATACGCGGCTTTCGTCACTCCGACGGGCAGCTACCAGCCAACAATGATGAGTTTCGGGCTCAAAAATGCTCCATTTTGTTTTTCACGACTCATGGATAGGGTTTTAAAGGGGTGTGAAACATTCGCGGTGCCTTATTTAGACGACATTGCGGTTTTTTCCGACTCATGGGCGGACCATATGGTACATCTAAGAGCTGTACTGAGCCTTTTGCGTCAAGCTGGACTAACCGTAAAGGCCGAGAAATGTTGCCTGGCAAGGGCGACCGTGGACTACTTGGGTAACAATGTAGGTCAGGGTTTCAGGAAACCCAGCGAGATTAAGATTTCTGCGGTAGCAGACTACCCGCGGCCGAGCACGAAGACGGAAATTCGAGCATTCCTGGGTCTGACTGGATACTACAATCACTACATCCCTAACTATTCAGCTTTGGCCAGCCCTCTGACCGACGCTCTCCGCAAGACAGAACCGACAAATGTAGTCTGGGACGAACAAAAGGAAGCCTCCTTCGTAAACCTGAAGGCTGTGCTGATTAGCCGTCCGGTATTGCGAGCTCCAGACTATGGCCGAGAATTCACGGTCCAGTGTGATGCCAGTGATCGAGGGTTAGGTGCTGTTCTCTGCCAGAGAGATGACGACGGTAATGAGCACCCTGTGCTCTACCTGAGCAGAAAACTGAGTTCTAGAGAGAGGGCTTATTGCGCGTCAGAGAAAGAGTGCGCTTGCATTGTATGGGCCATTCAAAAATTGCAGTGCTATCTTGGAGGGACCAAATTCACCGTAGAGACGGACCATTGTCCCCTGGCTTGGCTGCAAACTGCGACATCGAAAAACAGTCGCCTTCTTAGGTGGAGCTTGATTTTACAGCAGTACAATTTTGAAATAAGATACAAAAAAGGGAAGTTAAATGGGAATGCGGACGCGCTTAGCCGCTCTTTCTAAGCGGTCCGAGATGTTCCTCACCATGTATCGAAATTGATAATCAGGTTTTTTTTTTTTTTTTTTTTTTTTCGTGCGCTTGTATATGTGTGACTATGTAAAGCAGCACGTTTGGTTTTCTAGGAATACGTGGGTCCTGAACGTCTTGAGAGTGGGCTTTTCTCGAACAACAATGGCAGTTTTCTTTTGACCTGGTCTCTTCAGACGGGAGCCGAGTGCTTGCTTCGACATGTGGTTGAGTTTCAGACAGCTCGAGCAATTTGGCCTACAACAATCAAGACAACGCGACAAGCAACAGCGAGCTTCAAGCGTTCACGTGCAGACCATTAAGTCGTCTCTTCATGCAGCAGCTGGGACTGCTGCCCTCCGAGACTCTTCTGGCGGGGGAGGAGGCTGTTACGACCAAGCATCCGCATTTGCGCGCTCTATTGTTCGCCTGTGGGCATGAATAAGTGCTGTGGAAATGTGGTGATGGTCCAATGGCTCTAAGTGAGCCTGTTTCCAGGAATCCTGTTTTGTAAGCCTGTTTTGCTTTGTGGACAACCTGCAAATGCCAAATTGACCCTGTCAAGAGAACGTCTAGAAAAACACAAAGAAATGTCCCCCTGCGGGAAATAGCAGGAAGTGCTTTCTTTCTTTTGTTCACCCTTCCAGTCGAGAAGTGCTATCCTCCAGTGATGAATGCCTCCTATCCAAAGGAGACGACAGAGTGACATGTCCGCTGACGTGCAGGACAAGAAAGGAGCATGACTCATACGGCCATTAAGTGATTTCCCGGGAATGCAGGAAAGATTTGTAATTGTCGAAAAGGGACAATGTTGGGAGCCCTATGCGGCGCCACGTGCACTCGGGTTTCTGAGAAGTAAAACCCCTTGTCAGAACCAGCCTGTGGTTTCTTTGCTGAAGAATAGAAATGTACCTCCTCTCCTCGCCGTTCCCAAGCTTTTCCCGCCAACAAGTGATCACGCCCAACGAATGAATGCCGGACCAGTCAGTGCTTCAGACCATCAGTGCAGTGATGTGTTCGATTGGATGCCGATACCTGAGGGGCGTGCCCTGGATTTGGTTGGTCAGCATCTTCAGAGAGGGGCTGGACATAGGGGGTTTTTAAGGACGCTGCAGAGCACGAAATGTCGCTCTGGGCCCTGGGTAAACGGCTCATCCAGTCGCTTCTCGCTATGAACTCTTAACGCTTGCCATTTTGCTGATGTACCCTTCTTTTTCGTGTAAATAATCTTGTAAATAAGTTTCTCAAAGTGCCATTAAACCTGCTTGTACATATTTCACCAACTTCGAAGATTCAATCCTACTTCAACCCCGAGTCTCTGCACGCTACCAAGTGAAGGCCGGGTCGACGTAGCCCCAGCGTCACGACAAGGCCGGTCTTCACTTTTAATTTGTTGTGCATACAACGATATAAAGAGCACATGCTGGCTTCATCAACGCGATTCCGAAAACACCACTTCTTTGCCCGAAATAATACAATTTCTCTTTTCCAGCTTGTGGATCAGTGGAGCTCATTTACACCTTGCGAAGATCCACCGCGTGCGTTGGGCACCGACTTCCCGTTCACCCTCAACTGTTGTGAACCCTCTCCGCTGAGTGCGCGGCGGACACGGTCCAGAAGCCCTTTGCTCCCCTTGGTAGGAATATGGCCAAATATTTTGGGCACACATAAGGTCGGCCTTTAACTGTATGACGCGATAGCGTAGGCTACCACTCCACATATAAAGCCCGCTTTAACCAAGCCGTATGAACGTACCTGCGTCACCTAGGGGCAACGTAAATACAAGGGTCTTGGCAGGCTGATTCTGATATCACCCTCTCATATGAAGGGTGAGGTCCGAATTGGCAGCTCTTGCCAAATGTAACGTCAGACATCCCTGCGTCCAGTCAATACGCGGCGGTCATAATAGTGCCAGCTACCGCCTGTTAGAGCCACGCTAGTAATGTTTCGCTTACAGCGTCAACGCCGGCGCCTAAGTTTATGGTAAACATGACTTTTAACACTATCGCGTTAAAGTAAACACCACTTCCAGCCATTACTGGCTTTTTATAAGTTGAACTTATAATAGCCTGAAGAGAGCAGCAGCAGCAGGAACAACAACTACTACTACTATTACAAAAATGAGATGTTTCGAATCGAGCGCTCCGAAATTCTTGCCATTCTGTATCATTTTTTACTTGGAAATTTCAGTCACTCCACGAAAGTTTTCTCGACATCTAACTTTCACATAATAGTTTAATATGAAAGCTTTTTTCGACGACAGCTGCAAAGGATAAACTTGCATCATGTGGTCTATAGGAGCCGTCAAGAAGAACTGCAAGTAAAAAGGAAACGTTCCATACAAAAATGAACTAAATATGTGCAGTGCGTCCTTGTTAAAACACTTTTCACTTTCTACTTACCGTCCTCCCGGCTTTGCCTTCAAGCCTTCTCCTTTTCGTTTTTTGTCTTTAGGTGGTCACTGATTTCTTCCGGGTATTCATACAAGCCGCCGACTATAGATAGCCATTTATCTACAGGACAATGGGGGAACCTTCGAAGTCTTCAGGCTCCGAACCTTTGTGCCCGGAGGCTTGTTAAACTTGTTAGTCCTTTCCACGAGTTTGTCGATACATAGGCTAATTACATCATCGCTTCGTCGCTCTTTAAGCCTTCGCTGGAAACAAAGGCTGCTTTGCAGTAACAAAAATAGAAAGAAATAAGAACAAGTTTTGACTAAAAGAGGTAACGCAGGTGAGTTACGCATCCGATAAGTCACCTAAGTTGGGTGTGCGGCTGCTTGTTCGTGGAGATATGCCAGTGACAAGAAGGAACAACAAAGGAAAGGGGTTTCTTTCCCAACCTCATGCAGCACAGAACGCGGCGTCGTGAATAAAAAACGATGCGAAAACAGAAACTACATCTCACTTAAGGGAAGAAGACGGTCATGATGACTGTCATGATAAGAAAGGGCCTGTCAAGCTAATAAATGAAAAGCCGCAGCGGTCATCCTCGAAAGAGCACTGCAGCCAGAACTAGGAGCATCCTCCGACAGAAGTAGACAGAAGCAGCAGGATACACATCGGTATGTGTCACCATCTTTCGGCAGCGAGTGAAAACTTCGGGTGCAGAACGAATTGAGCGAGCTGGGGGAGCAAGGTCTGTTGGTTCCACAGAGGCCGTCTCAGCGCGTGATAGATGGGCTCGCAAAAAAACGTCGGCGGTGCCTTTCCTTGCCCAGAGCAGCGAACTGCCGCTGGCGTGCAAGTTCGGTGTGCGATTCCGGTGCCCGCCGCGTGCGTAGCAAGATAGCGATGGTGCTTGGCCCAAACGGCGCCGCTGAGATTAATACGGGAAAGTGAGGTGATGAGCCAGGCATAGTGGCGGACAAAAACACGACCACCCTCCGGGGCAAGGGATAAAAAAAGAAATAAGAAGGAAGAAGGCGAAGAAACCGCTGAAAGTACGCCTGCCGGACGTCGTCTGCTCCCGTGTGCGGCGATACGCAGACGATACGAGGCCCCGCTCCTGCTGATCCGCGTCGGCGCTGCGAGCGTCCATTAGAAAGTTTTCCTATGTGTGTACGGTCTTGCTTCATCTTAAAGCGCCTCAAGATAGGGCCATAAATAAGCCTCGGAATAACTCACCGGCTACCAGCGGGGCCAGCTTTGAACGTAGCGGCGAAAAGTAGCGGCAGCTTCGCGATCATGCCCGCGTTAAGGCGATAATAACTGGCCTGTGAACCGAGAGCGCGCTGTGCGGCGGCGATGCTTCGTCGCCAACGCGTGCTTTTTTTCTTTCTTCATAGCTCCAGGTCTTTTGGTTATGAAAAGAAAAGGCGATAGTTGCGATGGGCTGCCGATAAAAGAGCGTAATCCTTCGGGGCATTGTTCTGCGGTGACAAAGAGCCTGTCGCAGCACGCGGGGCTAGTCCCGACGAACAGGAACATCGCCGGAGACGCTTTTCTGCGTGATTGATTGCGAGAGTTTCTCGCGTTTGCGTTTGAAGGTTCCTCTTCACCGCTGAGCTCTCCTCGTTTAGATTTCCTGTTGCTGCATGAAAAAGGGACTTTGTTCGCAATAACTCAAAATTTCGCTTATTTGGACCTAATAGTGAGCTGTTTATATTCAGCTTCAGATGTTTCTGAAGTATTTCTCCTCCTGCGAGGAACTTCAATGCGCCTTTGGACGATGAAAAATGCGTACGCGCTGTCCTCCATGGGGTAAAAAGCAGCAGCTGCAAAAGAGGTAATACATTTGAAAAATCTTGTAATACATTGGCTAAATCCCTCGTCACAAAATGGCCGGGGGCGTACATTCGTGTTTAAGTAATCATGTACACGAAAACACTATCGTAAGCATACCCATGCGCGAGCGCGCGAACACACATTGCTACTCTTGACACAAGGCATCACCACGCGCACACGTGGCAATTTTTTGTGATTTATGGCTGCGTAACATGTAGCAAGCTACATACAAGTGCGCTAGCCTTCAATTTGTCTCGAGCCAAACGACTTCTTCGAATAGTGACTATATTGGCTGGGTGCCAAATGAGCTCTTAACTGCAACAATCGCCCTTGCCGAACACATATCTCAATGAGATATGCCAAAAATTGAGAAACAAATATGTTACATTGTTTGAGGATTTCTTTCCCCGCGCACGCATCTTCACATTTCGTGCTTCACTTATATACAAAAAAAAAAAAAAACGCCCACAGGCAGCTCCACGAACACAGTAAATACGTGGCACTTGGACAACCGCCTTCTGTAGTTAGGCCTTCAGCGATGTGCTGGAATGATGTTTTTTCTTAGGCTGGAAGGCATGCTTCATAGGTATATATGCCGTCTAGGAGAGGAGCAGAGATGAAAAAATATTTTTCATTGCAGGAGCATAATCAGGGAGGTATCGACGTTGTGGTTGTGAAATAAACGTCTTGCGGGTACCCGCGATGTCGAATACGGTTCCTTCGCAGTGCGAGGCGAGCGCGCAACCACTCCGCCACAGAACCGCATTGTTTTTCTTCTAATAAAGGTGGACCTAATATATGCATTGCCTATATGACTGACAGCTAATGCTCAGGTGCGTCATTAGAAAGAAACTAATTATGGCAGTAATAGTTGAGTGCGTAGCAAAGGACATTGTGCTTACCTGCGCGATGCGGCGCTCAATAAAAAATTCCTTCGATAGTACGGCGCTGCCTCAACAGACGGCGTGAGCCGCCGCCCGATTCAAACAAAGCCTTATACGTCCATCCATCGTCTTCAAAGCACTGGGTTTTAAATACTATCGCGTTGAACTATTAAAGGCAAAGCCTAAGCACCCTGCAATTTTTCATCTCCTACTGCTACTTTTTTCGATCCACCCCACATTTAGGATAGCGCTTCCAGGCGATGTCGTGGTCAGCGCGATAAATATTGAGCGCATGATTTTTGTATTCACCGCCGGGGTGGCGCAGTGGTAACGGCGCTCAACTACTGTTCCCAAGGACGCGGGATCGAATCCCGGCCTCGGCGGCCGCTTTTCGATGGAGGCGAAAAGCGAGGTGCCCGTGTGCTGTGCGACGTAATTACACGTTAAAGAACCCCTGGTGGTAGAAATTTCCAGAGTCCTCCACTACGGCGTCTCTCATAGCCTGAGTCGCTTTGGGACGTTAAACCCCACAAACCAAACCATTTTTCTTTTCATTAAAACAATTATTTTTCTCGCTTTCAAAATGGTGCTTCAGTTAAAATGACGCTGCTTATCTGCGAAAATTTAGAAACCGAGAGAATTCAGGGGCATGCAGTGTACAGACATATATTGAACACTTCAACAAAATAGCCACTGGTACTAATGGGTGGATAATTTTTTTCAAAACTGCGGTCCAGTTTTGTTGCCAGGTTCGTCCTTCCTATAAAATTCTAATATTTTGCAATGTAAAAAATTAACAATTTCATGCGCTGCGAAAACTATCTTCACATGCAGTGCTCGCATTATCGATACCGTCTAGGAGTGAAAACATTGCTTATGGCGCCAGAACGCGCGCATCAACTACACGAATCTGTATATAAAAGGCCCAGAGCAGCGGCGGCCCAACTGCTATGCATTGCTGATTCAAAACAGTTTGTCACATGCATGGCAAGTAAACAACTTCGGTTTGTATAACAGGTACGTAAATGAACTTGCACAACCACGTTCACATACCGCAGCGAAAACTTGAAACTCTGGAATTTTTGACGCGCGTGTTTGAGCACACTCGTTTATGGGTCGTACTTCAACAACACTCACTCTGAATTTGTGGACGCTTTATGCCTTAAATAATGGACTTCTCGCCTTTTTTTTTTTTTGCAATTTTATCAAGGCTTCATTAAGGCTAGGTAAGGCTAGACGAATAAAATATCACTTCGAAAATTTCTCCGCAGGGCTTGAAAAAAAAATCAAATTCCGTTTTTTTGTTTTTTTTTTCCTCTGGTATATCGCTTCAGCCGTCGTCTCCTCTCCTGAGGGATGGTACCGCTGGCCCAACATTCTTGAATATAGTCAATAAGAGCATGAATGAATGCGCCGTCTAGATTCCTAAGCATTTTATTTGAAATGCGGTCAGGGCCGGCCGCCGAAGTCGTCTTGAGGCGATTGAGTTCTGCTCGGACCTCCGCAAAAGTGATTGGAGCGTCTAGACAGAGATTGTCCGCGCCCTGAGAGAAGGGGAGATTGGTTGCTGGTTCGGAGCGGATGTAAGTATTTTATAAGCTCTTGTTCCAGCTCGTCAGACGTGCCAGGATACTGGTGGAAGATTTGCTCGAGCTTTTGGCGTGTTTGGAGTTTGCCTCCAGCTGGGTCGAGTAAATGTCGAAGGAGGTTCCACGTGTTACGAGCATTTGGAGTCTTGTTCATCCGGTCACAGATGCTGTGCCAGCTCGGTCGAATGACTTCTATTGCATAGTTCTCGACATTCGTATGTGCTCGCGCTAGTCTACGTCGGATATCGCGGTCCCATTTCCGAGTGGCAAGTAGAGCTTCGAGCGACTCCTTGCATGCGCTCCCACAGATGGGCGCAGTAGCGGTCGCAGTGTGGGATACTGTCCTCTAACTCGACGGTTTGTGTGGCGTCGGCCACTTGTTTGACAATTTCGGTTGTCCACGCCTTGATGTCAGTAATAGCGGGAGGTTTGTCCTGCTGTTTCCTGTGCGGCCGGAAGGAGTCCCAGTCAATCACCTGAGCCGGCCGCGTACATTGCCTGGTAGGCTCGTGTATCATGATTTCGAGTACGAAGTGATCACTCCCAAAGTTTTCGTGAGTGTGACACCAAGTCGCTTTAACTCCGGAGGTCGTAAAGGCAAGATCCGGCGTTGTAATTCGTTGTAGGCCCGTACCGTGTCTAGTGGGGTAGGACACGTCCGTGATAAGGGTCAGCTGGTGCGTATGCCAGTCATTCCAAAGGCGTCGGCCTTTACCAGAGTCATAGTGGTATCCCCAAGCGCGGTGATGCGCGTTAAAGTCCTAACAGTTAAAGTCCTAACTAAGTGTACGGCGCACGAGCGCGCGGCGCCCATTATGGAACGCATCAAGTAATAATACGAGGAATAACGCGAAACTCGCAAACGAATGCAATACAGGTATTGCACTGAAGACTATATTGTATACCGTTATAGGGTACCCTTACTCTCGCCGCTGCCCTCGATGTGATGTAGCCCAGTCAGCTCTTCCGTGGTTGATAATTTTTTGTACTTGTAGGATCTCACAGTACACTTCCAAGTATTGATTGATTGCTTTAGGAGCCTTGGGTGGTCCGCCTATAGTTCGGCAGCCAAGTGGCCTAGCTGCGCCGCAGCATGGGCCCTGCGTACCAGTCCCCGTTGCTGGTCGGAGTCATCGCTGTGCAGAATGGCCTCCCACTGCTCCAGATTTGGATTTTAAAATTTCTCGATGGCGGTATTGAATTGGCATGCCCACACCATACGGAAGGCCGTAGCTATTCCTCCACAGTGTGATCACTCTGGCTGGCAGGGTGCAGGGATACCATTCGTGGAATTTAGGTGGTATGAAGAGGGTGTCTGTTACGTAATTTTGCAAAAACTGTCGGAACATCGAGTGAGGTCGCCGATGAGGGAGCTATACTTCTGTCACACTGGCAGATTTAATGTCATTAGATTCGAATGTGGTTCTATGCATCGGATATCATTCGGTTTCTTGAGGTTCAGTTCAGTTCAGGCGTTCAGTCGTGTCCGACTCTTCGTGACCCTATGGACCATGTCACGCCACGCTTTCCGGTCTCTCACTATCTTCTTAACATCACATAGCTTCATCTGCAATGCCTCGAGAATGCCATCTAACCATCGCGTTCGCTGCCTACCCCTTCTCCGGCGACCCTCAACCTTTCCCAACATTAAATCTTTGTCCAGCGACTCCTCTCTTCTCATCAGATGACCAAAGTAGCTGAGCTTTAACTTTAGAATTTGACCCTCCAATGAGCAGTCAGGGTTTATGGTCGACAATATCGACTGATTTGATCTTCTGGCAGTCCAAGGAACTCTTAAGAGTCTTCGCCAGCACCACAATTCAAACGCGTCAATTCTTCGGCGGTCAGCCTTTTTCACAGTCCAACTCTCGCATCCATACATCACAACTGGAAAGACCATAGCACGGGTTATACGGATCTTGGTTGGTAGACTAATGTCTCTGCTCTTAACTAGGCGGTCAAGGCTAACCATTGCTCTCTTTCCCAGAAGCAGGCGTCTCCTAATTTCATGGCTGCAGTCTCCTTCCGAGGTAATCTTGGCGCCCAAGAACAGAAAATCTGTCACAGCTTCCACTTCTTGTCCATTGATGCTCCAGGACTTGATAGGGCAAGACGCCATGATCTTCGTCTTTTTAATGTTCAGTTTAAGCCCAAACTTCTCACTCTCTTCTTGTACGCGCATCAGAAGTCTCTTGAGTTCCACTTCACTTTCTGCCATTAAAGTGGTATCATCCGCATATCTAAGGTTGTTGATACGTTTTCCAGCAATCTTCACTCCAGCTGAAGACTCGTCCAGACCGGCCTTCCTCATGATGCACTCTGCATATAGGTTAAATAGGCAGGGCGACAGTATGCAGCCTTGCCTCACCCCTTTCTCAATCGGAAACCAATCAGTAAGGCCATGCCCAGTTCTGACTGTGGCCTCTTGCCCTTCATAAAGGTTCCTGAGGAGACAGATGAGGTGAATTGGAACTCCCATCTCTTGGAGAGCTTGCCACAATCTGCTGTGATCTACGCAGTCAAACGCTTTCGCATAATCAATAAAGCAGAAGTAAATGGGTTTCTGGAACTCTCTTGCTTTTTCCATGATCCAGCGAAGGTTGGCAATTTGGTCTCTAGTTCCTCTGCCCTTGCGAAACCCAGCTTGCACGTCCGGAAGCTCCCGATCCACATACTGCTGCAGCCTACCTTGCAGGATTTTTAACATCACCTTGCTAGCATGCGAAATAAGCGCGATCATGCGGTAGTTGGAACAATCTTTGGCACTGCCTTTCTTTGGAATGGGGATGTAAACTGACCTCCTCCAATCCTGTGGCCACTGCAGGGTTGTCCAAATCTTTTGACATAATGTATGCAGTGTGTTAACAGCGTCGTGGTTGAGGTTTTGAAGCAACTCAGCTGGAATACCATCAATTCCGCTAGCTTTGTTCTTAGCAAGGCTGGCTAAGGCCCATTCAACTTCATTCTTCAGGATGCCCGGCTCGAGATCAGTAATCACAACCGTCCTATGTTGGGTTTGCACATCCGGGTCCTTCTTGTACAGTTCTTCTGTGTATTCCTGCCACCTCTTCTTTATCTCTGAGGCTTCAGTGAGGTCCTTGCCTCGTTTGTCCTTTATCACGTCCAGCTTAGCACAGAAGCTTCCTTTGATATCTTTGATTGTCTTATACAGGGCTCTTGTGTTCCTTAATTGGCTGTTGTCCTCAACTGCTTGACACTGTATGTTCAGGAAGGCATTCTTATCTCTCCTTGCTATTTTCTGAAAATCCGCATTGAGAACCTTGTATCTTTCTCTTTCCCCCATACCTTTTGCCATCCTCCTTTCCTCAGCTATTTGCAAAGCCTCTTCAGATAACCAGTTTGCTTTTTTGCATTTCTTTTGCTTTGGAACTACCTTAGTAGCAACTTCTTGTATTATATCACGAACATCAGTCCACATCTCTTCGGGCTCTTTGTCTTCTAGATCTAATTCTTGAAATCGATTCCTCACTTCCACAGCATATTCTAATGGAATCTGATCCAGATCATACCTGAAAGGCCTTCTAGTTTTCTGCGTTTTCCTCAATCGAAGCTTAATTTTGGCAACAAGAAGCTGATGATCGGTGCCACAATCGGCCCCAGGCCTTGTTTTTACTGCTTGTAAGCGCTTCTCCATCTCTGCCGGCAGATAATATAATCGATCTGATTCCTGTACAGACCGTCCGGTGAAATCCATGTGTACAGGCGCCTCTTGTGCTGTTGAAAATGAGTATTCGCTATGGTCAGGTTGTTTTCTTGACAGAACTCTACTAGCATCTGCCCAGCTTCATTTGGCTCACCAAGACCGAACTTGCCTGTAATTCCGGATATTTCTTCACTCCCGACCTTAGCATTCCAGTCTCCTATGAGAAAAACGACGTCTGATGATGGGGTGCGGTCTAAAAGGCATTGTAGGTCCGCATAAAATCTCTCAACGTCAGCTTCTTCAGCAGCAGTGGTCGGTGCATAGACTTGGATAACTGTTATGTTGAAAGGGTGACCTTGGATCCGAAGTGAAATCATTCGGTCGTTTTTGGGGTTGTACCCTAGCACTGCTTTGCCCATTCTGTTTACTATGAGAGCGACCCCATTCCTTCTCTTGGATTCGTGCCCACAATAAAAGACATAATGGTCGCCGGAGTTAAATTCTCCCATTCCGGTCCACTTGAGCTCGCTGATACCCAAGATATCAATGTTCAATCTGTCCATTTCTCGCTTGACGATATCCAGTTTACCTTGCGTCATAGATCTTACATTCCATGTTGCTATGTGATATATCTCCTTGCAACATCGGACTTTCCGGTCGCTTCCCGACACATCCACAACTGAGCGTCCTTTTGGCTTTAGCCTAGCCGCTTCATTCGTCCTGGAGCTACTAGGAATCGCCCTTTGTTCATCCCCAGTAACATGTGGGACGCCTTCCAACCTGGGGGGCTCATCTTCCGGCGCCATATCGATAATGGTATTGTGACTGGCCATAGGGTTTTCTTGGCAGGAAATACTGGAGTGGGTTGCCATTACCTTCTCCAGTGAATCACATTTTGTCAGAACTCTCTGCCGTGTCCTGTCTATCTTGGGTGGCCCTACACAGCAGAGCTCACGACTTCATCGAGTTTCGCAAGCCCCTCCGCCACGACAAGGCAGTGATCCATGAAGGGTGCTACGCAGTAAAATATAATGTGTTTCCCAAATAGTGGAAATTACGATCAGCGATAAAAAATGCTGCACTTAAGGAACATGGGTGCGCATGAAAGCGTTTGTAATCATTGTGCAGCATTTGAAAGTTGATTAAAAAATTATGTACGGTAATTTAGGCAACCAAAGAACTCATTTCTGCTGTGCTATGACACTTCAGCCAAGTAGGGAGTCACACCCATATCCGATAAATGTAAACAAATAATATGGCTGAGGCAGCGGACCGCTGATACACAGTGCGGAGACTGTGTATCAGCGCTGTGTATCAGCGCTGTGCGGAGACTGTGTTAGGCGCTGAGTTACAACTTAAATAGTTCCGACATAAGGGCACGGGGAGAAGCGGCCACCAAGAGGCACAGAACCTAAAATGATCGTGAGTCGCTAGCAGGACTGGGCCGCTGCTGTAACCGAGAGTAATGGCTTTCCACGAGAGCCTGCAGTGCGAATAGTTTTACACTTAAATTACCAGCTCCTAAACGACAAAACTCAAGAAATATAATTTTTAACTTTCACTCCGTGCAGAATAGTTTGTCGCGTTGCTTGTTTCTGCCGCGTGTCTGGCGTCAAGAGTACACATTTGGTTCGCGATCGAATGCTTCCTCAAACTAATTCGAACCTAATGCAATTAAATTTTCTCGTGTAGCAGGCGAGGAATGACATTAGATGCAAATGTCATTTGATTCGAATGACCTTAAATTTGCTAGTGTGGGAGGGTTGTTATATATTTAGTAGTGTATATGTTATGTTTATCTGTATATCGTCAGACGAGGTGGTTGTTATGAGTTGGCGGAAAGGAGTAGCCAGAGCCGCTATGCGGCATAAACCTCTTATTTATTGAGGATCTTAGTCTGGGCTGGTTCGTTCGTAGCTCTTTACAAATTAACAGAGTGCAAAGAAACCGGACACAATAAGACTACACTTAAGATGGGACAGGCGGTGTCCTTTATTGTTCATGTCAATGAGAAAATAATAAAGCAAGTATTTTAAATGAAAGAAAATGCGCTTTATCAGTCACACATAATTGGTTCACAAGAAAGCGCAGTATCTGTCTCACTTGTTCTGTGGACATCTGAAGCGCGCCTTAAGGGGAGGAAGGAAGGCGCGAGTGAAATGCAGAGTAATTTCGACCACCTGGGGATCTTTAACATGCGCTGACATCGCACAACCCACGGCTGTCTCTCCGTTTCGCCTCCATCAAAACGCAGCCTCCGGCGGTCGGATTCGAACCCGAGTACTCCGGCGGTCGGATTCGAACCCGAGTACTCCGGCACAGTAGTTGGGCATCTCAACCACTGCGCCTCCGCGACGAAGAGGAAAAAAAAAAAAAATCGGGATGATCAATGACATTCGTGCGAAGGAAGTGTGAAATCATGGGCCTTTTCGATTCCGCATTAGGCCTATTCACACGACGGACCGTCGGTCCGCGGACCACGCATTACGTGTTCGCTCGTCACTGAAAACTGGTCATTGATGGAGGCGAAACAGAGGCGTCGTGTGCTGTGCGATGTCAACGCACGTTAAAGATCCCCAGGTGGTCGAAATTACTCCCTAGCCCTCCACTACGGCTCCTCTTTCTCTCTTTCCACTTTCAGTCCCTCCTTCCTTCTTTCCCTTATAGCGCGGTTCAGGTGTCCACACCAAAGTGTGCGACAGATTCTGTGCCTTGCCTTTCCTGTGAGTCAATATTATTATTATTATTATTATTATTATTATTATTATTATTATTATTATTATTATTATTATTATTATTATTATTATTATTATTATTATCATTATTATTATTATTATTATTATTATTATTATTATTATTGTTATTATTATTTATTTATTATCCGACGCCATCCAGCCGACTCGGCGGACCAAGAAGGAAAGCAGCTTTTGTCCTCTTGCACCTCAGAATTACTGACCCCTCTGTTCAATTGTTGTTGTTGTTGTTGTGGCTGCAGGAAGAAGGAAAAGAAAATGCAGGGGCCTGCCACTGGCTCTGTAGCTGAGCCACCTCCTCTGCCTCGTGCGGACAGAAGAGAGCGGTTGTTTTCAGGCAGGAACTCCCCTGATGGGGCTGGGACAGGTAGGTCACTGCCGTTTGCGGCGGGCGCTAGCCTGCCACCGAATTTTTATTTGTTGTAGGCCGTCATTGCACCCGCCACCGCTTCGGTGGTGGACGACGGCTGTTGTTGCGGAGCGCGTCTTTCTCTCCCTCTTCTTTTTCTTTCTTCTCTATTTTCTCTTCTGTCCGCACACGGCAGTGGAGGTGGCTCAGCTACAGAGCCAGTAGCAGGCCCGTGTATTTTCTTTTCCTTCTTCCTACAGCCACAACAACAACAACAACAACAACAGAAGAGAAACTGATTGATTTAAATGGAGGGTAAAGGAAAAGAAGAGGGAGAGAAAGACGCGCGCTGCAACAGCAGCCGTCGTCCACCACCGAGGAGGAGGAGGAGGAAAAACTTTATTTAGTCCTATATTATTTGGCGGTTTTTGGACGTCTTCAGAGATGTCTGCTTGTTGTATCCACAAGAGTCTTCTCCGTCGACTTCGTCCACTTTTTACAATGGTCGGTTGCCCTCAGTCCAGGGCTCCGCTGGCTGCTGCCGCCCGTTGGGCTCGCTGTACCAGACCTTTCTGGTCTTCGCAGCGGTCGCTGGACAGCAGAGTCTCCCATTGCTCCGCACTCGGGTTTCGAATTTTGGGGACCACATCTATGTTTTGACATGCCCATGTGATGTGATACAGTGTTGGTTTTTCATAGCACCACGGACATCTGTCAGCGTATAAGGTAGGGTGCATTTTGTTTAGTACGTGTAGGTTTCGGTATGAACCCGTCTGTAATTGTCTCCATATGACAGTTTCCTCTCTGGTGAGAGAACTGTGCGGTGGGGGATATCGCATTCTTCTTCCTCTATAGTTTTCTAGTATGGCCGAGTATGCCTTGGGTGCTGGCAAAAGTTCCGCGGACCCGTCGGATGCTCGGAAAGTAGTGTATGCTCGAGCTATCCTGTCAGCCTCTTGGTTCCCTGCCACCCCCATGTGCCCCGGTACCCATATAATTTTGTGTCTGGTCTTGTTTTCTTCGTGGTTTTTAAATCTGTCGCTCGCTTCGAGGAGTATACGAAGCGCGTGACGACCAATCCTACCATTCATGAAATTTCGACAGGCTGTTTGAGAGTCCGTGAGTATCGTTAGCGACCGCCCAGCTCTATAGCCCTCCGCCACCGCTAGAGAAATGGCTACTTCCTCGGCCTCTGCTGCTGTGCAGTGTCGGATAGAGGCGCTGGTCACTTCGCGTAGAGACGAATTGACCACCGTGGCCACTGCAATTTTGTTCTGTCCTCCTCTCGAGGACGCGTCTGCATACACAGTCGTGTCTTCAGGAGCGTATGTTTTTTGAATAAAATTGGCCCTTGCTTCTCTTCTACATTGGTGGAGGTTAGGGTCCATGTTTCTCGGGATTGGAGCTACCTTGAGGGACTTGCGAAGTTCGTCGGGGATCGTTACCGTCCTCGCTATTTCTCGCATCTGCTCACAGTATCCGAGTCTCTGTAAAAGCGCTCTTCCAGTCGTTGTCTGCAGCAGCCTGAGTTTTTGCGACTCAAGCTGCGCCTCGCGTAGTTCTTCGAATGTGTTTTGCAATCCAAGCGCCATGAGCTTTTCTGTAGACGTGTTGCGCGGTAATCGGAGCGCCGTCTTATACGCTTTGCGTAGCAGGGCGTCAGCTTGTTGTATTTCACTCTTGTTGAGGCACTGGTAGGGCAGGCTGTACATAATTCGGCTCACTACCAGGTTTCTAACTAGTTTTAGTGTGTCCTCTTCGCGCATGCCATGCCGCCTGTTGGTGATGCGGGTGATCATGCGTGTCACTTGTAGCGTTGTAGTTTTGAGCATGGTAAAAGTGTGACTACTGCGTTGGTTCGATTGAACCCACATACCTAATATTCTTATTTTTGTCTTTTCAGGGATGGGCATTCCTTCCAGGTAGATGTTGAGTTTCAGGCTCTCACTGGTTGGGACGGTCCGGTTTTGTTTGCCTCTCCACACTCGAAGCAGTTCCGATTTCTCGGTCGAGCATGCGAGTCCTCTTTCTCCGAGATATTTCTGTACACAGGAGGCCGCTTCCTGTAGTTTTCCTTCCTTCTCCCCGAGGGAACCGGTGTTCGTCCAGACTGTTATGTCGTCTGCATACATGGCGTGCCTGATGCCTTCGATCTTCTCTAGTTTTCGTGCTAGACCTATCATAGCTATATTGAAGAGGATAGGTGAGATGACTGATCCTTGTGGTGTTCCTTTGTTTGGCGCGTGAATTTTGTTCGATCGAAGGTCTCCCATGCCGATGGTGGCAGTTCTATCTGACAGGAAGGCTTTGACGTACCCGTGGATTCTGCGTCCGCAGTTCAGGTCGTCTAGACCTCTAAGGATCGCTTCGTGACTGACGTTATCAAATGCTCCCTTGATGTCAAGGGCCATTATGACATTTTCACCTGTTCGGGGTACGTTGCGGAGCACATCTTCTTGTATTTGAAGCAGCACGTCCTGCGTCGAGAGTTTTGCTCTGAAGCCGAACATGGTATGGGGTACATGTTCATTATCTTCCATGAAATTTTGCAGTCTTTGCAGCACCACCCGCTCGTAAAGCTTGCCGAGGCACGACGTGAGCGATATGGGCCTGAGATTTTCAATTTGGAGCTGTTTGCCAGGTTTAGGTATCATAATTACTTCGGCGTGTTTCCACTCTTCGGGAACCGTCTCCGCCTCCCAGTGTTTGTTTAGAAAACTTACGAGCTCTTGTATGAGGTCGTCACTCAGGTTTCGGATCAGGGCATTGTCGATTCTGTCGGCTCCTGCTGCCGTGTTTCTGGTCGTATTCCTTATGGCCGCATAAACTTCTTCCACAGTTATTGGGCGGTCGAGTCTCTCGTTTTCGGCTCCGCGATAGTTTCCTTGGTATCGTGAGGGGTTGCGATCACCGAAACATTTTTTTCGTGCCTTCTCTAAAAGGTCGGTGTCCGAGCCCTTGAAGGAGTGGATGAATCTGTGGATGCTTTTATTGTTTTCTGATTTTGTTTTGGTCGGATCGATTAGTGCTCTTAGGAGATTCCAGGTTCTGGCCGTACCTAAGGTTCCCTTAAGCGAGTCGCTGAATTGTTCCCAATTTTGTCTCGCGAGTTGCGCTGCGTATTCTTCAGCTTTTGCCGTAACTTCTGCTATCTTTTGTTTTAGTTTCCTGTTGTGTTTTTGCTTCCGCCATCTTTTGGTGAGACAGCGTCTGGCTTCCCATAGTCGCAGAAGGTGCCCGTCTACTTCGGGCGTTGTTGTTGTTCGTCTTACACTTTTTGTGCATTTGTCTCGCGTTTCTGTCAACATGCCGCTCCAGTCTTCTAGTGATTGAATGCCGCCTTCAGATTTTTTGCAAGCCCCGCGGAACGCGTTCCAGTCCGTGAGTTTTGCTTGTCCGATCCGGCATCTTACCCTTTCCGATGCTATTCGCGTCCGGAGGATAAAATGATCGCTACCTAGGTTTTCCATCATGTTTTCCCACTGTGACTCCTTGCTCTTCCTTACGAACGTGAGGTCCGGGCAAGTGTCCGTGCTCACACTATTACCGATTCTCGTTGGGGTCGCGGGATCTGTGATTAGCTTACAGCCAAAATATTCGGCTACGTCCGCTAATGTTCTTCCCTTGATATCTTGTTTCCGGTATCCCCAACTCGTGTCCATGGCGTTGAAATCTCCCACGATAATGAGTGCATTTTCTTTGGCCAGCTTGTGCGCTCCGTGGAAGAGTTCGAAGAATTTGGCTTTTCTTTGTCTTGGCGGGCTATACACGTTTAGTACGAATGTGCTCCTTTCCTTTCGCTTTTTCGGAATGATTTCGACAAGCGCGTGCTCGATGTCCGTGTCGGCGATGGTATCGTGCCTGATTGCGGTGATGGCTTTGATGACTAGAACGGCTGCTTTACCTCCGTTTTGGCTCTCGTAAACATCGTACCCCTGTAGAGAGGGCCTGGTTCCAGTCTCTTGGAGCGCAATCACATCGGGGGGTGTGAGCTGTGTGTTTATGTATTGTTTTAGTAGGGCCTGTTTTTTGCGGTAGCCTCTGCAGTTCCATTGCCAAATTTCTAAGTTTTCTTGGTCTTGCTGACGCGTCTTGGTCATGTTTACGTGTTCGTGCTGTTGCCTTGTTCGACAGCGAACGCCGTTAACGCTGGACGGTTGTACGCTCTTTCCCTGATGTTTTCGTTATGTCTTTGTTTTCGAAAAGCACTTTTGATTTCTGAGATCTGCCCCTGAAATTGTGCTTGCATCTGTTGCATTTGAGATTGGATTTGCCGCATCATATCCTGCATCATCTGCTGCATCATCTGTTGCATTCGTGATTCAAGTTCTCCATTGTTGGATGCTTGTGGCTGTTTTGGAAAGGCTCTAGTGATTTCAAGCTCCCGCTGTTGTGCCTTTAGTGTTTTTGTTAGTTCCTCGACCTTGCGTTCGAGCTCATTTTGTTTGAGTCGAGCGAGTTCAAGCTCGCGTCTGAGTGCATCACTGCTCGCGTCTTTAGCTTCTTTGACAGGAATATTTTTGTTGTTTGTATTGTTTGTGTTACTATTTTCTACCGAGTGCGGATCAATGGTAGATGCCCAGCTTACCTTGCTGCCGCCTTTCTGGGAAAGCTTCGTTTTCTGCTTTTCTTCTTTGTTCCCCTCCTGTGAACCGGCCGGCGACAGAGGTGGGAAGGAATTGGACCTTGATCGGCTCCTTGAGGTCTCTCCTTCTGAGCTGTGGTGGGTGCAATGACGGCCTACAACAGATAAAACTCGGTGGCTGGCTAGCCCCCGTCACAAGCGGCGTTGACCTACCGTCCCAGCCCCGTAGGGCCAGGAACTACCACCCTCCACCACCTTCTCCCTTCTGTTAAATTATCCTCTTCCGCACATATCCCTAACAATTGAAGTTGCATTCCTTCCGAAATCCAGTCACCTACGCCCATGTATACCCTGCATTATACACACCGTACTGTAACTTATGCCACCAGAGGGCCAACTTACACCGCGGCATGCCCTGGAGGCGGAGGAGGCGGCGGTGGCCCTCGCCATAGCTACTACCCGAGCCACAACCATCTTTAGCGACTCTAAATCCACCGTACGGAACTTCGCTCGCGGTCGGATCTCTAGCCCAGCCTTCCGATTCCTCGCCTCCCTCCCCAGACCCGAACACCCTATTCAATTAATATGGGTGCCCGCTCACACGGGTTACCCAGGCAACGAAGCAGCTCACTCTTTTGCTCGAGGATATGTCAGCCGAGCAGGGACTGCCACTGCCTGGGGATATGCTCGCGAGCGCATGGTATCGTATCACGAAATCTCTCTCCATTACCGTGATCAACGAACCATCTACCCTCCTCCTCATAAATCTATGACTAAGCTACAACAGGTGACGTGGCTCCAGCTTCAGTCCCGTACATTCCCATCCTCTGCTTTCCTTTGATCCATTCAGGACTGTTCTCGCCGCAGTGCATCTTGTGTGGGGCACCGAAAGCTGATTTTGAACACATCGTGATCAAATGCTCGGAATTCCACCCTCCAGCCACTTGGCAACTCTCCGACCTCGAGCGATGGGAGGCTGCGGTGTCCAGCTCTGACCCGGCCGTTCAAAAGCGGCTGACGGACTGGGTTTTGGGTGTCGCTGGGAAGCACCAGCTTCCGGCCACAACACGCAGCCAAGAGCCGACCTGTAATTAGGGGTTAATCACTTAAGGCTCCTAAATGTAAAGTTTTTTACCACCACCACCACCACCCACGAGACCCCCCTCCGCGGGATCTGCAGCTCTTTACCTGCGAGCAGTGGGAGGCCGCTATGCTCAGCTCGGACCCGGTAATCCAAATGCGGGCTATCGAGCGTACAACCCAGGTCGCCTGAGCTCAAGGGCTCCAGACCATCTAGCGCGGAAGCTCCTGCCTGCCTGACCTCTTCAAATTATAAATGTTTATCCTCCTCCTCCTCCTCCTCCTGTTGTTGTGGCTGTAGGAAGAAGGAAAAGAAAATGCATGGGCCTGCTACTGGTTCTGTAGCTGAGTAACCTCCGCTGCCTCGTGCGGACAGAAGAGAGAAAGTAGAGAGAAAGAAAAAGAAGAGGGAGAGAACGACGCGCGCCGCAACAGCCGTCGTCCACCATCTAAGCGGTGGCGGATGCAATGACGGCCTCCAACAGATAAAAATTCGGTTGCAGGCTAGCCCCCACCGCAAGCGCCGTTGACCTACCGTCCCAGCCCCGTAGGGCCAGGAACAGCTATCCTTCACCACCTCCCTGCGCCCAACATTCAATGTCTAACAAGCCTTTCGCACTGCTGCAGCTTTTTAAACAATCAAAGTCTAACGAGCTGTTTGCAGCACTGCGAAAGGCAGGGGAGCCTCGGCCCATGGGTTGACTCGTGATCATCCTTGCTGCTGTCATCCTTATTGCAGTCAAGATGATGCGCACTATTAATAGGTAATTAATTATGCTCTTACGCACCTTTCGCGCCTCGAATGGGGGAGGGGGGCTAGAGTGGAAGTGCAATTATCTATTGTAGTAAGCTGGGGCGACCGGCATGTACGAGCACAATTTTAGTGCGCATGACCCTGAATGGGGTAGAACCGGGCTGACAGCGTGCCTCACAGAGTAGTGACGTGTGAACACGTAATACGCAGTCCGCGGATCGACGGTCAGTCGTGTGAATCGGCCTTATGCAGGTAGTAATGAGGACCACATGCGGTGCTAACATGGGCATATCACACATAATCGTATGAGAATAAGAATGATCAATCGAAGAAACAAAATTTTCACATTACCATATTTGTCTTAGAATAACAATGACAATCAGTCGGAGAAACGGAATGGTAGCCTTATAAATTTTTTAGCACAAAAGTACTAATTAATGTGCACAATCCACATTCTTGAGGCTAGGTTGCGCAGCTAATCGCGTTTTGCTATATGGCCACCAGGCTAAAAACGTTGGTGGGTGTGAACGCATTTGCTCTTCAGCGTGAGTCCCTCTTGAATATAGTTTTTGTTATTACATTTTGCGCCATTGTGGCTGTAGGAAGAAGAGAAAATACATGAAAAATGGCAGAGGCTTAGCTTGGTAAAGCCCGGAAAGTTGCGAAAGCAATACCCATGGCTAAGCCCAGGTTCAGCTAATGTGTAGCATTTGCTCTTCAGCGTGAGTCCCTCTTAATATAGTTTTTGTTATTCCCATGGCTAAGCCCAGGTTCAGCTAATGTGTAGCATTTGCTCTTCAGCGTGAGTCCCTCTTGAATATAGTTTTTGTTATTACATTTTGCGCCATTGTGGCTGTAGGAAGAAGAGAAAATACAAGAAAAATGGCAGAGCCCGGAAAGTTGCGAAAGCAATACCCATGGCTAAGCCCAGGTTCAGCTAATGTGTAGCATTTGCTCTTCAGCGTGAGTTTTGCTATATGGCCACCAGGCTAAAAACGTTGGTGGGTGTGAACGCATTTGCTCTTCAGCGTGAGTCCCTCTTGAATATAGTTTTTGTTATTACATTTTGCGCCATTGTGGCTGTAGGAAGAAGAGAAAATACATGAAAAATGGCAGAGGCTTAGCTTGGTAAAGCCCGGAAAGTTACGAAAGCAATACCCATGGCTAAGCCCAGGTTCAGCTAATGTGTAGCATTTGCTCTTCAGCGTGAGTCCCTCTTGAATATAGTTTTTGTTATTACATTTTGCGCCATTGTGGCTGTAGGAAAAAGAGAAAATACATGAAAAATGGCAGAGCCCGGAAAGTTGCGAAAGCAATACCCATGGCTAAGCCCAGGTTCAGCTAATGTGTAGCATTTGCTCTTCAGCGTGAGTCCCTCTTGAATATAGTTTTTGTTATTACATTTTGCGCCATTGTGGCTGTAGGAAGAAGAAAAAGAAAATACATGAAAAATGGCAGAGGCTTAGCTTGGTAAAGCCCGGAAAGTTCAATACCCATGGCTAAGCCCAGGTTCAGCTAATGTGTAGCTGGTGGCGATACTGTGGCGAACTATGGCTATGAGCAATCACTCTGGCTATATCATATGGTCCCAATCGTTATTACAAGGTGCTACCTGGATATTCTACGTATAACTAGTAGCGAGGCAAGGAGTGCCGTCAGAGCTTAGCTTGGTAAAGCCCGGAAAGTTGCGAAAGCAATACCCATGGCTAAGCCCAGGTTCAGCTAATGTGTAGCATTTGCTCTTCAGCGTGAGTCCCTCTTGAATATAGTTTTTGTTATTACATTTTGCGCCATTGTGGCTGTAGGAAGAAGAAAGAGAAAATACATGAAAAATGGCAGAGGCTTAGCTTGGTAAAGCCCGGAAAGTTGCGAAAGCAATACCCATGGCTAAGCCCAGGTTCAGCTAATGTGTAGCTGGTGGCGATACTGTGGCGAACTATGGCTATGAGCAATCACTCTGGCTATATCATATGGTCACAATCGTTATTACAAGGTGCTACCTGGATATTCTACGTATAACTAGTAGCGAGGCAAGGAGTGCCGTCAGAGCTTAGCTTGGTAAAGCCCGGAAAGTTGCGAAAGCAATACCCATGGCTAAGCCCAGGTTCAGCTAATGTGTAGCTGGTGGCGATACTGTGGCGAACTATGGCTATGAGTAATCACTCTGGCTATATCATATGGTCACAATCGTTATTACAAGGTGCTACCTGGATATTCTACGTATAACTAGTAGCGAGGCAAGGAGTGCCGTGGCTGCAAAGATGCACCTGGTTGTGGGTGAGGCTGACAGAATGTACCACTGCCGCTCCAGCACCGGCCGCAACGGCATTCTTTACACCAGCAGAAATCAGCGCATTCCCCGTCATCTTCCACAGTTTGTGCCAAAGAGGCTGTACGTTCACGCCGAGCTGCATATTGAGCACATTGTTTCGCACGCCTCGCTCCTCGGTTGTCTCCGCAGCACGCCGTTGTTTCAACCTCTCATTATGACGAGCCGCCTTAGCAGTAGGCGCCATCATAGTCGTGTGCACCGCCTCTTCTCACAGACGACACGAGTCGGTTGGATGATGATGATGATGATAACAACTTTATTTTCCACCAGATTTACAACTATATGACGTCTTAACACCTGTGGCGCTCCTCGTGGAGATACCGGGAGTTAGGCCGCCGCTTCATGTGCACCGCCGCCCCTCGCGAACGGCTCAAGTTGGTCGTCCAGCTCTTCAGCGTGACGTCACACGGGGTTACGCAAAAGGTCATTTCATGTGCACCGCCGCGCTACGCGAACGGCTGAAAAGTGATCTTAAAAAAAAAAAACTGATTTATTTATAGGAAGGGAAAGGCGCGGTAACTGTCTCAGTTGTTTTCTGTGGACACCGCAACCGCGCCGTAAGGGAAGGGAGGAAGATGGGAGTGAAAGTGGAAAGAGAGAAAGAGGAGCCGTAGTGGAGGGCTACGGAGTAATGTCGACCACCTGGGGATCTTTAACGTGCGCTGACATCGCACAGCACACGGACGCCTCTTCGTTTCGCCTCCATCGAAACGCAGCCGCCGAGGTCGGATTCGAACGCGGGTACTCCGGCACAGTAGCCGGGCGTCTTACCACTGCACCACCCCGGCGGGGCAAAAGTGATCTTACTGATTTATTTGATTTATTTATAGGAAGGGAAAGGCGTGGTAACTGTCTCACTTGTTTTTCTGTGGACACCGCAACCGCGCCGTAAGGGAAGGGAGGAAGATTGGAGTGGAAGTGGAAAGAGAGAAAGAGGAGCCGTAGTGGAGGGCTACGAAGTAATTTCGACCACCTGGGGATCTTTAACGTGCGCTGACATCGCACAGCACACGGACGCCTCTTCGTTTCGCCTCCATCGAAACGCAGCCACCGAGGTCGGGTTCGAACCCGGGTACTCCGGCACAGTAGTCGGGCGTCTTACCACTGCACCACCCCGGCGGGGCAAAGTATTGCTTTTGCAATAAAAGAAGAGGGAGAGAAAGACGCGCGCCGCAACAACAACTGTCGTACACCACCGAAGCAGTGGCGGGTGCAATGACGGCCGACAACAAATAAAATTCGGTGGCTGGCTAGCCCCCGCCGCAAGCAGTGGTGACCTATCGTCTTTACACTTCAGCGTCAGGCCCTCTGGAATATAGTTTTTGTTATTACATTTTGCGCCATTGTTGTTGTGGCTGTAGGAAGAAAAAAAAAAGAAAATGCATGGGCCTGCTACTGGCTCTGTAGCTGAGCCAGCTCCGCTGCCTCATGCGGACAGAAGAGAAAATAGAGAAGAAAGGTAAAAGAAGAGGGAGAGAAAGACGCGCGCCGCAACAACAGCTGTCGTCCACCACCGAAGTAGTGGCGGGTTCTATAACGGCCTACAACAAATAAAATTCGGTGGCTGGCTAGCCCCCGCCGCAAGCGGCCGTGACCTATCGTCCCAGCCCCGTAGGGCCAGGAACTGCCACCCTTCACCACCTTCCCCCTGCGCCATGACCTTGCGCTACAGTATTAAGGCGAACGCCTTTATAGACTGATGAGTGCGTCCCTAGGTCCGCAGAGTGTGTCCCTTAACCTGTCAATCAAGTGACGGCGAGGTTATGTTTAACCTTTATAAAAAAAATTCTCATGGCTTTTAAGGCGAAATCCTTTAATGGCTCATACTCGCGGTCATGACCCTATCCGTTCGGCCACGACCATGTCACACTTTAACTAGTACCAGTGCCAATAATGGGTAATGAATAACTAGTTACCAGTAATAATAACTAGTTCTGACTACATTGGTAAAGACTAACTAGTCATGGGTACTAGCAAATGACTACGACGTCATCACAAGGCGAAGTAATAGGACAGGACGTCACGACGGGCCATGGCTAAAAACCGGAACTGACGTCATTGAATAAAAATGAGTAATTGGTTCACAGGAAAGGAAAGGCGCAGTATCTGTCACACTTGTTCTGTGGATACCTGAACCACGCAGTAAGGGAAAAGAGGAAGGTGAGTATGAAAGTGAAAAGACAGAAAAGACCACCTTCATCCCTTCCCTTACGGCGCGGTTCAGGTGTCCACAAAGCAAGTGTGACAGATACTGCGCCTTTCCCTTCCTATGAACCAACCAACCAACCGTAGTGGAGGGCTCCGGACCACCTGGGGATCTTTAACGTGCACTGACATCAGGAGGTGGTGATGGGGGGCTGTTCCTGGCCCTACAGGGCTGGAACTGGTAGGTCAACGCCGTTTGCGGCGGGGGCTCCGAATTTTTATCTGTTGTAAGCCGTCATTGCAACCGCCACCGGCCTACAACATATAAAATTCGGTGGCTGGCTAGCCCCCGCCAGCGGCGTTACCGTCCCAGCCCCGAAGGGCCAGGAACTGCCATATAACCAGCCACCTTACCAAACATGACAGGCCGCAGCAGAGCAAACCTCCACCTGCCATTGCTAACATGTTGTTTATAGTGGCTCGAGCTCTGCGGGGAGAGCTAATGTTCCGCAACCGGAATGGGGCTGTCGCGGTAAGAATTCTCAGGTGGCTACCATTGAATGAGGAGGTTACGAAGAGGGTTAAAGTTAGCTCAACTTGAGGGTAAAGGTACATGAAGCGGAAGAGTGACTACCGTGAAAGATAAAGGTTATGACGAGAGCGCAGGATGCACCCCGCATATAGACGATAATGTATCATGGATAAGGGGGATGCGGCTGTAGAGTGATCGAGGGGAGCGGTGGAAGAGTGAAAGGTCGAAGCGTAAGGTGGTACGCGGAGAATGACGATCACGCTTTACGCTTTGGCTGATGTGCAATACTGAGGAGTTAACTATATTAAGCGGAGAGTCTGGCATCCGTGTTGTACTCGGCGTTGCGAGCTGAAGAGTCACGAGCAAAAATTTGGCGTGCGGAAGTTGGCAGGTCAGATGAATGCACGGATGTTGTTTAGAATGCCACGCGAGCTACCTGCTGCCGAGGAGGCAGCTGCCAAATGGAGGAGGTGAGCTGGGAATTGAGCTCGGGACCTTTGGATCCCAAGCCAGACATGCAACCCCTAGGAGACGCAGGGACATTTTGACGGCTTGTTTAATGCGGTGCTTTTTACCTATGTCGGGTGGTCTCTCATACAATGTGATATCTTTCGAGTGTATGCTATATGATAAGTATGCTTAATACGTGGTGGCTCGCTTGCTGGCTCATCATACAAAGGAACACGGACAAGACAGACGGCCTTAAACTTTAAACACAACGTCTTAATTTGCGTACATCTTTTCTGTTCGTGCTGCCACTGCACTGCATTCCTCTGTAAGATAAGTATGTAATGAAGGTACAAACTAAGGCAGTATTGATTGAATGGGTATCACAATGGACCCGGAAAGGGGGCCGCAGTCGGGAACCATGAATGTGTGCGCGTCATATAAGTGGATGCCTTGTGGCTTCTAAAGTTACTGGAGGACCAGAAAGACATTCTGCGCTGGTTTGAGACACGGCAGCAGAGTCGAAGATTTGGTCAGCAGGCGTCAGTACCAATATTCTTCTTTTTTTTTTTTTTGCATTTTGCAACGATGAGTAGCGTATAGAATGTCACAAAGATGAGATGCATATGATCGTAGCCTTGCGTTCAATTTTTACTGCACACAAGCTGCGGCGTACAATATGTAATTGCACTGTACAATTCGTCGTTGAGGGTATCCATGCATTGGAACAGCTCTCTTTGGTGATGCACTCGATCGACCAACGTACGAAAGGAAACAAATTAAGAGAGCGCCAAAAACGAGCACAGCCTCGTCAGCACAGAGCCGATCCCATCCGCACTGCGACGCCCGCGGGGCGGCTGTTACACATATACATATTTCTCTTGACATTACCGTTCGACTGCGTCGCGAAAACGCGCTCCATTTGCCAAGTTCGTGGCCGGAAACCCAGCAGCGCTGCACCATTTGCCATGCGAACGATGTGGAAGAGTCATTCCTCACGTGAACACGATCGGTTTTGAGCCTATTTTTTGTTCTAAGTGCAGCGCACAACTACCTCAATCCTGCTCATTTATTCCCCCTATATATATCTGCGATGCGGTGATCAGTGCTTGCTCTCGCGCTTCTTGTCTTTCTTTTTTTTTTTACCTTCGCTCACATTCTGACCTGCGATTAATTTCGGAAGGCCGACTCTTGCCGCGAGATTAACGAAATAATTTTACCAATAATGAAGAATAAAAAAATCTCCTGGAACGAAATAACGGCCGGTGACTGCGCAGGAGCCGACGTGGTACACGCGTCATAGGTTTAGCATATATCTCAATCCATATATAGTATATGCGCCAGCCTCCCAAATGGGGCGGGAGATAAATTGCGTTTTTATGACTCTCGCTTTCTGTGCGCCGTTTTGTTCCTCTCTTTTTACCTTCTCTATCCTTTGGTCACAGCTTCTCAGCTTGCTAAAACCGCGACCTTTCATTTAAGCGCCTGTCAGAAAAATTGATCGAGGCTTTCTTATTCTTCTTTTTGACCTTTGTGGCACCTGGGGTACGTTTCGTTCAAGTACATCGCTTACCTCTCTAGATTTTTTTTCTTCTTCGGTGTTCAGCAAGAAAACTCAATTTGGTCGCTCACGCGCTCGCTCAATTTGATACGGTGCCGTCGCGAATTTTGAGTTTTAAAGTTGCCCTTCGGCGAGCAAGAGGACGTCGGTAGTGCACCTATATTAGTTTCTTTTGCATTTCGTCTTCGTCACGCAGGCGGGCGAGACAGAAAGTCGAAGCTGACATAGAGGGCATGCGGCGGCAGCCGATCAGAACTGAGTGGCTACACAGTAACTATACAGGGCCAGCGCGATTGCAGAAGCGTACGTTTTGTTTTTACGCAGTTTTCCACTTGAATTGCATTCGAGTGAATTTTGTATTGAACGTGAAAAAAAAAAAAAAAAAAGAGAATTTGGTTCTTCAGATCTTCTGGCCGAGTAGTAAATACATTGTAAATACAAGAGTAAACAAAAGAGTAAATACAAGAGAGAACGAAGTGGATGACGCGAAAGAAGAAGCTTCCGTATGCGTTATGACTTTTCATTGTTTTATTATTTCATTTACTTCACATTTTCGTTTCTTTTCCTCTACGTGCATGTATACATCAAAAACTTCCTCTGCTGTCCAATTCTTGGCCGATCCCTTTGTGTGCGTTTGTGCTATATGTTATTTGGTAAACAACAACAACAAGCTCGCTATGTCGCTAACGCATCAGGCCCAGGTTGACACACACATGTAAACAAATCTGTAACGATATGTTAAAAGGGAAAAAACACTTGCGGAGGGTGTTGGTAAAAGCGCTATACATTTTGCGGCTTCCGTGTACGGAGCTTGTTTACGGTAACCAACCAGAAAAAAAAAAAGTTTAATCTTTTATCACTTCGACGAAATGTGTACAGAAATCTCGCCTGGTTGAGTGCGATGCACAAGAGCCGAAACGCTTAGTATTTTTAACAATAACCCTTTGTCGGCGTTTCTTTTCTTTTGACATGAATTCGATTCTCTCTTTCTCTCTTATGATGCTCGTTCAGGTAGGTGAGTAGGCTTGTTGATGTGGGGTTTTGTGTGTGCTTACGTGCACATGTGCGTATGTTCATGTGAGTTTACTGCGCGCATGTGTAGGGCCCATGAGACGACGGCACAAGCACCCGCTGGAACTTTGTTCCTTTTTCTGTCTGTAGCTCCGTGTGCAGTCTTGCCACAAGAGTTTAGAACGAGTGCAGACATCCTGCTGGCCGAAGTGTTTATATTTTATAGTACTCTGCAGGTCATACTAGCTATCAAAGTGTGCCAGCGCTATCCCGCGACAGCTCATCACCGGTCAGCGGATCCCCAAGGAGCCTTGAAAAGTAAATGCGTATTGTCACCTAATGTTCGCTATGGGCAACGGGCGAACGTAACTCCGGCGCCGACGGAAGCACCGCTCGCTGCAAGGAGCTCACCTGCATAAGGATAAGATCGTCGCCGTGCGAAGGGCAACGGCTGCAATCCGACCGCAGCGAGGATGCCACTACGTTCTCAGTTAACAGAGGCAGGCGATTTTAAACATCAATCGTTGCGTTGTCGATTCCGCAGACATAAACATATATTTCCCCATGAAGACTGTTTGACAGCTGTGTAGTCCCTTTACTGAAGCTGCCTGGGGTAAACGCTACATCAGGCTTACTTATATCTCATTTCACCTGAGCCAGATGTAAGTTATCAACGGCTTCCTTCATTTTTGTACGACAGTTCCTCCGATGAATATTTTTTATACCCGCTTAAATACGCTGAACTTCGCTGTTTCGGGACATAAATTTCACGTCTTGAATGAGTAGCACAACAACTGCGCTGTGCCCATATCTTTTTAATGCACTACTTAGCATGGTCAAACACAATCACGAATCTTGCATGAAGCCTCTGTCGAACACAGGGAGGCGGGGCGGACTCAGATTCAGGGGAAGCGTGCAGAATGTAATACAATATCGTGTTGTGCATTGCACGTCTCCGTCAACTTCCATCTGTGCGCGAAAGCTATCGCAAGTCCTACTCAGTTTAACTGTGTTATAACCGTAGAATTGTTTTTATTTAATTCTTGCTGTCCTGCACTGCAGCTTCGGGACGTCGGCAGTACTGTGGTGTCGTCACTCGTCAGTAGAATCTCGTGCTATGAATATGCTGCATACGCGTCAACTGCGGCCGGACACGCGTCGCAGCATGATTTTTTTTCCTCAATGACACCATTACATAGCTTCTGACTGAGCAAAGACTCACTTTATGTTGAATTTAGAAGACCGTTTGAGCCGAAATCACTCAAAGACGACCACGGAGGATAAATAGAAAGTTCGGGTATCGCAACGTTAAGATATTGAAATTAAACCGCATCGCCAAACCATAACTGACACAGGTTTTGGCACTGGCTGTGCTATGCATGCGAAGACACCCTCTAAAGCAGCCAGAACTGTAACTAATACAGGCATTTATTAAGGGAAAATGCGGCTGCGCGTTGTTGATTGTCGGAGGCATGCAATTTGCTGCGCTTTCAGAGGAACCGGTCATCACCTCGACCCTTCACGTCAGTCCTGCTTCACACACACACACAAAAAAAAAACAAATGAAGCTCCCCTCTACCTTTTAGCACCTTCCCCCCCTCTCTCTCACACACACACACACACACACACACACACACACACACACACACACACACACACACACACACACACACACACACACACACACACACACACACACACACACACACACACACACACACACACACACACACACACACACACACACACACACACACACACACACACACACACACACACACACACACACACACACACACACACACACACACACACACACACACACACACACACACACACACACACACGCACGCACGCACGCACGCACGCACGCACGCACACGCACACGCACACGCACACGCACACGCACACACACACACACACACACACACACACACACACACACACACACACACACACACACACACACACACACACACACACACACACACACACACACACACACACACACAGGCACTTTTAAATTGCGTTTGAAAAATATAAATAAAAACAATGTGAATCAAAACATCTAAGGCATAGATCGCTACCGAAAGATCCATATAGTCGCACGGTTTCCTTTGCGATGCCTTCGGATTCGCGCTACACTACTCAGACTGTTACGGCGGCTGCGCCGGAGCGATCCTGCGATACCCTCAATGTTGCTCACAGGGTGGCGCTGGCTTGTTATGAGATCGCGGCAACTCTTAGCGAATGGATATTGCCTATGTACCAGACGACGACAAATCGACTTGTCGAAACGTTGGCTCGACTTGCGAACTGGGGTTTCACCCTCAACCCTTCAGTGTCCTCTTTCATATGTATAACCATCTACTTTCTCTCGTTCTGCCTGGATCCTCTACAAGTTGTAAACTGATGCGTATGCTTAACAGGAAGCCGCTCAAGTAGAATCAGAAAGATTCCCAGCATTTGACAAAATTGGCACTGAAAGCATTGTACCAAAGTTGAGGGTAGAAGCCTTAAGGCCCGTTCACACTTGCGACTAGCAGCGGTCGCGCGACCGTTTTGGTCGAAAAGCGACAGTCGCAAATGGTCGCATCGCTCGAAAAGCGACTGCCGCGAGCCGATCGGGCACTGCTCGAATTTCCAGTCGCGCGACTACTGGTCGCAAACCATTTCACCAATCAGCGAGGTCCCGGAGTACTCGAACGAGCACCTTCTCAATGCAATTAAAGAGTACCCCTACTTTTTCAACAAACGGCACCCGGAATTCAAAGGCAGGGAGATAGGATATGGCCTGGGAGGAGATTGGAAAGATATTCGGACTATCCGGTAAGTACCATGAACTTCTGAGAAATGGGTTTTTCACGCAAGTGCAACATTTTATACTGATATCAAGGCGACTGACATCGTCTCTTCGTCGTCGGCGTTCTCTTGGAAACACGAGAGCGCGGCATGCGTACCGGCTCGCCTGAAAGAGCTGAAGTGTCTGGCAAGCGGCAGCTACCGACGTTCACTGTCATCGCCCAGCAGCTCTCCTACTCCCAACTCGTTCGGAACGAGAACAGAACGAGAAGGCAACTGTCGCAAGTGTGAACATCGGTAGTGGCGAGCTCCTCTCCTCTGGTCGCGCGACTGGTAGTCGCGCGTCCTCATCTAGTCGCAAGTGTGAATAGACCTTTAGAGCTCTGTCCTTACTGTCTGAGAAAAAAACAAAACAAAAAAACGGAAGAAGTGAAGAAGTGAAGGCAACCAAAGAGATTCATTTTATTCTACAACAAGCTCTGCAGAAATATCTTTCGTAACGACATAATAAATTTTCTCACTATGACAGCAACGTCGTTTTGCAATACTACATGGTCTGCCAGCTGACTGCACCAATGACAAATTTTTTGCTGTAGCCGGGATAGAGAGGAATTGTGACTTGTTGGCAGCAGACCCTGCTACGCGCGCAAAAAATGCCGCTGCAACGACAAGAAGCTGTAAAGGATTCTGAAGACGGCACAGAAGAGAGCGGTGATAAATAAGGAACATGAATACGACGGAAGTGCCCTTTTGTATCTGTATAATATTGCGCGGTCACCAGAATCCTTTACAACTGTCAGCCATCTACATCCAAAACCAAACGACAAGAAACGGTGTCGTAACGAGGCGACAGGAATGTAGAAACGATGATCGTATCTGTTTCTGCACCGGCTCTGTCGTCATATCCAGTTCGCCTGAGCTGTGCCCTGAGAAAAGTATAGTCGATCAGGTCAACATGTGCTTTCAATTCCCGTTGCTACGGCCTCCCCGCATAGCGTTGTTTTGCTATGTAGTTATGTGGTCACGTATAACCTCAAGGCTTTACGCATACAAAAAAAAACAAAAACAAAACAAAAACAAAATCTCTCTTAGTTGTGTGTGCAGCGCGACAGTTGAACCCGCTGCAGTATCAATGTCATTTCCAACCAGCTAGTCTATAGCTGTATACATGGAAAAGTATGTTTTCTTCGCTACCTGGAGTAAGTATAGTTTTCGGACATTTTGTGTAACCAGTAATATGCCCGGTAAAGACGTTAAATATAAATAAAGCAGTTACTTTCCGGTTGTATCATGTGCAGCTCCGGTACAAGTCCTTCTGCTGGTTATACCTTGTAAGAAACTTCCACGAAGGAGACCGTATCGAACAAGGCAAGACACAAGGTTAAAAAGAGGAAGAACGGGGCTCATCTCTACCACCATTTTCAGCTGCCGTAAGGCTGATATCGACCGGATGGAGACGAGCACGTACTTGATAGCTCGTATACGGGATCAGTTATTACTTGCGTCGTCATGGACCACACGCACGATGAGGTCCGCTGGGATCGTCGAAATGCGAGGGCTCTCTAAGGCGCGGTTGCACCCACACGTGTATAGGGATAAATTAAAGATTCAAGGGGCGCCCCCGCTGCCTACGGGCGCGTGTGACCCATCTACGGCAGTTCGGCATCGTTCGCGATGAAAAATGAGGTCACGAAATCCTTCGCCGCATCCTCGCTGCCTGCCTATATGTGTAGTATATATAGAAACCCGCCTTGTACAAAACCCGCCCTAATTCTCATAAAAATATTTGCGCTAATGGCTCTGATCGGCATGTGGTTAACTTCTTGACCTCCAGGAAACCGTGGAGGTCGCAAGCCTTAGCATATAAGTATAAAGGCTATGCAGCAGCGACATTTGTCGGCCGCGCGGCCAACATTTTCATTTCGCGAATACAAGTATAGGTGGTGCTACACGGTGTTCAACGTCTCCAGGTTGCACGTGCACTCCAACAGACGCCTTAACGGGGAGCTCCGGGTTAATTTCGACCACCGCCCATGAGCGTCTTGAGCTTTTCGTGGACGCCAAAATGCAGCCGTAGGGGTCGTGATTGAAAACTTGAAACCTTGAAACCTCGACCTTGAAACCACCAACTGCGAACGTCATACCCAGGCAGCACGAACCTTGAGTCCACTATAGGTTCTGGGTTGGAAATGTACTGGCCCCATGCAGGGCAAGACATTGCCAACAGTATCAATACTGGGCCCATGGTACCCATGGTTTTTGCTGCCTAAGTAGCCAGTGTGATACCGCGGCAGGGAACAACTATAGCACTGGCGTAGTTGCAAGGTGCACATGGGCGTACTTAACCCCACTTGCCCGATTTCCTATTACCTTCACATCTTTTTCTTAAATTTGTCTTCTTTCCTGAATTATATATATTGATGCGTGGAGACAGGATATTTAGGGCTTTGCGCATCATCTTTCGATTTCATGTGCTCGATTTCTCCTTTCTCTCACTGTGCGAGCAGCACTGTGTCCCGAGTAAATTGTGTTTCCTTAAATATGAGGCACATTCTACTGCTACAGGCTTCGTTGTAATCTCTGAAACTCGAAAGAGCAGCTCAAGCACGTCTCAGCCTCTTGAGCTTGAATTATTTCGGAATCTTTCCTTATCGAGGCCCTCGAAGTTAACAGCGTCGACAGCGTTGAAGTCTCTAAGCCGATTGTGTGCGTGCAAAATGTTCATTCAGATTCCGTGATCTGTATTGCGTGCTGCTTTAAGGTTGTGACCTCCATTTCGATGATGTGAAAGTGAACAGAAGCTGCGCTGGCGTGGATATGCAAGAAAGGGGCCCATTCAAACGAAGAAGCAAGGAGCGCCGGCATACGACTCAGCTACACCTTCTTGTTCAAAATTCAACACCTTTGTGCTGCAGAGATAGGGTTGAGCCGAGCTAGAAGGCGAGCACCAGCCGATCACTTCGGCTTGACTCAGCCGTATTTCAAGAAGAGCCGCCGCGCTTCCAAGAACGGCGATATGCGTCGTCGCTTCCGCCACATTCTTTCGCCGTCACGTGGGGGCACATTATTCAGTATTAAAAGGTGTGCTCCTCCGCCAAGCAACCCTCAGTCCTCTCTCCGTCGGCGGACGCAAGGTCTCCCGTCAGCGGGCTGGAAATTACCCCGTCCGACAGAGTTCTCCTCCTTCGCCAGCATCGATGGTTCACGAATCGCCCTTCCGCGCGGCCGCGTGCGAGTCGAAATCGTCCTTGGCGCAAGCCGCCGTCGCACGTGGTGCAAACGAGCCGCCCCCCTGTCGAAACCAGAGAAGCCGCCGCCGCCGCTTGCCAACTCATCTGGAGGCACCGCCGAGGAGAGGACTGCGCCGCATAGACACCGAGGCACCCGCCGTGCCCTCCGGTAGGGACCTGCCTTGCGGACCGCACACATGAACGGATGCCCACTTGGGTAGTGTCCGAGCAAGAAGGACCCATACGCTGGCACGGCTAACGAGAATCGCTCGGTGGTCCGCGATTTCCGTCCAGGTCGGTCCGATGAAAAATGTCAGCGCGCTATGCGACCGAAGGCCCCACACGTTGACTCCGTCCGAATGTGTGCCTGAGTCAACAACATTCGATGAGGCACTTAGCCCGTAGGTGCAGCAGGGTGTTGCGACATGTCCAGTGAAGGTCTACGTAAGGAGAGATAGCCACAACTTATATTCGCTGATTCTGACAACTTTGGTATACGTTACCAAGGGAAACTGAGTGCGTTATGACCTCAGCAAATAAATTGATCAGTGATTCAAGATAAAGGCAAGATTTTGCCCTGAGGATGGGACAAACGTGATAAAAGAACGCATTCGCGAAGATGTCAGCCGAAGGGCTGATTAGAAGATGGGGATCGAACTGCACGTGCTAATTGGGATGCGTCCGGGAACAGGGCCTCGATGAAAATTTGTTTGTAACCTACACGATTAGCTACTGGCAGTGGCTATACTGCACACAGAAAATTTCGACGACAGCACCAGAGCCATAAGATACTGAGAGGTAGAGGGCCGTGAGTAGTGACTTCCGTACACACCCGGTATTTTTTGTTTAATAGCGCCTTAAGACGGGCTTGTTTGTACGTGAAGGGACACATCGACCGATCCTGCATAGCTTGCATGTCGTGAAACCACGGCTTCAACATGAAAGTACTGCGAGCACAAGGAATGCTCTTTGTCGTCAGAGTGAAGTCGCCGTCTCCATAACCCCGTCTACGATCTTCTGAGGATCAACATTGAAGGCCAGGAACTGCCAAGCGCCCGAGATGCCACTGACAATAACCGACGTATATTTATGGATTTTATCGCTAAAGTGGTGGGATGTCTCAGCAAGAAATCCAGGCTGATGTAATGGTTCGGAATGTGGTTGAGAATACGCACATTTATTTCTGACGGTTTAATTGTTATTTTTTATTAGTAGGAGGTACATATAGAGGGTCACGTGTGGTTTAGATTCCTTCTACTAATTTATTTGAGTGAATGGCTGATACGTGCAAAGTGCCCGTGCTTACATATATTCAACGAATTCTCAATCGTAAATTCATATCCGTAGATATGCCAGTGCCGTGCAAATCGTCGTAGCTGATATCAAAGCTCCGATGTACAACTTCCGCGCGTGTATACAGCGTTGAACATGAATGGATTAGAATTCCTCGTGTGCGTTAAATTATTGTGTTGCACTATTGTGCTATATATAGGACAAAGTTGCGCATGTTTTACAGAGTTTTCCATGTCTGCATTACGCGAGTGATGTTGAACAGCAAGTTATTTTTATAATGTTTAGTAAGGCGAAAGCCTTACTCAACTGCTGTGTTTTCGAAAACGCGTCCGCAAAACGGGGAAACAAAACATGGAAAACATAACGTGTGATATGACGTCACATTAAGGCGAGACTGATAGTCATGAATTTTTACGTAATGACACGTGGTATATAAATATCATGCCATGCTAGTCATGCCATGGGAGTATTTATAGTTTATTCATAGTCACTTGTCATGAATTTTTACGTAATGACAAGTGGTATATAAATATCATTCCATGCTAGTCATGCCATGGGAGTATTTATAGTTTATTCATAGTCACTTGTCATGAGTAACAGATCGGAGATCTAATGTGCACGACTGCGGAGTCCATGACTTATGTGAGTCAATAAAAGTTATAACCATGACTTCTAGTAATGAGTCTCAAAAGTGCTGAGCCATACGCTCAGAGTGTTGAGTCATGACACTCTAGGAGCTACTAAAAGCAGCCAACGCACATGCTTTCGAATTTCTCCAATGCAGATGTCTGCAGTGCTATCAAAGTTTTTCTAGTAGTCTGAAGTGCGGCGCATTTTCTCGATTCATTTTAGGTAGTCCTTGTTCTTTATTGATTTTTTTTTGTTTCTGTTATCAAATACGGCCTTTCTTCTTGAGTAAAGTGACTCGCAATATTTCTGCGATTGTCGGAGTCATAAACGTTGCCAGTCCTACGCGACACATCAAATACAGAAAAAGAAAATTAAATGACTACCGCTTCTCCTTTATTGTCTGTGCCCCCCCCCCCCTCCATCCACAAGAAATTTAGGCACTCCCCCCAGAACCTAATTTGAATTCCTGGGGAAACCACTGGCCGGGAGACTTCCTGCTTTTTGCTTCATATAATCGGTCAATCATATTATCTGCTCAGCCGGCATCAGCTGTATATTCTATGTCGCGAAGGTGGGGTACCCTCGATTCGTTTAACACTGTAACGTTCCCTTTAGCATACACCAACGTGATACTTCATTCGCATTTTTCAAGTTTCACATGTTTAAGCGCCGGCAGAAAGGTGAAATTTCTCACAATATTGATGCGGTGCACTTGCGTGTTACTAAATTAGCAACGCGCATTTGTGAAAGCCATTAATTGGAGCAAATCAGGAACAAATTCGTAAAGATGGCTTCACGCACCCAAACTTCCGCAGCTTTACGAATTCTGTAACTGACTGATTTGCTCCAATAATGGCTTTCACCACTACGCGCCGTCTATTTAGTAACGCGCAAAGAGCATCACATAAAAAGTGCGAGAAACGTCACACTATTGTACCGGAAAATGGACGTGCGAAACCTGCAGCACTGGTCCCCAGACAGGCCGGCTCTGTAGGCTCCCCCCCCACACACACACACACACAAAAAAAAAAGACTTTTAGTGACACCCCATAGAAATGTAACTCTCCAATCGATCTTCGGTTTCAGGCTCTCCCGTTCCTAAAGCTTCCGCCCTATAGCAGCGCATGCGAAATGCGCTTATCACATTGGTTTTCTAGAACATAAGCGGCCGCATTTTCGCGCTTACGCCGGTAGCCATCATGATAACACCTCTAGAAGGATATCCGTTCAGAACACTGACGTTACTAATTTGGCAACAGCGATCTTATCATATAGTACGATTCTAACCCGGTAGCACATGCATGCGCTACCGTGGCAGTCCCAACGCGCAGCATTTGTGCAACACCTCCGAGATCAGAGTGACCAGAAGCAGGATAATATTCTCTCCGCTTCGATTTCAGTAGTTGTTAAAGTCAAGTGTCCAGGATTTGGTGCATCTTTTTCTGCAAGAATTCTTGGCACGCTTCATGGATGGTGCTGTACTTAGCACGACCTCCTCTCGTCGCTTTACCCCTCTGGCACAGCTCGCGGTCAGCTAGCGTAAGCGCTCCGTCCGGAATGCAACGAGCGCGTGCGCCATAGCTCCGATCGTATCAAGGCGCGTGGCGACGTTAGCTCGGCCCATTGCCACGGCGGCGCGCAGTACTTCTTCCTCGTCGAGAGCCGCGTTTGGATACAAGCGCACATTCACGCGAGAGTAGTTGCCGGGGCAGCGTTGTGTCCGCAGCTAATCGCCTCATCAACCTGCAGCTTCCGATCGGCGCACGGCCTTCCCACTTTCGATCTAACGCGGCGCCTCTTTAAACTTGGATGCCGACTCACGCGCGCGGTTCCCCGATTGCCGCCTCTAGCAATCTGTGCCCGTGTGGGTTGACTCTCGGCGAGCTGTTGCCGCTGCTGCTAGTGTGCGTTTTGCGAAGGTCAGTAGAGTGCGCGGAGGCGCGCGGCCGTCCTGAGTACAGGCTTTTGAGTGCTTGTAGGAACGCTTTGGAGTGAAGTGGCGCTAATGGCTGTAACGAGGGAGGCGGAGGACGAAGGAGAACGAAAAGTGTTGTGAAACCTACCTATGGCATGTATAGTATTCGTACCCCCCCCCCCCCCCTATCCTCCCCCCCCCCCCCCCTTTTTTTTTCGCTTCACCTTCGCTTGGCAGCGACTGCGAATACGTTGCCTGTGAGGACCATCGCATATGCACCAGTTGAAACACGAGTCATCGTCCCGCGTCCATTAAGGTTGTATGTACTTTGCTGAGTCGTCATTAAAGCTGTGCGGTCTGTTGCAGAAGTTCTCACGCCAATGTGCTCTTATGGGACGAGTGTGGTCGCACGCGCACGTTGGCCAAACGGCCCCGCCAATTTGTCGGCGTGACCTCGCGAGTGTTGGCGGAATTCTCCCTCGGCTTCATTAACGTGCCTACAGAGTGGCGATCAATGCGACCACTTACGGCCACGCGCTCATTACGCTAGCGAGCATCGTGGCCGGGGCACCCGGGGTCACTATTCACAGCAAGTGGTACCTATACGACACTCTGTGCTGCCATCACATTGTTCTTAAAGTGAAAATGCGCTTCACATAACGGCAATCAGAGGTTCAAACGAAGCTGGTTGAAGCCACGGGAGTGAAACTGGAGCAGAACAATGTTAGTGGTTCCTCAGCTCAAGCAGGCGCTAAAACTGTCGCCACAAATTTCCGTGCAGATGCTAAAAAGCGCACTGCAATTCCTTCGTCGCGAATAGCAAACATCTTTGTTTTAAAATTTTTGACAACTGCCGAGTAAAGCAGAAGTCTGAGTTAGTTTTTTTTTGCCATTAATAGAATTAATAGAGGAGCTGCGCACCAGGGATACTCACAGAAAGGAAGAAGGGACAAGAACTGGACTTACAACTAGGTTTTTGTTCAGTAGAGTGTCAGAATAAATATGGTGCAACATCACAACAAACACCAGCAAGGTCGGATAAGATATAGACCCCCCTGGTATTTTTAATTACAGTTTACCTTGGTACGTCGAAGAATGCCAGCCCCCCCCCCCCCCCCCCTTTCCTAATCCCCTTACTTTTTTTTTTTTTTTTTTGTAGAAAAAGTAGACGATGTGCTCACGCATGAAGCCTCTGCATGGCGAGAATTTGGCGGTTTGCAAAGTTCTTGCTTGCATTCTCAGCAGTGCTTTGTCAGAAAGCTCGACATGATGTAACGTACATTGCAATTGTGCTCGTGAGTGATTTGTTTTTGGTAGAGTGGTGATAACTTGTCTGCACATCTGGAAGGTCGCAATGTTATAAAAGTTGCAAGTTGTGTAGACGACTTTCTGATCTCACCGAGAAGGACAACACGACACTTGACGAAACTATCGGGAGAAGAATGCTTGGTACCTCTGACTGTGACTCATGAACCACCTCTCAATACCCGCACGCGGTTCCTGGTCTTTACTTAAGCCTTCGTTTCTCTGATACTACACATGCTGAAACGGTCCTGACGACAAAAAAAAAAAAAAAAAAAAAAAAAAGAAAAACACTATTGCCTTTTGATTTTGCACATTCCAGATTAATGAAAAGAGGCGTTGAACCTTTGTTTTCGCAATCCCTTAAACAAGGCCTGCTCTTACACAGCTAGAAAAAGCTTAATGAAATAGTTAGCCAGAATTTACAACACCGGCTAAACTAGTGATTTGTTAGGTATACCTTCGATTGCAGACAGTATTCTAAAAGAAAAATATAGGCGGCGTGTCAAGCGATGACTATAAATGATCAAAGGAAAGGTTAAGATCAGTATATTGTCGGCATTTTCCAGCCTTGAAACATTAATTCTAGAACTCATCGAATTATTCTTCAATAACATCAGTATACAGATTGTCAGTACGGAGTTCGAGGTGGTCGGTCCACAGAACTTACCCTTCTTCTTCAGAAAGAACATATACTTGAACATTTTGAAAAGTAGAAGTATAGGCTTGATTTTTTAAATCGATTTTCAGAAAGAATTTGAACAAATAAATCACGTAGCACTGTTTAAGAAGGTGGAGCTGTTCGGTGCCCGTAATGAAGCTCTCAAATTGATTAAGTCGTATTTTCTTTTTGTCAACAGTATGCTCAAATAGGAAATGAAAAATCAAATACACGACCCTTGTCTAGCAGTGTACCACAAGGCAGCATCCTAGACCCACTACTATTCAATACATATATAAATGATATCATTACAATAGATCCCCATGCGTATTTTGGTATTTACGCAGACGACACGAGTATATTTCTTTGCCGAAAAATAGGAAATGAAGTGGCATACAAAGAACATGAAGTTCTGACAAATTTTGTGATATGGTCAGATACAAATTGTCTTCCAGTTAACGTATCTCTATCAAAAGCAGTGATCTTTCACCATAAGAACAAATTCTCCAGCCTACCTTTAAATATTACCTTTCAATCGCAGGATATGGAAATAGTAAAATAAATTAAATCCCTCGGGATCATATTTTCGAAAATTATGCAGTTGGACGAACAAGTAAGTAATATTGCTCTTAAAGTCTCCAAGCTAATTGGTTTAATCTCCCGCCACAGATCCAATCTACTGAAGGCTAAACAAATCTTATACAACGTTCTTTTACGTTCTTATTTGAACTACTGCACGTTAATACGGACACCCATTACGCGCACAAATATAAGAAAACTCGCTGTCCTTGAAAATAAATTACTTCGGTTTGTATACAACCTCCTGTTACCGACATACTATACAACATTTATTTACACAGTTAGAAATCGTTAACGTGTTCGAACTATACTCCTACAGGTTATTATACATTGCTTCAAATTTGAAAATAAAAGCCTCCTCCAATTTCTAAGTGCGTTAGCTGCTTTACGTTAGTTCAAAATCACCATATCCACATCGTCATAGACAACATTAGACTATGCCCCCACCGAGGACCAACTACCCTGACCCTGGCCCAGGACATTCTCGACCTTTAATAGTGCGTTAAATGAAGTTGTTTCCTCCTCCTCCTCCTCCTCCTATTGTCAACGGATGCTAAGTTGTCAGTTACCAACCATCCTATACGAGCTTGCAGATATCGGGAAGAATATTACTGATCTCAACAACTCACAAATTCGACATTACTTCATTGCGAATAACGATCCTCACTGATAAATTATCCCCCTTATTGATTTTGCTAATAATGTACCACACCAGTTATGCTGCTGCGCAGCATCATATCATGTACCTTGTCTACGTTTCACCTGATGTTTTGTTTCCTTATTTCACTGTGTAATTGTGTATTACATGTGTGACCCATTGACCCTTGCCGCTGCCAGCTGTAAAGGGGGTGAGAGCATCGTTAAGCGCTCGTCGCTTCTTTTTTCTCAGCCCCTTCATTATTCACTATCCATGGGAATAAAGACTTTTATTATTATTATTATTATTATTATTATTATTATTATTATTATTATTATTATTATTATTATTATTATTATTATTATTATTATTATTATTATTATTATTATTATTATTATTATTATTATTATTATTATTGTTATTATTATTATTATTAGTGATGCTGACAAAAAAATCAATCGTTTCACAGAAATTGCATTTTCTTAATGGCATGAGCCATTAAAATACCGCTACATACTCCGACTCGTAGCAAGTTTCCTTTCTGGTTTTCCGAGGAACTAATTGAACAGCGCTAGAAAAGCGCACGGCTTGATATGTTTCGCCATTACGACGAGTTTCGCCACTGGCTCTCCCTTAGCAAACGCCTGCATAAGCGGGATCGTGACTGCTATCTTGAGTCTTTGCAGAAGGATGCCTCGAATCGTCCTATTGAGTTACGGCGATGCGATACGTTCGCCAGCGTTCTAACAGATCTGATTCGCATGTTAACTTGGTTCACTCTCATGGGTGTGAAGTTCTGGATGTTGCCGACAGTTTTGCCCAGCCCTTTTCCTCTGTGTACAAAACTCCACATTGTGATTACGTTTGCCTTCCATCTGGTGCGCCTAATTCCGTTCTCTTTGATGAGAATTCGATTAGTGTGAGCCCTATAAGCGTCTGAAACGATCTTTGCCCCTTGAATCGATGGCATTCCAGCCGCTATAATAAAAGCATTCAGTAGTACCTTCGTACCTGTTTTAACCACCATATTTAATAACTGTTCAAAAAAAAAAAAAAAGCCTCTCCTCGCCTGTGAAAAACGGCACGTGTTTTCCCGGTCTTCCAACCAGGAAAAAAAAATTCTGATGTTTCCGATTATCGTCCCAGTCCTCTTCTGTGCTGAACTTCTAAGCTTTTATTGCGAAAGCAATACTACTCGCACTTTCAAGCCTTCGCATGACCCGGCCGCAGTTACGTCTTACCCTCGTGACGCTGTGACGTCACACCCCACGTGACACACGGGCTGGCAGGAGCTGCCAACTTGGGTCTCTCGTTTCACATGGGACGGTTATGTAAGAATCAGCTTGCCAGGACCTTGGCATTTCGTTGCCACTAAGGCACAATCCTACGGCTTGATTAAAGCGGGGCTTTATGTGTGGGCTGGAGAAGAAGAAGAAGAAGAAGAAGAAGAAGAAGAAGAAGAAGAAGAAGAAGAAGAAGAAGAAGAAGAAGAAGAGGAAGAAGAAGAAGAAGAAGAAGAAGAAGAAGAAGAAGAAGAAGAAGAAGAAGAAGAAGAGGAGGAAGAAGAAGAATGCTCGGTTACCCGCAGCTATTGCTTTCGCTCAATATTCGGTTCAGCAGCGTTGAACTCTTCTAATTTTTTTATTTAGCTTTGCACAACGTACTTTCCTATCTCAAACCTGTCATCATACCCAATCAGCATGGCTTCATATCGGGTCGTTCCAATACAACTAACCTAGTCACGTTTATGACGTATACCACTGCTGCAGTCCTTCAGAGAGGACAGGTCGACGCTGTGTATACTGTGATTTGAGCAAAGCTTTCGACGTTGTCACTCATTAATTACTTCTCGAAAAGCTTCTGCTTTTTGGAATCGAAGTTTCGTTCATAACCTTACTGAGTACCTACCTCCTTGATCGCTCCTGCTTTGTCAGCATCAATGGACATACCTCCTTCGTTTACCCTGCAACTAGTGGCATTTCTCAAGGCTCAGTGTTGGACCTGCTTATTTTCTCTCTTTTTATTAATGACATTTTGTCCTTCGTCAAGAACTCCTCTTTCCTCCTTTAAGAGGATGATATAAAATATTCAAGGTAAAACATTCTTTTCAATATTGCTTGTTGTTGTAATCGGACATATCTGCTTTATCTAATTGGTGCGCGAAGAATGGGCTTACTCTCAATTCTTCCAAAACTAAGGTTGTCTCATTTACTCGTCAAGCACATAACCTTCTTTAACCTTATTCTGTGAATTCTTAGGTGTTCTCAGGGTTGGTGAAATTATTGACTTCGGTGTGTTTTCGGCAGTACCCCCCAGCTTCTCCTCTCATACCAAACGCATTGATTTGCGAGCTATGCGGACACTCGGATTCATCTGCAGTCTTTCGCAAGAGTTCAGTACTCCACTTCCTTTATTAAAGCTTTACTTGTCCGTATGCTCGCCGCTCTTGGAATATGCGTCTGTTGTTTGGTACGCACTTGCAAATCGAACTGTGACAAAATCGACAGAGTACAGCAAAACATTTACGCATATTTCAACATCATTTTTCCTACAGAACAGCTAGCTCTCGCTCAGAATGGAGTACGTCACCGCATCTTCCTTCTCTTAACTGCTGTCGGGTCAGGGCAGATATCATTTTCGTATACAAGCTCTTCCATGGCCACATTATGTGCTCTAATATCCTGGAGTGCATCCTTCTGCGAATTCCGCGGAAGAGCATATGGGAATTCAGACCATTTCAGGTTTCTCCGTTTCTGCATTCTCACTCCCCTCTGGACAGAACGCAGATGCTGTTCAATTCTTCTTGCCCGCATGTTGATGCCTTGGGAAACTCGATTCCTTAGTTTTTATCGGAAGTTCGTAGCGTCCTATTCTGAACGGTCCTTTTTATCACATATTCTTTCCTCTTTCAAGTAATTTTTATTTACTTCATTTATGATTTTTTCGTGCTTATATTTGTTTATGTTCTCAGAATTGTTTGTAATCTGTTTTATTGATATTTTCACTTTAGCACTGTGTGTTCGCATCTGATCATTTTTATCGCTTTCAATGATTGTATCGTATTTGACCGTACACTATTCTTTCTTCTTTTGGACGCTTTATTGTGTTTTGTTTTTCAAGACATCTTCCTGCATTTTTTTTTTCATTCTCCACGCGACTCATCTAAATTCCATTCAATGTGTTATTTGTCCCTTCTTTTGCCTTCTATTTGTGTGTGCAAATCTTGTGTGTGCATTTCTTAGTCTAATTTGTGCTGCAGCACCAAGACTATATGGTTGTTCCTGCGCGCATTCATATAAAGATTGATTGGTTGATTGATTGATTGATTGATTGATTGATTATAAGATGCTCAGACGAACTGTGGTCATACGATATTTACAAAAGGTGTCGCATAACCTTAAAAGGATCGCCCATACGGATAGCGTGAATGACTTAAGAAGTTGTGTCATGTGACAAACCAGAAGAAAAAGCCGAGTCCGGGAGTCAAAATAAAGCATCAGAAACCATTTGTCGCATGCGACCAGTGTGCTGTGTATGAGCAAAAGTTGCCCCTTGGAAACGCGTAATCGGCCAGAACGGCCGATGTCGCTGTATCAACACAATCACAATGTATGCTACACCACATAAGGCTTTCTTATGAAGTATTGCTGTGAATGCAAGCACGAACCAGCCTGCAAATCTGACTTTCCCGGTTGGGAAATCCTGACCAAACATCAATGCGAATTAACGAGAGAGATTATCTAGGCGAAGGCTCATGCAGCGACTGCATGCGTAAGTTTCAAGTGGCGTTCCGTCGTGTGTGCTCCTTCCATATATCCTACCAGGGGCTGCCGTGTCGTATGCCTTTAATGGAACTATACCCTCATAAGAACCCGGCTGAGAATTTTTAAGGTAATCCAATAAATTCTTGCCATTTATGATGTCACATTTAAAACAAAAATCAAAACAAGACATAATAACCTGGTCGATACTTAAACGACTATACCTCGTATGCCTTTTGAAAAGCGCTTAAGGCATTGATGAAAACACTAACGATGAGTAAAGCTCATGTCTGCATCCCCACAGCAGTGAAAACCAGGACAGTGGAGAAGACATCCCGCTAAGGGGCACAGGGTCCCATGGTGATAGCCATTGCAGGATGCGCTTTGCGGCATAGATGAGCACTGGATCGAATATAGCGCTGCAACGGCACTGCATTTCAGTGACAAATCCCTATGGCAATCAGAGTGATGTCACTCGTCGTTGTTCGTCGGCATCTGAAAATGTGCGGCGCACCCACGCCCAACTCAAACGCCTTCAGTCCCAGTGCGGTGCAGTCGAAGTCTAACAGAATCACCTAGGCTTCCCGGTATCAAAACATCCTTCTAAGACACTTTGCTGCCGATGACATCCTGAAGTATATCATTGTTGATGTAAACGTCCCTGCCAAATTCTCCAGGTCTTGAGAATTGTTCTGATTATTTTTTTCTGTGCGTCCTTTTTTTTTTTTTTTTTTTCTGCCTTCAAGGCATTGAACCGTGAGCTATTTAGTTTACAAGCTGGTCGTATAGAACGGTTAACTGCATTTGTCGAGTTTTAAGATACGAGCACGACACGCCACAGAGATAATGGTACACAAGGGAGCACCCGCGCTTGAAGCTCATTGCACGTCAAATCAGCGCAAGACACGCTTCCGCGCTTCCCGTCAAGCGAGCGGCTCCGCAGAAAAGCCATCACATCAGAGACGCGCGTGCTCGCTGCCTGGCCATCGACGGTGAGCGAGCGCTATCGAGTCCTGTCAGAGCCGATCGCACTTGCTCAGTCACGCGCCGCAGAGCTCGCACCGTCCCCCTTTTCGACCCCTTTCGGTCAAATAACGGTCTCTCTCTCTCTCTCTGTGTCCCATTGCTCCAACCCTCCAACCCTCCAGCCCTCACTAGCCACCTCTGACAAAGGGCGGAGATGGACCATGTTTCAGCCACCACACCCGCCCGAGCTACTTATAGCGGTGGTGGGTGGTTAGAAGTACCACCGCCTGACCTTTTATGTATGCTTTGGCTGAACTTCACGAATGGGAATATACTGCGGTCACCTATACGCCATGTGCATAGTATATGCATCAGGAGCAGCAATGAAATCGATCCGACATTCGTAACCCTATAGGAAGGAGCAAATTAGGGCCGTTCTTTGAGAGGCGTGGCGCCTTTCTTTCGACTAATACGTTCGAACGTCGCAGCGTTTTGCACCGACATCCAGACAGACACCACCTATCGAGGGTCTATCTCGTCGCCGATGAGTAGATGGAAATTTCGATACTCCGATTATAGTCTATACATCGATCAGCACATACGGAAAACTCAGTGACGCCGGCTTGCGAAACTGCTCGGTTCACTGAAGCTGTGGTTAGGTGGCGTAACAATTGGCCGGCACTCGGCTCTCGGCTGCCCTTTTCATCGTGATCACTTGCTTCAGTGGCAAACGTTACTATACATATCTGGCGGTTATGCAAATATTATAACGGGGCATAAATTTGCAGTTACGTGCCTTGCCGTATCTGATAGCAACAAGTACTAGGCAAAAAAGTATATATATTGCTCTGCACGAGCAGAAGAGAGCGAAACACGAACACCGGCGAAAGAGTGGGGTGCAGTAGGGAACAGAGCGCTGCAGGCTCAAAACATCCCCATGCGGAATGGGCGATTAACTTATCTGGAAACATGTTTAGTGAGCATGAACTACCTTGTTCATTGCTTTATCTGGCCATCACTTCGCTGGGGAATCTTGCTGGTCTTGCCTGTAGGCAAGTTTAATCAGCGCGAATCTACTGAATCGATTCGTTCGCATATTTATTTCCCTATGCCCACATCGATCAGAAAGAAACCTAGGCCGGGTTCCTTGTGGTCTCACAGCTGGGAGGACAACTTGAAAATGCTACCTTAAATTCTTTTTCTGACGATTGTTGCCATGTCCTCAAATACAGATATTTATTTATCTATATTTACACACTTTTAAGGCTCTTAGGCACAACAGAAAGGAGTGGTGAAGCTACATTATTTTCAGAACGAAAAAAAAAATAATGAAGGAACTATGAGGCACTTTGAACAGTGTGCTTGAAATTGGCACTGTCACAAATGGTGACTGAGGAGGCGGAAGGCGGTTCCATTCCTAAGAAGGAAGAATGGTATAAATTATAGGCAAGATGGCACTTCAACTTTGTGTTGATGATCGATGCGAGATTAGATGTAACTAGGTCTAGTGAAAAGATTTTCTTTCAGGAAAGGATTGAGGTAGTATATGCTATGAAAAATACGAAGGCGAGAGTACTTGCGACGTAGTGAAAGGTCAGGCAGACCTAACTGTTTTTACCCTATTTAGCTATCAGGTTAGGAAATCACGTGTGCCTTTCTAAAATATTTAAGAAATAACAGACAAAAAACAAAAACAAAGGACTGAGTATACCTGGAATTTAGCGCACCCACTTCTATCTGTGCTGAACCTATACACGTCTCATTCATGCGTTCTACTGCACCTATACGATAATAAGTCTACTGCCAATGCGGCAGTATTTGTATTCGGCGCCCATGAGCTGTCCGTGCTGCTTGGCGGGGTCATAAACGAGGCGGTGCGTGGTTTCAATAAGTGCTGCGAGGGCTGCTCACACGTGAATGAATCACTGTAGGAGTAAGCAAACTCTGCCGCGTCAACGGACTTGGCAAGCGCTTGCCACTCTGCGTCGACTAAAGCCGTCAGGAGGTACATGGCAGTCTCTTGGCTCATCTTTGCGGCGATGCGTGGAGGCCAAGAATATTGAAGGTCATTTATTAAGAACACAGGGAAGCGCTAATATGGCGTTAGTCATTGCCTCCTTTCGGAAGAAGTAAATTAAAACGAAGGACTCTGGAGAAAGGCTCCGTCCTGAATGACGGCTTCGTCTTGCTTGTAAGTCACATTAGAGACATTTAACATAGCTTGTGCGGACTAGCGTAGACCTGCAGCGATTTGCCCTACGGCTTCTTCGCGCGCGCAGTTGCACTGATGGCACAACGTGCGGCCACTGTTCGTACGCAGCGGGCGTACGGTAACCCCCCCCCCCCCCCCCCCCCCCCCCATACGGGAACACTAGTATGTTTCCGGCATACTAAATATCTCTTTTATGGGTTTCAAAGACTTCTCTCGTTTAATTTTGTTTTCAGTGCCATTGCCAAAACCTTCAGCTCGATGTTCTTGGTCTGGGATTGCGTGGTCATGAAGGATTCAAGCAAACGAGAAAATCGGACGGTTACCAAAAAAGAAGAATGAAAGAACGATTTCAAATGTACATAGTAGTTCAGAGTTGCAGCTGTACTCTAATCTGGACTTCTATGAAGTACACAAGCGGGGTCATCACAAGCGGGGGACAAACACCCGCTGGTGTACATATTTGTGTGACGCAATGACTATTGTATTGCGAAACTTCCAACCGCGTTCCATGTTTCGGGAGCATCTGGGCCGAAGCGAGCCACAGAGCTACGCGCTACGGAAGGCATGCAGTGCCGCTTGTTGCACAGCAGTCTCCGGCACAGCACTGCACCGAACGCACAGCCCCCTGCAGTTGAGCCGTCCTTCCCTTCACGGGACGCCGGAACTCACGTGCGCCGCTCTGGGGCACATCGATGTCAGTGCCGAGCCGGCATCAACAGCGGGAATAAATCCCGGCCACACACCAGAGTGGAAAAGAAGGGGGCTACCTGGCAGGGCGCCCACATTTCCTCACGGGCCGGGCTCGTTAACGGCCTCATTGTTTGAAGCCCGCCGTTACGGTTCTCACGACTGCGGAAGGCACTCTACCCCTCCCTTTTTATAGCCAATGCTTTCTAATGGAGCCAATGCCATTGTTCGTAAAGGAGGGGGGGGGGGGGGGGGGTAGCCCCGCAGGAACGGTAGCGCAGGATAAGAGGGGGGGGGGGGGGGTCGCTGCTACCGTTCCACGCGCACGGAATCATCGTTCGCGGGGGCGCGGAAGACCGTGCGCGCGCCCTGTCGTATCGCCAAAAGAGGCAGCCCACCACCGCGTGGGAGCAATCGAGGCGTCGCCGGCCCCGAGCGGCGCATCTCAGGGGGAGATCGCGGCGTGAGGCCGCGCGTGCGGGACGCAATGCAGATAGGGGGCCGTCCATCTCGTCAGCGGTGGTCCCGGGGCGCGCTCTAACTAGGTAGTCTGACTAACAACGAGCCGCGACAAGGCCCTGCATTCGATTGCTTGCCGTCGAAGGGGAAGTGGGGGGCAACGGTTTACGGTGTACGGAAACTGCAGGAAGCGTGAAGTGGTAACTTGTGTTGCTGCAAGAACCAAAGATGGAAGTGGTAAGCGGAAACGCGCGTTTTAAATGCACACGACACACCTCTTAAAGTGCCATGAGCACTGAATAAAGGAGAGGAAAGGAAGGGTACCCATAAAATCGCGATGAAAAAAGTACCTTTGGACAGCTGTTTTCAGCTTTCACTCCTAACCCGCTCTGGTGTATAAATTTCCAAATAAAATTTTCCAATAAAGCAGTTTGTAATGTGTATAGAAACTACGTTTGCAACTTCTATTTTACATATGCATGTTATACGCTTTCCACCTGCTGCTTAGCTTTGTATACCGTTGTGTGCTCGTATAAGGTCGCTATGTGTAGCACCAGGCGCATTGCGGAATTTTCGTGTAGAAGACACACATATAAACATGATGGAAGATATAAGGCAGCTACGGCTGCTGCACAGCTGCCACAGCCCTGAATAAAGACAGTAATCAAATCCCAACAAGGAAGAATGGAAGGCACGGAGCCACAATTTCCACATTATTATTCAACCCATGCTTGTAGGAGGTATTCAGAGACCTGGATTGCAACTGTTGACGAAAAAGATTCGCCTAGAATACCTTTTCAGTTTTCTATTCTCAAATAACATCCAACTGGTTGGTAACTGAGGGGACGACTTGCGAAGAATGATCGACTACCTCGGCAGACAAAGAGCGATGGGTCTAAAATTAATGGGCAGAAAGCTAATGCTCAAAAGCCCCGAAGGGAAGAACAGTTATGTATATCATGAATGACAGCTTAGCAGTATTTCTCGAAAGAAATGTGAATATGTACAAGTGTAAAGTGTAAGGCGAGCACCTGCATGATACAGTTGATATAAGAGTTGTGTGCTACTAGGTTTCTACTTAAACGGAAACAAACGAAGCGAGCTATGGGGACGCAGCCTTAATGTAACCCCAAGAGAAAGGAAACAGGCCGCGTGGTTCAAGGAACAGACCTGAATTAATGACATTCTAGTCGAAATGAAGAAAAAGAAACAGGTATTGGCAGGACATGTAATGCGAATGGCGGATAACCGATGGTTGCTAAGAGCAACAAATTAAGCTCCAAGAGCAGACACGCGTAGCAGGAGGCGAGAGAAAGTTAAGTGGGCGGATGAGGTTAGGAAGTTTACAGGGATCAGCTGGATGATGCAGACACAAAGCAGTTAATTTAAGGGATACGCGAGAGGCCCTTATCATGCGTAGTCATACTGCTGCTAATGATGATACTGGAGCTTACCTTATTTCATTAAGAGCTAGCATTAATCTTATGTTTCTTTCAACAGTTCTTCTATGACCTGGCGGTACATTCAAACGTAATGAAATTAGATGGTTTTATTGGAGTGAAACAGATTAGAGGCGAACCGTGCTCATTTGTGTGGAAACAACGCGTGGGGTCTGCGATGAAGCGAACGAAGATGCACGCTTAGTTACTGCAGCTTAAGCAAACACTCATGAGCACTGGTTGATGGCGAGAGCCGAGAATATGTTATGTACAGGCGCGGATTAGCTTTAATTCAACGAGGCGTAACTGCTGTTGAGCCACCACCATAGCGTAAACACACAGCTACGAAGGAGAGACACACTTAGTCGTAGGATATGCCACCAGCTATACCTCACACGACCCGCTTGGAGCACGATTCTTGGCATACGCCTATCCGCCACCAAACCAATCGACGAGGACACAACGCAATTTGCTGCGCAAGCGCTTGAAGAGACGCATATTTATGCGCTCGTTATGAAACACTTCCGCCACTGACAACACATGCAGTAGTTACGCTACTATACATGTATCGTTGATTGTTGTTTTTGCTCTGCTACGGACATCGGCGACTAACGGACGGGCTTCTCGCCTCGGCGTTCGCTAATGGCACCGCACGGCCTCTGCTTTGGACGTCGCGGACCGAGGGGCCGCAGGTGCCCATTCCGCGCAGGCATCGACGAGGAAAGGAACAGTCGGCCTCGGCACAGGAAGTGCCATCGCCGCCCGGTGTGCGCGTCCATTATTCAGCGCGCCGTGTCAATAATTGAGGCGGTGCGATTCTGGTGCGTTGCCTTTGCAAGGGCAGCGCGGGCCTCCCTATTCAATTAGTCGCGCGAGACAACCGACGCCACTCGGAGCGATTACACCGGGCTGGGTTAAACGGCGCGCAGGCCGCATAATTAAGCACCGGCGCGGCTTAGCGCGCTGTCCGCGCGGACAGAAATAGGCAGCGCTGCGCCTTTGCTCTGCAGGTGGGGAATTTATAGCCGCAATGTACGCGCACAGTCGGCGTCAAGCTTGTGTACGGCACTCGGGAGGCGCACTGTGGTCCACACAACGCGGCACCTAGCTGCAGCTGCTCAGATCTATGGTGGCAACCGCGGAGCAAGGAAGCTCCGCTAAGAAGCCTGTATGGTTACAAGCAGATGGTTACAAGCAGGTTACCTGCTGCACCTGCTACAAAGTTTTTTATTGGTATTGCTCGCTGAACACTACTAAGTGCAAGTTGGCGCCGGCTTAGTGCCGAGCTCCAGTGGACCTTGCAATGATGCCAGTGCCGAAGGTTTCCTTCAAGCATGCCTGCTTTGGTCCGGGAGCTCTTGATGTTTAGGGGTGTACTTGGCGCACCAATGAACTGAAGAGCGATCTCAGGAGAAAACGAGTGCAAGAGTCAGTATGCGAAGTAGAAGTAGAAGCAAGGATGAATAGAATGCTCCCAGGCTCTTTTTACCATTCGGCATGGAAACCAGGATGATTTTTCAACACTGATTCCACAAGGCGAAAGCTAGGTCCATCATTATAATCCGGCGGCTGGAATCCAGTCTATGCAACGAAAGCATCTCGACTTATCGTTTATAAATAAATAAATAAATAAATAAATAAATAAATAAATAAATAAATAAATAAATAAATAAATAAATAAATAAATAAATAAATAAATAAATAAATAAATAAATAAATAAATAAATAAATAAATAAATAAATAAATAAATAAATAAATAAATAAAAGTCACGTGTCCAGCCTTGATAGACAAGGTCATGCTCCCACTTTTTTGGGACCAGCTCTGAGCAGTCTGAAGTTGATTTCTTGGCACAAAGGACACCACAATTACTGTGGTGTGCTAGCTTTATTGCTGCGTAAATCGCGGAAGTGCGTCAAGACCAATAGACGCGCTTTGCTTCCCAAATGTGTTCACTTATGCAAAACAACGTCCGAGTTCCCAACGTGTACGGTTGGAAGCCCGATTTCGGAGATTATACCGCCTTTATCTTATTCAGTCGTTATTCGCCCGGCCTCGCACGTACAACATCCACCTTTTTCCAATAATGATTCAAATCAGCAGCTATGGCTTATTGATGCTTTATTCTAAGTTAACAGCACAGAGCGTAGGCGGCCGGGAACACGATAAGGGAGGGCGACACAACGGGCGTTCGCTGTGTCGTCTACTCGCGTCTCCTCGCGTTTCCGTCTAGGTTTTGCCCTGTTAACTTAGGGTCAATAATGATGTCACTATTGATCGGCAATCGTTTTCTCAGGGAGGAAACTCCTATTTCCAAAGTCGCAACGTTGCTTTTGGAGCAACTTGACGATTTCTACAAGCGATATGCCTTTGCAGTTGTAAAAATGGACGGAAGAAATTGGCTTGGTTTGTATTATTTAACGTACCAAAGCGAATCAGGCTATGAGAGACACCGTAGTGGAGGGTTCCGAAAATTTCGACCACCTGCGACTTTTAGGTGCTCAGAAATCGTACAGCACAGAGACACCACTCCGTTTCGCCGGCGGTTGGGTTCGAACCGGGGTACTCCGGTACAGTAGCTAGGCGTCTTGACCACTGCGCCATCGCGCCGGGACGGACTGGAGAAATGTGTGTCCCCAGATAGCATCCGTGAGGTACCTAAGAGCGGTACCAATAGCTGTGCCAAGTTTTGATCCTCTCAGTGCAGAGGAAGTGTGCGAGGGGAAATCTTTAGGATCTTACTGTGTGTGCCGCAAAATGCGTCGTGTTGCACGCACAGTGCGCGTCGTTTATCCTGTTTACAGAAGCAAAGCGGAGAGTGCTGGAAGAATTAAATTTCGCGCAACTTACGTGACAATAGCTCGCCGACACAAGCTCGGGCTTGACGTCAAGACTTTAGAAACGAAAGATGAAAAGGCCTTGTAAGAAAAGTAATAATTTTGCCAATAAAAAAAAAAAAATGTTGTTTGCTTGCCACGTCGCGGGTCAGCACAGCGTCCATTACCAAGAATTAGCAGAAATAAAAGAAAAGCAAAAGAAAGTCATTGGGGGAAGGAGTGGAGAGGGTATGGTTTTGAGCTAAAACCGAAAATAACATGCTGCTAGAATGTTAAGGAACACTGATATGCTAATTAATAGGGTTAGGGAAACGAAGGCATGTTCACGTACAGAGCACAGAAAATAACGAAAGGGAGAAAATGCAAAGAAAAGTATGAACTGTGGCCATGAAATCAGCATGTTGACATTTATTAAAATGTTTCGAAAAGTTTTTGACGAAGCTTCGCGTACAAAAACACGAAAATATCAATGCATGGCGCTGCTTCGAAAGTAGGGAAAATTCAGCGTCAAAGGATTTTGCCTAGCTTCCATTTTTATCAGTTATAACCCACCGTACTCTGCCATCAATGTGAGGAGGGCGCGCCGCTCTGAAGTAGTATATGACGTAACTAACCGCCCACAAAAGCAAACGCGAACTCTATGATTCTGGTCCCTTCGAACTCACACGGGGCTCTTAGAGTCTCCACTTTGACGATGAGATGATCGAAGTTAACTACAATAAAAAGTAGGAATTTTCCTGCCAGAAAGCTTTATGTCCTAAAACCAGCATTCGGCAGAAGTTCCAAAGGGGCACGCAACGTTTCTCTCGCAGTTTATCTCCCGAAAGCAGCACTGGACGGTCCCCTGTAGGTCCGCCGAAAGCCACCGGAGCGGTGACGCAACAACGGCCTGTCCCGTCCTGGTCCACTGACCGCGACCTATACGGCTCGCGAAACAGGCGCTAATGACTGTCGGTGAGCGTCTGTAGGTCCGTCCTGCGCTCGCACAGCGTACAACCGTACAACTCCGCAGGCGCCGCAGTTCTGCAGAGTGATTCCATTCCTCCCGCCTCCTCCGGTGCTGTCGCGAATGCATGCGCGCGTGTTTCGGATCGTTCACCAGCGTTGTCCACTCTTTTTTGTCCTTTCCAACGAAATAGGAACGCCCGTGCGCGAAGCGATGCGGAGAATGAAGGAGACAGAGGCATGGAGGGGGGTGCGAGCCGCTTCGCGCTTTCGCCCGGCAGCGAGAAGTCATGCGAGCTTTCCCAACGTTCGCGTGAACAGGGCTAACGGCGCCGACTGGTCATGGTGGAATGCACTGCAGGCGCGGTGTTTCTGCGCACTTTTAGTGAAAAAAGAAGGAAGCAGGCCACGCTGGGGGCTCGGCGGTCGTCCCTCCTCCGCGGCATGCCGGAACGATTGAACTTCGACGCGGAGACGGCGGATGGAAGATGTAGCAACCATTCGTGTGGTATACATTGAACCGAGTGCTGAGCGAGCATTCCCACGACTACGCGTAAGGGCAATAGGGGACAAGGCTGTGATCAGCGCCGCTTCGTGAGGGACTGGGCGCGGTTCGATATTTTGTTTTCTTAACCGTTTCACGTATAGCTCGCACAACGTAAGAACCGATGCTATTGAATTGCATTCAGCATCTTTTCATCGTAGAGTATCTTATTTATTATCTGCTTTTGCGCAAAAAAAAAAAAAATGTGATGACGAGAGGTTGCATTCCACTGGAGAGATATTTTCAGGGGTAAATGGGAAGCTTTTGCATTTCGTCTATACGCTATACGGGATAGCCTGAAGATATACAGGAGCTCACTTCCTGAGACAAGTCGGCAGGAAATTTCCTAATCTGCTTCCAGGTTTACAAGGCATTGAAATCGTGCCTCGTTTTTATGCACACTTTGGTTCTCTGTCAAAATTGTTCGCAAAGCGAGTCGTCCGCAATGACAAACCGGTAAAAAAAAATATTAAGAAAAACTAAGATAATGGTCGGCTCTTGGGCATAGTGTGGCCAGTGAAGTTGAACTCAGACGCATTTATGGCAGCTGCAAACACATTATACCGTTCGCCATTATGCTTCGAAATAGCAGCTTAATGCGCCTACTTGTCTACGATGCCCTCGCTGACCGGTTAACATTCTTGCCTTTCCTCCTCCTCATCTTCCTCCTCCTCCTCCTCATCTTCCTCCTCCTCCTCCTTCTCGATGACGTCTCGTGGATAAGTGACAAATTCTACGAACTGTTCACATCCCACGAACCGCTGGTGTATATAACAAGCTTCAGTCGGCCGAAAGCTGCTGAATGTGGCTTTCTATACGCGGTGCAAGCAGCAGAGATTTCTTTTCCCAACCATTCATGCGAAAGAGAAAATAGAGAGGTGCATCAGCTTCACAGAGTAAGGCATGAAACAGCAACAGAAAAGTGCGGTTATAAACCATTTGCACGTATTAACGGCATTCCTCCAGCATGCGTTCTGCCCTCAAAATGCTTAAAATGAAGCATCTTCGCCATAAGAAATGTGCGAATATTTGAAAATGTCGAATAGCGTATCGAATATCCTTCTATTCCATTATTTGAACGAATCAAATAGTGTATCTTCGAAATTATTCGAAGTGAATAAAATATATTCTTCACTTTTCGAGTACTTTTTAGAATAATTGAGGCGAGGCTCGTATAAAGACCACCGCGCCCTTTTTTTGTTTTGTTCGACGACTATTCCGCAAATAGTACCCACTCATCCTGCTGCTCTAAGTGTACGGGCGATGAAGAGTTCGGCGCTCGGACGCAGTCTATTCATTTGATGGCGTTCATAACGCTCATACATGAATTATATGATTAGACGGCGCGGAAGGGTTCAGGCAAGTTGAGCAAACTCTGCATTTATGGCAATCTGGGGAGCCATGGCTTTTATAACTTGCGAACGTTAGAGAAATATTCGAGTCAGCTTTTAGCTACGCTGCCCGTATTTAGTTCGGTAGCGAAGCTAGGCTATTCGTATTCGATTCGGTCTGGACAATGTACTATTCGTGAGTCCCTATTAGCCATTGCTTAAAACTTCGTTTCTGAATGACTTAATTTTTTTCTTCGACCCTTCAGCATCAGTCGAATCAATGAGCTAACAAGGATGAAGAAGTGCTATCAGAATTTTCGCACAATGTCAGCAGTCTCCGTACAAATCGCCTTTAATTGTTTTGCTTCTAGCTATCACCATGAATTTGTTATGAATCAGTCACTCTTAATGAAACGCAGTGATAACGGACTATAAACTGTCTTCTGTATCATGGCTATCATATGAACGAGGAGTTGTGTTGTTTATTGTGTTAAAGTTATAGTAGTTGATGTTCTGCCACTACTATTACGAACCACGATAACAAGCACTTCTTTTATAAATAGTGACTACTTAACTATTCGCAGACTTTACCATCTTCCCAGCTCCGTGGTCTGAAGGTTTCGAGGATTAAAAAAAAACAAACTAATTCGGTAATTTTAATAGAGACTGCTCTGGCCATTCTAACAAGATCATGTAACACAGATTAATTTTAGAGTCGCATAATCTCAACATTCTTAGAATAGAACCCAATCGGTCAGGAGACCTGCTTTTCTAGTGCGCTATTTTACTGCACCTAACTATAATATATCCAGACTTGAGAGCTGCTCACATATTGTTGCTTCATGGTAAAATTAAGAAGCAAACAAGTCTTCAAATCGATTATTATAAACCGCTTAAGAGGCTGCAGACTAACAATCTCTGCATGTAATCACCTAGAAACTGCTGGTTTGTTCCTTCAATATCGCCAAAAAATGAGTATAGCGCAGGAACATGCCTGGCACCGCTTGTTGACTAACGCATTGACCAGAGTCCGCTATGTAGGCAACATATATCCCGATCGCCACAGCAATACGTGCCAGCCGCCTTGAAAATAACCCTGCAAGCCTAAACCACATTCGGTGGGCATGCCTGCAAGTATCGACTCCACACTGTAATATCCAAGTACTATATATGTAGCAATGGAAGGCACTGATGCGCAGCTATTGTTCAGTGTCAGTAGTGGCCAGGGCCGCCGAGGCTCAAGAGCTCTCGGCCACCTGATTCACCATCCTCCTTAGTTCGTATACTTAGTATCAATCAATCAATCAATCAATCAATCAATCAATCAATCAATCAATCAATCAATCAATCAATCAATCAATCAATCAATCAATCAATCAATCAATCAATCAATCAATCAATCAATCAATCAATCAATCAATCAATCAATCAATCAATCAATCAATCAATCAATCAATCAATCAATCAGAGCTCTTCTGATGCAGTATCAAAATGTCCACTAGTAACTGATTCGAACAGAGTTTGCCCATGGGTGGTCAGATAAATCTTATGAATATTGAACGAAAAATATAAATGGAACAAAAATTTACTCAACTTACCAATGACCTATTTAAACAATCGGCGCGAATACCGTGGCGCTGCTTCACACCGACGCTCCCTACGCTTTGGCTCCAGCGCAGCCCTCCTATCACAATCTTCTTCCGACACGGCAGTTCCGAAAATTGAAGGCCAGATGTCGTTGTGGCCGCGTTCGCTACCACCAGGACTCGTAGTTGGCTGCACTTTCGTCATGCTACGGCGTCGATCGGCTTTTTGGTGGGCGACGAACAAGAAAGTGCCTTGTCTGCTCTGACATCTAGCCGCGACGAGCATCCTCCGCATTACCTAATACTTGAATTCGGCGATGCATCCGCGGCGCCATCCACGCGAGTTGATTTTTTGTTTTATTTGTTTCCCTTGCTGGGGGCAGAGTGAATCTAGGGTAAGCTTATTTTTGCATAGCACTTCGGCTTCCTAGCTGCAGACTTTCGCCCAGGTAAAGCGAGATGGTCACAAAACTAGAAGCGAAAGCGACGTCGGTGGCGTTTAGGGAGGGTACTTACGACTACTTATGGGCTCTGAAAGTGAAAGTATTACTACTTTTCATTCCACCCACTAATCCATTGCATTCTACTCCTAATCAATCCTAATCCAGACTTATCAGTCACAGTCCACCCACGGTTTGCCGCAATCCAACTTATCTACCTTAGTCCATTCTAATACAACCTTACATAACACAATCCACTCTTAATATGTCACAATCTAGAATAGGCCTTATTCCATCGCAATCCTCCCTATCCCAATCAAATCCAACCTACTACAATCCAATAATTGCACCTAGAACTTAGTTCAGCTTATTCCATCATAATCCAAGTAAATCCACAGTAATCCGCTCATGATCCGCCACAGTCCACCAGAATACACTTTTAGTCCACCATAGTTCAACTTAATCACAATCCACACTTAACCCAAAGGATCCATCATGAATAAAACGAAGTCCACAGTAACCCAACTTATACCCAGTAATCCACCTTACTGCAATTTAGTTCCATGTAATCCACACCCCACTGCTGTTTAATCCACGTAATGCTCTCTTAATTCACCACAATCTACAGCACGTGACGCCACGAGGGCCAAGTCCTGCCCGCTTTGATCGGCGGCCTTGGATGGATTTCAGGCACGCGACGACTAGATGTGTACTCTGCGTAGAGTCTTACTCCTCAAAATTAAAACGCACCACAAATAATTAATATTTGCGCCTGTTTAGGCATTTGACAAATCAACAGGTTTAATAAGGTCGACAAAGGAATCAAGGGTATATCATACCAGTCTCGTTAAAATCTTCTTAGAAACACGCGAAAAAATGTAGAGAATTGCAACAGTTAATGCGGATACGATCTGGAGGCATGGATTACCCGATTTAACCAATCAGGAAACAACAGAAGGAAGAAGAATACATTACATATATTGGACCATAGCTTGCAGCGGAACTACACCGCGGAACTTCACTACTTGAGTGTATTCAGTCAGTCAGGATGGTTGTGAAAGATGATGGATGAAGTAACAATGGTAAAAGAATCAAGAACTATACAAGGCCAGTTAGGTTTGATGAAATTCCCGTTGAACTAATCAAGAATAACATTGGTCTATATTATGTGTCCACATCCTTCAACGCTATAATCGTTTTCTGGTTAGGAAACACATCATATGGAACAGAAAATATCCGAAGAAGCACTAATAAAGACGAGATTGCTGTTAACCTACAAATAATGACGATATCAGTGATCAGTATTACCAGTACAGGTTTTGAGGAGATGCTGTTATATCTATGTTATTATGTTATAAATTTATATTTATGTATGATATGTCGAGCTCTCACTAACATGGTTTCAGACTTCATAAATCTACTTCATTTGCGGTTCTGACCTTGACGCATGTAGTCACATAGTTCTTCATAAGAACAGAACCGCCATTGTTTAGTATTTAGGTATACTAAGATATTTGATTCCTCGAACCGTCTGATAGTACTGAGTAAGCTCAACACCGTTTCGAAGACAAAATATTCAGTTTAGTTGAAGTTAATTTAATAGCCACAAACAGCCAGCAGTATACTTGATATTACTTGTCTAGTTACTAACCTTGTCAGCTGGTGTCCCAAGGGAAATTTAAATTCTCGGGTCTATATCCGCAGTTTTTATGACTTTTCTTTCGTACTTTGTTATTCTAAACCATTCACGTATGTCAGCGACATTGCTCTAGTCTTCGTTGGGGAGAATGCGTATGAAATATAGGATAAAATACGGACTAACTGAACAATGTTTTCACGTGGTTCACGGTTAACCAACTCACCTTCAATCCCAGTAAAATCACGTGTACAGCAATGGCTTCAGTCGAGGAAATACAGGTGAATAGCCATGGATTAATTAGGTAACACTTCAGTCTTACGTGAACATCGTTATAAGCTGTTTCTCGTAAATATTTCCGCATCTTATTTCATTCAGATATGGAGTGAAACCCACCAATAAACAAATGAGCTCAAATCTTGCGTACTGTTACATTGTACTTAAGGCACCTGAATGTTTAAATAAGCAATAGGCGCGTTGTATCATATAAATTACAAGTTTGTGTGATCGAAGTGTTTATATTTGTTATGTAACCACAATAGTGATAAATGTTGCGCCGTATCTAACATTATCGATAACCCGACCTATACAATACATTCGCCTATTTTGTCTAGCTCCGCACTTTGCACAAAACAATATCAATGTTCTCACCGCAGACAATCGCTGATTGGAACGTTTACCAGATTACTGCATACGTACAATCTCATGATTTTATTTAAAAGCATGTCTAGCACTACATGCTGATTTTTAGTGACTGCCACTTGTTCCTGTTTCATCTTACTAGGATTTTGGCGCTGCAGTTTACTGCTGTGTTCAGACTTTGTACCCTTTCCTGTGCTTACGGCCTGCAGTATGTCATAAAGGAATGAATTATAAATCAGGAAAACCAAAATTAAATTTATTCCCACAGTTGCAGAAGCCAACGACCCATTTTCTTCTAGGCTGTTAAGCATTCCGTCCTGAAATACGAGCGCCGCAGCATATGCATATAATAATTTAAATGAAAAAAAAAAGAGAAGGTTTTCGGAATTGCGTGGGACATTGGTTTCGAATTCACTGACAGTACACACGAAGCACTCCTCAAATTTAAAGTCAGCAGTAAATATATACTATTTCGACAACAATCTTAAAAACATAGGTGGATATATCCCATTATTTCTTTCAGCGGGCAACGAACTAATGTATTTGTCAAGCGGTAACGTACCATAATAAATTAATGAGCCCAATTTACGTAGGCTGACAAGACAGCTCCCTGAACAACGTAGAGCTTCCTAGGGCACCACTTTTAATCGTGAGACAATGGGAGGATACAGTAAAATACTTTTATGAACATATATAGATGTATAGTAGAAGTTTGGGTCTAAAGTTCGACCTGCGCTTAAGAATAATTAAGGCTGTCACAGAACACAAACATGGCGCACACAGGCCTGCCGAGGGAAGATCTACAGAGATATTGACTGCCATGATGGAGTTATACTATATGGGAAAACAATTTACGTCCAAACACTGTTTGCCAGAATTTGTCCAAAATGTCTGGGCATGGTAATAATTTCTCCGTTTTCACTTAATTTGTCGCTGCAAAAAATCTGCAAAAGTTTTACTTTGATTTCATATTCATTTAACTGACTGTGCTCGATTTGACGTAAGGTATTTGCGATATATAATTTCTGTTTGGTGGTCTGATGCAGCGAGAGTCTCAAATATGTGTGACTCCAATAAGTGCCTCGTATATTGCGTTACAGAATATGAATAGATAAGCACAAAGATAAAACCGTCCCTCGCTGGTTAACATATGTGCCCTGGCCAGTCCCCTCTTCACAGCCAACCAAGTCATATCCAATCCGGCGAAGCTACTGTCCGATTGCTAATTGTTAGAATACATGAATGGTTTCTGTGATAAGCTCCGGTCTCGTGAAAGGCTTCGTCATTTTTTGATAAAAGATAGACAGAACCACGAGCAACCATTACCGGAGTATTGATGCCGAATTGTCAGTTGCTTTATAATCTCTGTGAGTTCCAGCCTGACATGCAGGAACAAATTATTTCGGTTTATTTCGGTCCCATAGTCCGGTGTATGTATATGCGTTGTCCGCTTCCTCGCCTCGCACTTTTTACGAGAAAACAGCCGCTCCATAGCAGCGTAAGGGAAGAAGGCCCATTGTCATTCCTTTGCATACTGCACAGCGGTGCACACCGCGAGTCACGAAGGACAAGGCACGCACAAACAGCGAGAGCGGTGGCCCAGTAACGCCGACCGACATCGGCAGTTAGCCGTGTCTCCCACCTCCCCAAAACTACCTGCTTTTTTCCAGTCCCCACACTCGTGGCAAGGCACGCCTCGGCTGTTGCTGCTGCTGCTGCCGCCGCCGCCGCCGCTTCTGCTCTACGCCACAGCGGAGTTTCGCCACTAAGCGCGCGTCAATGCTTCGTGCGCGCATGTTACGCACGTTACAATGGCCCAACTAACGATATACACGTGCCAATGCTGTGGAGCAGTAACACGGACAACAACGAAAGTGAGGCGCCCGGATTTCTGAGTGCCCCGGCGATGGTATAGGGCTTTATTTTTATTTATTTACTTCACATTTCTGTCACGCGCCATGCCGGAAATGTGGTCAACCCGCTAACTCGTAAACCTCATGCTATCTTGCTGTTGCTGCTGCATTGCCGCCAGTCCCATATATTGGCAAGAAATTCGCTCCAGTGTCTGCCATTGCAGTTAAGTGAAATTTCTATACCTCCCATGGACAACTGTGCATTATCTAGGAAATTGCATTTGATTTAAATTGGAGGTATCAGAGTGTCATCGCAGTTGCCTAGTGGCAACGGTAGTCGGCTTCCTATCCCTATTGTGGTAAACCTTGCAAAGCGTTCTGCAAAAAGGAAAAAAAAACAACGGGAAACTGATATTTTCAAGAGTATAGTACACGCAAGAGTAGGAAGGCTGGCAAACAAGGCAATTTTCATGTTAATCGGTTTCAGTTTTCTTTTTCTTTTCGATTTTCTTCACTCTGGAACAAATTAACGGTCGGATCACTAGCTCAAGAAAAACGCGCCAGATCACTACTATTATAAATTTCATGTAGCAGCGACGAGGAAAAGAATATCGAAAAAAAAAATTATATTCAAATGGAACACGCAACTGAAAAACAAAATACTCTCCCAAGACTTTCCATGTTCAATCTTGCAGTCTCGGCGACGTACGCATAAACTTTATTTCTTAGACACAGAGGAATTCGGGACGCTTTTTCATCGCCTTTGAGCTGCCCGCATAATTTCCGGGGAACGGAGAGAGGACGCTGCTTTCTTGTAACGACAGTGCTGAGTCCTTTTTTTTTTTGTTTGCTTTTTGGTCGCAAAGTATACGTTGCGGCAGCCTTTCATTAACGGTTACTCTCAGAGTTAGTCTTAGAGACACCGCCTCTACGGCGAGGGAACAAAGCCCGGTCAGGACGGCGCGGACATTGTTCCACAAACTGCCCGACCGCAAATATTTTTATTCTAATCGTCACAGTGACACGACAATGGAAGCCGGTTCTCCATCTCTGCAAGTTTGGTTCCATTGAAGCCATCTTTATAGGTAATAACAGCTATGCATGCATATATAGCGAAAAAAAAAAAGAAAAACAAAAAAAGCTCGTCGTTCCCAGAGCCGAAGCTGCGTAAAAACAAAAATAAATAAATAAGCGCTTAGACTGAACGAAAGCAACATGATGCGACGACGGGCCCTGGAAATGGAAGAATGTATATTCCTTGAGCGCAGGGTATAGCCGCGAGGCATGCATGGTTATCTGGGTCATACGAGGAGGCACAAAAAAACGTATCGGAATTCAAAAACAGTTCTTTTGAGTTCCTCCTTTCGGCCGCTTTTATTTTTTTTTCTCCACCGAGTAGACTACTTGTGCGGGCGCTATAACCTTCGCGGGGTGGCGCCCTGAAACTGAGCTGGCGGGGATCGTTCGGGCAGCAAGGATCTTTTAAAATCCGAGCGTACGTTAGATGCTAAGCAGCCTGGGAACGCAATTGTGACGGTGCAGTTTGGCATAGCATTGGCAGCGACATTGTTTTTCCTCCTACACTGTTTCTCGGCTGCTAACGTTTGTTGAAATGCAAGTCCGTTTTTCTTATTGTGCATGCCATTCTAGGTCTCCCGTGCGTCCCCCTCCCCTTACATACTTCCCCTTCTAAGCATGCATTCATTTATAAAGAAAGCAGTTTGGAAATGTGATGCGATATTTTGGCGGGAGCACGACAGATTCTCAACTCGGATTTGAATGTAATACTTCGAGCACTACGAAGAACGGATCGAATGCTTTAGAGCCGAGTCAGCTCAGAACTGTCTATCGCAGAGTTGCGCTCAATCCGATGATGGATTCAAGTTGCAGGTTTGTTCCTTCTGGAGACGTATCGAGTTTAGTTGTCGGGTGTGTCTAGCTATTGCTGTGGTCTAACCAACACTATCTTAACGTAGCTCCTACGTCTCGTTTCTTAAAGAGCCACATCCTTCTGAAAAGAAGTTGTTTTCGTATTCTGGCAGTTCTCTTCGTAGATTTCTTCGTTTTTAGGACCTACAAATGCAGCTTTGATATTTCGGTTCGGTTTGGCTTTACATTTGAAAAATGTTTGAGGCATAGGATGGAGAGACAGGAATCGAATACGAAACTACAACAAATGTTCAGGCAGCTGACGGCGTTCTTTGTCCTCGTGTCTAAACGTGCCTGTTTCTTGGCGGTCTAGCTAGATTGCTAGTGGTTAGCATTCAGGACAGAACAATTAGTCACTCCAGTTTGCGGACAATACGTCACGCGATCTATTTTTGCACTTAATAACACCACGCGTCACCTGACTCAGTGGCCCTTAATTGGAGTACAAGTGGCTCGTTTGCGAGAAGTTTGCCGACAGTCGAAGTGACGTGTCATAGTGCCACGCAGACCGCTGGCCTCGGACCGAGAATCCGGATCGGTCCGTCGTGTTGAACCTGATGCATCCATATAAGCTTGATTCAAAAAGACAACTTTCAGGCAGGTATACGGACTTCCTGTTTGTAAAGTTTGACGAAAAAAAAAAAAAGAATGCATGCTATCGCTACCGGGCTAGGTTTTCGTGGTCTCTCTTTTCCGCAGCAACATGTGTCTGGTCAAACTGCAGAGCTCCCTTGGTTGGTTTGTGGGGTTTACCGTCCCAAAGCGACTCAGGCTATGAGCGAGTGGAGGACTCCGGAAACTTCGACCTCCTGGGGGTTCTTTAATGTGCACTGACATCGCACAGCACACGGGCGCCTTGCTTTTCGCCTCCATGGAAAAGCGGCCGCCGAGGCCGTGATTCGGTCCCGCGTCCTTGGGAACAATAGTCGAGCGCCGTAACCACTGCGCCACCCCGGCGAGGTCTGCTGAGCTTTATTGGAAACCAGTAAAGCTCGCCAATGTATTAATAAGCGTGCACTTTCGTACTACACGGCCACGTAAATGTACACGCACTTGCTACCTGACCGTGCGGGTAGGAGTATGCCAGGCGTCTCCACGAAATGAAACTAAGCATAAAAAAAGGCGCAGTTGCTTAGCCCTTTGAAAACTGACGGTCGTTGACAGTCGCGCGACATCTTTTAAAAGTATTGTAAAGCGACAGCGTTCAATGCCCCCTTATCCCGAAAATTCGGCATTGGCGTTTGTGAGCGGAAAGTTACGAGCATGCCAATAGTAAGTGATATAGTTGGCAGGTGATATAGTTGGCAAGTCATATAGTTGGCAGGTGGCATGACCGGGCCCCTGATTGGTGGGCTGGTTGTGTGACGTCATGCGACTGCATGCCGTCGTCCAGTTGTCAGGAGCTACCAACTCTGGCAGATCTTTTGAGTTGGGAGGGCGAGGTGAGAATCGAACCGACCGCGGATCCTTGGAATACGAGTCAGGCACTCTGTTCCTGCAGCTATGGGCCACGTACGCAGGTGCGTTTGTTTTTCTTTATTGCCTTACTCAAACGCGTTCGTAGTGCGGCTTGGTTAAAATGAGACTTTTATCAATGCTGGGTAGTCTTGCATATAGTGTAGAAGCTTACGACTCTGCAAATGAGTACATATATGAGATGATAAATGCACAAGTTAAGGAATTATGGATTTAGCGAGTAGGAACCCAGCCAGCATGAAACATCGGCCCATTACTGGATTATGTGGGGAGCTCACTGGCCCTACGTAGGGCTAAGCACTGCCAACGTAGATCCAATATTGGGACCATGGTTTTTCTGCTGCCGACGGAAGACGTTCACGCTGTCACTTCGTACCTTTAAAAAGGTGGAGCTTAAGAGTTAAGTGTTCCACAATATTTTTTTTTATTTTCCAATGTTTAGTAATTAGTAAATACTGACGAGCTGACTTTCAAATTATTCACTTCAGTCCCAAGTTCCTTCTTAAAGGTTACAGATAACTTGAAAAGCAGCCGAATGAAATGTTATCGAAAGCTGTACTGTTTTTGTAAAGTAGACTTGTTTAGAGGCTTTAAAAGAGGGCAATAAAGAAATCTATGTGATAATAGATGGAACTAGTCATATAGCTTTTTGAAACGAAATCTTGCAGGCAGTTCGAGCCGTCGGCTATGCACGGTTTTCACCTTGAGAGATATTTAAAGGTGTTAAGCATGGTGGTCGCCATGTGACTTTGGGACATAGTCACGTAAGCCACCAATTAAGTGGCACGTGACCACTGTCAAGGTCAAGATCATGTGAGGTGACGTCAGTGTGACGTGTGGGGCATAGTCAAGTAGGCCACCAAGTGGCCCGTGACCACTGTCAAGGACACGTGAGGTGACATCAGTGTGACGTGGAAGTAGAGGGCCCTAGAGGGGCGATACGCGTATAAATTGGAGCCCCTGGGCTCGTGCCTAGGTTAAACACTGCGCGAGATGGAGGAGGACGAACACCCTGCTGCAGTAGTGCGTCGGAACGCGAAGAAGGCACGTCGAAATGAGGCCCTGAAAAGGCGACGTGCCGAAGAGACGATGCAGAACGGGAGTTATGTTTGGAGAAACGTACATTGTGTTTAATCCAAGCTTTGCAATGAGCGTAGTCATGTATATGAAGCTGTCGCTTACCTCCAGGGTTAACCTAAGTTAAATCACCAGCTAAATTTTTTTAGGAGCCTGAGCAGATAAAGGCGTATGTTGCCTTGGTGCAAACATTTCAGTCCGCTGTCCCTTCTCCTGACATGACACTTTGTTCCAGAAGCCTATAATTAAAACGTTGTCTAGGGAGTCCTTGACTAACTTAATGTACTCAATGTACTTAAAGTTAACTTATTTAATTTCGCAGAGAAAAGAACGCCGCCTAAATAAGGCCGCGTGACACTACTCCCCTGAGTCGTAGTTTCACTGGTCTAAGACAGACCGTCTATTTTAAAACATTGGTTACATTTAGCTAGGTCATGAGGGATATATTTGTAATACTTGCTATCCAGACGAGGGAGTGAAAGAGGACGAATAAAGACAGTGACACGAAGAGGTTGGTCTCAATATATAAAACGCGGCTTTGCTCAGTCATGTGAGAGTGCACTTTTGCAGAAAATACACCCTCCGCTTCGCGAGTGTACATGAAATTGTTTTGGCGTAACTGATTCGTAGTAACTGAAATAAGTTAAGTAAGTAAAAAAAAAAACGAGTGGGGCACACGACACGGTGCAGAAGGTCACGCTTCTGGAGGCGACACTGCGAAACCATTGGAAGAGCAGGCTCACATTTTCCCCGTACCTACACTTGTTCTTTTTTTTTTTAAATATTTGGCTTTCGGAGATAATTACACTGTTGGCACCACTCTTTGAGGAAGTCGGCCGATTATTAGTGCCGGCGGAGTTCTCATCACTTGTTGCTGCCGCCTGCAGGCGGATGATGAAAGATACGAACGAAACGACGGCAGACCGACCGCTGTTGGCAGCGCTACTCGTTCGCGGTGGCATCGAGCGCGTAATTATTGTTTATGGTGTGTATATAATGTATACAGTGTTTCTATTATGACGCGTGCTGCAGGGGAATGGGTGCTCGGTCGCGGTATTTCTTGGCCGCACAGTAGATCTGCTGCTTGCAGCAACGCGCTAGCCTGCCTCTCGCAAGGACGTGTTAAAGAAAGGAATGACACGGTATCGATGGGGGTCTTACTGCATCCCGCGGGTGAGCTATCGAACTGCTGCTCGAGCGATAAGATGTAGACGAAAAGCAGAGAAAGAGAGAAAGAAGTGTCGTTGCAAGCCAGGTTTGGCTTATGAGGTTTAAAGTCACAAAGCAACGTGGTCTAGACAGGCGCCATACTGGAACGATCTTGACTAAGGCCTACCGATTTGGAGATTTTTAACGTATGCTGACACAGTACGTAGAGTGCACGGGCATCTTGCATTTGGCCTCTATCGAAACGAAACCTCTGCGATCGGGATCAAACTCGGGTCTTCCGGATCACTGTAGCTCCATAACCACTGAGACACCTCAGTGGGTTCGTTGAAGTATATGAATGAATAGTATAACGTGGAATCTTTTTCCCGTAAAAATCACGAAACAAATTACTGGTTTATTTTCCCGGAAGAAAAAAAAAACACTTATTAAAAAGCAAGCAGATTTCGCTTCGGGCTCACACAACGAACGGCCACCGTAGATTTCCGTAATTCTCCATTATAATATTTGGACTTGTAGCTTTGTTACACAATAGACAGCAAGGTATTAAATGATACGAGCGCACGGAAACACATTTATTTCGACACCGTCACGAAAACCCGTCCTATAAAATGCGCTAATTAAACAGAGCCGTGCTGGTTCAAACCGCTGGTAAAACACTTGGGCATCATGTCGCCGCAATGCTGCGCTGTTGTAAATTTTGTTCCTCTGTTTGTTAAGAGCACGCACATCCCGTAAACTTTTGGCGCCGACTGTACGTACCACGTACAGCTTACGGCTCACTTTAGTGCGTCCAACTCGCTCGTACTCGGGACCATATATGTGCCCCAAATGACTTCGGTATACGCCCAATTTTGGAACATTCTGTTAAAACAATTGGTATTGGATAACATGACTAAAGGCTCTCTCTGCCGACGAGGGCCCTGTTACCCATACACAGGTCGACAGATGCAAGTGACGGATTGAGACCTTATACAAATACACGTGCTAAACTAAATAAGCAGCACTGAAAACACTAACACAATAAAGTAACATTTGGGTATGTAAACACGTTTGGTATGGAATACGAAAGAAAGTACTAAAGGCATGGAATAGGACTGCATGCAAGTTGTGAAAACTGCTTTAAAGCTCCTAGGTGATCTAAATTGCTGCATTGGTACCTGGAAAGGATGGGTTGGGGTTCAAAAATCTAAACCTTGAAAACGCTAGTGCATTTTGCGACAGAGAACTGGGAATATTTTTTCAGGAACGAGGCTGCTTACGCCAGTGCTCACGACTCACGAATACAATGTAATAAACGCGAAACAACACACTGTCAATGGAAATCATGAAGGACAAGAACGCTGCATGTAAAATGCCGAAACCATAAAGTATACAACATCGAAACGCTCGCTAACTATAATGTTCCTTACACCCAAGAGCTTGTCTGTTGACGGCACCGCGCCACTTATTTCGCCAAATGTATTGGACTACAACGGGACGGTAAGGAGATAGAAAAGAAGTTCGTATGCCAGGCACATACGCATCGATTCAGACTATTCGGGATATTCAGGCTGAATTCGGCAAGCCGTTAACAAGCCGGGATACATTGACTTATCGACATTTGACTCGTATGTCACCACTCGCCATGCTATTGTGAATAGTTGATGACTAGACATCGAGCAATGGCGAACCATCATTGCCCACGCCATAAATTCGTGACTTCGGCAGCGGTTAGCCGATGCACTCTCGAGGTTTCCCGACTCTACACGCCTTCATGTGACGGGCTTCAAGAGCAGGAGTCGCTACGAAGTTAGTGATACGGTTAAGACAAGGATGGCCAAGACAACATAATCTCACCCCAGCAAACAGAATCCAGTTAGGGCACCTTCAGGCGTCAAGTTGAAGAGGCAAGCTGAAACAAATGAGGTTGAGGAGGCCTATGAGAAAGAAGGGGCGGGTGGCTGGCATAGGTGAGAAAGATAGACTTTTGTTTTACTGGCACACCATGCACGGGAGCCACGGCTCCGGAGGTGGTGGGGAAATTCAGCCTTACATCGTGCCACACAGGATTTGCAGCTTGTGCAACAAGTCCCAGCTATATAGACCTCACTATACGTGTGCTCCTCGCAGTCTCTGCAGTGTGCCTCAAGCCATCCGCTGCTGTTGCTTCGCTTGCTACGGGATTGCGCGCGGTGCGCCGAGGCAGCCGCGAGAGAAATAAACGGCGCGCAGTAGGAACGCGGCCCTGCGAACTCAGATCGCAATCGCGCCGAGAGGCGCTTTATTAAATTGTGCCGAGGGCACGTGTGTGCCCGTATGTGTCTCTGTCTTTGGCAAGCGAGCCTCAGGGAGAAAAAAATAAATAAATAAAGAGGACACAGTGTGCAGATCTCCTTCGTATATAAGAGAACGGCTACATGCCTATATACGTATATATATATATATATATATATATATATATATATATATATATATATATATATATATATATATATAGCGGATGCTGCTCTTACTACGCTTTCGCAATTCTGCTACTGCTTCCGCTCTTTTACTTCTCGGAAATTCCTGCTTCTCTTCCGTCTTACATCTTACTTTCGGATATTGCGTCGCTTCGCTGTGCAGCGACTCTGAGTTGTGAAGAATAGAAATATGCACTCAAGCGAAGTGAGGCCTGTCATATATATGCGTGAAACAAGGGGAACGGCACACTTTCAACTATAGCTTGGCCTTGGAGTGAAGGCAAACGTATATTTCTAGCACCTAAAAAAATATAAGGAAGAAAGAAATAAAGATTTAAATGCAGGGTTTAGGGGGCTTCAGCGAGAAAAGAATTGGGCTAGCATGAATAATATCCGGAGCAGTGGTGGCGAAATGGCGCATATGAGTAGTGTTTCACAGCTATAACACCAACATAGTATGGTATACGTGGATGCTCTAAAAACACCAAAACGTTTATTACATTTTCTACACTGAGATACTTAGCGTCATCACTGATTTTTCAGGCTATACGAAGAATCCTTATGTGCAGGTCTAGTAATATTATAAAAAGGAATAACTTTTCCATACTTCCGTCCTATTTTTCTCAGCTTTTTCAAACGAGCGCCGTCTACAGCACCGTTACGTCACCGCCTATGTGAGCAAGCGTCGCAACGTTACACATTTTATTAACACGCAAGTTTATTATTCTTACGTAGGGTAATTCCACTTGATGGCCTTCTAGCTGTCGCGGCAACGGCAGTGCAAGATTGGGAGCAAGCAAAACGTAGGGATGTTGGTAGTATTTCTCAACCACGATTTCTAAGAGCTGTATACTTATTCGAGCCATATGCATTGCTCACCCACGTCAACGTTGTCGAAATGAGTGCCCCCCCCCCCTTCCCCCGCCCCCCGGAAGATTCTTAAAGGGCCACTGTCCAGGGAAGGCCCTTTTAAGCAAAGGAGCCCAGTGTTTCGATCAGGTACCGGAGATAGTCTGTGCAAAATGCTACAGTGACACGCGCGCCGCAAAGCATCGAAAATACAATTCAAAGCTCACTCATGCTCTCCTTTGGGAAGTCAGCTTCCCCGTTTCCTGCGCTGGCCCGACGGGCCACAATAATGACGTACGTACCACGAACGACGTCCATTGGTCCGTCTCGCTGACTGACGGGAGAAGGATGGGTGTCTACCGCTCGCTGCGCGCTTTTCCCTCGCCACGGCCAGACTGAATCCAGCGGAGCGCGCTCCCTCGGCCGCTTTTTTTTTTTTTCGCGCTCGCGGAGTGCCACGCCCCACCTCCCGCCAAACGCGGAGGAAGAAGGGGAATTTGTCTTGCGGAGGCTAGACGACCTCGGGCAGGAGAGTGAAAAACCTTTGCGAGAGAACGGAAGGAGAGAAGCATGACAGAATCGGGTGATTGCGGTGGCTGCAACTGCGTTATTAGTTACTCTTTTCAAAAACATTTTGCGGCCTTGCGTTCTAGGGGCGAAGTCTCACAGTTACCGGGGAAGAAAATATTTTCGACCGGAGGGTGGACAGTGGGCCTTTAAGATTAGTTTAGCTGCCTGCCATGCCGTGCCATGCCATGCCGTGCCATGCCATGCCGTGCCATGCCATGCCGTGCCGTGCCCTGCCGTGTCATGTCGTACCCTGCAGTGCCATGCCGTTCAGTGCAGTGCCGTGTCGTGCCGGGGCGTGCAGTGCCAGGTCATGCTATACCATGCTAGGCCATGCCATACCATGCTATGCTATGTAATGCCATGCTAGGCCATGGCATGCTATGTCATGCTATACCATGGTATGCCATGCCGTATTCTGCTTCCGTGCCCTTAAGCAGCGATATGGGAAACCAGACTGCTCTTCACCCTCTTGTCCACTCATCACTCTCGTATAGAGAAATCTATTGTGACGTCACGTTGAAAGAAACGTAAAAAGCAGCCGAAACCAACACCAGCCATTAAGAGAAAAGGCCATTCCTTTAAAAATGCTTCTTTGTTGCCTTCTAAGTCACGTCTTACAAAATGCGAAGCTAAAGTTGAAAGTTCGATTCAAGTTGCACGTTGCTACGTAAAACTCCACTGAGCAATTTTTACCTGTGAAGACCTTGCAGCTTGCTCTGGAAAATAAAAGCGATGTGAAGGTTGCAAAAGTGACGCTGAGAACTGTATTATCCTGAGCTGAATAAAGGACCAGTAAACAAAAGTGTCGTACCAACTTATTGATTCTTATTTCATAATTCTGCAGCGAAGTGTTTAAAACGCTTGTATGCGGACCTGGACGAGTACTTTCCTTTTTGGTTTCCTTGCGTTTTGGTCGCGCAAACCTGAATACCCACATTTCATTAAATCACTTCGACAGTCGACAATAACTCAAGTCACGAGACACTTTCCACCTTTCTTTACTTTGTCACTCACTCTCATTCTCCAGCGTCACGCGTTGTTACCCTAAAGAAAAAAAAAGAACAGCATTGCCCGAATCAATTCGAGTATGCATTGCAAAGGCGTGGGTTGAATAAGGCAATGTGGACATTCTTTAATGAGTTTCGAGAAAGGCATGGTCGCAATAATAAAGTAGCTTAAAGAAAGGTTTTGCGCAACTAAACGCCCCCGACACGCAAGCCATGCTGATGCTGTCGTGACGCTGAACTTCTATATACGATGACAGTGTCTTTGACGTCACAATGGGGCGAGCTATATGTAGACCGGCCTTGGAAGCACGTGTTCTATTGCTGCGCACGGCAGCGACAAATTTACTCCGTGACGTGGAAAGTCGATAACAGTTCGCCGTAAGAACACTGTGCAGGAAAGAGCGGAGGGAGTTAACAGATCAATAAGTGGACGGCATGTTCTTGTGTTTTTCTTCGGCGGAATGCATTTTGCAGGTTTGGGTGGCGCGTCTTTCTCGTAGAGTACGATTTAATACCCTCTTTTTAATACGCTTAATGACCACTCCTGGTAATACAGCAGCTAACCAGCCGTGACTCTGCTGCTGAACACGAAGCCGTGAGTTCGATAAATTAGTACAACAGCGCAGTGTTTCTGTAGTCGTGCAAATGCATAGACGTGACGTCTATGCGTCGAACATCTGGCATTGACATTTAGCTCTTAAATTAACCTTGTCCCGTGCCAACTGGATCCAACTTATCCTCGCAAACTTCCTGCCCTCATCCACCTTCCTGACCTTCTGCCTTTCCCCGCTACTTCTGCTGTCAGGTTTGGGATCCACTTCCTTATCCTGAAGACCCATTATTTATCTTCCCTTCGCAGTAACTTTAAAACATAGCTTTAAAACATAGCTTTAAAACATAATGACTGGACAGTGCAGGAGAAATGCTGCCCTCGATAATGACAAGGTGGTACTATAGGTTTATAAAGTTATAACAGCGGCTCAGGCTCAGAGTGATGGCGTAGTGGAGAGCTCCAAATAATTTAGACACCCTGGGTGTCTTTAATGTGCGCTGAAATCGCACAGTACACGGGTTCATTTCGTTTCGCCTCCATCGAAAAGAAGTCATCGCGGCTGGCACCGAGCCCGCGTCCTTGCGATCAGCGCTCGCGCACCTGACTGCCGAGCCTTCGCGGCATCGAGTAATGACAGCAGGCTTTGAAACATACCCCTATACTCCCTGGAAGGACTGATCAGATGCTAAAAAAATTACTGCACAAATATACATAAATGTTAATCAATGAACTAATGAACAGCTCATCCAAACTATGAACTCAGCTGACTAAGAAAGCTAATGTCTTTACCGATGCATACAGAGGCGAGGTCTAGTTCGTCCACAGAGACTGAGATCAATACCGACGTCGCTTTAGCTAGCGTCAGTTTATTTTTACCCAAACTTCGGCGGGCGCTTGAGGCAACCCCCCCCCCCCCCCCCACCCTCCTCCCTCTTTATTTTAGATCGACTAAATATATACGCCTCTCGGAAAATAATAACGACGTCATTGTCTGCGCTGTGGCTAGAGGGCTTTGTTGCACGTCATTGGAGCGCCCACACTGTATGTGCAAAGGGTGGCCTGGCCCACTTTTTCGCCGCGTCACGCTTGCGTCGAGTGCTTCCCCCGAGTAGGGGTTTAAAACAGAAACCGCATCGACTCTCTTTCATCACCGCAGCTGTAGCAAAGGCGCTGTTCGGTACACTGTCATGCGTTTTGCGCTTACTTTGAGGCTGCATTGCTCACGAATAATGACAATAATTGGCTTACAGGAAGGGGAAGGCGCAGTATCTGTCACACTTGCGTTGTGAACACCTGAACCGCGCCGTAAGGGAAGAGAGTTGTTGTTGTGGTTGTAGGAAGAAGGAAAAGAAAATGCACGGGCCTGCTACTAGCTTTGTAGCTGAGCCACCTCCACTGCCTCGTGCAGACAGAAGAGATTGATAAACTGATTGATTTATAGGAAGGGAAAGGCACGGTAACTGTCTCACTTGTTTCCTATGGACACCTCAACCGCGCCGTAGGGGAAGGGAGGAAGGTGGGAGTGAAAGTGGAAAGAGAGAAAGAGGAGCTGTAGTGGAGGGCTGGGGATCTTTAACGTGCGTTGACATCGCACAGCACACGGACGCCTCTTCGTTTCGGAGAAAATAGAAAATAAAGAAAAGGAAGATGGGGAGAAAGACGCGCGCCGCAAGAACGGCCGTCGTCCACCACCAAAGCGGTGGCGGGTGCAATGACGGCCTAAAACATAAAAATTCGGTGGCAGGCCAGCCCCCGCCGCAAGCGGCGGTGACCGACCTGTCCCTGCCCCATCAGGGGAGTCTGATGGCTTTACAGGAAGGGAAAGGCGCGGTAACTGTCTCACTTGTTTTCTGTGGACACCTTAACCGCGCCGTAAGGGAAGGGAGAAAGGTGGGAGTGAAAGTGTAAAGAGAGAAAGAGGAGCCGTAGTGGAGGGCTACGGAGTAATTTCGACCACCTGGGGATCTTTAACGTGCGCTGACATCGCACAGCACACGGACGCCTCTTCATTTCGCCATCAGGGGAGTCCCCTCGCCTGATTTATTTATAGGAAGGGAAAGGCACGGTAACTGTCTCACTTGATTTCTGTGGACACCGCAACCGCGCCGTAAGGGAAGAGAGGAAGATGGGAGTGAAAGTAGAAAGAGAGAAAGAGGAGCCGTAGTGGAGGGCTACAGAGTAATTTCGACCACCTGGGGATCTTTAACGTGCGCTGACGTCGCACAGCACACGGACGCCTCTTCGTTTCGCCTCCATCGAAACGCAGCCGCCGAGGTCGGGTTCGAACCCGGGTACTCCGGCACAGTAGTCGGGCGTCTTACCACTGCACCACCCCGGCGGGGCAGTCCCCTCGCCTAAGATGGGAATGAAAGTGGAAAGAGAGTAAGGGGAGCCGTAGTGGAGGGCTATGGAGTAATTTAGACCACCTGGGGATCTTTAACATGCGCTGACATCTGAGTATTTCTGAGGAATTGATGTGAAAACCTATCGGCAGTGCTGTGATCTCGGGTTCGGTTAGTGTTTGAGTCTTCGGAGTAAAGAGGATCAAGAAAAAGATAAATTAAGTACACTCCAGCCGCCTGTAAGTACTCGCGATGAAGAAATGCGTCGAATAAAAAGGTATAAGGGGTGAGTTTAAGGCAGCTATATTGGGGTGATGAATTCAAGACAGTCAAAAGCCAAATTAGTCTGACGAGAACTGGGTACAGAATCTGTGGAATAGGCCTGATTTCTTCTATGCACTCAAAGCAAATCGAATATTCTCACTCGCGAAAAACATGATAACAAAGCATATGTGAAGCGAGGAGTGTGCACCCGGTTTACGCGAAAGGGGCTCGCATGAATGGAACATTTAGAGAGGGCGCTGTGCCGAAAGTGCGCCTTCACGAAGTACGCCAAGACTACGTCAACGTCTAGTATTGTTGCCTAACTGCATAGAATGTAAGCACAAAAAAATTGTATTCAATTATACACTTAAACAATTATATGTCTTCTAAGAGGCTCTCTTCTAAGAGGTTTGCAATTTATTGGGTATATCGTTCTGGGGCTTATTTACTGCCATCCAAGCCTTTCGAAGAAAACCGGCTTAGTTCTGGGAGGCATTGTTAGCGCTGGTCGTATCGGTGTTGCTGTTTCGCATCAGACGTCTATTCGCTTATTGGACGACATATTGGGCATCTCAGTCTCCAGCACCTCTTTTCGTCTATGCAACGCCCGTTTTGTCTTAGGCGAGGCAGAATTGGTAATATTATTTTCGTTTCTCTTTAGCGAAGGCTACACTGCGCCACCCTTGGGCGGTGCCAACTCGGGCCTCTCCATTCATGTGGGAGGGTGACATTAGAATCAGCCTGCCATGACATTTGAATTCGCGTTACCCCTTTTTTTCACGCAGGCACGTTTATACGGCTCAGTTAAAGCGGGACTTTACATGCGGGTTAGTGACCTACGCTATTTTGCAGCGACATGTACACTACGCTATCTTTGACCGTTTCGCCAGCATCTGAAAGAGCGTCCCGTTGCTTAGCAACCGTTTTCGCGGCCGTTTTAGCAACAACGATAACAAGGAGAAGGAAACAAAGAATCCGCTGGTGATAACTCGGTAGTTGCCATCCTGGTAAAGACGAACAACACCAGCTAGTTGCTAGGACAGATGATTCGTTAGAACATTGTGACGGCGGTATGCCCTGGAGTTGGACGTTAGAGACGATGTCATACCGCTGGAAGACTTCTACACCCGAATGAGAATGGTCTACGAGAGGCAAAGGGTGATCATACCGAAGTGATTCACCCTGCGACGAACCAAGAAGCGCAGTCGTAAATTTCGCGGGGTGCCTGAAAAAGAGCGGAAGTGCGCATGCGCCAAGACCGATTTACATAGGTGCGCCGCGTGTTCCGTCGCCGGCTGCGCTCGCTACAGAGGAGAAGGAGCTGGGTAGCGGCATCCCAGCAGATGCTTGCACCGGCACGGAGAGGAGGAGAAGGGTAGTTTTCGTAGTGCGCATGCACGCGCCGCCGCGGAGAGCTGACCGAGTTGAGCAGGAAAGCATCTGCCGGCATCGCATGCACACGGCATAAAAGTGGATAAAAGCAGCACTCCGTAGTGCTGCTTGTGCTCGATGCAGCGCCCGGTTGCCCGCATCCAAAGTTTTAGCTCCACAATCAGCTCAGCAGCGTTGAACCCTTCAAATTTTTTAACTGGTCACCCTAATTTATGTCCGTCTGCGCAGGTGTTTTGTTTTGAAAAACGCGGAAAAGAAAAAGAAAAGTGAAGTGAATGCCGTGTACACTCATTATGTCCGCAGGTTGAGTCTGAAATTATGCGCATTCATGAAACTTTCGGCCTTTTTACTCCAACGATAATTGCGTGTACATATGTCTCTCCTGCGGAAACGCATTGGGCTTCGTATGCTCGTGTAGGCGCGGCTTTCTCATCATGCAAATACAGTTAATCATTTTGTATCGAGCCTTTCTGTACCATACTGTTTTTACTTTGCGTCTAGCCTTTCTGTGCTGTTCCTTTATCTTGCCCTGAAATAGACAGTTTCATCGACACTACATTTATTTCATCAAACACTGAATGCTGAGCGATCACTTTCTCCAAGACAAGGACAAGCGCGCTAAATATAAAGCGTCCAATTTGGTGAGTTATGAACTCAGGCCTGTCTGCATTATAGGTACATTTTTCTGCGTACGTCTAAAATATTGCGGCACAATAATTTGCACAAAGAATTAAATGAGACATTACGTCCTTCTCCGGCCGCAGCTAAACGTGGTTAAGCGTGAGGAATCTGAAATTCGCGCCACTGAAATCGAAACAAGAAGAGTAGTCCAGTTGCTTTTATCGACCCCTACGTGCACTGGAATCAATTGTGCCGCTGAGGTAATTGAAATTATCTTTTCTTAAATATTCTTTCTGTATGTTGTCTGTCTGTAAACCATGCAGGCTTTCTCTTGTCCTTGCTTATTACATACGTTCTTCTGGTTGGTCATAACCATGAGGCAACCAGACCACACCGTAATTTTGCTTCTACCGTTGCACCTTGCAGGGATAGTAGTGCGAGCCACGGTTTTGTTCATCAGATATCGAGATATCATCATATTCTACGGGGATACGCTTGGCGGAAGCTAATTTAAGCTTGTCAAAATGCGTGTTGCGTTATTATCTTTGTGTCAAATATATGGGTTTTCTGTTATGACGAAAGTTCCAAAGTACCATATGTGAGTGATGCGCATCCTCAAGCAACGATGCTTCGCGGTTCACATGAACGAATTGGAGATGTAGAGATCAGATATTGAGGGTAATGCGGACAGAACTGAGGGACGCGTATTGACGTCATTCTTTAACGCTTTATTGTATGCTTTACGAGTGCAAACTGACCACAGTGTGCCTGAAACCTCTCAGTTGAAGCTCTCTGTGCGTTGCGCGTATATGTCTTTGCATATAAATATGGTTGTTCGTTTTCGGGTAAAACTCGATTTTAGCCGGTTTTTGTACCCCGAACATGTTCCTAAAAAAACGGGTAAAATCCGATTTTTCCCGGCTTCTGGAACAACTGTGCTAACGGACCTTGTTGAAAGCTCGTATGAAAGCCCCAAAGCAGAAGCTATTTGAGAGATACTTTCTGATAAAGAGGTTTTTTTAGAGAAGGCAGTCTTAATGAGAGATGCACTCGAGCCACTTTTAGATGTCCAGAAAACGCTTGAAAGCGGGAAACTTCTGATGCCAAGCTTCGATCATCTCGTAAACGTCAAGCTACAGTAGACTGTCCACGAGTTTTTTACGATGATCAGTAAAAGGGATCGAGCAAAAGGTGTTTTGTTCATGTTACCTACGAGCAGTGCCACAGTAGTAAAAACCTGTGAAGAGTTTTGCGCGAAAATCTCCACAAAATGGGACTGCCCTCTGAAACCGGACGTCTCAGAAAAAGAAGAAAACAATTTGACATTGTGAAAACAGGAAGCCGTACTCGCGATCGATCCATTTCAGAAGCGGCTGCTGAGTAAGTCGTTTGATGACTACCGACTTCTCTTTATTTCTGTGACGGACGATGTAGACTCGCTTCGCGAGGAGTTTAACCAGTACTAGCTGGAAGCAAGCCCAGCAAATGGAAGTGCTCAAGTGATGGACTATTGGAACGACGCAACTGTGCTCTACCCCAGGCTAGCAAATACAGCGTTGACATTGTTGTGTCTAGCTAATGGTAGCTGCGGCGTTGAGCGAACTTTCTCTCATCTAAGATACCTCCAGAGACCGGACAGGTCTCGGATGGAAACCGAAATGTTGCGCAAGCATATGATTATGTATGTTAATAAGGGCGTGTAAAAAGTCGATGACCATGCTCACGTGAATAAAGCCTTTCATTTCCAAAAATATAACGTCGCACATCATCGCGAGTAATAATTACGACAGAAACGCCGAATTATGAAATACGTTCGTGAAAGCAGACATAAACATAAACCTAATTGGTATGCACCGATTAGGGCAAATCAAATAAATTATTAGTTTTTAAGATTTATCCGATAAAACCCGAATTTCGGGGTGTTTCCACAAAACATTTGATTTCTCGCCTATTAACAAGTAGAAAAATAACGGCAGATTTTTATCCCCCCCCCCCTCTCCCCCCGGCCAGGTTTGAAAAAAAAAAAAATGTATATAAAACCCGAAAACGAATAACCCTACATATAAATGAAGATACGGGTATAACAAAGAACTCATATAACGAAATGCATGGATATAATGAAACACTTAGATATGACGAAAGCCTCTATTATTAGGAAGGACTCGGCTGTAATGGTGTTTATCTAAGGCAATGGTCAAGCAGGAGTCAGCAAAAATTCAAAACGGTAAAAGAATGACTAAGCAAATGTAAGCAGGACCAAGAGAATGGTTCAGTAAAATTAAATACGACTGGGAATAATTCAGCAAAATTTAACATGAATAAAATTACTCGGCAAAGTAAGGAAAATACCGCGTGTAAAAGCTGCCACGTGTATAAAATGGTGCGGATAGCAACAGCAGGAAGTCAAGTAAAGTTGCCAAAAGTGTATTTAATTTTCTCCTCATTACAGCGTGTAGAACCTAAGTGCTTTTCTCCCGCATCAATCCAAGCGTTCGGCCCCGCCATGGTGGCGCAGTAGTTCGGCCGCATCGACTACTGTGCCCAAGGATGCGGGATCGAATCCCGTCCGCGGCGGCCGCTTTTTGATGGAGGTGAAAATCAAGGCGTTCATGTGCTGTGTGATGTCAGTGCACGTTAAAAAACCCCAGGTGGTTGAAATTTCTGGAGCCCTCCACTACGGAGTCTCTCATAGCCTGCGTCGCTTTGAGACGTTAAAGTTTACCCCATAAACCAAACCTAAACCAAGCCAATCATTTTCCCATTTTTTTTTTCCACTAGCTGCGAGCTCCATACCCTTTTTCCGAGGCATTCCTCCCATTTTCACATTACATGGCAGAACCATCGCGGCAAGTTCTTCTTCAAATGTCCTTATAGTATACCCGTGACTTTGACGCTCCCTCGTATGTGGTCGGTCCGTACTCTGCCCTCGCTTGTCATTCTGCTGATCCATCTCAGCATCGTTATTTATGATGTTCAGAATGCAGAGCGAAATACAGATTGGAATATACTATATAGTGCTGAATAGAAAAAACAACAACTAAGACGGGCCCTTTGTTGTCTACATTTTTAATCTAATACCATCTATGACAGCGTACACGGATCACAGAGCACTGACAAAGAATGATCGGACTGTGGCGTGTTCAGGGTAAGAAGACGAATCCAACAGTTAGGACGCGGAATTCAGGAATAGGGAGTGCGGTCCGTAAGAAAGAAAATTGCGATCGCGGAGAAGACAGCGCGGGCGTGTCCATCTCCGAAGATCAATGACCCAGACGAGTCACCACACTGATGAAAAGAGCCAGTAAATGTGGACAGCGGACAATGGTGCGGTGATTAAACTGGTCGGGACCAACTAAAGCGAAAAGAAATGACACACACACACACACACACACACACACACACACACACACACACACACACACACACACACACACACACACACACACACACACACACACACACACACACACACACACACACACACACACACACACACACACACACACACACACACACACACACACACACACACACACACACACACACACACACACACACACACACACACACACACACACACACGCACACGCACACGCACACGCACACGCACGCACACACACACACACGCACGCACGCACACACGCACGCATACGCACAAAGAATGGACACGCGTACTATACGTTTTTGTAAAAGCCGTCCACAGCTCGGATATAGCTATTGGGGCCAGAACGTATATTCCAACATGTACTGTTTTGACCCAGCACTGCTGAATACGCAGAAAAAAGAGGTAGCGAACTCAAGTAACAACTACTGTCAAAGGTTCTCAACATGGTACGTGTGTAATACAGCTTATCGGCTGAGAGAAATAAACACAATTGATGATTCCAGGATGTAGCGTACGCTGCGAGTTCGCAATCTGTAAAATATCGCCGCATCTTTCCGAGTTTCAGGCTATAAAGGTTGAGAAAGAAAAATGAAACAAAACAAAAGAGGTGTAGGTTGTAATATAGCTAGATATTTGACGCAACTTATCAGTTCGCTCTCAGGACGCATCTTCAGCCTTTTAAATGCAAAGGTACTTTCAATTTGAGACGCAATGAGAAATGAGACAGCTTTTGCTCTTTAAGACAGCAAAGAAGAAGAAAAAAAAAAGACTTCCCTTTCATCGCTCGCGCTCTAATTCTGGGCCATAGCTCGTTTATCTACGCTCGTTGCTGTTAAGTGCCGTCAACGTTACACGCACTTGGCCCGCCCCAACCGAACCCACATATAACGAAGCAAGAAAAACGAAACAGGCGCGAATTGCCGTAGCGATGCAATTACGAACGATATCGGGAAACATTTTTTGTTCCTTTCTTTTCATACTGCACCTCCATGTCCACGTACTCGCCGAGGAACTTGTAGCGCACGTGACAACGTATGTGTGGAGACAGGAAAGGGAACGACCCGAAAACGCCAAGGTGGTGACGACGACGAGCCAGCACTCACGAGCAGGGCGGTGTCGGAGTGCGGAAAAAGTTTGGGCCGAGATATGTGCCTTATAAGAACGAAGTGCAACTCGCAAGAAACGCCACGGGCACGGGTGCTTCTATCTGACTGGCTTATGTTGGCTTTGTTTCTCGCCGCTGGCCACAGTGGCGACGTGATTTTCGCCAATCGGAGCGCATTCTAATTAGGATTCCCAATGCACGCCTTTGCAATCCTTTTCCTCTTCTCTCGGTTTAAGCAAAGCGGATAACTATAGATGACGCATAACAAGCTTGAAGGGGCGTGGCAGAGGATAGCGGAGAAAGAGCCGGAAAAGGCCAGAAGCCGTGCCGATCCAAGCCGTTTCGAGCCATGTGTACACCACCTTGGTGTACACGAAGCGAGCGGTCGATCGATGCGCAATAAATAGGCTGGCACTCTCACGACACGAGGCTTCGTTTGTGCGTTCGTTTTACCAGAGCTGAATACCGCGAGTACTGGATGGAGCTTCGAAAGGAAGAGGGGAGGGGCTATAACGTGGATGTCTGGCACCGCCCTCCCTATTTCAGTCAGGCGACGCATATAAACACCGCTACCTAACGAAGCCTGGGCGCGTGCAGCCAGCTCACGCTAAGTCGTGTCTTTCCCGGAAGTTATAACGCCGATGTTGACGCTCACCACTGTCGATTATGCACGAATATAGTCGTCCGCACACACCGGACAAGTCACGCCTCGCGTAACACGCTACACGGCGCATGAGCTGCATGGGACGGCGCTGTTATTGGTCACCTTCTGTTCGGCATGTGCCCTTCAAGTTCGCTTGTGTTTATACATTAGTGCATGCTAGCATCGGTATTGCGGGCTCTGATTGGCTTGTTAGTGTTATCTCTGGCTGGTTAGGCTAAGAGTAGGTCGATTCTTTTTGCTTTTACTGCTCTGGTGCTTTAGAGAAAACTGGAAAGAATAAAATTAGTGTGTGTAATGATAGGCTGTAAACGAAAGCTAGTTACTGTTTCGACCTTTCTGATGAGCTGGAGGATCGATTTGGAGGATGTCTTTATTATTTTTTTTTTTGGGGAACCGCCACGTGGCAGGAGCTCTGCGGCTCATGACAAAGACCATTGATCCCTCATTAAAAGACCGTGCTTGTACCTCACACGCTTCAATCAGAGAGCGAGAAGGAAGACATCCCTCCATCCTGTCACCATGCACTTTTCTGGCATCATCTCCTGCTCCAGCACGCCGTGAACTTGCAGGACGACAATTGACAGCATCTAACATTCGATTGGGGGTTCTTAAAGTATGCCTTGTCTTGTTTACTCTTCGCTGATGCGGTTGACTGGAAAGGTAGCGACATATCGATGGACATGACGACGTATCGTCGAGACGAAAGAAGGGATGGAGGCACCGAATGTGTGTGTGTGTGTGTGTGTGTGTGAGAGAGAGAGAGAGAGAGAGAGAGAGAGAGAGAGAGAGAGAGAGAGAGAGAATGGAGACAGAGACTACTAAAAGATTTCTTAGCCTCGGAGGTCGATTGGCTGTCTGGTTGCTTCTTAGAAAATATTATGTATGTGACCACTGGTGGAGTGGTCCGTGGTCTGGCTAAACTGCGCAGGCATAGTGCTTCTGCAGTACTTTTTTTTCCTCTGCGAATGCAAAAAAAAAAAAAAAAGTAGCGCTACAGAATCTCCAGATACATTCAACAGCGGACAGTATATATCACAGCGGGTGCGCATTAGATTTTCTATTTCGTCCATATTATAAAATGAAACTTTATTTCAGCATTTCGAACACAGAAGAAATCGCACGAGTGCCCCGCCCCGTACAAGTTTTCTATATAGAAAGAAAACAGCGCCATGAACGTTTGCAAGAGAAAATGTAAGATTATCCTTCATTTTTCTTCCCTTTATAACTCTCAACCAACATCATTCATTCCACAACCACAGTTATGAAAATTTGGAGATTAGTTCGTGCTGGCTGCAGCGCACGGGGCTTAACGAACCACGGCATTAGGATCCCGCCAACAGCCTGGCACAAATGCTGTGCAGCTCGGCGGGCCCTGTTTGTTTGGACGCGGTCGGTCGCACGTGTATACAAAACCCTGTCTCGAAATAGCGGGCCTCTCCGTCGAAGAGCAGCCAGCCAGCTTGGCTGACAGAGGAGGCTGCGCGCGCAGACAGGTTGCCGCTTTCCAGACGCGTCGTCGGGCGCCCTGCCAGTGGCTCCCACGCTGGCTTCTGCCGCCGACCGACAATTTATCGTTAGCCGTTATAAACACCGAATCTGTTCGCCGAAGCCCGTGCAGCCATCTTTGGCTCTTGCGCTGTTGTGGTTTGCTTACACACCGCAAGTCCCGGTGCGCCCAGCGGGGCTGTGCTGTCCACCTCGAAGACGCCGAGAATAAAAGGAAAAAGGCGCCGTAGAGCAGGAGGAGCGGACGGCCCATGGAAACAGGACAACCGCGTTTCTGCTGCTGATGACTGCAGCTTTCCCGCTTGTTTGCTTACTGACGGGTGGTCGGTGGTGGTTGACCTGGCCCGGCCAGGCCGAGTGAGCGTGGAAACCGGACAGGGCTGCTTCAGCGTATACCGCTTCAAAACAGCTGTGTATGCTTTTTTTATTTTATTTCAGGCTGCTCGCGTTTTTCACGCATGTACAGCTAGCTTGGCCGAGGAAGAAAAAAAAAAAAAAAAGAGACCATCCAGCCGAGGTGGCTTTCGACAGCGCAGGCTTCGTGACGTCATCCGGGTCCCATTCTGCAAGCGGACCACTTTCTAGGCACTTGCTAAATACAGCCATCTGGAGCAGTGTTTAAGAACATAACAGCCGGAATCTCCTGAATTAAGTCTTGCAGGTTCGCAGATGTCTATATATTTCTGCTTCATCATTTTTAGTTTGGGTGACGGTTTTTAGAACTTGAAGTGTTCAGCACTATGCGTCAAGTTCGTGGGCAGTTGACCTTTGTCACTCATTGTCATGGTGCAGTGGCCCATTTTTACGTCCTCTAGTGAGCTTTTGTCAGGATCAAACTTTGTTCCACCATAGTTCCAGTTATAGTGTTGTACATGTGGTGACCACGGGAATAAAGGATGCAAGGCTATATGAATGCGTTCTAGTGAAGGTGCCAGCAGGGTGTTAATACTGAATAGGCAACCTCGGTGCGAAGAAAGGCTGTGCGATCGTACTGTGCGCGGGTAAGCTTATTCTTTACGAACGAAGCTCTTGTGCACCCGTTCTGCGGTTGTGTCGCTTCGCCGTTGTTGTCGGCGTAACCGAGTGAGAGTCCCGAGCCACGAAATATAGTCACCAACCGAAGATATTTTCTCATAAGAAAAGAAAGAAGAGCCGGGAGCTCTGCGCCACCCGCTTGTGTCTTTTGATTCTCTTATCCTGAGAATTAAGATTTTAGGTCTCTGGCTACGGCGATCATCTGCGGTGAAGGCCTCTCAGGCACTGCTCCGCTTTATGAAAAGCACAGGCCTAATCGAAAGACTGAGTTTGCTGTTATGTTAAGTGATATGACTGTGACGTGATGTGATGTGGCATGTCTGTGATGTGACTGTACTAACTTCAACCATCCCTCTCTCACAACTTTTATATCCACTTACCCCCTTCCCCCAGTGCAGGGTAGCAAACCGGTAGCTTTTACGGGTTAACATCCCTGCCTTTCCTCCTCATCTTCCTCCTCCTCCTTATCCTGAGAAAATTCTCATTGCCTCATGGGCGAAATAAAGAGTGCATTGTAAATGAACATAAATACATACAAGCATCTCTCAAATTCTTTGCCATAGTAGATCGCAAAAACGCTTAAAGAGCTGCGCTCAAATTTCGCATTATGGAGCATCGCGATCGTCCTTGGAATTTTTTTTTTTCAGCGCTTAAGGTTCACAGACAATCGTTGTTTGTAGCATGGATGGATGGATGGAATATAGGAGCATCCCCTTTGAAACGGGGCGGTAGCAGTAGCTATCATGCTCATTTTGCTTCCTATATCTTAATTATTGTTTTAATTGGTTAACTATACCATCGATCTATTTATTAAATTTTTGTTTCTACATTACTATTAATATGTTACTTTTCTGCTCTTAAGCCACCAATCTTCCCGCCGTTTTTTGCTAGCTTCCACCGCCGGTTTATTCACCCGGCCACTGGCATCTGTAAACCCTAGAGCTTCAGGAACCGTGACTGCGCCGGCATCGACTTCCGGATGGATACCATTGCAGCTGCAAAGTGTTGGCGACAGCGGCGAAAACCTCCAGAACTAATTTCAGTGTACTTTAACACGGTGACCATTTGGGCTATTTGGTGCGAATCTAACATAAAGAACCACAGAAAGACACAGAAACACAAGAATACGGCACAGTACCTTCGTCGTTAGGAAGCAGCTCAGTTAAGAAATGGTCATAGCATGGTCGCCGATATCAGCAGATAGGTTCGTATGACCCTCCCGGTGCTTTTGAGGGAGGTATATGAACAACTTGTCTTCCCTTTCCACAGCCTCTAAGCTTCGGCAGCATTGCCGACTTCTGTCGTACCGAACGTAATTGCACCGCACCAAACTCATGAAAGATTTCTTTCAAATATCCATCAGAGTACTGTACAATCGTATGCGATTAAAAGGAGATAATTTCTGGCTTCATCTACTCCGATTAAACTGCTTTAACACGATTTATTTGTACATGCGCGCTGAAAGGAATACGTGAGTGTAGCCGGGCGAAAGATCCTTCTAAAATGTACGAAATTTTTACTGGGGACTAAACGACGATCCTACCACAAAAAATATAATCGGTTAATTTCAGCCGATACGAACGCGATGCGCTTCAAATCGCGCGAGACTGTACGCGTCATTTTCGACATACATATGTATACTGTAGCCGCGGCTGCAGGAGCACTGCATTCGGAAGCACATTTTTTAAAGAGCGGAGCCTGCCGGCTTTTGAAATACTAGGGTTTAAAGCTCGTGCTCTGAGGCTCGGAATCAAGGACGCAGTTAAATATCCGCTGCGTGGTGTGGAGGCTACAGTGAAAAAAAAAAAAAAATAATAAAAAAAAAATCTCATGAGGCTCCCACATCTAAATTTTTCAAAGCTGAGTAAATGGCGCTAAGGCAACGCGACCGCCATGCAGCTTTCAGCACCGGCTTATAAGCGTGTAATACCCCTGAGTACCAAGAATTTCATTCCTTGTCGCGATGATTACAAAAGGACCGCAACAAAGCCGGCACGACTATCTTGATCGCAGAACAGCTCACTATTCCTTGCTCTATTATTACCTGCAGGTTTTTTATTTTTTTCACAGCGTACTTAGACTGCAGGGAGAACGTAGGAGAGAGCATTCAAGTTTTACCATTTCGACTGGAAGCGAAAGATAAAATGGGAGAGAAGAAAAATAAAGTACGTTGGGCAGGAGGAACCGGAAAGCGGTTAGGACATTCGGCCGACTGCTTCTAATTCCGTTTTCATGAAGATTTAAATCCTCGGCGGACAGAAGAGGGAGCGGAAGAAAGTTGTCCAATTCTCATTACTCGGCGCACGCATATCTGTCTTCGCGGACGAGTGAGTCCCTTCGGCGCAAGGAGGGGAGGGGACGGCACAACTTTTCCGCCCAACTCTCCTGCGGCGGGAGCCGGTGATATTACAATGACCGGCCCTTTCTCAGAACTGTCGAGCACCCATCGGGCACCTGCCTATATACCTCTCGGCCTCCGGAAATAAGGACTGAGAGATTTATTTTTTCTGCTTTTTGCATCTCGGAAGAAGGATAAGACTGGCGGCGCGATTAAACGTAATTCACTCTTCTTCGACAAAAGCGGTGCTCCATCACAGAGTCCACTAGAAGCATCGTCGGTAAGCCGCAATAACGAAAGTGGGCGATGTATACGGAAAGAGGAATGAATGAGCGGGGCACCTGTCTTATAGGGAAGAAGTTTGGGAAAGCGTGGAAAACAAGCGACAGCCAAAGTTAAAGGACAACGTGGGGCGCGTGAAAAGGGAAGTGGGGAACGATCGGGGCATTCCTCCCTCGCACCTTTCCGTAGCTTAGTATATGCATGCGTGCTCGGCTCGCACGAGGTCTGGGGGAAAAAGAACTACTTCAAGAGTCGAGGCGAAAGCCACGTGTGTGCGCAGAACAGCAAGTAGAGTAAAGAAGAGAAGTGAATAAAAAGAGAAAGCAACTTTTCGTTCCCTTCCGGTACGAAGAAGGGAAAGCGATCGCCGTACCGCCCTCGAGCTGGTCCCTTTCCATCAAAGGGCCCAATCCCAAGCCCATCAAGCACTGACTTGGATCACATGATCATATATGGCACATCCTCATTGGCCAACCGGTGAATGCTGGTATATGCTCCCTTCTCATTGGCCTGGAGGCGATCACGTGACTGGAGGGGCTGTGGCATAAACTTTCTCCTTTTACCGCGACTACTACTACTACTACTACTACTACTACTACTACTACTACTGCTACTGCCCGTTACTTCTGCTATTGCCACTACTACTGCTATTTGATGCTATTGTTACTGCCACAACGTATCTTCTCTACTGGTACTACAGTAAACAGCAAGGGGGCAGTTACTGTGAAAGTGCGGCAGGCTGCTGCCTTTCAAAATTCATCATCGCTACTAAAGCTTGAGTGGGAAACCAATGTACGACGAAACGAATCGAGCGAGGTCGGAGCGCGCGAGCCAGCTGTGGGCGAGGCGCTGTGATGACACACGCGGTTGCCTGGATGTTCCTTCGCCACCCACTGCGCTCATCAAATTTGTGGTCAAAATCAAGTTCAAGGCCTCTACACTTGGTTGATGAATTGACTCAGATCGTACTTTCCGCTTCTCAGTTGAGCATGTTTGAGCGAAGGATTCCCAGGCCCCGTATTGGGAATTCAGTTGAGTTTGTGATCTTTTTTACGTCGACGACAAGCATTGCTTTTAGAGAACAGCTAAAGGTAAGGTCATTCTGCAAAATACCACTGACTGTCCTCAAGCGGTACGCGTACCTACGTCATCAGGGGGGCCACTAATCACCGATGACGGCAGAGAGAGGAAAGTAAAGACCGCACTCCGTTTGCGAAGGACATACGGCAGAGAACAAAAGTATGCATGATATAGTACCACAAGGAGTGAGTTTATACCGATGCGTACGTAGTCTGGCGAAATTTGGTGATAATGTGGCTATAACTTGGAGTTTCGAAGCAAGGCAATTCTACGCTGCAAGCTTATAAGACCCTATCGCAATTGGAAGCGAAGTGTTGTACAAGGAGACGAAGTCCCTGCGGAGTTAGAGGCCAGGATATCTGGGGTTGCGTTTACTTGTAACTTCGCTTTTACGCTATTGCCGCACGCCTGCGTCGCAAATGAATCAACACAGAATCGAAGCAAAACCCATAATGAGTTGCATCTGTTAGTTTCTCTTTACGGTGTAGAAAGGAGGCTTCACTCCATTATTTATAGCTCAAAAAAGGAAACGTTTTCCTTTTTTTTTTTTTTTTTTTTTTTTGCAGGAGTACTGCATTCGTGTCAGTATACTGCCTCCCGATAGGCGTCCTCCAGGGTCATCTTGCGTTACAGTGTCTTCCGAACATTTCTCCAGGCAGTCCATACTCTATCTGTGACTGCCCATTGAACTTTTTGCTGGTGTAGGGTTTGTCGCGGTGGCTGAACACACCCACAGACCGCGTGGTGTCTTTCGCTTGTGCGCCTTTTTCTCGACTTTCTTTGACCCTTTCCGTGCCCACCCACATGACACTCTTGTGGTGTCCATCTAGAGTGAGGCCGGCTAGCACGTCTCTTCTTCCTTCATAACCGCCTCCTCTCATATCTCCTTTCACGCTCCACTGCTTCATTTCTCTCTTCCTTCACGGCGAGTTTGAGGTGTCCAACGAAAAGTTAGACATGTGTTGCGCCTTTTTCTTCAGTTAACACTAATTTTCACGACGAAGAGTAAGCGCCCGCAGCATATGCGAAACCGGACATCATCGTATGAGTTTGTGACCAGCCAGTCGCAGGCAGTGACGCCTACTAGCTGGTATAAACTGCGCTGACCGCCTTCGTGGTCGCTCTAAAGTGCACGAATCCACCATGCTCTCCTTTCCGCAGCTCCTTTGATAATCAATTGTGAGACACACACACACGCGCGCACACACACACACACACACACACACACACACACACACACACACACACACACACACACACACACACACACACACACACACACACACACACACACACACACACACACACACACACACACACACACACACACACACACACACACACACACACACACACACACACACACACACACACACACACACACACACACACACACACACACACACACACACACGCACGCACGCACGCACGCACGCACGCACGCACGCACGCACGCACACACACACACACACACACACACACACACACACACACACACACACACACACACACACACACACACACACACACACACACACACACACACACACACACACACACACACACACACACACACACACACACACACACACACACACACACACATATATATATATATATATATATATATATATATATATATATTATGTCTATGTGTTTGTGTGTGTGTATTTGGTACGTCGTCGTGGTTGCGGGGGTCGCTTCGAAATTGCACCGACCTCCTATGCACCGCAGTGCCTTCCATATGCACTTTTCATGAAAGCGCGTGTGGCCCGGGGTTTCGCGGCTCCAGAGTCTCGTGCTCCAACCAGCTCGACGGCATTAAAGAATCGGTGAGAGGGGTTGGTGAATTTAAGAGCGCAGGAGAGAGAGGAGGAGGTGAAGGAGCTAAATCTCATAGAGATGCGGCGCGGCAAAAGCGCGTGAGCGATTTAGAGAGGCGACAAGATGAATACTTCTTTTTGCCTTCTTAGCTGCGCTAGCTCAACCCCCCCCCCCCCCCCCCCCCCCCCCCCCCCCCTAAAAAAAATGTAAACGCGCCGGTAATATGTAACGACGAAGTGCAGCTCAGGATGGCGGTGGGTGGTATAAGGGGGGGGGGGGGACGAATTGAAAGGAAGCGGATTTCTTTTGCGGTCTCCGATGAAATCATAGAAATGAACAGACTCAAGAGAAGTTTGCAGGGCTATACGTGACGCACACGCAATCTCTCCTTTCGTCGCTGCCCGAGTTCCTGCCTTTCTTTTTTTCTCCGCGCCGTTCCGAACCCCGCTTTTCGGCAGCAGCGCTAAAATGACAGCGGGGACGTCTGGAATTTGCATATGAGTTGTATTGACGGCCTTGGCTTCTCTTATTCCGTGCGTACAGCATCGGGTTCGGGGGGTGAGGTCGATGCTCTAGCTGTGCGTCGTTCCTCGTGCCTTCGTCGTGCAGTGCAGTGAAGCCTAAATCGTCCCTGCATCTGCAACATTACGGCGGGATAGTAACATGTACAGGGGCCGCACGTCGACGGGGTAGAAGCAAAGAAAATATAAGCTTGGGCGATTATCTTGCGTTCGTATTCCATGCCTTCACTTTATACAGTGAGCGTCTTTTTACGAAGGCTTTAGAAAATAAAAGGAAAACCACCTAAACCGAAGTAAACATGGTATCGTGGCGCCTCTCTTTACGTTCGTTACTTGTACGTATTTCAATCATCTTAAGGTGATAGCTGGTTTATATAAACGGCTGCTGCAATGATTTTGACGGCATACATTTATCCATTTGCATACAGATCAATATTTATTCAGGGAAACACTGTAAGAAGGGAATAAAGGTATTTAGCAGATATAGCGGAGACATAGTACCAGTTTACCGGAGACCCGCAGCGCACTCGCACTGACAAGGGACGGGCAAGGCGTAGTCCCTTCGTGTGATTGGGAGGCGTAAACTGGTACAAGTTTACGCTAGTACATCTCCGGCAAGCTAAACCTCTCTAATTGCTCACAATATGTTTATATATATATATATATAGATATATGAAGGAAAGAAGCCAACAGTCGGCGAGGCCAAGGAAAGCGTAGGGGATGTTACTTTATGTCATTTTTTTTTAATGGTTACTTGGATAATCACAGAAATTAGTAATGTAATCTTGTTTAGGGGAAAGATAATTAAACACAAAGTAGCAGAAAAAACAACGTGCCGATGGTGGGAACCGAACCCACGACCTGCGAATATCGCGTCCGGTGCTCTTCCAACTGAGCTACATCGGCCGCTGTTCCCCCTGCTACTTGCTTGGGTATTTGTGTTGTCTGTATACGAGCCACAGGTAGCGTAAGAGGGTTCTAGCACAGCTTCCGCCCTCGCTCTTGATCACGTTCTACGTGTCGCTGGCGGTAACAAAGGACGTTCTACGTCCGCCGCTATGGTTGAGGGTGGCGCTGGTGAACACTCTCAAGGTTCGTATACTCACAGCCGTGAGGTCAGCGAGCTTTCACGCAAGAAGGCGGAGGCCGAGGGGGGGCTGAACAAGCAGCTTACTCAGGCCCAAAAGGCTTCTGTCGAGCAGTTGCGTCGCGAGTTGTACGACATAAGGGCCAAAAATGACAAGCTGCGCACCAAGAAAAGGAAGGTGGTAGAGGCCATGCGGGCACACGAACGAAAAGCCGAAGCCCAAGCCGAAGAGTTGAGCACGGAACTGGAGACGCTGAAGAGCAAGCACGCGAAGGAAATCAAGAGCCTGGAAGATGGGTTGTTGGCCGGGTGTAAGCGGAAAGAGCGGGAGCTGCTGGAGCCTTTGTTACCTGCAGTCAAGGTGGATGTTGGTCTGACCCACTCAGAGTGGCTGGTATGCTTTAGGGCGGTTCCTGCACTGCAGATGTGCAGCGCCTGCAGCAGCTCGCTGAGATCAACACTCGGCTGGACAAGGCGGTGTCTGCAGAGCGAAACTTGGAACGAATCGATGGGCTCATATTGATGTCTTGGTTTGCAGTTTTGATATTCGGTTTCGTGGTTGCAGGTGATGTTTGTTTCATGCGGCGACATAGACCAGGCATTCGATGGAGATACCTTGTAGAAAGGACCAACATTGAGCGTACGCAAGTCCGAACTCGTGCCCGAGATACAGGAGCTCTTGAAAACTGAATATGTCGAGGGAGACACCAAGGACGAGACCAAGGTCGCAGAGGGAAGCAGTGGTGAGGTGACCAGGGAGACCAGTCCGTGAAAGCCAAGACCGATGATGAGAACTCCTCATCGACGATGCAAGGAGGGTGAAGAGGAGGATGAGGACAAGCTCAAGAAGCCGAAGGCCGAGCTGGACGCGGCGTCCAGCTCGGCGGACAGAGCTGGACGCCGCCTCTGTTGGCATTGAGGCCACCTCTGTTGGCCTCAATGTCCAACAGAGGTGGACATTGAGGCCATGGGTGCCATCGTCCAGCTGAACGTCTTCGAGTCCAACTTCGACCAGGTGGTCAACAACGCGCGCGGCCCGCTCACCAACTAGCTTCTACGCGCCGTGGTGTGAGCAGTGCGTGAAACTGGAACCTGAGTACTCTAGCGCGGCCACCGCGTACTGGAGTGAGCGGCTGTTGCCGTGGGACAGTATCACGTGAAGAAATTTTGAGCATTGAGCGGCATCCACGGGCATAGACTTGGACTGCGATTTTGTTTGAAGATTTCCGATTAGTGTGTTGGTGTGGCCTTGTGTGTTATTGTTATCGTCCATTCCCTGTGCAATCTGTGTTTTCGTGTGAATTTGAAGCCCTGCGTCGTGTTTTGCTTTTCTCACTCCTACGAATGTGGATGAGCAGTACACATGGATGTTACCGCCAGAAATGTCGACACTTGAGAGAAAACCGCGTACGTCGAGCCCATTTATAACCAACCTGAAGGTAATGCAGAGAGCGTTCTCTTTATCCGGAGTTCGTATTAAGTGAGCTTGTTCTATTACAGCATGAAAAAAACAAACAAACAACGAAATTGGACAAACGTTGACGCTTATTCCTTTGAAACGTCCACTGTGTACATCTTTTACATTAAACCGCACCATATCAAGCTGCTTTTAAGCTCTTCAGCGTAATAATGTGCTCTTGGCCGATACCCTTCTTAAAATGAGCCGAATTAGGGACACGATTATATAAATGGCGATTGAGACGTTCGCATCAACTTGTCTGAGAACTTCCTCTGCGTCCTTTCAAATTATAATACAATTGCGAAAGCAGAGGAGCGTATCCTTACGCAGGACGTATGAGTGAACCTTGCCTACAGCGTTCCAGCAGCGTAAAGCTCCAAATAAAGCGACATCTCTCCGCAGCTGCTAGATTCTCGCGCGGAAGTGAGAGCTGCATAAGGACACGAACTATATGGGGAATGACGCTTACTACAAACTATCACAGAACGGGGAGATCGCATTGGGGTGGCAACGCACGCCATGCGACCGAGCAGACCAGGGCCCGTATTCCGAGTTTGCGTCGTTATCGAAAGTGTCGCTATCTCTCCGACCTCGAGTCAATTGATTGGTGGAAACGCCGGAACATGATGTTGCACCTCTTCCGGTTACGCAGTGGCAACACCCAGTTCCGGCGTTTCGACCAGTCAAATGGCTCGAGGTCACGTGAGATAGCGACACTTCGATAATGACGCAAACTCGGAATACGGGCCCTGCAAGGCACAACTCGTGACCTGATGAGTATTGAAATTTTTCAGATCGCTGACACTTGTGGATAATAGACTGTATACGTGCAGCAGCTTCACTTTCAACGCTGCCCCTGTTTTGCCCTTATCACGCTCATAGTTAGATTTTACATGCTGTTCCCAGCCGGCACAATCGCACGCATCGACTGTCAGTGCGATCTTGTGCGGCTGCTTTTATGGTTTAAATGTCCACACTTCTCTTATTATTCTTTTTTATTGGGAGAAAGTCGTGAAGCTTCTTCGGAAGGGGGAAGGGGGGGATCACGGTAACCGGTAGATGCTCAACGGCATCAGCTCTGGCTTAAACCCTTTGTTTTTCGGTTGCGGTGGCAAACTTTACGCCGTCACCTTGTTCGTTATAACCTAGTGGTGCGGTACAGGTGTTTGTTTTATTTTGGACTGGGTTCCATAGCCCTAGCAGATATTTTGACGGTAGTTACATCTTTGTTCGTAATAAGTGAGCTTTTGATAAAATTTCGGTCGTTATAATTGGGCTCGACTGTGGTCGTTCTTGACATGGAGGCGATGTCGTTCTACAGAATCTAGCATACTATATGCCACCGCAGCACTTCTTTATGCCGCTCCATAGGCGCCCGTTATCAGAGAAAAATAGATGAGCGAAAATGTTGCGGCCACAGTTATTGCCCTCTGGGTACAAAATAGCTTTCCAAAAATGTGTTTTTTTTTCGTACGCAGATGTAAGGCGTATCAAGCAGAGAGTTGGAGACCGGGCTGCAGGGCCTAAAATACTCAAGGCCGAGCGGACGGGAGAAAATGAGCTAGCCGCGTGCCGCCTGGGGCTCGAGCATTTGAAATTCCTGCCTTACATATGGGCGTTCTAAAGAAATCAAGAAAACAAGAGATAGGCCAGATGCGTGCTATTGACCTCGCCGCAATTTCTAATTCTTAGTGGTACTAAGCATGACTTTTGGTAGTCTCCTTATTTCCGCTTTACGTGTAGGGTGCAGGGTTCTTTTTTCTTTCCTCCAGTCTAACTTACTCTTTATTTAATTTTACTTTTTTTTTTATTGAAAATAACAAAATATCTTTCAAAGAATCACAACAGTGTAGAAGAGGAAATTTTTAGGCTCCGGGTGACACTAAAGGTAAGCGGCATGCGAAAGGACTCTCTTGATACTTTTGCTTGGCATTGGCACAGGCTCTAAATTTAAGCACATTGTCATATTGTGGGTAACATCTTATTCCCCCAGAACGAAATGTCTGTGTGCGGTGGTGTTATGCCTTCACATCATGGCAGACAAGCGCGCATAGGCCCATTGCATATAATTATGCGTATAATTAATTATTATAATTATTAGAGATCATAGTGACAATACTATAATCTTTTCTCGAACCAGTTTGCTCGGCATTCTCGCATTTTTTCTCTTTGCGTGCTGCAGCAGCACGGATACATATTATGTGGGTTGCCTCAAATACTTAGCATCGTTCCAAATGCGTCGGACAAAATACGCTCGTGATTTCGCATAAACATTGGGATGCAACCGTTCTTCGTGCAGCGTTTTGGGAGGTGCCATATCATTTCGCTTTACATTTTAGCATCCATCTACTAGTCTAGTCAGAAGCTAGTTCGTGGCAGGGATCCAGTCCGGCGACATATGTCTCCAACTGCATGCCCTTAGGGGGAATGATAGCTAAATTTTTTTTTTTTCAATTTTGTCATTAAAACAACACAACATCTCAACAACATGTCTTTGAAATTACGGGCTGAAATGAGTAACAGAAACGGTTTAAAAGTCCCACCAAACATACGTACCCATTTACAAAGGAGGGGTAGATCATAGTATAGTTTATTTTATTTAAACGATTTGCATGTAAAACTGTTACAATTTTTGTCCTAAAAGTCATAGGACAGTTCCTTCTCTGGCCTAGCTCTTAATTTTGCCGGCAAACGACCTTTGAAGCGTTTTAAACAGAGCTTCCAGAGCTTTTTTAGCGAGCGTTTCGAGACGAGTTCACAATACCGTTGTAAACATACATTCCTTCCGCCCCAGCTTTGCATGTTTGGGCTTATTTCACCTATTTCTGCTAGCCAATGGCGTGGACCATTCAGTTGGCGACTACAATGATGGAAATCAGACAAGGAAGACAGTTATTGAGGCGCTCGGCAAAAAGCTGGGAGTGTTCTGTACTCTGGCCCAGAACCGGATGGACAATGCTCACGTAGTGAAATGATACTTCTGCTTTTTCGGCAAAAAAGAAAAGTAATAATCTAGGAAAACCCAGGATAACAAGCAGAAAGGACATTTAAAAATAAGTGAGCGATACAAAGGCAAAGAATAAGTTCCAGATGCATTGAAGTGCTATCAAGAAGGAAAAACAAATCCAAGGCAATTTTTGAAAAAAAAAAACAAAAAAAAAAAAACAGCTGTTTTGGTGCCTATTAGGAACATTTTCTGATCAACCATTATAAGTAAAAAATGAAACTCTCAGGACTCTAAATGTATTTCTGCTGCATCTACTGAACTAGAGAAATCAAGATGCGCCCAAATGTTGTCTTTTAATACATATTTATATCACCGGGTTAATTGGAGGAATATGGGAGAGGCCTTCGCCCTGCAGTGGGTATATTCCGGCTGATGATGATGATGATGATATCACTGAACGAGTTGTAATGAACCGAATCTGAAGGTTCAAAACATTTTGTTTCATTTTAAACAAGCTCTCTTGCCAAGTTATTCTAGTTCTGTGAATACTGAATAAGGAAGATTGCTGTAAATTTTGGTTATTCTGGTGGCAACAGCTCTTTCTTTTTTTTTTTTCGCAAATCTACCGTTCTCAATTGGTTGTTTTAAAATTTTTAATATTTTGTCTACTTAAAATCTGCCCATTAGTTCTCAATAAATCTCGATGTGTTTGACGCCAGTTCATTCATAAAACACTCAGCCAAGTATCAAAAGTTTTGTCTTAACACTAACTGCAGAAACATTGAATCATCCTCAACCACGCCTCACGTGGTACCATCCCCCCTTAATATAACTCTAACTCTAGGTGTCCACCAGCAAGTGAGAGAGATACTGCGCCTTCCTTTTCCCCATACCCAATTTAAAAGGCGCTATTAAAGGATATCGAAAAGAATATGAAATTCTGACAATGTCAGAAATGCCCGCATCAACATTTTGTAGACGACCTTTGGGAAAAATTTGAACTATACCTATTAGACACTCAACGCACAAGCTCAATAACGTTGAACTGGGGAACATATTTCCTGCCATGTATGAAGCTTAAACCGCGCACTGAATTCAGCTGGCAGCATAGAAACTTGGCTTTTTTCGGGGCACCCCGGCGCCTAAAACTACACACTCCACAAAGCCTCTTCGAGCAGCCCTTGTCAACCCTCTGCCTCAGAGACCAGCGCGGCTGAAGCGCACACGACCGTGGGAAGCGCTGGGCTCAGGATTGACCGTGAGAACAGCGCCGGACATCGAACGCCATGGCAGTCCAAATCGGCGCAGCACTGGTGACGCGTAGCGAGTGCGAAGACCAGCCTGTATTTGCGCTTCAAAGGGCACAGCTTGTCCTTTAGCGCAGGCTAATCCTGAAAAAGAAAGCTTATGAGACAGAAAAATGCGACCAGCCAAGTGTTTTTACAAAGTCGTTCGCACTCAGTGTGGAAAATTCCCGTCTACGTCTCACAGGACGCATACGCGAACAGGCTGCAGAGCAGCACCGAACTGCAATAGCCTGAGAGCAACCCACCGACTGGGCAGCCTCAGAGCAAGCGGCGGTTGATCAGGTGGCAGTCGCTTACCGCTACGGCGGCGACAGACCGCTCTTCGGTGTCAGAAGCGTCGTGCAAGCGAGTGCCACAATCATCGGTGTCAACTCTCAAAACCAAGTCCCCAACTCTCCCCGGACGTTCTTCTGCGCGGTGGCACCGTACACCCGTCGAAGGGGTCTGCAGGTGCCAGTGACGTGGACGCCGATCAGCACTCCTGAATGCCTATCGAAAGCACACGCTTAGCGCGCGGTGCATTCGTTGCGGCCTTGCATGCCGCTTGCTGCCGCTCACCGCAAGCTCTAATAGAATCACCGCATTCTAGCAGGACGAAAACGAATCTTTGAGGACTCCACATCTCGAACTCGCCACATATTGTTACAATAAAATAATAAAGAAAAATGAAGACAATAAAGACAAATAACTTATAGACAAGATATCAAGGGAATCAAAAGTTCACAGTATGAAGTTTTTTGGAAAGAAACGAGGACCTAAATGCTGTTTATAGACAGGTCAGAATCCTCACGGTAAGGCCGGAAGTACAGACGACGTGACCCGTGTCTAACTTTACACATGAGAGAAAAAAAAAGGAGCACCGACGTAACTATAGAATCCGCAAGCTAGAATCATGAGCACTAAGCAGAAACCACCGTCTTCTACTCGGTCAGGACCCCAGGCCGTGTTCGTCGTCGTCGACGCTGCAGGAAGGAGGCGACCGGGGAAAGGAAGTAAGACGCGGCAGGCGTCCTCGGCCGGATGTCGTCGAGGCGGGGGGTGCCCACCCGAGGAAGAGGATAGCCACAGAAGGAGGCGGAGGAGGAAGTCCAGCACGCGGGCACGCTACGCACACAGTCCGCGGCCACGCCCCACTGCGCACAGGACGAACGCACTGACCCCAATTCCCCGGCGATCGCCCCTTTGGGTATCCTTGGGGGCGCGCCATTGGCGGGGCAGGAAACCGGGCCTACATCTGATATCTGGCGCCCGGTTGCGGCTGATGCGCGCTTGCCACGCCAGCGTGGAACGCATTTGCTTCATAAAAGCCAGGCATCACAGCGGAAGAGTAGGCGTTTATATATATGTATTATTTTGCTAACGAACTGTGCTTTGTAAATGGGAGATATGGGGTATTCTAGCGTATATGTATATATATTGCTGCAATATCGCGTCGTTCAGGATTCGCTCCATGAATGACCACAAATTGAAGGGCGCGCAACCGCTGAACTCATTCTGTAGAGAAGAATACTGAACTTTCCGGGAAATATTACGGTAGGCAATTCCTTCATCACCGAGGAAGATAGGCGGAACGAGCGACAACGCGATTTTATTGCGAAATACTACTCTGCCCCGCCGGGGTGGTGCAGTGGTAAGACGCCCGACTACTGTCCGGAGTTGCCGGGTTCGAACCCGGCCACGGCGGCTGCGTTTCGATGGAGGCGAAACGAAGTGGCGTCCGTGTGCTGTGCGATGTCAGCGCACGTTAAAGATCCCCAGGTGGTCCAAATTACTCCGTAGCCCTCCACTACGGCTCCTCTTTCTCTCTATCCACTTTCTCTCCCACCTTCCTCCCTTCCCTTACGGCGCGGTTCAGGTGTCCACAGCTACAAGTGTGACAGATACTGCGCCTTTCCCTTCCTGTGAACCAATTATTATTAAAAAAGCAATACTACTCTAGGTTTCGAGCATTATACAGTAGGTCGTGGTTTCGAGTCTTCAGCGTGGCGCGGCCGCACCCACGTGACGCTGTGACGTCACACCCACGTGACACTAGGGTGAGAGCTGGGCTACCAACTCAAGCGGTCGGCGTAGCGCGGCCGCACCCACGTGATGCTGTGATGTCACACCCCACGTGACACTAGGGCGAGAGCTGGGCTATAGTGCTCTGTAGCTGGGCTACCAACTCAAGCTGTCGGCGTAGCGCGGTCGCAGCCACGGCGCAGCGCGTGACGTCACACTCCACGTGACACAAAAGCGAGAGATGGGCTGGCAGGAGCTGTCAACTTGGGTCTATCGTTTCACATGGGACGTTTATGTCAGAATCAGCCTGCTCGGATCCTGGCATTCACGTTAACCCTATAGGCAACTAAGGCGCGTTCATACGGCTTGGTTAAAGCGGGGCTTTATATGTGGGCTGAGAAAGAAGAAAAAGAGATGAAGAACGCTCGGTCAACCGCAGCTAATGCTTTCGCTCAATATTTGGTTGAGCAGCGTTGAACCCTTGTAATTTTTTTGTGAGGCTATACGGTGGCCTGCGACTTCAAATTCCCGTCCAAACTTTCCGTTAACCTCTTTGCAACCAGTTGAGATGAATAATATCGTCACATTCTGGAGTCAGAAATGTGGGTTAAAAAGGGGCTCTTTAGAGGCTATTTCTTAATCCATACTTTTCCTCTGTAAACAGTTTTTATATCATTATCCTCTACATAGTCGATAGTCTAAAACTAAGCCAAGCCTATAAGCCTAGTTTTAAAACTAAGTCTGAAACTAAAACTTACTTCCTCGCCATCTTTTCCTTCTGTAACGGAGGGAAACATACCTGGCCCTCCGCTTCCTCTGTACAATTTTAATATAACAGTTGTGCCTTGCGTATACGAAGTAAAGGCCCAGGGTTCTCCTAGGCCTGCGGCAGCTTACATAGCACGTTGGTCTCAGGCGGGCTACACTTTCTCTGAGCCGTAGAAAACTATGCGTGCTTGCTCGTGAGAAAAGCCGCGCCCGGTTTTGCGTCGTGCGCCTTGGCATATACCAGACCGGGTAAAGGCCGCGGTCCATAGCTGCATGCATTTTGAATGCGCGCAACTTCAAGACCCTACACCAAGCCGTGCAGTTTCCGGCCGATCCAAAGCCGTACTCCATTGTATTTGAGGTTGAAAGCGTCTACGTGCGCGCAGGCTCTGAACTTCTTTCCAATTTTCTTTGGCTAGGTGCACCGGACTCTATGAAATATAAACGCCGTCCGCGTAAAATATTTATTAAAGGGGCCACTTTTGAGACGGTGGCCTGTACTTTAGCGCAGTTTTGCACCGTAGTGTAGAGAAGCTGTACGCAGGCAATGGCGAGTTTTTCCCGACTAGTTGCGGTAGGGACGTAGCAGAAGCCGGAAACTTGAACGTATAGATGTTTGAATATCACGCTTTCATATCCTGCAATGAACGATACGGGAACAGCTTAAGCTTTTCTTCATTTTCATCGAACTTTTGCGTGTACGGTTCAGAAGCGTTCTGACGGAAAAGCAGTTACCATCGCGAGAAAGGAACAAGTGCTGAGCACTGAAATAAAGCAAGAAGGACGGAAAAAAGGGCACAAGCGTTGGAATATGTTTCTTCAGTGGCAGTAGTTGCGCTGTAGAAATTCGCAAGTGACGTATGACAATCGCGTTTGACTGGGCTGAGTGTACAGCCTCTATGAAAAGTTTTCAGGCCACGTGGTTAACTTTAAGTCGAATAGTTGTTCCCTCCCGGCGGCCACAAATTCCGAAGGGTCCTAAAATATTAGAGCGAGCTTTCTCCTCATTCTAAAAGGATCTGGACTTTCAAGGAAGCGGCGCGCGAATTTCGGCCACCTCGTGGTGCCCAATGAGAGAAGGGTCGCGCAAACGGCGATTTCTTTCGCGATCTTTCACAAAACACGGCCGAAAAGCAAGCCCTGCACATGAAGTCTTTGAGCAAAGGTGCCAATGAGATGCAACGCCTCTGACGATATTTAATAGAGGTTTTTGAACGCATTGTGGTATCGCCGTTCAGTAAACTTTCTTTTTTCAAGCTAAGCATTCGTATTTTTGCTACTTTACAGGAACATTCGGTGGTATACAGTATTTGGCGTTACTCGTTCGCGTACTGTGAGACACGTTGAAGCGATGCGCTATTCGTATCATAATGTGTCACATGTACGGCATGTCTCTGAATGGCGCTGCTTCCCGTGAACCGACATTTCCCCCCATGCGTTCCATAATGCAGCCTGTAGGGCGATGACACTGATGTACGCGCTCTCGAACCAAGGCTGACACGTCAGTGATTATATAGCGCATTACGGGCTGTTCTTTCACGGCGATAACTCACTGTTCGCACCTCTCGTCCGCTATCTGATTTCGTTCCCCAGGCTGTTGAAGCAGCGCCTGCGGTCGCGTGTACGCGCAGTCGTTTCAAGTAACGAGAATTAATGGGCCGTGGCGAAGCTATATGGGCAGAGCACGCTCATGAAGCGGACACGTGGTGTGTGTGCATGAGCCCTGAGCTTTCGCCGGGCCGGAACAAATGGTCCTGTTTGGAGCGACCTTGAGAAATAAATGAGTTTAGCAAGCGTCCGGCGGGGATTTAATTTAGAAAACAAAACTGAGGTCAGCCGTTAACGAATACGGCCTTGCGCTCGAAGGAGCGTCTCGGGAAACGGGAGGCGCTCTACATAGGGAGTTGTAACGATAACTACTTTATGATTCGTTAGCGCAGTTACGCCTCTGGTACTTCCAGGGGCTGTAGTTCTCTCTGAAAGTAATAATTTGCTCTCAAAGTAATAATGTGGGGCCATTCGTCAGCCAAAACTAGGGCGACTTTTGAGTGTGGACAACTTTCGTGGGTTGTCTCAACGCGTACGCACATATGGAAACTGAAACTAGCCTCTCCTTTTAGTAGTGAGCGAAAGGCGAATTCGTCTGGCCTTTCGCACAACGGTATAGCTATTTGCTGGTGCAGTAAGTGTGATCTCTAATCAAAAGTGAGGTTCTGCAGCGCTAATATTCGGCCTGACCGTTGTTGGAAGCTCCAGAATATATACCTGATGACACGTGCAGATCGACATGAGAACGCAACCACTATTGTAGGAGCCAAAGCAAGAAAGGGATCGGGGTAAGGGGAGAAGGGGGAGAGGGAAGGGTTGCTGGTACGGTGTAAGCCGAAATAGACTTATCCGAATGCGTGCATGTAATCAGTGGGAATGCGGCCTTGGGCAGATTTAAGGCCTCCTCTTGGAGCAAGCGCGGGATGGACGGTGGTGGCGATGGGGAAGGAGGCAGGTTCCGCAACGAGTATATCGGTCGCCTAGTGCAAAAAAAAAAATAAAGAAATAAATAAAAAATAACGGGAGATTTTTCATGGTTTTTCTCCACAGGAAAAATTTTGCTTTTGAAGATGAAGGGGGGGGGGGGGGTGCTCTCCCTCCCCTAAAATCCACCAAAAAAATGCGGGCAGGCAAAATTGGAGCTGGAAATCGCTTCGTAAGTTTTTCGTTTCATTCCAGATACTCCAGCCGGAATTATTTTTTCCCGCACTTAAAGCTGCGTGTTCGTTTCCTCTGTGCACATATTCACGTCTCCATCTTGGTTCGAAAGTGCCCCTACTGATTCCCATAATTTCGCTGGAGCCATTTGCTGCCAGTATGATATAATCTGTGGCTTGAGCTTACACCGCAAAACACGACACCAAAGCATTTTGTGCTTCCAGTAAAGATTAATTATCTGTCCTATTTTGCCTCTTTTGACATTTGTCTGGCGGCAAAAGACGCATTTATCGCCCGGTAATTGAATTTCAAATCCTTCCTGCTGTCGATTCGAACTAGGGACAGCTCGGCAGCTTTTTCAAATGAGTGGGAGTATGGTTTGCAATTTCCAGGGTCCCAGTGAAAAGCCTTTGTCAATTTAGGCATTTTACACCCGAAATCGGCCGCTGGTGCCGACGCGCCTGTCTTTATGACGTTTTTCGTTTAGCTTACAAATGTTCTGTTTTCGATGAGAATGGTCTCTTTGTAATATGAATGCGGTATACTTAATGATGCATGGCAAACTTCTGTTTGTCCCTAGAAAGGGGTCCTCATCACCCATTATATTTGCTAGTGGGTCTGTGTAGTGGGCACTGTGACGAGTGGTTTTTCTGCCTGTGAGACCAACATGCAAAGAGTGTTCTACGCTCTAATATCAAGCTACTTTAGTAAGCCCTGACACATGTTTACTAAATTCCCGGTTACAACCAAACCAATTAAGCTGTCGACTTGTGCTCTCTTGAGTTACCTCAGCTCGAGTAACGGACAACAATTACACTGCGGTATGACGAAGTGTGCTCCCGACAAAGCATATATCCCAATACGCAGAAACTTGTCGCATTGCGATGCCTGTTGGTGTTTTTTTTTTTTGCTATCTTTTTGGTCTGTGGTGGGTAATGGTTTCCAAGTTTTGAACATGTTCTTTCTTGAATATATTCGTTAGCTTTTCTTGTACTGTATGGAACATACTGCATACTTGCTGAGAGCCAATCAGCGCGTGTCCTGCACGCAGACCATGTGTTCTGGTGAAAGTCGTCACAAAGCTGAACGTAATTTAGCATTATGACCCACTTATTCCCTGTGGACTAACCGAGAATTTACGCTACCGAAGAATGCATTACTAGAAAGGCTAGAAGATTACTGTAGTCTGGCATTACAGCCTTGCAACTCCGGGCAATGAGAAAAACGGAATCGAGCAGCTCACTCTCAAGGGGGCGCTGTTGTTTTTCGCGGGGAAGTAAAAGCTGACTGCAGGAAACCGGAGCGAAGAAAAAAAAAATGACAAGAAGAAAAGCGGGTTCCAGTTCAGGGCTGGCGAGGAAGCAGCGCCGGAACCGCGCCGTCGGATTTTCCGATTACTGCTCCGGAATAGGGGAGAAAGCGGCACCCCCGTCGCTACACTGACTACTGCAGCATCAGGGCGCGGAGGCGCACCCGGGAGACCCAAGAAGGGGGGGTCACCCAGTTCCGCTCGGGTGAACACAATTCGCGATTTTCCTGCCCCCGCGCGCCATCGCCGCCCCTGCTACTGCTGCCGTTACTGCCGTTGCCGGAGCGGGTGCTGTCGCAGCGATAGAAGAAGTCGAGGCTCCGCGGCAGGACGGAGGCACCAAGTGGCAACGTAAACAGTGGCTCTGAAACAAGGGGCCCAACGACCTCCTCTTCCTCATCCCCCTATTTCGCTGGTAGTCTTTCTCCTTCTTTAACCGACGCCCAGAGGAGGAGGAGAAGGAGGAGGCTGCGGCTCTGACTTTGCCTCTGAGTGCGTTCCATCGGAGCAAGGGAAGGACCAAGGTAAACAGAGATCGGCTTGGTCTGCTCGGCCAGTGTAGTCGCGCGGTCACGCTCGTGTCTCGAGAGCGCGCTCCCTCGTGCGCGCACTGTCTTGGGCACCGAAATAGAAGCGAGCAGCGCCGGGAAGGAGCGAGCAAATGAAGAGATCGGAAGAAGAATAGGGAGCAGCGTCGGCGGAACAAGGCACAGGGAAAAAGCGGGTATCACAAAAAGACGACCTCTGAGCCCCTTTTTATTTTCTACGCTCACTCTTCAGCATTGTTCGCTGTTCTAACCACTGCCGCTGCCGTCATGGGAACTGAAGGATGCCAAGGAGGGAGGGGGAGGAGGAAAGAGCGCATCCTGAGCCATCGGTGTTTGGCCGAGAACGCGTTTTATCTTTTTGCTTGGTCGCTACAACCAAGGCAATATGGCCGCACCTTGAATCAACGAGTCTTGATTTCCGCTCCCTATGCTCTTTCGTTTCATTCGGCCTGAAACATCTGGCGCGCAAAATCCTTCATTTCTCCCTCCTTTTTTCTACATTGAAACTCGTAATCACTTGGCATTTTATCAAGAAAGTCCTCTTAGAGCATCTTTTGTACTATCTCTTCACATTCTGATGTTCTGTGACCCGCCTTTTCCTTCCTCCACATCATTTTACTACACTAGCACCTCCTCACCTTTTCTAACAAGGCAAAACGAAACTAAACAGGAGAAAAACTGCGCAATCAGCGCTTGGCGCGCGTGCGGGATGTGTGCTCTTCCGTTTTTTGACGTCCCCTGGTGAGTGATTGCGTTGTTTCTTCTAGAAACCCATCTAAAAGGAGCGCCGACGCAGCCTCGCGCGGAGGCCGCGCGCGCGAGCGCTCGAGAGCTTTTGTTTCCGCGGCGCTCCTCTTTCCTCCATTCCTCAGCCTGACCTTTTTCTTTTTTTTTTTTTTTCATTTTATTTTTCTTTTCCTTGCAGCCTCGCACCCCCGCTGCCTCTCTAGGTTGCGGGGAGTGACATATACGAGAGCGTGTTTGCCTTCTTTGCCCTTGCCGTTCTTGAGCTCCAAGTTCTGCGTAGCTGTTAGTGAGGAGTGTCGGCACCCCCTCCCAGCCAATCTCAGTTTTTGCCGCCTTTGGCTTCGACCTTCTGTTTCGATGTCGTTCTCCTCTTGAAAGAGTAGTATGACACCTCGTGAGAAGAGAAAAGCAACAGAAATAAAATGGGCGAAATGGGCACTCTACGTGCTTTTCAGACTAATATTACGTGACGCGACGCTAGGAGGAGCTCGGAAGGTAAAAATATAATAAAAAAAATCACTTCTTTTTTTCGGGCATCAATACTGGTTTTGTTCTTAAAACAATCATTCATAACGGTCCTTTCAGCCCGCGCACTGCCGCTTTTGCCCTCTCCGGATTTTTCTTTTAAGACAGTGGGGCACTCCTTTCCATTTTAAATTTTTCTACTCGCTTCTTCAGACAGAGGGAGGCCGAAAAGACAAAGGGAAAATGGCCAGAGAGGACAAGAAGGGAAGGGGTAGGGGTGACGGCGATGGAACGGCTCGGATATCGGCCCCGGCGTCGCCTTGCTAAGCACCGCGGTTCCACTCTTTGGCCCAACAAGGGACGGACGCAGCAGTCTGGAAGAACACGGGAGCGGGAGAGATGGAGCGATGGAGGAGGAAGGAAAGGGGGCGGGGATTCCACTGGCCTTCGTATGGCACTACCCCTTCTTATTTTAGTCTCTGTTTGATCCAGCAGGGCATCAGCAGCGGCAATGGAGGCAGTCACAGCGCCTCCCCTCTCCTCAGTGGCTGATTGCGCGCGCTCGAGTTCCCTGCGCTCGCTCCCTGCGGGACTGGCTTTTTCTTGCGACGTCTGCACTTGTGGGCCATTTCCTCTTCTCGCGGAGCTGCCTCTCCCTTTAACTCCGCGGCACTCGTACCCGTCGGCATCGCGTAGCCTCGCGCGCTCGGTCGGCTTCGTTTCGAAAAGCGAAAAATAAAAAGAAAAAGCACAATAGAGAAATTTAGCCAACAGCGACGGTGGAGGAAACGCCGAATGGGGAGAAATGGCTAAGGTCTGCGCCGCGTCAAAATGTTCTCGTCGTAACAAAAAAGAGAACGAAAGTTATTTTTGCTTTTTATATGTGCAGTATCTAGGAAAGCAGGAAGAACCGCTAGTTTAAGCTCTTTTTAGTTTATGTTTTTTTTTTTTGTCGAGCCTTGAGTCTTGGGATGCATTAGTATAGCAGTAGGCCCCGCTAAGAAGAGGGCGGGGCCCCTTTCCAGTGCGTCAACCCCAGTGTCACCCGTGTTTAGACGTGAGCAGTGTTGAGTGCTGTTCTTCAGTGAGGTATGATGACACGGGGCGCAGTTTTTCGCCGTGCTTGTTTCTCGACAGAAGCTTAGCGGCTAGGAAAGAGGAAGATATATTTGTTTTTGTATGTATAAGTTGAGCCTGCGTTAGCCCTTGGCGTCATTTTTCATGTCGCGATGAGCACATATCGCGTCATCGACCACTTGCGCTGCTCTGCGTCTTCAAACGTTTGGCTTTCGTCCCAGCAACACTAACACAGCCGTGGTCCGTCCCAAACCCTCTCTTCTTGGCGGTGATTTTCAGAACGCTTAGTGTGACATGTGCTGCTCTGTAGCTCTTTCCTACTTAAGCACGACGCGCGTTCAGCGTTTTTGCTATTTTGTTCTGTGCAGGAATTACCGGGCTGCCAAAATCCTTTGTGCGATGTTTCAGCGTTAGTAACGTCAGCCCGCACACACGATTTTCTTTCGGTAGCTTGGCCTGATGTTGCTCGGGCTGGCCCCCTCTCTCCTCGGCCGAGTGTCACTGTCAGATGGATTTTGCTGTGATTGATCGATGGCGCATCGCTGCACGGAGTCTACGGAAGACACGCGCGGCGCGGAGAGGTGTCACGGGACGGATGATTGTAGCTCGCAGTTGAGACGGGCTCGGCGTTCGTCCCCCCGGGAAGTGTCGAGCAGTGTCCGAACTCAGTGGAGTAGCCGCCTCTCGCGAGTTGTGACAGGTCGCGAAAAGAAGAGGGGGGGGGGGGGGGGTGAGGACACGGCTCTGAGTAGCGTTCTCCCCTTGTTCAGCGAGGAAGGGAGAACGAGAAGCGATTCTTCTGAAATGTGCTTTGAGGGGCCTGCGCCCCACGACACAGGGAATTATAAAGCAAATGATTGTCCTCAGTGTTATAGATAGTTATAGGGTGGCATTGCCTTGAACTGCTATTGTTTGTGCTGCTGTTACGGTTCCTGCTACAGTCACGCACTTACCAATGCAAAACCACTACTACGATAACTGAGACTGTATGACACTGCGCTGGCGCGAGTGGTATTCGCAGTTAGCTACCCAAGGGTAATGACGAAAGCATCGCTGGCTTAGCGCGGTGATTGTTTTACCGTAGCTCGCAGCCTCAAAAAAATAAAAACAGCAAACAAATATACGCAGGGAACAAGAACTTCCTTTTTTTTTCTCGTTGCGTGAGGAACCGTGGTTGCGTGCGAAAGGCTGGTGGTGTGTTCGTCCACGTGCAGTAACATACGTGCAGAAATTAACGGGAAAGAGGGAGGTGGCCTGTATGAAAATTTGTGTTCTTAGATTGGTCCGTACCCAAGGACAACGAATTCTCTGCCTAGAGATTTAAGGACACTGCAGGGCTTAATAATCGAGGAGGTTTCAGCACTTTAAGGGTATTCTGAAATCTCTACCAATATGTGCAGGTCTAAAATTCTCATTCACATATAGAGCTTATGGCCTCCGTGGTTCCTCGATGCGTCGTCGACATTTCCTAACCTCGGCTCTCGCATCCGGCATCGCGGCACTATTCAAAATATTTCAAATACCAGTGGGAGAAGCAGATGACTGCTCCGTTTAATTGTAATTTGGCTCATTTGCACTGTCCAGATGACAAGTTTAGAATGCGCGATCGTTTTTGTTAAAGTGCCTGTCCAATCGTGTTTAATAAAAAAAAAATTACTTTGAGAGGGAGTTCAGTGCGATTGAAGAAAAAAAAAACACTTTTTGACATTGATGGATTTGACGCGCTTCACTAAAAATTAGATGAGAAAATCAAGGTATATAGGGCTGAGCGACTTTTCTATGCACCTGCTTCTGCCTGATCTGATTCCAAATGCAAGGAATCAATCCAACAAAATCAATTCAATCCAGCCAAATGTACACTCAATTAGCCCCCATTGCTGCTGTGCAAGCGAAGTTCGGGAGCGGTGGTAGTTCAGCGGGTCAGAAACAGTATTTCACGGATCCCAGCAGACCATTGTCATATTGTTCCCACGTCACTGCGAAGTATAAAGACAAAATACACATACAAGTGCAAGCTGAGAACATGATTATAATGAAAAACTGTAGCACGTTCGGCAAGGAAAACGCTTCGGTCCACATAACGTGTACTGAAGAGAGTGCTTCACTGCGGTAATAGCCAGTACTGAGGCGAAGACAACAGCAGGCCGCAGTTACCTTTAAGTCGGAATGGCTTTTGGAAGCAGCATTGCTTGCTTGTTCTATGCAAAAATTCGGTGACCACCTCTCGTATTATCTATCTGTTCCCCCTTAACGCGGACTACCGCTCATCCACTCCACCGCCAACCACAACCGAGTACTGTTTTCATACTGGTTGCGCGGTGTTTCAATTTTTATGCGAAATCAGCCTGCACTATTGCTATTCGGTTGTTCGCTACAGGTGACGCGGGGGAAAGCGACATGGAGCCGGTGATGGCGCCTTTGCCATAGCATGCATCTTTAGAAGCAAACCGGCTTCTTGACGTTGTGGCATCTTTCATGAGAGATGTAGCGTCTAGATAAGCAGCAGTAAGTCATTATCAGCAGGCGCTGGATAGTAATTAATTATGCATGTGTGCAGAACTTGAACTTTGTACATAGAAGACACCGTGGTCTGGTTCCGCGGCAAACTGTGTGTGTGTGTTTTTTTTTTTGTTGCTTCTCACGCAAACATGCGTCGATACGAGCGCGCTGCTTCTAACTGAATTGCAATTTTATCGCTTCCCGCGGCGCATTGTTGCCATTTGACCATAAGTGGTGTACATGGACCCGATAGGAGCGGGTTGAATTGAGTTTTCGGGTCGAAAACCGGTTACCAGGTTCATGTAAACAACGTCGGGTCGGGTCGAGAAGACGACGGGTCGAGTCGTGTCAACTCCCGCGCAGGGTGTGGGTTTACTGGACTCACCTTGCTGCAGCAAGCATGTAAACGCTGTCGGGGTGAGTCAGGACACTGTGGGAGAGGAGAGCAGTGCGGAAAACGCTAGAGATGTGGATGCAGAAAACCAGGACCGGGTGCCATCTGCTAGTTCTTCGCCTCAACGCGAGGTGCCACCGTAATCACCGCTCGACCAGAGCCGGTTCTGCGCTCGTCGGGTCGGGTTCATGTAAACCCTCTAGGGTCGAGTCTAATCAACTCCCCAACTCGACCCTCCGCTGTCGGGTCCATGAAAACAGGGCTATACTCGTTGAGCTCAAGCTTTTTTCTGAGTTTATGATGGTCTGCTTCCTTTTTATGGCCGCATCTCGTAAAGCTGTAAACTTCGAGGGGCGGTTGTACTCGACAAAAATTATAAAGGACACTTTGGACTAATAAAGTGCGATGAAGCGAAAACCTTTATAGCGCGATGATTCGAAGCCCTCCACTACGGCACCTCTTTCTCTCGTTATTATTTCACTCCCGCCTTCATTCTTTTTCTTACGGCTTGGTTCAGGTGTCCACGGAGAAATGTGACAGATACTGCGCTTTTTCTCCCCTGTAATCCATTTTGAAATGCTGCTGATGCCTGCTGTACAGCGTCTGTCTCTGTATGCTGTGTGGTGCGGCCCTCGAGAAAGCGCCAAACGAAAGGCGCAGCCCGGGTGCCCGGATTGGACGCCCGGCGGGGTCAGCTTCGCATGTGTTAATCGCCTGGTGATGTGATCGGTCATGACAAGATGTGACGTCATAATGACGTGAGCTCTGTTTATTAAACGCGACCGGATGGGACGTCATGACGTTACATTCTCGCGGTCACCCCCCGGAATCTCGCGGACACGTCTCGCGGACGCACGCAAGGACAAACACGCTGGCGAGTCATGAGCCCATTAAAGGCTTTCGCTTGCAAAACGTTGGTACAAAATCTGGCTTCAAGCTTCTGCTGAAGGCAGGTTTAAGTAGTCCAAAATTAGCCGGAGTTGGAGTTTAACTCCACTTAAACCGATTAAGATGTATGAAAGCACTGTTTGGCAGGGTTTATGTTTGGCGGTTTAGCATGAGAGAATGAAATAGAGTTTCTCTAAGGGTTAAATGTATTATTGTGCGCATTACGATTGGAGGAACATATGTCGGCGGTTCCAACCTCTATCGAGTCCTTCAACTTAACAGCATATTGATGCTACGTGGGAAGCGAAATGGTGTGAAACCACCTCGAACGCTGCAGAAATAACGGTTGCGTCCCAATTTTGATATGAAAGGGAGAAATCTGGTGCCACTGGAGTTCTGTCTGAGATGTGCGAGCAAATCGCTATCCAGAGGTGATATGGAGGGGCGGGGCCCTTCCACAGGGGCATTTGTTGCGTATACCAACGTCCCACGCACCGCTTCTGTGGCTAGACAACCACCGGCATCTCAGTTGCTACGGCAACCAGTGAGACACAAGCAAAATAGTTACCCGGCTCTGGCGATTTTATGAGTGGTTTTTCACTAAAACGTACACGCAAAGGTAAGACAAACGCAGTCTTCATAACGCTCTAATTCATGACGTTTGAGCAAACCCGGAGCTACTTCTTATTCGCGTGGCGGACAGCTTTCGCAACATCATCATCATCATCATCATCATTGCCCTGACTATACTCACGGCAGGGTGAAGGCCTCTCCCATATTCCTGCAATTAACCCGGTCCTGTGCTAGCTGCATCCACTTTACACCGGCGAACTTCAGGTTTCTCATACCTGTCGCAAATTTTCTCATCGCCAGGAAATTGCGCGGGATCACGCCCTTAGTCGCCGTTGAGAAATTGTACACCCCAGAACAAGCAAAATGTCCCATGACCTATGATCTGCTTGGCGCATACATTATATCAAGCTGAAAGTAGGCACCTAAACCGGTGTGAGCTCGGTGAGGTTGCCTCAAAACCGCTTGTCAATCGCGTGAAGTCAACAGCACAGGATTGTTTGTAGAGATCACTAGAATGGTTACGCATGGCTCATGTCAAGGGCAGCTTACTTAGTGAGAAGAAAAAAAAAACTGGGGAAAACCTGCGCTGCATGAAGGTGAGAAATTACACAAGGCAGACCGGAACACAATGAAGAACATATTTAACGTTCACTTTCGATCTTCAAACATTAATGAAATCGTCGGCGTAGTTAATAGCTCCAGTCTGCGGTTACCTTTTCGGGATCACACTCATGTGGTCCCCGGTACTCGCTTCGTCAGTACATACTAATGTGACGGAGTACCCGGGTTTGATCCCGACCTGTGGTGGCTCGATGGAGGTGAAACGGAGTGGTGTCCGTGTGATGTCCGATGTCAGTGCACGTTAAGTATCCCCAGGTGGTCGAAATTTCCACAGTCCTCCACTGCGGCATCTCTGAAATCCTTAGCCACTTTGGGTCATTAAACTCCACAAACTAAACCAGTACATCCTTGATTTGTGCCTCCATTATCTCACACATATACATCTCACACGTCTTCTCAAACATGTGTAGCATACAGTTTCATTTCATTTCATTTATTAATACTGTCAGCCACCATAAGGGGCTGTGACAGGAGTGGAAAATACAAAACGAAAAATGAGCAGTATAGAACACGATGAAAATCAACAGTCAATCAAAAATTGTCTCTGAATACACATACAAACAAAACAAAAATGAATTACACAGAAATCGGAACAACAGCCATCCTACACAACCGCAATAGAACCTCATCACCCTGTGGTAGTGCCATAGATGAAATTTTCTAAATGGCGTACAAATTCAGATAATGATGATGATCGAACAGCTGTCACGCGATGCAAGGTGGCGGCCACAATGCCATAGGCAACAGAAGGAGAGACTGGCGTGACACTAAAGAGGACTCTTTATTGGACTGACTTGTTCCCACAAAAGAACAAAGAAAATCCGAAGCGGCGATACCAACAAGTGCTCTCGGTAGTCATCGAAATGAAGTATGCCCGCTTCACTCGGGATCGTTCCACACGTCTTTCTAAGACACTGTTGGGTCACTGCCTCCTTGCCCGGCTACACATCCAACATACCACCCTTATGGAAGATCGTGTACGTCTCCCTTTTGAGTGGAGATGCGCCCTCCCCGTACGCCCTCTTCCTAGAAACATGACACGTGAGGACCACAATGCCCGGCGCCTGACGCGGGCGGAAGCCCTGGGCCGCCATTATGGGTCGAAACCCGGCATTTATTACGTGGACGCCTCCGGCCCCCACCATGGGGGATGGTACACGGCCGCAGTGGTCCACCAGTCCAAAACTGTTAACGGGCTTACAGTTCGCGCCCGTGACATAACTCACGCGGAGGAGGTCGCCATTGCGCTGGCAGCTACCCACACTGATTCCAAAACAATTATCTCCGACTCGCGAGGGGCCTGTCGGAACGTCGAGCAAGGCTGGACGCAATACTTAGCCTACCGACTACTTCAAAATTTCTCCTATACCGGGGACCCCGCTTACCGGAAAATAGTATGGGCTCCTGCTCATATGGGTCTTGAGGGGAACGAGGCAGCCGACGCCGCCGCTTGCGCGCTTAATTTCCGGGCTTTCCATCTCGACCCCCTAGATCAGGATCTCGAATTCAAACCCGCGTATTCTTTTAAAGACATTGTTCTTTATTATCAATTTTGCCATAGCGTTTACGCTCGCCCGAGTAAAGGTCTATATAAGACGGAGGAGCGGCTTCTACTCTGTCTGTATACCAACACTCTGCTGTGCCTGGCAACATTAAAACGTTTTAATCCTTCCTTCACGGGCAGTTGTCCGCACTGTGCGGAGGAGTCTTCGGACATCTACCACATGGCGTGGGCTTGCTCATCCAACCCAGCTATACCTCCTCACCCCAATCCCACTCGGGAGGACTGGGAGGCGACCCTGCTCGGCTGCTATGACCTGCAGGCCCAAAAGGCCTTGGTTGAGCGAGCCCGGGCAGCAGCCGACCCCACTGGGGTCCCGTACTAGGGAACCCACCTAGTATCTGTAAAGGCTGGATCTTCAAAGATCCGGCTCATGCATACCTCCACCCCTTTTAAATCATTAAACGTTTGTTACCACCACCACCACCACCATTAAAAGCCGGCAATTAAATACCAAGGTAAACTCGCCAATAGCACTTAGAATTATGTGGAATAATGCGGAACCATTCGTGCGAGGCTGCGATCACACCATATAAACCTTGGCGCGTCTGGCCTGCAAATAATGAGGTAAAACCACGGCCAATCGCATCGAGCGTTAACAAACCAACAGAACAAAGCTACACGGCACTATGTGAAAGACCAGCAGGCATTAGTTGTAACGTTCTACTTTAATCAAGCCGTCCGAACGCCGCTGCGTGGCCTAGAGGTTGCTTGTCTGACTCTGGATTCAAGGTTCCGGGTTTGATTCCCATTGGACCTTCTCGTTTGGCCGCTGCCAAGTCGGGTAATCTATCTGTACCATCTCAATGCCTGTCATTCGGGTGGCCTGCCAACTGCCGCATAACAGAGGTATGATCGTAATTTTTCGCTGACAGAGCCCAGCACCACCTTACCCTCCTGCTCTCTTTCCATCACCCCTTCTTCCACCACTGCCCTCCTCACTCTCTATGTGGAGTCCTTTCCTGCACTTTTAATTCTCACACTTGTGTGCGGTGCAACCACGCGTTATCGCCGTAACCTTCTGCTTTTACTGTAGTCACCATTTGTCTTCTAATAGTAGCAACACCCTTTGATTGCACGTTCTTCAGCTCTCGCCACAGCCTCCTCCTTATACTGCTGCCATCCTGCATCTCCATTCCAGTCGCACATTCCATCGCTCTCGCCGCACAGGCCAAGACGCTAAGCGGCCAGTTGCCTCTCACTCTCTTCCCTGCCCCTTATACGCGAGGAGAGGATTCCCATCTCTTCACTCTGCCACCTGCTAGTCGTGACCGGTGGCTTCTTGCTCTGCTACTATACCTACCAAGGTTGGCAGGTAGCATGTTACCCCGACTACGACGACGATGCGCAATCCAGGTATTGGCGCCTAAAATATGCGCTCTAAATCCAGCGAATACTGACAGGGCTAAGCCGAGGCAACGAACTGTTGCTTGACCACTGCACATCCACGGGCACAGTTACGTGCTTTCCACAGAACGGTTCCTAACTCTCTTCCTGATGAGGTCTAGGTAATCCAGGCAGCGGACAAACAATCACACATCCTTACGCGAAACCTTCATGATAAGTAAAAAACACCATCGGTCAAGAGTTCTTTCTCCCGGGAACTGCGCCATCTAGTTCTAGCGAACTGGCCTAATACGTCCTCCATTAATAGCGAAGATATATACGGTAGAACGGTTTCACCTCAGTGATCGTGTCAGAGGGGGGCTCATCACTCTTTGTTCGTGCCCAAACCTTCATCGGGAATAAACATCCGGAGACGAGTACCAGCGGGGAAAAAGAAAGCAGCATGGCACGCTGATCAAAGACAGAGTATCGGACGTGGTGTCGGCGGCTTGCAGAACGGCTCGAGCAGCCGAGGAAGACCCTTCTGGAGGACCCCTGTCACCATGCGGACGTGGCGGATGAGACGGGGCAGGCAGGGAGCTCGGCTGTGACGCATGCGCGCCAATTTCCGGACCTCCAGCGCAAAGAAGAGGGCTCGCCCCTCGAGCGGCAGCTCTCGTAACGACCTCGGCTATTATTGACGAGCGGCCGAGAAAGAAGTTCTTCCCTCTTCCAACTCCTGTGCACACCGCCCACGCACGAACGACCGCCGCTCACACGCACGCACGCACGGCCTGTGCACCTCTGGGCTGGACCGGGGCTGCTTTGGAAGCCAGGGCCCGACAAAGATGGCCGCCTTCAGCCCTTATTGCCCTGAAAGGAAGGGCCGAGGAAAAGAAGCTCGGGACCTCGAGAAATGGGGGAAGGGACGGCGCCGTAACGACCGCGCGGCACGCACGCGCTACGTTGTGGGCAGCGAAGCGGTCAAGGAACACTGTTGTCTTCGGTTCAGGTCAGATAAGTGGCCACCGGGGAACTGCGGTCTGGGGAGCCTGCATGGGTGTTCCAGAGGTTGACCGATGGCAAGCCTTAGTTTATGAAGAAGAGAGATCTTCCCTGTTCAGATTAATGCAGCTAATATCATCAATATAACGCTCTCGTGCCGTGCGTCTATAAAGCAGGCACCTATAGGTGGGTCTATGAGCATGATGAGACCGGGAAACGTGCTCTTCTGTAATCAGTTCTGTGAGTGGTTGCAGCATGTATCACTGAAGAACTTAGGGTAGAGGAGTGTATGTAGGTTTTATGGGGTTTCATGTCCTGATGTATAGCTCGATCACTTTTTACAGTTATTGTAGCTATAAACTCTTTAAACGAACACTGCCCAGGAAAACCATCAGTGTAAGTAGTCCGCAAAAAATAAAAATAAAAAAAATTAAAAAAGGCGAGAAACTTCTTACATTTACTGTGAGCCATTTCAGGAGGAAATGCACACCTTTTCAAGGTCAAGCTTTTATTTGACAGCCAGACGGGAAACTAATCTGTCGCAGGAT